>NC_133535.1:73693285-74354952 GCF_048544455.1 Silene latifolia | reverse complement strand
CTTGGCTCTCTTCATTTGTAAGCATGATGTTTTGAGTAAAAAGGTTCACCATGTGTGAGAAACTTGTCTCCTTATTTGTGTTGTTACACGAGTAAAAGGCTCAAGAGGTCGAAACGAGTTTTTCGTACCTTGCTTAGACCGAGGACGCGATCCAAAGTTTAAGTCGGATTTTTTGACGCGTATCAAACAATTTACCCATTGACGTAACTATAGGTCTAGTTACGGCAAATATCCCATTGTTTTTGAGGTCTTCATTGATCTTGAAACAAATATCCCCTTTATTCAAAAACACAAAAACAACCTTACAAAAATGTCTTTCCGCTTCCGCTAAATTCACATCAAAAGTGGTATCAGAGCTTCGGCTCTTGATCACCCCAAAAAAATCAAGACGGTCCTAGGGAGGTCCCAATCAATTGGTAGTTGAATATCCAATGCGATTGGTATTCAAAGGTTAGACTCAACGAGGTAGTTGAGGTTTAATCGGTTGGAACTTTAAGGCACGGATTGAACAAAAAAAAAGAGGAGAAAAAAAAAATCCATTGGAAGGCACAAGAATCGGGACGACGCATTGGAGAAATAGGGTAAGGCTTGTCAAAGTCAAGACGTTGGTTGAATTTCCAATTGCTATTGGAATTCAAAGGTTAAACTCGAGCGAGGTAGTTCTAGGGTTGATCGGCTTTTGATAATCCATATCTTTGGTCCAAGAATCGGGACGATTCTTTTTAAAGAAGGAGGAATTGATGTGAACACGGTACGAGAACTTTAGCGAAAATTCTAAGAGAAAATTACCGTATCAAGAGACGCGAAAAATAAAACAAAAACAGTCCGAATAAGGCTTGGGGGCCGTGCAAACCGTGAAGAAAGGGATGAAGAACCTCGGGAAAGACCAAGGCCAAGTGCATGGAACTACCTAGTTTTCTTAATCGCCTAGTTTTCTTCCTAGTCTTTTCTAGTTTTCTTCTAAAGTCTTTCCTAGTTTTTCTACACTAGTCAAAACTAATAACTAGGCACCTAGAACTCATGCAAATATTGAAAGCTTGCCTTGGAGCCCAAGCATCATTCGGCCTATATAAGGCTTGGCTCTCTTCATTTGTAAGCATGATGTTTTGAGTAAAAAGGTTCACCATGTGTGAGAAACTTGTCTCCTTATTTGTGTTGTTACACGAGTAAAAGGCTCAAGAGGTCGAAACGAGTTTTTCGTACCTTGCTTAGACCGAGGACGCGATCCAAAGTTTAAGTCGGATTGTTTGACGCGTATCAAACAATTCACCCATTGACGTAACTATAGGTCTAGTTACGACAAATATCCCATTGTTTTTGAGGTCTTCATTGATCTTGAAACAAATATTCCCTTTATTCAAAAACACAAAAACAACCTTACAAAAATGTCTTTCCGCTTCCGCTAAATTCACATCATTTCCTCCTCTAGTAGCCTTGCGAGGTCTACTATATTGTGAATTATGGACCGCCATTTCCTCAATTTTGTTCCAAGTTTGATTGTCGTCAACTTCGGTGAACATACCATTTGATCCCATGTTGAGAATGTTTCTTGAGTCTTCATAAAGACCATTCCAAAATTGTTGTACCAAGAACCACACTCTAAGTCCATGATGAGGACATGAGCGACAAATTCCTTTGAATCGCTCCCAAGCTTCATACAAAGATTCTTCATCCCTTTGCTTAAAACCCGTAATTTGAGCTCTTAGCATGTTAGTCTTTTCCGGAGGGTAGAATTTTTTGTAGAAAGCTAGAGCCAACTTCTTCCAAGAGTGGCCTTATCAAGGCTCTTCAACCATTGTTTTGTGGTACCAATTAGAGAAAAAGGGAATAAGACCCATCGAATTTGGTCTTGAGTTACACCGGTTTGTGAAATCGCATCACATTAGTCACAAAAAGTTTCCATATGGGAATGAGGGTCTTTACTAGGCATCCCCCCAAATTTGCTTCTTTCGACTAATTGGATAAATGCGGATTTTTCAATGAAATTTCCGGTTAAGTGTTGTGGTGTGGGAGTTCCATTGGGTAAGTTCTCCTCAGTTGGTACGGAATATGATGAAAACTTAGGCATTGTGGGTTGATTGTGTGATTGATTTGGTGGTTGATTTTGTGTTGGGTTCTCCTCACCTTCTCTTGCAAAAGGGTTGATGAACTCAAGAGTGTTTGGTTGAATATCTACAACCTCACCAAAACCTCTCAAGGTATTTTTAGCAAGTCTTCTATTGGTTGTCAAAGTTCTTTCAATTTCGTGATCAATGGGTAACAAGTTACCTTGTGATCTTCTAGACATGCAAAATATCAAACAACTTGAAAACAATTAGAACAAACCTTGAGGATTTTACTTCCCCAAGGCAAAGAAAGACACAACTAATAACAATATAAGAAACTCAAATCAAGTTAAGACCGTCCCCGGCAACGGCGCCATTTTTGGTCGGACTCACTTGGAGCTTAGTTTTCGGTTGCTTGTCGTTAGGAGCATCTAGACCAAAACAATATTTAAATCTCCACAAACAACTCTACTATTAGTAAAGAGGTAAGTAAAGGTCGGATCCCAAGGGACGGGTATTGATGTAGGATTTTCGATTGCAAGTAGCAGTGTCTAGGGGTGTCACGATTTGGGTTGAGATAAGAAGATCACTAAACTAAATAGCAATAAAAGTAAACAAGAAAGATGATTAAAATGAGATGTAAACAATTGATTAAAGGCACTAGGGTGTCATGGGTTCATAGGGGATTCATGGGATTTGATCATACAAACATGTTTTCAACTAGATGCAAGCAATTATTGTTGTGATGGGATCGAGTTAGTGTATATCTTACAATCCCTAGGAAGGTTTGGGTCCCGGAGCCGAATCGATTAGATTGTATAGCACCTACAAGTCGACTTAATCCTCCCTATCCAACATTATGCATGGTCTAATGAGACTCGAGTTGGTTTATGTCTTACAAGTCTCATTGAAAAGATAAGTGATGGGTAAAAAATGCAAGGATTCATAGGCTCGCATTTCATCAAACATAACATGTGCATAAGTTGAAATCACAACAAGCAAGCAAATTAATTATGAAAGCATATTAGATTAAGCATGAATCAATCCCCATGTTGGTTTCCCCTAATTCCCCATTAATCCTAGTTAAGGAGACTACTCACTCATTATCAAGTTTAACATGTTAACAAGGTTGTCAATCATATTAACAAAGCAAAACATGATGAATAAATGAAGATGATTAATAATAATTAAAAAGGGATTAAGAGAATTATACCTAATGATGATTCCAAAATAATAATGCAAAGAATAATAGAAGTACTTGATGATTGATGGAAAGTTGTCAATCTCCCAATAAACCCAAATAATCTTCAATTACCCAAAATAAAAGATGAACAAAAGAGAAATTAAGGAAATGAGATTTGTATTAAGACTTGATTAGAAGTTGATTACAAGATTAAAGAGAGATTAGAATAATATAAACTACACTAAAGATTGATAAGAACATGATGTAAATCTAATTAGACTAATGGGGTATTTATAGTGGGGATTAGGTGCACAAATTAGGGTTTACTAAGGGCTTAAATGACGATTAAGTCCTTCAGGAATCGTTCCTCTCAGAAAAGATGCAGGTCTCCTTTTAGCTAGTCTTTCAAAAATATGCGCATCTTCAAAAAGGCAAGAAGAGGACGTGTTGTCCTGTAACACAATCCGAGCGTCCAAGGGTCGGAACGAGCGGATTCTCAGGTGGCTGGACGAGCGGATTTCAAGCTTGGACGCTCGGATTCTGGCAGTTTTGGACGGGCGTCCCGATGATTAAGACGCTCGGATCTTGTCCCAGCCTTCCTTTTTCTTCTTTTCTTCTTTCTTCTTCCAACAATCCTCCGGGATCTTGTCGGATATGCAAGGATTTCTTCATCATTGCCCATCTACTACACTATGTACAAAGGCCTTCTAGTCTTGTCTTCACTTTGATGCTTGGTCATTGAATTTAATCAATTTAGCTCTATTTTGCCATGAAAATGCAAGGTTTACACTCCTTTCCTATCAAGGAAACAAAACCTCAAAGAATATGCAAAACAAAGGACTAAAGATAGTAAATGACCCAAATAAGCACTAAAAAGCATAGGAACGAGGCTAATTCGGGGACTAAATATGCTCAAATATTGGTCACATCAGCACAATGCAGCTGTTTGTTTAGCGGGAAATGATGAGGTCTATGCGTTCAAGCAGCATAGACAAGCTAGTTAACTTTTTGCAGTTGTTCCGCCACATCCACCTTATCAACGAGGCTATCAAAAGCCTCCTTTTGTCTGGCCACCGCAACAACAAGCCCCTCCTCCTGATAAACAGAAAGAAGAGATTGCTGAATTGAAATCTTTGGTGAAGGCGCTTGCACTCCAATTACAGGAGCATGATAGATTTAATTACGTTCAAATTAATGAGCTCGAGTCTGAAATAGCTCAGTTAGCAACTGAGACGAACTTTAGGTACGCAGAGAGTAGTCTTTCCTATGAAGGACCCGAGTTGCCTATTGGTATTGATGATTTGTATGACTCGGAGTATGACGATCTATCATAAAACGAAGCTTCATACGAGGATTTCTGCACTGTACAGCAACAAATGCTCAATCGAACTGATTATTGTGTTCGATCGAGTGATATGTCTGAGGAAATGTTCGATCGAACAGAAAATACCACTCAATCGAACAACTTTTATGAGGAAGTTCTCGATCGAGCAGATTCTTTTGTTCGATCGAGCAAAATTCAAGAGGAAAGCTCTCGATCGAGTATTATCTCTACTCGATCGACCATTTTGGCCATGGAGCGTAATGATATGTCACTTTAGTCCACTTTGGATGACGATATGGACGAAGACAATGGTTATGGTGAATCTCCCCTTTTCAAAGCCGAGTTAGAGACGCTCGAGGCTGCGATTTACGGGCTAGAACCCACAGAGGAGGGTAACGAGAAGACAGCTGAGTCAATGATTGCTTCTAGTACGGAAGAGGTAATAAATTCCTTTGTCAATGATTCCGTCATTAAGAGCAACCAAACCGAGGTAGTTAACGACAATTTTATTATTGTTGATATTAATAGTACGCTATCTCATATGACTTCTCCTTTTTCTTTTGATGCTCTACCCCCTCCCGGCTGGACAAACAATTTAACGATTTTTCACCATTCTTGTCATCCGAAATTCGTTAGGCTGAGACGGTACCTTAGTTTATTTTTAAGTGCCCCTGAGCTCCTTTATTTTGTGGACAAATTTGGGAGCTGTCATAGGAAATTTGTTAGGCTTAAACAATTGTACATGTTATTTTCCTATGATACTATTGTACTATGGTGCTACTTACAGTTTTGTGTAGCACATGCGCAACTATTTGATCGGTTGCTGCATGCTTTGAGCTGTTTTGACCAGGCTAAATTAGAGAGGCTCGAAGAAAAGAAGGTCGAGCTGGGACCTGTTTGAAACTAGCGCTACCGGAAGGCAACCCGGAGTTTTAATTTTTAGTTGATTTACATTTTAGCTGTGTGTGTAATAAATGGTTTTTAAACCATAGATTGGAACAGTTTAACTTGTTTTGTTAGTTTCGCGGGCTGTTTATTGCGTCTTTGCAGGAATCTATGGTGAATGGCTTGATCGAGTACTTTATATACTTGATCGAACCCTTTTGCTGCTGATATCACTCGATCGAACACATATTCTTCTCGATCGAGTGCCTGCTGAAGAGGATCTTTCGATCAAGAGCCCTACTTCCTCGATCAAACTGCCTAGATGCCCAGTTCCCTCGATCGACCATTGTTCCATTTTGATCGAATTCTTTTGACTTGGATTCACTTCCTATGACGCTGTTACGGAGCTATTAGTGACCTCCCATGTTGCTGGCTGGTTTGGGGAGGTCCCTACTTCGCGTTATCTTGTGAGTTTTCCATATCTCCACTCTCTCTCCTTTTTAGTTTGCATTTCCTTTCCCTATTTCTGGGTACAATGAGGGCATTGTACGATTTGGTTTGGGAGGTTATGCATCCATATCTGTGTCTGCATTTATGTTTTTTATTACATTTCTGTTTAATTTCTGTTTTTTATTGCATTTCTGTTATCACGTTTAATTTCTGTATGCAACATTTTTTATTTTTTTATAAAATTCAAAAATCCCACAAAAATCAAAAAAGTTCGAAAATATCAAAAAATTTCACGTTTATTTTAGCATATAGGTCGAGTCGGAACGGTAGATTTCAATGATGAAATTGCACTGCAATTGTCTTTTTGCTTAAGCCTTGCATAAACTATTATTCTTTTTAGCATTGTCTTTTTGCATATCTACGAGTTTATGTTAAAAAATTCAGCTGAACAAATAGACCTGACCTGAAAATTTTGGCAAGCTACTTATAATTCCTAAGATTTAGAGCCGTATAAACTGGTGTCATTTATGACCGGTTTTATGTAGGATTGTGAGTAGTATACTCCTTGCATAATATGTTCATCAATTTGCACATATATGAAATTCAATTGCTTTTTGCCTGCATACATTCGGGTTAGTGGTTGGTGTCACATGCAAGGAGGTGCTTACATTCCTCTTTTCTTTCATTTTACCCATAAACTCCACATTTAGCCAAATTTGCCTTTTGACCCTTAACTACATCCAAATTTAGCCTGCTTTGTCAAGCTAGTTTAGAGTATGTTTTTGCGGTATATATTTTATCGGTCCGAATTTGGTTTGTATTATATTGCATTGGAGTTGGTAGAAAGGAAAGAAGGAGGATGGAATGAAAAAAAAAATTGAAAAATGAAAAAAAAAACAGAAAAAAAAAACCAAAAAAAAAGAGAATTTGTTTGTTGAGACGGTTTCACTCCTATTATTTATTTATATTTGTTGAGGAGTATGTTCAGCTCGGTTTGGTGAGTTTTGGTGCCAAATGAAAGGCACATGTGATTAATTCTATAATTGAGTGAGAATCGGATGTTGTTATATGGTTATGTTTAGGTACTAGCTTGGCCGCCTATACCTCCACATTCCCATAAATGTTTTGCCTTTTCTTACCCATTGCCTCACTTTATCATATTTTTGTAAGCCCTCGGCTGTGATGGACCTTGCTTGGTTGGAATGTGTGTACGGTAGCTAGAATTGTCTATCATATCAGCTGCATGCATGTTTATGTGGGTCGTAGTTTAGGTGAGCGACTATATTTCTTTCTCTCTTACATTCATATGCTTACCCTTTGCTTCATGAGAGAAGAGTGACCCGTGAGAGTCCATCATTAAAGGTCTTGCAAGGTCGACAATTCAGCTTGATTATAAACATCCTACAACTCGTTTGCATTTGACAGTTTTTCCTGTAAGTGTTAGTTCGCTTGCATTAAATTGGTTTAAGTGGGCATTTGTAGCTAGCTCTGAGTTATTTTTTTGTTCCATTAGTTTGAATTTAGTTTACTCGAGGACGAGTAAAGGTTCGGTTTGGGGAGATTTGATACGTGCATTTTATATAGTCTTTTTAGGCCTCTTTATGCACGTATTTATATGCTATCCTCGTAGTTTTATGCTACGAAATGCCCAGAATATTCTACTTGGTTTGTTTGGGTTTATTTGCAGGAATGGACCTGAAAGTGATGAAATTAAGCCTTTTATCATCCGTTTTGCATGCATTTGGAGGATGAGTAGATTTGGAGCGGGAATACTGTTGTTACGGGATGCGTGAAGTCATTTCGGAAGCTAAATAACCAAGTCAAAGCTGAAATCAACGAAACAAGTAGCTGGTTGAGTCCAAGTCATTCGATCGAAGGTTTTTGCGGTCGATCGAGTATTTTTGGATAGAAGAAGTCTTCGATCGAGTAACATAATTGGAGTTCCTCGATCGAGTAGGTTTTCTACTCGATCGAGAGGTTTTGCCAGGAATCTGTTCGATCGAGTGATTCTAAATTGCTCGATCGAGTGGTTTTCTATTGGGCTCGGGCTTTTTCAGTCTTATTTCGTTTTTAGGTCAAATAATTTGTCTTTCCTATAAATAGGAAAGACGACAGATCACTTTTACAACACCTCATACATTACTCTTTTCCCTTTTTCTCTGTTCAACGTTGCTTTTCTCTCTACTTCCTGGATCTCTTAATCTGTAATTCTTCCTTTTATTCTTTTTCTCTCTTTTACTCTCTCCTTATTTTGTAATGCTTATTATTCCTTTTTTCTTTCGCTCTTGTTCTATCACTGTTATGACTAGCTAATTTAATTTCTAGGATTTAGGGGATTCGATGAATTATTGTTAGTTGCTACTTAGGTTTACAGATCTTTCGTTGTTATCATGTCTTTGTTGTTAATCACTGCCATTAATTATAACTAGCTATTTGAATCGATGCACTTAGCTTAATTAACCTTGGTAAACCTTGAACTAGACCGGAAGGTTGGATGGGGTGAGACCTGCAGTGAACAATAAGATGCTTTAGTGAGGGGGAAGCTAAGCTAATAGTATTTTAGGGCGAATTGAGACCGGAAGGAGATATTTGTTGCCCCTTAGACCGACACATCGACTGATCTGCGACCTTAGCTGCAATTAACTGACATTCATTGATGAACTGACAATCCTAGTTTTCTCTCTCTCTCTTGTTAATTCCTCTTATCCTTAATTCTCTTCCCTTAATCTCATTAGTTCAGTTAAATCAATTAAAACCCCCATTCTGTGACCATAGACAGACCGAATTGAAGAGTAGATAGTGACCGCCTCCCTGTGGAGATCGACCCTACATACCACTGACTTCTGTTAGTGTATCTAGGTTTTATTTTTGGTACCTGACGACCGTATCAGTGCCCAATAACTTAATTGCTAGGAAAGGCACCAACCACTTCACCGAACTACATTTCGTCTACCTTGAGTCCTTCATGAATATCAATGGGAAGTTCACCAAAAAGTACAACATTCTTCAACTATTGCTTGATCGGTGGCTCGAAATTGATAATGGGAAAGATGGAGCGGCCTTCATTGTAAATGGGGGCTTGGTAACAAGGTTAGTGATAGGTGCATTTTGTATAGTCTTTTTAGCCTATTTTAGCACGTATTTCTATGCTATTATCGTAGTTTTATGCTACAAAATGCCCCTAGTATGCTACTTTGTTTTATTTTGTCTTAATTGCAGGAATGGACTAGAAAGTAGTGAAATCAAGGCTTTTACTGTCCATTTAGCATGCATTTGGAGGAAGAGTGAATTTGGAGCGGGAATGTAGCTATTTTGAGATGCACAAAGAAGAAAGATAGCTAGGCGAGCAAAGGAAGAACTTCAAATTGCTAGTGCCTACTTTCAAGAGCCATATCTCGAGTTCTACAACTGATATTCAGGCTATTCCAATTGGAGATGAAAGCATGTCCTCTTAGCGTTCCAACGCCACTGGAATCACCCTGTTTGCCCAAGTAACGAAGAAATGGCAGCCATTTTAAGTTCAGCGCGCAAAGCAGGAAATTGATGCTGGAAAGTACTCGATCGAGTACAATTTTGCTCGATCGAGTCCTTTTTCTACTCGATCGAGTAGTTGCATTTTAGGATTTACTCGATCGAGTAGATTTTCTACTCGATCGAGTGATTTAAGCTTTAGTTTACTCGATCGAGTGGTTTTAAACCACTCGATCGAGTGGTTTCTCTTACGGGCTTGGGCTTTTAGCTTAAATCCGTCATTAGGTTGAATAAAATCCTATTTTTTCTTATAAATAGGAAGGGGCGACGTCATTTGTAACTCTCCACACACATCATACGTTACTTTTACTGCTGCTACTTTATTCTTCTATTAATTCCGGATCTATTTCTACTGTAACTTCTTTCCCTTCTTTTCCCTCTTTATTTTATGTTAATGTTTATTATTCTTTTCCTTGTTCTGATGCTTTATTCAGTTATGTCTAGCTAAATTCCTCTGCTAGGACTAGGTGATTCATTAGACTAATGTTAGTTGCTAATTAGGTTATTAGATCTGTCGTTGTAGTTGTAGTCTTTGTTGTTAATCGCTGCTTTAACTGTATCCTGCTAGTTGAGTCGACACAATTAGCCTTTTAATTTAGGTAAACCTTGACCTGGACCGAAAGGTTGGAAGGGTTGAGACCTGCAGTGATCAATAGGATGCTTTAGTGAGGGCGAAAGTTAAGCTAATAGCATTTTAGGGCGAATTGAGACCGAAAGGAGATATTCGTTGCCCCTTAGACCGACACATCGACTGATCCGTGACCTTAGTGTGGATCGATCGACGTTTATTGTTGACCCGAAATCCTAGTTCCCTTCTCTTTATTGTTAATTTCCTCTATTTTTATCTCTCTTTCCTTAGTCTCTTAATAGTTTTAGTAAAACAATTTAAACCCCCAATTCTGTGACATTCGAATGCACCGTATTAAATGGATAGATAACAACTTAGCCTCCCTGTGGAGATCGACCCTACTTACCACTGACTTCTGTTAGTAGTACTTAGGTATTTTATTTTTGGTACATAACGACCGTATCAAATTTTGGCGCCGTTGTCGGGGAGGCGACGCTTTTTATCTGTTTTATTTTGGTTGTCTTTCGCCTCAAAGGAAGACTAAGTACCTTGGGGTTGTTCTTATCTTTTTCTTTAATGCTGTTTTTATAGGCCTACAGGTTTATTAGACAGGCTACTGAGGGAGATATCGAAGGGAAGGCTTAAGTACCTTCGATCCCTTTTGCCGAGATGACATCCGTTTCCCGACTTATCGCTCAGTTTGAAGCTCAAACTGAAAAACCTGCTAGTTGGGAAAGGAAGAAATCTTGGGGTTATGGTAATTACTGCACTGCTCCTACGTCACATCCACCCTATCAATGGCCACCGCAACAAGATCCTCCTGATATACAGAAAGAAGAGATTGCAGAGCTGAAATCTTTGTTGGAAACACTTGCATTCCAAAGGCAAGAGAGTGATAGACGCACCTTTTCGCGATTTGATAAGCTCGAGTCTATAATTGCTCAGTTAGCAGCTGAGTCGGATAATTGGCAGCCAGAAGAGGTATACTTTACTGAGAGCGGTTTTTCCCATGAAGAACCCGTGTTGCCCAATGCTGAGGATGATCTTTATGACTCGGATGACGAATTTCTATCATATTCCAATTGCTTACACGAAGATTTCAGCGCTGTACAAGAAGAATCACTCGATCGAGTGACTGATATTAGTCGATCTGGTGAATTTCCAGAAGAAAGTTCTCGATCGAGTGATATTTCTACTCGATCGAGTGAAAATCAGGAAGGAAGTGGTCGATCGAGTAACAATTCTACTCGATCGACTGAACTGGCCAGCGAGAGCAATAATTCGTCATGTGGATTTGTTTTGGGTGACGAGTTTGATGATGATAACGGTTACGGTGAGCCTCTCTTATTCAAAGCCGAGTTGGATACACTTGAGGCTTAGATTTACGGGACGAATTCCACTGAGGACGGTGACGGAAGGACAGCTGAGTCGGTATTTGCTCCTAGCACGGATGAGGTAATACATTCCTTTGTCAGTGATTCCGTCATTGAGAGCGAGCAACCTGATGTAGTAAACGATAATTTTATTATTGTTTGTTTTAATAATATATTGCCTCGTTTGATTCGTGCTTCTTCTTTTAATGCTATACCCCCTCCCATGTGGACGTATAAATTAACGAATTTTCACCGTCCTTGTCATCTCAAAATCGCTAATCTGAATCGGGACCATAATTTATCGTCTATTGCTCCCGCGCTCCTTTATTTTGTGGATAAATTTAGGACCTCGCATAGGAAATTTGTTCGACTTAAATGTTTATATACTTTTATTTCCTATATTTTCATTCCACTGTGGTGCTACTTATGCTTTTGTGTAGCACATGCGCAGATTTATGATTTAATGCTACGCGCTTTGAGCTGTTTTGATTGTGACTGATTAGAGAGCCTCGAAGAAAAAGAAGGTCGAGCTGGGACCTGACTGAAGCTAGAGCTACCCGGGAGGCAACCCGGAGTTTTTATTTTGCATTTTTATTTCATTTCAGTTGTAATAAATGGTTTTCATACCATAGACTATCTCAGTATGCTTGTTTTGTTAGTTTGCGGGCTGTTTTTATTTGCGTTTTGCAGGAATACACTCAGGATCACTCGATCGAGTACTTTTTGTACTCGATCGAGCACTTTTGCTGCTAAATCCACTCGATCGAGTGATTATTTTACTCGATCGAGCACCTGCAAGGAGAGAACTACTCGATCGACTGCTATTCTTCTCGATCGAGCAGTTTTAGACGCCCAGTTCACTCGATCGACCACTGTTCGACTGCTATCGAGTGTTTTTGACTTGGATTCACTTCCCGTGACGATATTTGGGCTATTTAGCGACCTCCCACGTTGCTGGCTGGTTTGGGGAGGTCTCTTATTCGCTCAATCTTGTAAGTCTTCCGTATTTTCTTCTCTTCCTCTTTTAGTTTGCATTTCCTTTCCATGTTTTGGTACAATGGGGGCATTGTACGGTTTGGTTTGGGGAGGTTATGCATCCATATCTGTGTCTGCATATAGTTTTTATTGCATTTCTGTTATCATATTTAATTTATGTATGCATTGTCTGTTATTTTTATAAAAATCAAAAAATCCCAAAAAAAATTGAAAAAATTCAACAAATTCACGTTTATTTTAGCATATAGGTTGAGTCGGAACGGTAGATTTCAATGATGATATTGCACTATTATCTGTCTTTTTGCTTAAGCCTTGCATTAAACTATTATTCTTTTTAGCTTTGTCTTATTGCATATCTACGAGTTAATGTTGAATTTAGCTGAACGAATAGACTTGACCTGAAATTTTGGCAACCTACTTATATATTCTAAGGATTAGAGCCGTATAAACTGGTGTCATTTGTGACCAGTTTTATGTAGGATTGTGAGTAGTTACTCCTTGCATAGCATGTTCATCAATTTGCACATATATGAAATTCAATTGCTTTTTGCCTGCATACATTCGGGTTAGTGGTTGGTGTCACATGCAGGGAGGTGCTTACAATTTCCTTTTCTTTCATTTTTACCCATTTAACTCCACATTAGCCAAATTTGTCTATTGACCCTTAGCTACATCCAAATTTAGCCTGCCCTGTCAAGCTAGTTTAGATTGTTTTTTGGTATATTTTACATTGTGCCAAGTTTGGCTTGTATCTGTTGCTTCGGAGTTGGTATTTTATGAAGAAGGGGAGGATGATGAAAAAAAAAGACGTGAAAAAGAAACGAAAAAAAAAAGTTGAAAAAAAAGGATTCGAAAAAAAAAAAGAAAAATAAAATAAGGAACCGAAAAAAAAAAAAAAAGAAAAAAAAAAAGATGTTGTTTGATTATGAGACGGTTTCACTCCTATGCTTTATTTACATTTTTTTTAGGAGTATTTTCAGTTCGGATTGGTGAGTTTTGTGCCAGTTGAAGGGCATATGCGCTTGATTCTATAATTGAGTTGGAAATGGATGTTGTTATATGGTTTTGTTTAGGTACTAGCTTGATCACCTATACCTCCACATTCCCATAAATATTTTGCCTTTTCTTACCCATTGCCTCACTTTACCATATTTTTGTAAGCCCTCGGCTGTGACAGGACCTTGTTTGGTTGGAATGTGTGTACGGTAGTTAGTGTGACACCCTCATTTTTAGCGTAAAATAAACACGTAAAATTTTACAGAAAAACTGACAGGATATGTTTGTAATTGGTTCAACCAGATAAAACCTGTAATTTTAAAAACTTTTCTAAACCAACCACAAACACTTCCAAATGAAGAGTGCCAAAACCTGCAAATACTAACACCCTAATTTACATAACATGCTAAAGTCGCGAGAATAAAGTGATACATACCAAAGTAAGAGAGGGAGACATATGTCCCTTCAAAATATAAACACAACCAAATGTTTAAAGGTTTACTACAAAATAACCAAACTAAATCCAAGGTTCTTTTGCTCACTAGCTCGTCTGTGACCCCATCTAATCATCATCAACCTGTCAATCGCATTTTATACAAACACGAAAGCCACAATTCAGTGGGGAGTAACTTCGAGTCCTCCCAGCCACGAAATGTCATATTTAATGTAACATGTAACGTAACATGTAAACCACATCACAAATAATCTAGATATCAAATATTCTAACAAGTGAACTCTAAACTGACCAAATTAAACTATCATGTGAAACATATAACAAGCAGTAATCCAAACTTTATCAATTGTAACCGGCTTGCATCTCACCTATTACAATTCATAAAATCACCATACAAGAAAGGACAATATATCAAAGACAGGCATAAGTTCTTAGTACGGTCAATAGTCACTCTGTAACTCGAGTCTATACCACGAGGTAGGGAAGGTAATCGAACCGGTATCATGGCTCAAAGGTTCTATCAAAACATGGCCAAGACACAACACAACCCTAGCCTAAAATCTGCGCAGACCTAGACATGCGGATACATACCACCGCACCCAAGACCCACAATTTTTCTAAAACAAAGTGAGTACCCTAAGGAGTCCACCAAAGGGTTGGCTAGTACTTAAGCTGACCACTTACTATCAAAATAAGTAACGAGGTCATGCCCCAACTTGGATATAATCCCACCAAGTCAGGAACACAAAGGCTATTAAGCAGTGAACATATACTCGTTAAAGACTCTAAAGACCTATCTATGACAAACACAACAACCTGCAAGAAGTATTCAATACCAAATTCCATTTCAAGCAATATTAACAATATTAAAGGTTTCAGGGAATCTAAGGCCGTTTCAACCATATAAGAACCCATTCAAATCAACCAACAACATATGTGAAATAAAAACATATTAAATGGCCTAGAACAAGAATAAGGCCGATTACCAATTTACACAATAAATTCATCCAACCGAATTTTTACCCGCAACCCCAGTCCTGCGACAGGTACGCGTTAAATCGCGGCTGACCAATCACACAATTGACTGACATCAATTCAGTCAAAGGGACCAAGGCTCAGTTTTCGGCATAATCATCCAATCATTACAATTATCGCTATAAAATTCATTTTGAGCCTATTCATTACAATTTCATTTTATAACCTATCCTAACATGTGCCAACTACCAAATAAGCATAATTTTACCATTAACAATATATTTACTACTAACATAATCCATTTCAAAAGATTACCCATATGTTACTTATACTAAATATAACATTAATGCACCCGAAATGACAAACAACGCATGAAAAACCACGAAACAAGCAACGGGCCGACTCGGGCCAACCCCAAGGCAGCCGTGGGCCTGCCTGGGCCTGCCGGGCCTGCTGGGCCTAGTGGACCGCCACCCCAAACCCTCCATTTCTCCATTTTTGTTCAGTTTAACATCGTCTGAAGCATCAATTAGTCATTCCCAATTCATTCCCATACTAATATGTGAACTTAAACTAACAAAAGACATGAATTAGACATGAATTTAACCCATTTTAACATGTGAAATATACCACTCAAATAACATACACAAAATCACACAAAAAGCAAAGAATGTGACATTAATTCGTCGAGTAACCCGAAATATGTTACCTTAAGCTAGAAAAAGGCAAATAACCCTTGAGAAAACCCTAAAAACAGTAGCTACCCATCATCATCTACTATATAGGAGTCCCCTATATCATCCTCATAATCTTCACCTATTAAAAACAACAAAAACACAACAATAATCACTAAAACCGAAATTATGCCCCAAAATCATCTTAAATCAACATAATGAAAACTGAAATTAAAACATACTAGGATGTAGATATTGAAGAGAGAATTCCGAAAATATAAATTTTGCGAAAATCGGACTAGAAACGAAGAAGTTATGATGAAATTACGATTGTAAGATTATTTGATTATTTTTCTTTGTGGATTTCGGTCAAGATGAACAAAACAAGAACAAAAGAAGTCCTAGGAAGAAATGGGAAGGAGGAAGAGGAGGTGTGCCGTGGAAAGGAAGGAAGGAGCGGGGTATGTGGCGGAATTTCATTAGTCGGTTTTAGCTCGTTTCGACGATAATTAGAACCGTTCGTCAAATGCAAATTCCGACAATGCCAAAATTCTTAAACACGAGATTACAAGAAGATTGAGTACTCATATGACCCATTTCCAAAATCGTTTGTCCAATTTTCAAAAGAATCGCCATTTTTCCCGATATGCCCTTATTTCGATATAAAAGGTTTTTACATGGTTTAAACTATTTTTAAACATTTCGAAACTATCAAATTAAATAATTTACTTCAAAATATAATAGAATTACATTTCATTGAATTATTATTACTTCAAATACATTAATTTTAAATTCAACTTGATTAATAAATTACTTTCGCAATATAATAACGGTCCGAAATTACAGGGTGTTACAATCACCCCTCCTTTTAAAAAGTTTCGTCCTCGAAACTTAGAAGGAGAAATTATAGTAAAAAACATCTTAATAATATCATCATAAGAAAATATAGGTATCTTTTCAATGAAACGGTGATACTCTTGTTGATCACGCAGGAACATCCACATTTCATATCAAAGATAAGGTAAAAAGGCAAATCATTTGTAAAATTCGAAAACCAAAATACTTTCAAAACATTAATGAAGAGTTTTCAAGAATGTAAATCTCATTCATGGAATGGAATTGCTCTTGTCGTGCACACAAGAACGCTATCTTTCCAAATCATAGACAAATTTTAAACAAAAACTATTCGCCGATAAGCGGTAGAACAAGTTATCAAATGTCTCCAATAACTAGTTCTAACATCCGTTCAACGCTAAAATCAAAGTAAGAGAAAGGTAGTCTACTCAAATTTTCTTTTGCAAAAAGCCAAAATAGAAATGAAGGTTTCACTTTTAAACCCAATTGGGGTCAAATCCCTAAAAATGTAACATTAAACCTTGACAAAGAAGTCATAAATGGATCAAAATTAACAGAAATTGGACAAATCTTAACGAAAACTCGGGTCTAGAAATTAAAATTACGATAAATGAGTTTATATTCAAGAAAGGAATAGGGAACTAAATCAAATTTTCATTTTCAAGTCTTCAAAAATAGGTTAGGTTTGCGGAAGTGACATAAACTTTCAAGAATGAAACGAAATCGGTAGCTTGAAATATTTAGAAATTCCTCGAAGTGAAAAGTAACTTAGACATCATAGGAGCAAGTATGCCAAGCGGATTCAAGCTTAACTAATCAAAAGAGCTGTATGAATTTCATGGGGTAAGAATTGAAGTCGAACCTAAAAGGGTGTCAAAGATGGAGTTTCATAGGTTACCAACATCAAACTTATGAGAGGAGTATGATGAAGTAAGGAAGAGAGGTATGAACGATAACGCTCATGATCAAGGAAGAAGGGAAATTAGTCAACAAGGAAACGCCAGACACTTTTATCACAAACAACAACACTCAAAACGGTTCCAAACACTTCCTAACAACAAAACTCATAACCACATCACTCCCAAGGGTTTCCTCAATCGCTTATGTTACCTCATCCTAATCTGTTCCCTGAAACAAGGTACTCCACTATAAGTGTGATCTCATCGCTCCAAATCCTCAAACATCCAGAAACAACTTTCACAAGTCGAAGGTCAAGGCTTCCAACAAAGCTATAAACTCCAAGAGAAAGTTCCTCAAATATACCACAAGATTCTCATCATCTCAAGTACTCAATGCGACCTCAAGGTCTATAAGTCTATAGGGTTAACAAATTCTTCTCGACACTAAGTCTCTCTCAACTCAAGAACTCTCAAGAGACAACTAATATCAAATCACATCACCAATCCATTATGGTCATCAACATCCCAAGGAGTATTCTTTCAAATTTGACATCCTAAAACTTACTTACCATCAAATTCCCAAGAAACAAGGTCTTAATTGTAACAACACTTTATCACCTCAGAGTTCCTAAAACCATAAATTGAAACTATGTTCTTTCACCTAGCAATTGGTGTCAACCATACCATTACCCTTTCTAGTTATTAAAACAAGTGCTAAAACTTCCCAATAATGTAGCTTACTCCCACTCTCATACCATAGCTCAAGTAGTAATCAATATCACTCACTAAAACCAACTAATAATCCCACATTTAACATTTCTCACACGGTAACATACACATTATCAAACCCTCATATCCAGAGTGATTATGGAAGCCAATCAAAAACTCGTCTACTTAGTCAATCCTATATCCTCAAATCCACCATTCAGTTTCATCCATTTTAAGTCAAGTACTATGCACTAGTACCCAAACATAAACAACAATGCCATGTTCCATAACCTTAGTAACCAATGCAACTCACATTTGACACACAAAATCCACCAATCCAACGTACTCACTTTATCAAGGATCTATAGGTATAAGAACCATCAAGTATGTCTCATCACACTACCTAAGTCTTTCCAATATCAAATCCTCTCAAAACCAGGAAAGGGTCAAACACAACAATCCCTTCAAAGGTCATGGTGTCCAACCAAGGCCAACATTTCTCAAAAGAGAGAGTATTATAAAAAGGCGTTAAGGAAGGATAAGCAAGGAACAAATGGCATGTTAGGAAATAAGGAGTCGGACCGTAAAGATAACGGTTGACAAAAATAAGAGGTATTCGAGTTAAGAAGATATCTCAGGCAAGAAGAAGATACGTAAACTTTGGCATAAGAACAGGGTTCAACGAACGTTAAAGAGAAGGAAAGGAGAACAGAAGCGGCATAAAGAAAGGGTTACCGCTTAACCAAACACTCCTCAAAGCTTATGATCGCTATGATAAGGTTACATCACTAAGGTGCTCAACAAAGACTCAAAAGTCTACCAAATCGTAGGACTAACAAGGACTCCACATTGGTAGGTTTTCCTCAACTCAATTGGTTCCAAGAGCCAAAATCAATTCACCACACAAATTCATTTGTTACCATCCAAGTCCCAAAGTATCTCCTTTACAATTCTCGTCATCGAACTCCACTTGCTATGTCATCCTCAAGTACCATGGCTTGTTTACTCTATCATCTCACCACTTCGTACTTCTAGTCTCCGATACGATAAATTAGAATCACATCTTTGAACTCACGAACTACATCAAACAACTTTCCACCAAAATTCCCAAATTTAGATATGATTAATAAAGTCAACCACGTGTTCTCAAATTTCAAAAGGTCAACAAGGGCTACTCTATACTAGATTTGGTCAACTCAAAAGGTTTAACAAACTAACTAATTCCAAGGTACGATACCAATCCATTAAGCAACGTCAATGTCCTATTGTATTCCTTTCAAGGCCTACAAAGATTGGGCTAACTATCATTCCTTTAATTCTCCACAAGAAACATCGAGACTCTCAAATGAAGTAGCTTAGGTTCATTCCAACTTATGTGCTAAGGTAGTACCCATGCTCAATCACCTATAACAAACAAGCTCTCAATAGACATAACTCCCAAGGTGTTTCTCAACTCACTAGGCTCTCACATCAAGCACAACTAACAAGACTAACCAAAGGATCCCAAGTTATCTTTTCATATACAACTCAAACCTTAAACAATCAATTTCTCAACTCGTTCACGCCCTCCAATGATACATTCCCTCAAAACCGAGTTCTCTGGAACAAGGGGACTATCCCGCGGAATAAAAGGAAGGTGTCCGCAAGGACTCTTATTATAAGAAGAAAACGAACCAAGGATGAATCGGGAGAAAGAATTGAAGAATAGTTACCAAGGCGAGAGAAGAGGAATTTGAAAGACGAATAAACAACGAGATTGGAAGATTAAGGTAAGATACACTGAATACGGAAAGAAATATCGAGAAAGTGGAAGCATTCTTCATTTGGCATAACCAATCTTTAACAAAGACCAAAATTAATAACTAACAATCAACAAACCTAGGTTGTAAGATTGCATTATCTACATTTCTTGGAGAGCCATCTTGCAAAAGAGAATATTGGTTAGAACCTAACAATTAGCAATCACAAACAGACTACCACATAAAATCCTAAATCTACCCATCCTACCCATCTCTAAAGTTTATTATTTAAAGGTCAAGTGATTTATATTGGGGTGCACAAACGTGCGTCGGGAGCAAATATGCTCTGATACCAACTGTGACACCCTCATTTTTAGCGTAAAATAAACACGTAAAATTTTACAGAAAAACTGACAGGATATGTTTGTAATTGGTTCAACCAGATAAAACCTGTAATTTTAAAAACTTTTCTAAACCAACTACAAACACTTCCAAATGAAGAGTGCCAAAACCTGCAAATACTAACACCCTAATTTACATAACATGCTAAAGTCGCGAGAATAAAGTGATATAGACCAAAGTAAGAGAGGGAGACATATGTCCCTTCAAAATATAAACACAACCAAATGTTTAAAGGTTTACTACAAAATAACCAAACTAAGTCCAAGGTTCTTTTGCTCACTAGCTCGTCTGTGACCCCATCTAATCATCATCAACCTGTCAATCGCATTTTATACAAACACGAAAGCCACAATTCAGTGGGGAGTAACTTCGAGTCCTCCCAGCCACGAAATGTCATATTTAATGTAACATGTAACGTAACATGTAAACCACATCACAAATAATCTAGATATCAAATATTCTAACAAGTGAACTCTAAACTGACCAAATTAAACTATCATGTGAAACATATAACAAGCAGTAATCCAAACTTTATCAATTGTAACCGGCTTGCATCTCACCTATTACAATTCATAAAATCACCATACAAGAAAGGACAATATATCAAAGACAGGCATAAGTTCTTAGTACGGTCAATAGTCACTCTGTAACTCGAGTTTATACCACGAGGTAGGGAAGGTAATCGAACCGGTATCATGGCTCAGAGGTTCTATCAAAACATGGCCAAGACACAACACAACCCTAGCCTAAAATCTGCGCAGACCTAGACATGCGGATACACACCACCGCACCCAAGACCCACAATTTCGCTAAAACAAAGTGAGTACCCTAAGGAGTCCACCAAAGGGTTGGCTAGTACTTAAGCTGACCACTTACTATCAAAATAAGTAACGAGGTCATGCCCCAACTTGGATATAATCCCACCAAGTCAGGAACACAAAGGCTATTAAGCAGTGAACATATACTCGTCAAAGACTATAAAGACCTATCTATGACAAACACAACAACCTGCAAGAAGTATTCAATACCAAATTCCATTTCAAGCAATATTAACAATATTAAAGGTTTCGGGGAATCTAAGGCCGTTTCAACCATATAAGAACCCATTCAAATCAACCAACAACATATGTGAAATAAAAACATATTAAATGGCCTAGAACAAGAATAAGGCCGATTACCAATTTACACAATAAATTCATCCAACCGAATTTTTACCCGCAACCCCAGTCCTGCGACAGGTACGGGTTAAATCGCGGCTGACCAATCACACAATTGACTGACATCGATTCAGTCAAAGGGACCAAGGCTCAGTTTTCGGCATAATCATCCAATCATTACAATTATCGCTATAAAATTCATTTTGAGCCTATTCATTACAATTTCATTTTATAACCTATCCTAACATGTGCCAACTACCAAATAAGCATAATTTTACCATTAACAATATATTTACTACTAACATAATCCATTTCAAAACATTACCCATATGTTACTTATACTAAATATAACATTAATGCACCCGAAATGACAAACAACGCATGAAAAACCACGAAACAAGCAACGGGCCGACCCGGGCCAACCCCAAGGCAGTCGTGGGCCTGCCTGGGCCTGCCGGGCCTGCTGGGCCTAGTGGGCCGCCACCTCAAACCCTCCATTTCTCCATTTTTGTTCAGTTTAACATCGTCTGAAGCATCAATTAGTCATTCCCAATTCATTCCCATACTAATATGTGAACTTAAACTAACAAAAGACATGAATTAGACATGAATTTAACCCATTTTAACATGTGAAATATACCACTCAAATAACATACACAAAATCACACAAAAAGCAAAGAATGTGACATTAATTCGTCGAGTAACCCGAAATATGTTACCTTAAGCTAGAAAAAGGCAAATAACCCTTGGGAAAACCCTAAAAACAGTAGCTACCCATCATCCTCTACTATATAGGAGTCCCCTATATCATCCTCATAATCTTCACCTATTAAAAACAACAAAAACACAACAATAATCACTAAAACCGAAATTATGCCCCAAAATCATCTTAAATCAACATAATGAAAACTGAAATTAAAACATACTAGGATGTAGATCTTGAAGAGAGGATTCCGAAAATATAAATTTTGCGAAAATCGGACTAGAAACGAAGAAGTTATGATGAAATTACGATTGTAAGATTATTTGATTATTTTTCTTTGTGGATTTCGGTCAAGATGAACAAAACAAGAACAAAAGAAGTCCTAGGAAGAAATGGGAAGGAGGAAGAGGAGGTGTGCCGTGGAAAGGAGGGAAGGAGCGGGGTATGTGGCGGAATTTCATTAGTCGGTTTTAGCTCGTTTCGACGATAATTAGAACCGTTCGTCAAATGCAAATTCCGACAATGCCAAAATTCTTAAACACGAGATTACAAGAAGATTGAGTACTCATATGACCCATTTCCAAAATCGTTTGTCCAATTTTCAAAAGAATCGCCATTTTTCCTGATATGCCCTTATTTCGATATAAAAGGATTTTACATGGTTTAAACTATTTTAAAACATTTCGAAACTATCAAATTAAATAATCTACTTCAAAATATAATAGAATTACATTTCATTGAATTATTATTACTTCAAATACATTAATTTTAAATTCAACTTGATTAATAAATTACTTTCGCAATATAATAACGGTCCGAAATTACGGGGTGTTACAGTTAGAATTCTCTATCATATTAGTTGCATGCATGTTTATGTGGGTCGTAGTCTAGGTGAGCGACTATTTTTCTTTCTCTCTTACATAAATATGTTCACCCTTTGCTTCATGAGAGAAGAGTGACCCGTGAGAGTCCATTATTAAAGGTCTTGCAAGGTCGACGGTTCAGCTTTATTATAAACATCTTATAACTCGTTTGCATTTGACTGTTAGCTATAAGTGTTAGTTTGCTTGCATTAAATTGGTTTAAGTGGGAATTTGTAGCTAGCTCTGAGTTATCTTTTCCGTTCCATTAGTTTGCATTTAGTTTACTCGAGGACGAGTAAAGGTTTGGTTTGAGGAGATTTGATACGTGCATTTTGTATAGTCTTTTTAGCCTATTTTAGCACGTATTTCTATGCTATTATCGTAGTTTTATGCTACGAAATGCCCCGAATATGCTACTTTGGTTTATTTTGTCTTAATTGCAGGAATGGACTAGAAAGTAGTGAAATCAAGCCTTTTACCGTCCGTTTAGCATGCATTTGGAGGAAGAGTGAATTTGGAGCGGGAATGTAGCTATTTTGAGATGCGCAAAGAAGAAAGATAGCTAGGCGAGCAAAGGAAGAACTTCAAATTACTAGTGCCTACTTTGAAAGCCATATCTCGAGTTATACAACTGATATTCAGGAGACTCCAATTGGAGATGAAAGCTTGTCCTCTTAGCTTTCCAACGCCACCGGAATCACCCTGTTGCCCAAGAAACGAAGAAATGGCAGCCGTTTGAAGTTCAGTGCGCAAAGCAGGAAATTGATGCTGGAAAGTACTCGATCGAGTACAATTTTGCTCGATCGAGTCCTTTTTCTACTCGATCGAGTAGTTGCATTTTAGGATTTACTCGATCGAGTAGATTTTCTACTCGATCGAGTGGTTTTAGCTTTAGTTTACTCGATCGAGTGGTTTTAAACCACTCGATCGAGTTGTTTCTCTTACGGGCTTGGGCTTTTAGCTTAAATCCGTCATTAGGTTGAATAAAATCCTATTTTTTCTTATAAATAGGAAGGGGAGACGTCATTTGTAACTCTCCACACACATCATACGTTACTTTTACTGCTGCTACTTTATTCTTCTATTAATTCCGGATCTATTTCTACTGTAACTTCTTTCCCTTCTTTTCCCTCTTTATTTTATGTTAATGTTTATTATTCTTTTCCTTGTTCTTATTCTTTATTCAATTATGTCTTGCTAAATTCCTCTGCTAAGACTAGGTGATTCATTAGACTAATGTTAGTTGCTAATTAGGTTATTAGATCTGTCGTTGTAGTTGTAGTCTTTGTTGTTAATCGCTGCTTTAACTGTATCCTGCTAGTTGAGTCGACACAATTAGCCTTTTAATTTAGGTAAACCTTGACCTGGACCGAAAGGTTGGAAGGGGTGAGACCTGTAGTGATCAATAGGATGCTTTAGTGAGGGCGAAAGGTAAGCTAATAGCATTTTAGGACGAATTGAGACCGAAAGGAGATATTCGTTGCCCCTTAGACCGACACATCGACTGATCTGTGACCTTAGCTGTGACTGACTGGCGTTTATTGTTGACCCGAAATCCTAGTTCCCTTCTCTTTATTGTTAATTTCCTCTATTTTTATCTCTCTTTCCTTAGTCTCTTAATAGTTTTAGTAAAACAATTTAAACCCCCAATCGTGACATTTCGATTGACCGAACTAAACAGATAGATAGCAACTTAGCCTCCCTGTAGAGATCGACCCTACTTACCACTGACTTCTGTTAGTAGTACTTAGGTATTTTATTTTTGGTACATAACGACCGTATCAAATTTTGGCGCCGTTGCCGTGGAGGCGACGCTTTTTATCTGTTTTATTTTGGTTGTCTTTCGCCTCAAGGGAAGACTAAGTACCTTGAGGCTGTTCTTATCTTTTTCTTTAATGCTGTTTTGATAGGCCTACAGGTTTATTAGACAGGCTACTGAGGGAGATATTGAAGGGAAGGCTTGAGTACCTTCGATCCCTTTTGCCGAGATGACATCCGTTTCCCGACTTATCGCTCAGTTTGAAGCTCAAACTGAAAAACCTGCTAGTTGGGAAAGGAAGAAATCTTGGTGTTATGGTAATTACTGCACTGCTCCTACGTCACATCCACCCTATCAATGGCCACCGCAACAAGATCCTCCTGATATACAGAAAGAAGAGATTGCGGAGCTGAAATCTTTGTTGGAAACACTTGCATTCCAAAGGCAAGAGAGTGATAGACGCACCTTTTCGCGATTTGATAAGCTCGAGTCTATAATTGCTCAGTTAGCAGCTGAGTCGGATAATTGGCAGCCAGAAGAGGTATACTTTACTGAGAGCGGTTTTTCCCATGAAGAACCCGTGTTGCCCAATGCTGAGGATGATCTTTATGACTCGGATGACGAATTTCTATCATATTCCAATAGCTTACACGAAGATTTCAGCGCTGTACAGGAAGAATCACTCGATCGAGTGACTGATATTAGTCGATCGGGAAAATTTCCAGAAGAAAGTTCTCGATCGAGTGATATTTCTACTCGATCGAGTGAAAATCAGGAAGGAAGTGGTCGATCGAGTAACAATTCTACTCGATCGACTGAACTGGCCAGCGAGAGCAATAATTCGTCATGTGGATTTGTTTTGGGTGACGAGTTTGATGATGATAACGGTTACGGTGAGCCTCTCTTATTCAAAGCCGAGTTGGATACACTTGAGGCTGAGATTTACGGGACGAATTCCACTGAGGACGGTGACGGAAGGACAACTGAGTCGGTATTTTCTCCTAGCACGGATGAGGTAATACATTCCTTTGTCAGTGATTCTGTCATTGAGAGCGAGCGACCTGATGTAGTAAACGATAATTTTATTATTGTTTGTTTTAATAGTATATTGCCTCGTTTGATTCGTGCTTCTTCTTTTAATGCTATACCCCCTCCCATGTGGACGTATAAATTAAAGAATTTTCACCGTCCTTGTAATCTCAAAATTGCTAATCTGAATCGGGACCATAATTTATCGTCTATTGCTCCCGCGCTCCTTTATTTTGTGGATAAATTTAGGAGCTCGCATAGGAAATTTGTTCGACTTAAATGTTTATATACTTTTATTTCCTATATTTTTATTCCACTGTGGTGCTACTTATGCTTTTGTGTAGCACATGCGCAGATTTATGATTTAATGCTGCGCGCTTTGAGCTGTTTTGACTGTGACTGATTAGAGAGCCTCGAAGAAAAAGAAGGTCGAGCTGGGACCTGACTGAAGCTAGCGCTACTCGGGAGGCAACCCGGAGTTTTTATTTTGCATTTTTATTTCATTTCAGTTGTAATAAATGGTTTTCATACCATAGACTATCTCAGTATGCTTGTTTTGTTAGTTTGCGGGCTGTTTTTATTTGCGTTTTGCAGGAATACACTCAGGATCACTCGATCAAGTACTTTTTGTACTCGATCGAGCACTTTTGCTGCTAAATCCACTCGATCGAGTGATTATTTTACTCGATCGAGCACCTGCAAGGAGAGAACTACTCGATCGACTGCTATTCTTCTCGATCGAGCAGTTTTAGATGCCCAGTTCACTTGATCGACCACTGTTCGACTGCTATCGAGTGTTTTTGACTTGGATTCGCTTCCCGTGACGATATTCGGGCTATTTAGCGACCTCCCACGTTGCTGGCTGATTTGGGGAGATCCCTTATTCGCGCAATCTTGTAAGTCTTCCGTATTTTCTTCTCTTCCTCTTTTAGTTTGCATTTCCTTTCCATGTTTTGGTACAATGGGGGCATTGTACGGTTTGGTTTGGGGAGGTTATGCATCCATATCTGTGTCTGCATATAGTTTTTATTGCATTTCTGTTATCATATTTAATTTATGTATGCATTGTCTGTTATTTTTATAAAATTCAAAAAATCCCAAAAAAAAAAATTTGAAAAAATTCAAAAAATTCACGTTTATTTTAGCATATAGGTTGAGTCGGAACGGTAGATTTCAATGATGATATTGCACTATTATCTGTCTTTTTGCTTAAGCCTTGCATTAAACTATTATTCTTTTTAGCTTTGTCTTATTGCATATCTACGAGTTAATGTTGAATTTAGCTGAACGAATAGACTTGACCTGAAATTTTGGCAACCTACTTATATATTCTAAGGATTAGAGCCGTATAAACTGGGGTCATTTGTGACCAGTTTCATGTAGGATTGTGAGTAGTTACTCCTTGCATAGCATGTTCATCAATTTGCACATATATGAAATTCAATTGCTTTTTGCCTGCATACATTCGGGTTAGTGGTTGGTGTCACATGCAGGGAGGTGCTTACAATTTCCTTTTCTTTCATTTTTACCCATTTAACTCCACATTAGCCAAATTTGCCTATTGACCCTTAGCTACATCCAAATTTAGCCTGCCCTGTCAAGCTAGTTTAGATTGTTTTGTGGTATATTTTACATTGTGCCAAGTTTGGCTTGTATCTGTTGCTTCGGAGTTGGTATTTTATGAAGAAGGGGACGATGATGAAAAAAAAGACGTGAAAAAGAAACGAAAAAAAAAGTTGAAAAAAAAGGATTCGAAAAAAAAAGAAAAATAAAATAAGGAACCGAAAAAAAAAGAAAGAAAAAAAAAAGATGTTGTTTGATTATGAGACGGTTTCACTCCTATGCTTTATTTACATTTTTTTTAGGAGTATTTTTAGTTCGGTTTGGTGAGTTTTGTGCCAATTGAAGGGCATATGCGCTTGATTCTATAATTGAGTTGGAAATGGATGTTGTTATATGGTTTTGTTTAGGTACTAGCTTGATCAGCTATACCTCCACATTCCCATAAATGTTTTGCCTTTTCTTACCCATTGCCTCACTTTACCATATTTTTGTAAGCCCTAGGCTGTGACAGGACCTTGTTTGGTTGGAATGTGTGTACGGTAGTTAGAATTCTCTATCATATTAGTTGCATGCATGTTTATGTGGGTCGTAGTCTAGGTGAGCGACTATTTTTCTTTCTCTCTTACATAAATATGTTCACCCTTTGCTTCATGAGAGAAGAGTGACCCGTGAGAGTCCATTATTAAAGGTCTTGCAAGGTCGACGGTTCAGCTTTATTATAAACATCTTATAACTCGTTTGCATTTGACTGTTAGCTATAAGTGTTAGTTTGCTTGCATTAAATTGGTTTAAGTGGGAATTTGTAGCTAGCTCTGAGTTATCTTTTCCATTCCATTAGTTTGCATTTAGTTTACTCGAGGACGAGTAAAGGTTTGGTTTGGGGAGATTTGATACGTGCATTTTGTATAGTCTTTTTAGCCTATTTTAGCACGTATTTCTATGCTATTATCGTAGTTTTATGCTACGAAATGCCCCGAATATGCTACTTTGGTTTATTTTGTCTTAATTGCAGGAATGGACTAGAAAGTAGTGAAATCAAGCCTTTTACCGTCCGTTTAGCATGCATGTGGAGGAAGAGTGAATTTGGAGCGGGAATGTAGCTATTTTGAGATGCGCAAAGAAGAAAGATAGCTAGGCGAGCAAAGGAAGAACTTCAAATTGCTAGTGCCTACTTAGAAGAGCCATATCTCGAGTTCTACAACTGATATTCCGGTGACTCCAATTGGAGATGAAATCTTGTCCTCTTAGCTTTCCAACGCCACCGGAATCACCCTGTTTGCCCAAGAAACGAAGAAATGGCAGCCGTTTGAAGTTCAGTGCGCAAAGCAGGAAATTGATGCTGGAAAGTACTCGATCGAGTACAATTTTGCTCGATCGAGTCCTTTTTCTACTCGATCGAGTAGTTGCATTTTAGGATTTACTCGATCGAGTAGATTTTCTACTCGATCGAGTGGTTTAAGCTTTAGTTTACTCGATCGAGTGGTTTTAAACCACCGAATCGAGTGGTTTCTCTTACGGGCTTGGGCTTTTAGCTTAAATCCGTCATTAGGTTGAATAAAATCCTATTTTTTCTTATAAATAGGAAGGGGAGACGTCATTTGTAACTCTCCACACACATCATACGTTACTTTTACTGCTGCTACTTTATTCTTCTATTAATTTCGGATCTATTTCTACTGTAACTTCTTTCCCTTCTTTTCCCTCTTTATTTTATGTTAATGTTTATTATTCTTTTTCTTGTTCTTATTCTTTATTCAATTATGTCTAGCTAAATTCCTCTGCTAGGACTAGGTGATTCATTAGACTAATGTTAGTTGCTAATTAGGTTATTAGATCTGTCGTTGTAGTTGTAGTCTTTGTTGTTAATCGCTGCTTTAACTGTATCCTGCTAGTTGAGTCGACACAATTAGCCTTTTAATTTAGGTAAACCTTGACCTGGACCGAAAGGTTGGAAGGGGTGAGACCTGCAGTGATCAATACGATGCTTTAGTGAGGGCGAAAGTTAAGCTAATAGCATTTTAGGGCGAATTGAGACCGAAAGGAGATCTGTGACCTTAGCTGTGACTGACTGACGTTTATTGTTGACCCGAAATCCTAGTTCCCTTCTCTTTATTGTTAATTTCCTCTATTTTTATCTCTCTTTCCTTAGTCTCTTAATAGTTTTAGTAAAATAATTTAAACCCCCAATTCTGTGACATTCTGACAAACCAAATTAAACAGATAGACAGCAACTTAGCCTCCCAGTGGAGATCGACCCTACTTACCACTGACTTCTGGTAGTAGTACTTAGGTATTTTATTTTTGGTACATAACGACCGTATCAGTTAGCTAAACACTTTAACCCGGAATTCAACAAGATAACACTTACAAACCGGTTAAGGGGAGCAACCTTCTTTATATGAGCATTATGATCAACAAGTTTCATTGGGTCAAGAATGATAATCTTGACCATATATATGAGTGGCTCATCAAGGAAACCAAGTCCAATGTCTTGCCCAACAAGATTTGTCGTATATCCGTCCGTAGACCAAACTACCTCTTGCCCGTCTCCAAAGAAGCCGAATTGATAATAAAGCAACAAAGGGATCCAATTGCAAAGCCCTACTCCTCTACCATTGTGACTCCACCCTATCCTTTTGCCTACCAAGAATTCAAACCGAGTGGCTCTAACGTCGTGGTAGGCAATGACTATTTGACCCAATTAATGCAACAAATGCATAAAAAAGCTCATGATGACCAGGTGAATGCTTATCGTGCCCAATATCCACCCCTACTACATCTAGCTAGGCAAGGACTTCTTGATCCTTCATGTCCTTTGCCTAGTTGGGCGGATAAGGAAGTAGTCTTCCCTAGTGCTTCTCAAGATACCGAAAAGGATAGTCGGGTGGCTAATGGAAATGAGGTTGTTGTTGTTGAAGACAGGGAAGATATTGGTTCATGCCAAGAAGAAGAAGAGCAAGGTTCAAGTTCCGATGATGATAATGAAAGTGGTGAATCCTCCGGGTAAATGGGGGTGGATGATGAAGAAGATGATGAAGAAATGGATGATGAAAGTGATGATTCCGATGGTGATGGCGGCGATGAGGCCGGTTATGATGATGTCACAATGAACGACAATTGAGGGTTGACAAGGCTTATTGGAGGATACCACAAGTGCGGGGTTGATTACTCGACTTCAACCTATTCCATTGTGAGTTTCATACACCTCCTTTAACTTTGGTTTTATCTCTTGTTTTAAACTTTAATCTTGATCATTTGTAGAGTCAACCTTGTCTCTTGGTAGTTTTGAGTCCTAGCACCATTTAAAGGACTCCCACCTCAGTTCTATTGAGGTGTCTCATATTTTGTTCCCATTTGCAAAATCCAAAATGACAATTAGAATTCATGCATTGCATCATTGCCTTGTGCATGAACTTCCCTCTTTTGACACTAGAAATAGTGTTTTGATTGGTTTGGGGAAGTTCACACACAAGGAATGCGAGTCAATTCAAATTGGCTCTCCAATTAATCGAAAGCATGCATCATACAGGATAGATTAGATTGCATCACTTGTATATTTGTCATATAGTTTGCATACTAGTGTAGAAATCATGCATTTTCATATAGCTTGCATTGCATAATTTCCTATCGTATTGGCCATTGAGGACAATGCCCATACTAGTGTGGGGATGGGAAGTTCTAACTTAACATTTAAAATAAAAAATGATAAAAATTGAAAAATTTCAAAAAACTCAAAAATATGTTCTTTCATTTCACAAAAACAAAAACCATAAAAATTTGGAAATTTAAAAATCCAAAAAGATGTTCATTCCTTTGTAGTGTAGAATTGTAAATTGTGTATATACTTGTGTTTGTTCATCACTCTTATCACATTGGATCGACTATGCCACATCCAAGGCATGAGGAATATGAATACCGCATGGTATGATCTTTCCAAATTTCCTTTTTCCTCTATATGTTAATGATTATGTGGCTTCTTTTTATTTGATGCGGTACAAACCAATGTGATTCTAGGATTGCATTTAGTTTATATGACATACTAGTTGATAGAAGCATATGCATTAGAGTTGTATATATGTTAGTTGCATCATGGCATGTAGTTGCATTTTAGGAAAATTTTTGTGAGAATATCTATTTGGGAAACTTGACAAGTGTATATAAGGCCCTTGTAGATACTTTTTTTCTTGAGACTTTACTCATTAGAATAGCTCTAAAACACCCTAGGATGTGTCACGCTAGTATCCTTTGATCCATGGACTAAGGCCTAGTCAAGAGTACCTTGTGGTGTGATAACTCCTTTGCTACCGTTTATTACAAGGTGACCCTTGAAACCATGCAACCATCATCCATTTCTATCACATTTTGTCAATAAAAAGGGAATGGGCACAAAAATTATCAATTTGAGTTCAAGCATCAAAATGAAAAACAAGAAGTTTGCACAAATTGCATCAAAGAAAAGAGAAGTACAAAACTAAGAACTCCTATGCTTCAAATAAAAGCACCCTCGTTACAAATTAGGGTGACTTTGAAAAATGTTCAAAAAATGCAAAAGTTGAAAATTGTCAAGTATCAAAATGCCAAACATCAAAGAAAAAGAAAAGAAATTGTTCTCAGAAATGTCAAATGCCACAAAACAATTAGGGGGAATAACAAAATCAAATGCAAACTCCCATTATGAAACTCAAAATCATATTTATCCCTTTTCCATTGACCCCGCTTTTGTGCATGGTGGAGAGGGGACGACCCTTCTTCTTGTCTAGGCAAGAAGGGCAACTCCGCAATCCTACAGTATTTCTAACACCATGGGGAGTTTACTCTTGATGAAAGCATTTAGCGATTGAGGACAAAGGTACCCTAGCTTGACATAACGTGGAGGTGATTTATTGGTATCCTCCTAGGCTTAGTAACTTGAAGAAACCATATCTATAATGGAGTGTGTACCCTTAGATTGTTTTGCTTCTAGATGATTTCCGCCGCTTAGATGAGTAAAGTGGCTATTCCTTTTTGCAGATGCATCCATTACTTGTTTTGTGTGCTTAATGCTTGGATGTATCGCCATTTTGGCAAGCCCCACCTTGCTTTGCAAGAACACACCTTACCTCATGGATGTCTTGTTGTGAGTTGAAGGGGCAGAGTGAGACCCGCTAATTGTCTCATATCGGCTATATTAGTAGGCTAGTTTAAATAAAGGTCATAGTTTTAGTCACCTCTTTACTCGGGACGAGCAAAGGTTCGGTTTGGGGATGTTTGATGTGACTCATATTTGAACACATTTAGTCCCCGAATTAACCTCGTTCCCATGCTTTCTAGCATATATTAGGGTCGTTTCGTATCTTTAGATTCCCATTTTTCATATTCTTTGAGGTTTTGTGTCCTTGGTAGGAGAGGTTTGCTAGCCTTGCATTTATGGAGCAAAATAGAGCTAAATGAATCGCATCTAATGACCAAGCATCGAAGAGGAGACCTACACTAGAAGCCTAAGCAAATAAATGAAGTGAAGTGGGCAATGATGAAAGATCTGTGCATCCCCAAGACACCCCACAGATTGTTAAGGAGCCAAGAACAAGAGAAGAAGCCTGTACCAGGATCCGAGCGTCCTGAGCTCAGGACGAGCGTCCCAGAGCCAGGATCCGAGCGTCTCCAAGCCATCCCGAGCGGATCTTCTTAGAGGACTAACCGTGCTTCAGGCTAGGACGCGCGGATTCCCTTGGGAGTTGTTGCATGATTCGCGCATGTCCCTCAGGATTAGCAAAATTGTCAAGCTTCTCTTAGGGTCTTAATCGTCATTTAAGCCCTTAGTAACCCTAATCCTTTTACTTAATTTCAGTATAAATACTCTATTGTACAATCTAATTATCATCTTATCATAATCAATCTCTTAATTTAGTCTTAATCAAAGTTGTAATACACATTTTCAATATTAATCACATCTTAATCTTTCCTTAGTCTCTCAATTGTTCTTAGTTTTAGTTGGGTAATTAGAAGATTATTTGGGTTTATTGGAGGATTGACAACCTTCCATCAATCATCAAGTTTACTTCTATTATTCTTTTCTTTATTATTTGGATTATCTCAAGTAGGTATAATCTCTTTTACCTTTGCTTAATTATTGTTAGTCAAATCATTTATTCATCATATTTTGCTTTGTTAGAATGATTGACAACCTTATTAGCATGCTAAACTTGACCATGAGTGAGTAGTCCTTTAGCTAGGGTTAATGGGGAATTAGGGGAAACAATCATGGGAATTGGTCTATGCTTAATCTAATATGTTTTCATAATTAATTGCTTGCTTGTTGTGATTTCAACCTATGCACATGTTATGTTTGATGAAATGCTAGACTATGAAACCTTGCATTTTTTACCCATCTTTTATCTTTTCAATGAGGCTTGTAAGACATAAACCAACTCGAGCTTTGTTAGACCATGCATAGAGTTGAATAGGAAGAGACTAAGTCGACTTGTAGGTGTTGTAAAGTCTTGATCGACTCAGCTCCGGGACCTAAATCTTCCTAGGGATTGTAAGATATACACTAACTCGATCCCATCATAACAATAAGTGCTTGCTTCTAATTGAGAACATGTTTGTATGATCTATTTCCATGAATCCCCTATGAACCCATGACACCCTAGTGCCTTTAATAAATTGTTTACAAATCCCTTTAATTGCTTTACTTTGTTTTCATTAATTTACATTCATCTTGTTGAATAGTTTAGCTCACATCTCATCTCAACCCAATTTGTGACACCCTAAGACATAACTACTTGCAATTAAAATCTTAAATCGATACCCATCCCTTGGGATCCGACCTTTACTTACCTCTTTACTAAGAGTAGTTTGTGAAGTTATAAATATTGTTTTGGTTGGTAGCGACAACGACTAAGCATATCACGACACCAGGAAGCTAATCTGGTGGGTAATGTTGCTGAATGGATCTTGGACACTGGCGCTTCTAGACACCTCTGTGCTGACAAGGGGTTATTTGCTGAGTTCGAGGAGGGAGCTGATGGGGAATGCGTTTTTTTGGGTAATTCTTCATCTGCAATTATGAAAGGCTAAGGCAAGATCTTTCTCAAACTCACCTCGGGGAAAATACTTGCTCTAAACAATGTTTTGTATGTACCCTCGTTACGTCAAAACCTAGTGTCTGGTGCCTTATTAAACAAACCTAGTTTGAAACTTGTTTTTGAGGCTGACAAGGTGGTAATGTCGCGTAATGGGGAATTTGTGGGCAAGGGTTATCTGTCTGGGGTCTTTTGTATTGAACACTAATTCAATTTCTAATAATATTGCATCTACGTCTGCTTATATCGCTGAGTCTATTGATTTTTAGCATGGTAGATTAGGTCATGAATGTTGATTATATTAAAAAACTTAGAACTATGAGTTTAATTCCAAGTTTGACGAGTCAAGAATTTTCTAAATGTGCTAGCTGTGTTGAAGCTAAATTCACAAAGAAACCTAGTAGACCAATTAACACTAGGAATACGAGTTTTCTTGAACTTATTCACACCGACCTAGCGGACTTCAAGAATATTGCAATTAGAGGCGGGAAAAATTATTATGTGACCTTTATAGACGATTGTTCACGATACACCAAAGTATATTTGCTTAAAACTAAAGATGAAGCAGAACAATCGTTTATAAATTTCAAAACTGAAGTCGAAAATAAACTCGACAGGAAAATCAAAAGGGTAAGGTCTGACAGAGAAAGCGAGTATAAGTCTAGTTATCTAGTCGAGTTTTGTGAGAAAAACGGTCTTATACATGAGACTAGTCCACCTTATTAACCTCAGTCTAATGGAGTAGCTGAACGGAAAAATTGAACTTTGAAAGAAATGATGAATGCTATGCTTTTAAGTTCTGGCCTATCTGACGATATGTGGGGGGAAGCAATTCTATCAGCTTGTCACATTCTTAACCGTGTACCTCATAAGAAACTTGACAAGATACCCTACGAGATTTGGAAGGGTTATCCTCTTAACCTGAGCTTCCTTAGGGTATGGGAGTGTTTGGCTAAAGTGGGTTTACCTGACTTTAGGAGACCTGCTGTTGGACCAAAAACCTATGATTGTGTTTTTATTGGTTATGCTCAAAATAGCTCTGCTTATCAATTCATGTCTTTGAGTGATCGTTCTATCTGAAGCTAAAGATGCTGTGTTTTTTGAGCATGTTTTTCCATTACAGAAGAATGTTGATTCATCACCTAGTTTATTTGTTCCATCTATTGATATCTCTTCACATGCTAGTAGTAGCACTTCTATTGATCATGTTGCTGAACCTAGAAGGACTAAGAGACCTAGATGTCCAAAGAACTTTGGAGCGGATTTTGTTTCAACTTTGCTGTCTGAACATGGATACACTGTTTGTGCTAGTGATGAGTTTGTTTCAGCCTTTTTAATAGAAGATGATCCAAAAACGTATAATGAGGCAATGAAGTCTATTGATGCTAATTTTTGGAAAGATGTTATTAAAATTGAGCTTGATTCTATTGTGTCTAATCAGACTTGGGAGTTGACTGATTTACCTAAAGGTAGTAAACCCATTACGAGTAAATGGATTTTCAAAAAAAAAAATGAGACTTGACGGAACAATAGAAAGGTTCAAAGCTAGACTTGTAGTTAGAGGTTTTACACAAAACAAAGATATTGATTATTTTGATACTTATTCACCTGTGACCAAAATTTCGACAATTAGAACTCTTGTCGCCTTAGCTGCTATTCACAACCTTTTTGTACATCAGATCGATGTCAAAACTGCCTTTTCTGAATGGTGAGCTAAGAGGAGAGATTTATATGTCGCAACCTGAAGGGTTTGTGGTAAACTGAACAAATCTCTATATGGTCTAAAACAAGCACCTAAACAGTGGTATGAGAAATTCAACAACACCTTGGTAGGTAATTGGTATATGGTTAACAATTATGATTCATGTGTGTATTCCAAAGTGGTAGAATCTGAATGTGTTATCATATGCTTATATGTTGATGACATGTTAATACTTGGTAATAATTTGGAGGTAATAAGTAGAACCAAAGATATTTTATCATCACATTTTGAGATAAAGGACTTGGGAGAAGCTGATGTTATTCTAGGAGGTAAGGTCATTCGTAACTCCAATGGAATTGCTTTGAGTCAAGCTCATTATGTGGAAAAGGTGTTAAAAAAGTTTAACTGCTTTGATGAAGTACCTGCTAGGACACCCTACGATGCTAGTATACATTTATGTAAAAACTTGGGTAAGAGTGTATCCCAAGAAGAGTATGCTAAAATCCTAGGTAGTGTGATGTTTCTTATGAACTGTACTCAACCAGATATTGCATATGCAGTTAGTAGACTGAGTCGTTATACACATAACCCTAGTACTGAACATTGGAATGCTCTTCGTCGTTTACTAAAATACTTAAAAGGAATAGTTGACCTTTGTTTGCATTATAATAAATTTCATGCTGTGTTAGAAGGATTTTGTGATGCAAATTAGGTTTCAGGTAACAATGCGATCTGTTCTACTAGTGGTTATGTCTTCACCATGGGTGGAGATCCTTCTTCCCCTTTTCTTCGCCCAATTGCATTCTTCATTCTCTCGAAATTCACGGGTTTATTAAATAATTTCGTCTATGTCGTGGAAGTCCTCAAAACAGACTTGTATTGCATGCTCTACCATGGAGTCGGAGTTCACAGCTCTTGAGTTGGCAGGACAAGAGGCTGATTGGTTGAAAAACTTATTAGCAAATGTATCAGTGTGGGGAGGACGACAAACAGCGGTATCCTTACACTGTGACTCAAAAGCTGCAATCGGTGTTGCTAAGAATAGTGTCTATAATGCAAAGAAATGACACATTCGAATTAGGCATGCTGTAGTTAAACAACTCCTAGATAATGGAGTAATCGCTTTGGACTATGTGAAGTCCGAAAGCAATCTAACTGATCCCCTTACTAAGGGGTTGACTAGGAGACTAGTCGTTGAAACGTCAAGGGAAATGGGGCTTAAGTCTTTAAGTTAAGAGTGACTAGGTCTAAAGTCCACATTCCTATGGTGTTATATGATTCATATCCTTAAATGGTGGTGCTTTTGAGATGCACTTGATGAATTATACAATGTTGGACTTAGGTCCTTAATGGCTCGCGTGAGAAGTGCTATTGAGAAGCACTTGAGCCACCTGCGTAGGTGTAATAATCATAAGACTATATGAACACATCTATTAGTACCAAGGTAAACACACGGCTCTAAAAGAGAGCGCTGCACATTGAAATCGCGGAACGATCAGAATTTTGAAGGTATGATATGTGTTGTGGGGGGTATCGACCGAAGCTCGGCTAGGAATTCAAATCGCAAGATATTCTCTCGCTGTAAGTAAGTTGTTTCCTCATCTCACTAAAGTGTCAATTTAATTCGAAAGATATTTATACCTAAGTATCAAATTCTTCCTTTACCCATAATTCTTTCTTTCTCTGTCTCTGGCGCCCCTAGTGGGGGATTGTTGGAAATAGGGGCTCCTTGAGCGAAGTTGGTTTTTTCAATTGTCCGACATTGGTAGAGTAGTGTTGGTTTTTGGGGTTTATATATCCAACTCTTCCTTACCATATCACTAGTGGGTAAAGGGAGCCTTTTGTAGAGACTTTGCGAGGTGCTTAATTCAGCTCGCACGCGCGTGCTGTGCCCGAGCCCGGCCCGTATCCGGATTCGTGATTTGGGATTTGAGATTTGGGATTTGGCAATCGCCTGCGGCTAGCTGTGCCTATCTTTTTGGGCATGCGGTTTTGTCACTTATGTTGTTTTCTATTTTGGACTTGGTCAGTGAAAGTTGTTAGTGGGTTGAGAGCTTTGCTTCTCCATTCTCTCGATTGACTACTGAGTTTAAGGAGCAGTTTTGACTCCACTAACTCCTCCCATTTTATATATAAATAAGAGCCTCTGCTCATCATTTATACACATCTCTCAGGAAAAACAACATGACATCTCCTCTCTCCTTTTCTACTATCTAAAGTTTCTGGGTTAAGTAAATACTTTCTGATCGTTCCATAGCTCTCAGTCTCGTTGTAGTATAAATCCTTGGGGAACTATCGGTAAATTGCTGATCGCCACCACGGTCGTACCGAAATAGTTTTCTAGGCAGTGGCTCTCATACCACGTCACTATGAATCGGGTTATCTCTAATCTTTTTCATTGTTACTGCAATTTCCGTCTTACATAACGTATTGATAAGCGACGACACACGTAACAATAATGAATGCAAAATTTTTGAAAACGACCGCCAATATTTTTTTTGACCACCAGTATTAAAACACTTTTCTGCACATATCTTGTGTTGTGTGTTAGGCAGTTCGGTAAAAATCAATTCACTACTAGTTGTTATATACTCATCTATCTAAATTAGAACACGACGCGTGTTATCATCATTCGAGTCGTCATTAATAAGAAGCATGTGTTCATCCTTATCATTAAAGAATCACTTGGATCCTCTCTAATACACTTTTATTCTAATATATTTTCTCTTTTCATTAATTAATACATTACTTTTATGAAATAATTAAAACCACTAGATCATTCCAAAATTTCATCCGGATTGTTCGAAAGAAATGGAGGTCCATTTTTTTCAAGTAATGGAGAGAATTCGGACCGTTAAAAAATATTGTACCTAATTTCGTTAGAAGTAGCGGAACAAAAAAATTCTCTCTTTTCTTTCTTTACATTTAAATAGTGGTCTTAGGCCCTGTTCTTTTGGACTGAAACGGATCGATCGAATCGAATCGAACTTATAGGATCTCGAATCGAATCGAACTTATAGGTTCGAATCGAACTTATAGGAACCGAATCGAACTTATAGGATCTCGAATCGAATCAACTTATTGGATCGAATCGAACTTATAAGATCGAATCGAATCGAACTTATAGGATCTGAACTGAATTGAACTTATAGGATCTGAACTGAACTTATAAGACCTGGACTAAACTTACACGGTCCGAATTTAAATTAACTTAAATTAATTTAACTTAATTTTATTATTATTATTATTATTGTTGTTGTTGTTGTTGTTGTTGTTGTTGTTGTTGTTGTTGTTGTTGTTGTTGTTGTTGTTGTTGTTGTTGTTGTTGTTGTTGTTGTTGTTGTTGTTGTTGTTGTTGTTGTTGTTGTTATTATTATTATTGCTATTATTATTATTATTATTATTATTATTATTATTATTATTATTATTATTATTATTATTATTATTATTATTATTATTTTATTTTTATTTTATAAAAGGATGCGCGCAGCTTTCATTAAAAGAAAAATAAAAGTTTACATGGAATTGGTGGGGAGCCGAGAAACAATCTGGGCTCCTACACCCTTAGCAGCAGCAAAGCTAAGTCTAGTAAAAATGTAATTGGCCACCCGAGGCAACAACATTCGAACCCTGCTCCCCAAATGATGAGAAAGAGAAGGGTAGGAAACCATAACCCACTGCCGCGCACAAATCCCCGTACTTAGCACACTTATGCTGAGCAGCATCAGCAACAACCCGGCCATGCACAAAATCCGTCATCCCAGTCTGAGTCAAAGGAGAAGACCTTGTCAAGTCAACGCACACATCACGCCCTTTGTCCCAAGAATAAAGGAGCAAATTCGCAGGACGAAGAGAACCACCATGCCCGTCAACCAAACAGATATCAACCTCCTTTCCCGCATAAATACCAGATCTATAGCAGATGTCGAAAAAAGTGTCACGGACGAGGTTATGCGGATGTTTAACGCCCACAGTACTAGTACAAGAAACAGCGTGGTCCCCAAAAACATCATCAGCAAAAACCCGAGAGCAAGCAGGACAGAGCCTAGATACCGTGAATAACGGAACACCCAGACGATACCCAAGCACACTACGGTAAGTCCTCCCGTTCATAGTCTGACCCAGCCCCGAGATAGGAACCGCACGCAACCAATCAGAGGAGTGGGAACCCTGCTGAGACTGCCACAAAGCAAGTTGGCGTGGTGTCAAAGAGAAAACAAACTCTGAGGCCGCAGCAACCGTCGCGAAATAAATGTCTGCCAATTTCTTCATAAGTTTGGGGGCAGCAATTTCACTAGGGTTACCTAAGATACCAGAGCCTGTAGTCGCAGTTAAACCTCGCGCGGCATCATCAAAAGCAGGGCCAGCAGCTACAATACCCGAAGGGCAGAGGAGCTTAGCCTGCAAATATGCAGACTGCAAACGGGACGCAATAAAACCATAATGTAAAACATCCCCCGCCGCATAGACACCAAGACTACCAAGATTAAAAGGGAAAGTAGCAAGGCGCCACTGCCAATCCCCAAAACCCGGGCCAGACGCGGTGACGATACGTTTTTTGGAACGAAGAGCAAAGATCAAAAGGAAGATGGACGGACCCAAAAACACTAGGGAAGCAAGTACGAAGGGAGAAATAGAGCTTAGAAATACCAGTACAAGCTCGAAGTAGAAGCAACTCACATTGCGGGTCCTCAATCCTCGCAACCAAGTCCATTAGCTCAATGGTCTTAGTTACTCTCCTCGCCACAATCTCGCTGCCAAAACCAGGGCAAGTGCTGACAGGTCCACCCAAAACTGTAACACCACGCAAGGGCCGAGCAATAGAAGGGGGGAAAACCCCAGGAAGCCAACTCCGAGGGTCCTCAACATGCCAAAAGACCTCTGATGCGGTCGTTTCTACACCAAAAATAAAATACCTAGATTACTGCTAACAGAAGTCAGCGGCAAGTAGGGTCGATCTCCACAGGGAGGCTAAGTTGCTAAATATCTGTCTAATTCGGTCTGTCAGGGTGTCACAGTGTGGGGGTTTAGTTGATTGTGAAATAACTAAACTAAAACTAAGCAAGGAAAATAAAAGGAGAAATCAACAGTAAGAGAGAAGGGAGTATGCTAAGAGTCGGTCCACCGTGGCAGCTATCGGATCTTATACTATCATGAATATTAAGGCGATTAGACTATTGATAAGAAGAGCTATGGTCGTCACCTTTCGGTCCTTGAACCGCCCTAGAGTGTAAACAGCTTAACTTTCGCCCTCACTGCAATACCCTATTGTAATTAAGCAAGCCTTCCCTTCCAATCTTTCGATCTAGGTCGGGGTTAACTAAAATTATTGGTCTCCTGCATGTCACTCATTCGACCTGATAACAATTAAATTGCCTAATACAATTCTATCGCAAGACTAATCTATTTAATACAGTTAAAGCATTGCTACCACGGCTTCCCTAATCCTAACATACTATGGGGAATTAGCTACTCATGATAAAATAAGCAAGAACAATAATAAAAGAAGAGATAAGCATTAAAAGTGAATAAGGGAGGAAGAATTACTGAAATTAAGCGATCCGGAAATAAGAGAACAAAGTAACAGTGTTTAAAAGAAGGGAAAGGGAGTAACGTGATCCTTCCCGGGTTATTGGATGATTACAAATGACATCCCTAACTCCTATTTATAAGAAATTAAGAGTAGGGTTAAACCTAATTAACGAATTAAAGCTTAAAAGCCCAACCGTCATGAACCCACTCGATCGACCAACTAAGTCACTCGATCGAATGAACTCAACACAAAAACCTGCTCGATCGACTTAGAATGTCCTCGATCGAGTAAATGCATAAAAAGAACTGGTCGATCGAGTAAACTAACCACTCGATCGACTTATTATTGAATCCTAACCACTCGATCGACCTATAAAACACTCGATCGAGTGGATCTTGACTTCAGCAGCTTGTGATTCTCGTTAGTTTGCCTTGACTCGTCCTTTTAGCTCCCGGAACACCTTCACGCATCCCAAGACAGCAATATATCCCGCTCCAAATCTACTCTTCCTCCAAATGCATGCTAAATGGACGGTAAAAGGCTTGATTTCGCTACTTTCTGGTTCATTCCTGCAATTAAGACAAAATACACCAAAGTAGCATATTCGGGGCATTTCGTAGCGTAAAACCACGATAAAAGCATAAAAATACGTGCATAAAATAGGCTAAAAAGACTATATAAAATGCACGTATCAAATCTCCCCAAACCAAACCTTTACTCGTCCCCGAGTAAACTAAAATGCAACTAAAGGAACGGAAAAAGATAACTCAGAGCCAGCTACAAATGCCCACTTAAGCCAATTTAATGCAAACAAACTAACACTTATAGCAAAACAGTCAAATGCAAACGAGTTATAGGATGTTTATAAAAGTAGCTGAACCGTCGACCTTGCAAGACCTTTAATAATGGACTCTCACGGGGTCACTCTTCTCTCATGAAGCAAAGGGTAAGCATATATATGTAAGAGAGAAGGAAAAATAGTCGCTCACCTAAACTACGACCCACAAAAACATGCATGCAACTAATATGATAGACAATTCTAGCTACCAAACATACATTCCAACCAACAAGGTCCTGTCACAGCCGAGGGCTTACAAAAATATGGTAAAGTGAGGCAATGGGTAAGAAAAGGCAAAACATGTTATGGGAATGTGGAGGTATAGGTGATCAAGCTAGTACCTAAACAGAACCATATGAGACATATCCATTTCCAACTCATTATAAAATAAAGCACATGCCCTTCATTTGGCACAAAATCTCACCAAACCAAACCAAACATACTCCTCAAATAATGTAAGATAGAACATAGGAGCAGAAACCGTCAACTAACAACATCTTTTTTTCGAAATCTTTCTTTTCTTTCTATCGGTTTCTTCTTTTTCATTCTTTTTTTTCATTTTTCTTTTTCCTTTTTTTCTTTTTCACGTCTTTTTTTTTCATCATCCTCCTTTTCTTCATAAAATACCAACTCCGAATCAATAGATTATGCGCCAATATTTGATACAATGAAATATATACCGCAAAACAACAATCTAAACTAGCTTGACAAGGCAGGCTAAATTTGGATGTAGCTAAAGGGTCAACTGGCAAATTTGGCTAATGTGGAGTTAAATGGGTAAAAATGAAATAAGGGGAATGTAAGCACCTCCCTGCATGTGACACCAACCACTAACCCGAATGTATGACGGCAAAAAGCAATTGAATTTCATATACGTGCAAATTAATGAACATGTTATGCAAGGAGTAACTACTCACAATCCTACATGAAACTGGTCATAAATGACACCAGTTTAAAAGGCTCTAATCCTTAGAAATTATAAGTAGGTTGCCAAAATTTCAGGTCAAGTCTATTCGTTCAGCTAAATTTAACATTAACTCGTAGATTATGCAAAAGACAAAGCTAAAAGGTAACAGTTCAATGCAAGGCTTAAGCAGAAAGACAAATGCAGTGCAATTTCATCATAGAAATCTACCGTTCCGACTCAACCTATATGCTAAAAATAAACGTGATTTTTTTGAATTTTTAACAATTTTCTGATTTTTTATGGAATTTTAAATTTTATGAAATAAATAACAATGCAAACAGAAAATTAAATGTGATAACAGAAATGCAAATAAAAACAATATGCAGACACAGATATGGATGCATAACCTCCCCAAACCTAACCGTACAATGCCCCCATTGTACCAAAACATGGAAAGGAAATGCAAACTAAAGGAGAAAGAGAGTAAAAGCGGAAAACTCACAAAATGCGCGAATAAGGGGACCTCCCCAAACCGACCATGAAATGGGAGGTTGCCAAGGGCCTGGAAAACCGTCTCAGGAAGCTAATCCAAGTCAAACGAGTGAATGGGCATGCAAAAACTGCTCGATCGACAGGAATATGGGTCGATCGAGTGGTTTCTCATTCTGCAGGGGGTCGATCGAGTGATTAATCACTCGATCGAGTGAATCCTTCAGCTGCAGTGCTCGATCGAGTAGAAAAAACCACTCGATCGAGTGATGCTCGATGAATTCCTGCAAAATGCAAATGAAAACAGCCTGCAAACTAACAAGACAAGCACACTGAGATAGTTTTATGGTATAAAACCATTTATTACAACTGAAATTGAATAAAAATGCAGAAATAGATCGCCGGGTTGCCTCCCGGGTAGCGCTAGCTTCAGTCAGGTCCCAGCTCGACCTTCTTTTCTTCGAGCCTCTCTAATTAATCACAATCAAAACAGCTCAAAGCGCGCAGCATTAAATCATAAGCCTGCGCATGTGCTACACAACAGCATAAGTAGCACCGAAGTGGATTACAGAAATAGGAAATAAGAATATGTAAACATTTAAGTCTAACAAATTTCCTATGGGCGCTCCTAAATTTGTCCACAAAATATAGGAGCGCGGGAGCAGTCGTCAATGAAATAGGGTATCGTCTCAGATTAATGAACTTGAAATGATAAGGACGGTGAAAAATCTTTAAATTAATCGACCACATGAGAGGAGGTATAACCTTAAAAGAAATAGCGCGAGTCAATCGAGGCAATATACTATTAAAACGAACAATAATAGAGTTATCGTTTACTACCTCAGGTTGGTTGCTCTCAACAACGGAATCACTGACAAAGGAATGGATTACCTCATCCCTGCTAGGAACAATTACCGTCTCAGCCGCTTCTTCGTCAACCTCCTCAGTGGAATCCATCCCGTAAATCGCAGCTTCAAGTGTATCCGACTCGGCTGTGAATAAGGGAGGTTCACCGTAATCCTCATCATCGTCAAACCCGTCATCCAATATGAACCCAAGTGACGAATAAAAGCTCCCATCAATGGCCAATTCAGTCAATCGAGCAAATTGCTCACTCGATCGACCAAGTTCCTTCCGCACCTCACTCGATCGAGTAACACAATCACTCGATCGAGTACTATCCTCCTGTCCGTCTGTAACACTCCCATATTCAGAGGAGCCTTAACTAGGCCTTCCTTAGCATATAAGGGCGTTACCATCTCGGTTGCCCGAGGAGAGTAATTATCAAACGTCAATAAAAGAACTATTACGTTAATTTACAAGTGATTCCAACCAAAGTACAACATAAAGGTACAACTCAAAGGCTACTCGTTATGACCACCGTATCTCGTGAAGACTCATCCCTGCCCGGACCTCAGCTATCAACGACATCAACACCTGCTAAGACCGACTGCTCACCATAAGGGATCACGGCAGACACATAACAAACAAACAACCACACAAGGTCAGTACTGAGACAAGACAAGACAATAGCAACCACAAACAACAACACAACCAACGACACTAGTCACTACCACGACCTCGACCATCCAACCGAACCTGTCACTGGCTGTCCACTGGACCAGCCCTGCCAGTGGGGGACCGCAGCCGTTCCCACCTAAGCCCCGCTCATCGAACGAGCGATAACCCTGCTCATTAATGTGCACATCCCCTTTCGTGGCGGGTTCCACGAAGGGCGAAACTAGGGCGTGAAGTCACTCCCGCAAGCGACCCCACTCAGCCGAGAACGCATCTCGAGAACCAACACAACGATCACAAACACAATCACAACACAACACAATTACTATGACAAACAACCACAATACTATCGCAACGACCGACACACTAGACGATCTACAGCTACTGAGTAGGCGAACCTACCTTTACGCATCCGCAACCAATCCATGCCAACAAACAAAGTATCCAGCGCACAAGCAGAGCCTATTAGCACCACACAAACATTCATTACAACAGGCAAACCCTAACTAACGAGACAAAGGCACGGACGATGATTGTGACATACCTATTAGGGAGAGACAAGGTCAAAAGACCGCTACCCGACTCAAAGGACGCTCTTCTAAGGCACAAGGATCTTCACAAGGGCTTTCATGGAGTTTTGAGGTGAAGGGAAGGGAAGGAGGCGGCTGAAGGATAGGAGGAAAGTAATGAAAGTGATTTGCGGATTTGACAAAACGCGATATAAAACCCCGTGAAATCCGGCACTCGATCGAGTACCCAACCTACTCGATCGAGTGGCCCCTACTCGATCGAGTACCCTAGCTACTCGATCGAGTAGCCTCTACTCTATCGAGTATCACTCTTAAAACGCACCCCAAGATGGTCTGGCACGCTTCCCTAAGGTTACTCCCACTCCCCCAAGGACAGTCAATGCTGGTCAAAGGATCCCTAAAAGGGCGGGTATTACAGTCTTCCCCCCTTAAAAAGAACTTCGTCCCCGAAGTTCAACTCACCTCTCCCGCTCATGGCACGGATCCAACCCAATCTCACCAACTTCCTGGCCGACCGTCACTCCTTGTAAATACTATTTCCCTCCCCATGTCATCATCATCACCGTCCATACTTAAACCTATTGACTTTTGCCACTATCATGCAAGCTTTATCACATTCGACCGTTATTTTACACACATCTAAAGCATCCAACTCGGAATGCGAATCGTCGCTCACGATCTCCCAGCATACAATAATAACTATTAAATTGTCAATCTAGAACACGTCTCATATCAACTTTCATGTGGTACAACTAATGCCACCATGTTACTTGGCAACATGATTCAGATACAATCACACTCACTTTAAAGAACCAAAGAAAATAAGTCGTTATAATTCAACAACAAAGTAAATATTATATATATTTTTTTTTTTTTTTTTTTTTTTTTTTTTTTTTTTTTTTACACAAGACACCAACCCCTTCATAAACAACTACTAACAATATTATAAATCAGCAAAACACTATACGAAAACAACCTTTTTATTCCGCGACATTACTCTTCCCCTCTAAAAAGGAACTTCGTCCCCGAAGTTCACCACCTAAACTATTACGCATATTAATTACTATCTGCATCTTAACCATTAAGGAGGATCATATTATTTGTTGTGGACATTACTCGCTAACTACATACTCACTAACCTCGAAATCATACATGAATCACCGGAATAACTAGTTACCGTTGACAACTCATGTTAAATGATATGCACAATCATAGGCGGAGTTACAGCTCCGATTAGGGGATCGTAATGAGGCGTATGCCATATTAGAGTAACCAGAAAATGATTACCGCTTCACTAATCGTAACAAGAAATTACCACCACATCACCAATTGTAACAACTATGCTTATAGAATTCCAATCATGACTTGTAATGTCAGAAATTAGCGGCTCAAAGGCGTTACTATGCACTTGCAACAACTTTAAACATTAAACTTGCAATTATAAAACAATTGAACATTTTGAATTTTCAAAAACCCCCTGTAACAGTGACACTCGATCGAGTAAGTATCGGTACTCGATCGAGTGCCATGCTACTCGATCGAGTGTCTTGGCTACTCGATCGAGTAGCCCGAGATCAGAATGCTTTTTCTCATGTCATCCTGCAGCTACTCGATAGAGTACGGGGTACTCTATCGAGTACCTACAGGCCAACTCCTCATAAATCTGTCACGAGCTAACACCAATGCGCATACTTGACATATAAAATCGGGTCGGGACGACTCCCCGACTTCTAATACCCGCAAAACAGTTAGAATATCAAATTCGGCCTTATGGCCAATCATACAGGTCCAACTAAGTCTCAAAACAAAAGGAAACAACTATCAAAGTCTAACAACAATACCACCATCTAACATCAACTACTATCAACACCCACGAACGAAGATAAAACAAGGAGTATCACTCCTGCTTCTGCGCCTTCTTTGCTCGAACATCACCTCATCATCACCACCACCACCACCGGATGAACCTACTCCCGCATCACCCCCGCTCCCGCTCCGGGCCCACGTACCAAGGCGTCAAGCCTCCATAAGGAAAGGACCGAGGTGCTCCCCATGTCGACTGTTCCACCCCGTAGGCATGGAAAACCCCCGAGTAATTCCCAACGCCACTCCACCAGATCGGATGTGGTCCCTCGGTCCCTATCCCCGAGTGTACGCCATCTCATGCATGTTCCGGAGTGTCAAGGCAGATGACACTCTCTCCGCTAGGTAACTGGATCGCGTCTCCGGGGTGTCAAGGTAAGGGTAGTACGGGAAAGGCTGCTGCTGCTGCGGTGGTGCTACTGGCTGTGGCCTAGCCTCCGGGGCCCTCTCCCTCACTCGACGGGGTCCCCTCACCACTCTGGGTCTCTCCACCCCTCTGAACTTCCGCATTCTCGCCCTTCGTCGGCTCCGGCATCTCCGGAGGATCGTGCCATCAATGAGATAGGTCTGCGGTGGCGGGGTGTGTCCTCATCCTCCTCCTCCTCCTCCTCATCGTCTCCATCCACGATCACCACCGCCGGCTCCAAGGGCTCGTGGTCGGGAGGTGCTCGGGAGCTGGAATCTTCATCCAACTCATGCCAAGCACTCTCCACGCTAGGCTACCGTCAGCCAAGGTTCTCAACCATTTTGGTCGAGATAGTACTCACGATCCATGGTAGGCACGGGGGTAGCTAGAGGCACGTACTCGAAGAAGCCTCAAAGGAGGTTAGCTTTTCACCTAACCGAGTGGCAATGGCACCACAAACTCAGTACCGAGAAGTAGAGGAAGCCATCAAGGCAAGAGCAGCACAGACTATGGAAGGAGCATTAAAGACCACTTTCCTGGCCCGCTCCGGATTGAGGTACGACATCAAAAGTAAAACCTCATGGTTATTCAACTTACTGATATCTTTTCGGTCATAGAGGAGGTTTGAAAGGGAACGAAGAAAGACTCTCAAGGTGATGTCTTTGAACATCGTTAATCAAAGATATTGCTCGCGGTGGGAGCTTGCTTCCCGGTAGCAAGGCATTAGGCGGCACACGCCGCACTCAGCTGGAATGTCGATGATGGAGTTCTTGGGAGGCTTGGCCAACCCAAGGTGAGAGGCAAACAAATCCATGGTCAACAGGAAACTGGTATTCATCAGTCTAAACTCAACAGTCTGCCCCGCTGGGTCATAGTTAAAGGAACTCATGAACTCTAGGGTAAGGAAAGGGTAAGTGTGTTTCCTCAGCCGGTACAAACCAGTAAAACCCAAGGTCTCAAATATATGACGGACATCCGTCTCTATTTCCAACTCTTCTAACACGCCGGTGTCTATACACTTTGTGGGTCTCATCTTGCGTTTTTGTAAAGCTACAAAACGCTCCCTTTGCTTAAAGTCAACAAAGACAACAGAAGGGTACTCAGAAACTGCGGGTACTACCGGTCCACTAGCCTCCCCCCTCTCAAGTGGATCAACCCTTCCCCGTTTACTCTGACGGGTTCCAAGGTTTAGTCTCGGCATCTGTTTAGGCATAAGTTCAAACAACTTGTATAAACATCCAAACAATTATTTCATGTTACTTGAATTCACATATCCAGCTAAGCACAGAATTTCCCAACAATTTTGACATGTGAAGCACATAATTCATATTATTAAACTTGAATATTAAGATAAGTGCACATGTTTATCAACGGTTTCCAATTTTTGACATAGCAGTTCAAGCAATTTGTATAAGACATGTGGGCATATACATCATGTAAATTGGGTTCTATATACTTAGTAAGTTTACTAATTCATCAAACAATTTCCATGTTTAAGGCACATAATTCATGTTTTCAAACTTAGTTGCTCAGCTAGGTACACACCAAATTTCCAACCATTCTCAGCATGTGAAGCACGTATTTCGCGTTGTTACTTTGGTTATGGAAATAAGTATACATGTTCTTTAGCAGTTCATACGATTTCAACACACTAGTTCATATTATTACTACTCATAAGGCATAGTGGTGTAAGTAATTATCATGATGGCCGCATATGTTCAGCGAATTTGAATACCCTACCATGCTTCTGAGGGTTGTTCCAGTACATTGCTAGATACATGGTACTAGTTCGAGAGAATGTATAATTTATGACAAGTCAATATCACTCCTCACTATTATGTAAAACAACTCAATCAAAATTTTCAGACGGTCTTTACAGCTGTGAGAATTGTGGCATGTATTCATCAATCATTGTTTCTTTTATCATGTTGGAATTCTATTCATGCTTATATTGTCAATTACAACATCAATTTTCTCATTCTAGGTCACGAATTTCCCATAAGACATTTTTAAGACGGAGTTTTAAGGCAACTTTCTAAGGGTAAAATCGTTAAAATCTAACCTCCAACATGATATAAACCATAATTAAAGCTCAATTTTACTATCTAATCATTATAAAACAGCCAAAAATCGATTTCAAATTGGAAACCCTAGAAATTTCGGGTCCTACTATTGCAATTTCTAATCTAATTTACAGCATATAGTCACCAACAACCATGAAAAAGAAGTCATATGAATCATATCTCAACAATTAAACGCACCAATTTGCTCATTATAATCGAAAATTTCAGATTACTACACTATTTTGACATATTCAAAATAACAAATCACACAAATTGAGAAGAATTACATACCTTGATTGATTAGTAAGATAAAGAAACGAATTAAACAAGAGGAATTAACCCAAATAATCACTACCAACCCAAGAGATAGAGAGGATTTGAGAGGAAACAAGGAATTGAGAGTGATTTAGGTATAGAGGTGTCGAGATATAGGGGATATAGAAAGAGAAATAGAAAGGTAAAGGGTTTTAAGAAAACCCGTAGGAATGCTGCACAGTAACCTACTCGATCGAGTGCCTAGGGTACTCGATCGAGTACCACCCTACTCGATCGAGTAGGAGCTAAATCATCGAGTAATCTGCGGAAATTTCCCGCATTCCGACGTTATAGCTTCCTAACTAGATCGAGTGAGGTCTACTCGGTCTAGTACGCACCCGCACTTGGTCAAGTATAGCTAAGTGCTCGATCGAAAGAACGAAGTAATTTGAAGGTTCCTGCAAAAACATCATCGCGTGTCGGTTCCAACTAAGTTCGGAATTCGACACTAGTTACCGCATTCAATCACGTTTTATAACCATCGTCACACGACATACAACTCTCCAACAACTAAGGGACATATCCTGTTACGTTATACAAATTACCCAACTCGGTCTACCTGTCACCGAGTTTTGTATAAACCTAGCCGTGCCATATTATTACATTTACTTACTTTACATGCTATTACTAAACTCGTGTTTACATCAAGTTCAAACGTATGACTAACATTAATATCCCCATATTTATTTGTCACATAATTATATACATTGCCAATCACTTAATCAATTAGGTATTATACGTTATTCTAAGCAATCTATTTTGCATAATTCAAATATTTCGCAGCGGAAAATTTCAACCAGCTAATAAAGCATATACACATTACCATATATCGTGACCCGAATTATTACCCATCCATTCTATAATTTTCATTATAGCTATCGCGGTATGGTCTACAAGCTCACTTACAACTTCCGTCATCATAAATTTTATGACAAACATCTACGCGTTTGCTATTCATATAACACATTCAAATTCACACTTTCATGCATCTACATGACGTATAATCTCGTCACATAACTCCTAGCTATCCTATAAGCTCACTAATTATACAACGAGCTTAAACAATCTCGTCACTAGTTTCCCTACTCAACCTAGACATTACTACCGCACCTCTATTAATTCTAACCAAAGCTTAACCGGAGGTAGCTCCGGCACAACTAACATACATAGCACATATAGACACACGGACTCTACATTCCCATCCCATGTGACTGGCTTAAGTGTCATGGGGCCAAGATTTTGAAATGAGGGCGCCTACTCACCCAAAATCTAGCATCAGCCGGGGCTCCCATCATACATACACCAGGTTCATTTTATTAGACTCTCTACGTTCATTACGTTTATTTGTTACAGGTTCCAAAATCGTCGCTCTGATACCACTTTGTAACACCCCCATATTCAGAGGAGCCTTAACTAGGCCTTCCTTAGCATATAAGGGCGTTACCATCTCGGTTGCCCGAGGAGAGTAATTATCAAACGTCAATAAAAGAACTATTACGTTAATTTACAAGTGATTCCAACCAAAGTACAACATAAAGGTACAACTCAAAGGCTACTCGTTATGACCACCGTATCTCGTGAAGACTCATCCCTGCCCGGACCTCAGCTATCAACGACATCAACACCTGCTAAGACCGACTGCTCACCATAAGGGATCACGGCAGACACATAACAAACAAACAACCACACAAGGTCAGTACTGAGACAAGACAAGACAATAGCAACCACAAACAACAACACAACCAACGACACTAGTCACTACCACGACCTCGACCATCCAACCGAACCTGTCACTGGCTGTCCACTGGACCAGCCCTGCCAGTGGGGGACCGCAGCCGTTCCCACCTAAGCCCCGCTCATCGAACGAGCGATAACCCTGCTCATTAATGTGCACATCCCCTTTCGTGGCGGGTTCCACGAAGGGCGAAACTAGGGCGTGAAGTCACTCCCGCAAGCGACCCCACTCAGCCGAGAACGCATCTCGAGAACCAACACAACGATCACAAACACAATCACAACACAACACAATTACTATGACAAACAACCACAATACTATCGCAACGACCGACACACTAGACGATCTACAGCTACTGAGTAGGCGAACCTACCTTTACGCATCCGCAACCAATCCATGCCAACAAACAAAGTATCCAGCGCACAAGCAGAGCCTATTAGCACCACACAAACATTCATTACAACAGGCAAACCCTAACTAACGAGACAAAGGCACGGACGATGATTGTGACATACCTATTAGGGAGAGACAAGGTCAAAAGACCGCTACCCGACTCAAAGGACGCTCTTCTAAGGCACAAGGATCTTCACAAGGGCTTTCATGGAGTTTTGAGGTGAAGGGAAGGGAAGGAGGCGGCTGAAGGATAGGAGGAAAGTAATGAAAGTGATTTGCGGATTTGACAAAACGCGATATAAAACCCCGTGAAATCCGGGCACTCGATCGAGTACCCAACCTACTCGATCGAGTGGCCCCCTACTCGATCGAGTACCCTAGCTACTCGATCGAGTAGCCTCTACTCTATCGAGTATCACTCTTAAAACGCACCCCAAGATGGTCTGGCACGCTTCCCTAAGGTTACTCCCACTCCCCCAAGGACAGTCAATGCTGGTCAAAGGATCCCTAAAAGGGCGGGTATTACACCGTCACTCGATCGAGCAGAATGTTCACCCGATCGAGCACTTTCCTCATGTATGTCACTCGATCGAGAAGAGATGTTACTCGATCGAGGACTTTCTTCCTGTACAGCGCTGACATCCCTGCATACGTTCTGGAAATACGATAGAAAGTCGTCATCCGAAATATAAAAATCATTTTCAGCATTGGGCAACGCGGGTTCTTCATGGGAAAAACCGCTCTTGGTCAAGCACACCTCTTTTGATTTCCGTTCATCCAACCCAGCTGTTAACCGAGCAATTTCGGACTGTAACTCCGCAATTTCGGTGACTTGAGCACCCACATGTCTACCAAATTCCAGAATTAAGGATTTCAGCTCCGCGGTTTCTTTTTTCTCTATATCACGAGGATCTTCTTGCGGTGGCCATTGATGGGGTGGATGTGGCGGCACAACTACGGCTGCATTGTGCTCAGCAGCACCACATCCCCAAGATTTCTTCCTTTCCCAACTAGCAGGTTTCTCAGCTTGGGCTTCAAACTGAGCAATTAATCGGGAAACAGATGTCATCTTGGCAAGAGGGATCGAAGGTACTCAAGCCTTCCCTTCGATAATCTCCCTCGTGAGTCTGTCTAATAAACCCGTGAGCCTATCAAAAAAAGCACTAAAGAGAAAGATAAGAACAGCCTCAAGGTACTTAGTCTTCCCTTGAGGCGAAAGGACAAACAAAATAAAACAGATAAAAAGCGTCGCCTCCCCGGTAACGGCGCCAAAATTTGATGCGGTCGTTTCTACACCAAAAATAAAATACCTAGATTACTGCTAACAGAAGTCAGCGGCAAGTAGGGTCGATCTCCACAGGGAGGCTAAGTTGCTAAATATCTGTCTAATTCGGTCTGTCAGGGTGTCACAGTGTGGGGGTTTAGTTGATTGTGAAATAACTAAACTAAAACTAAGCAAGGAAAATAAAAGGAGAAATCAACAGTAAGAGAGAAGGGAGTATGCTAAGAGTCGGTCCACCGTGGCAGCTATCGGATCTTATACTATCATGAATATTAAGGCGATTAGACTATTGATAAGAAGAGCTATGGTCGTCACCTTTCGGTCCTTGAACCGCCCTAGAGTGTAAACAGCTTAACTTTCGCCCTCACTGCAATACCCTATTGTAATTAAGCAAGCCTTCCCTTCCAATCTTTCGATCTAGGTCGGGGTTAACTAAAATTATTGGTCTCCTGCATGTCACTCATTCGACCTGATAACAATTAAATTGCCTAATACAATTCTATCGCAAGACTAATCTATTTAATACAGTTAAAGCATTGCTACCACGGCTTCCCTAATCCTAACATACTATGGGGAATTAGCTACTCATGATAAAATAAGCAAGAACAATAATAAAAGAAGAGATAAGCATTAAAAGTGAATAAGGGAGGAAGAATTACTGAAATTAAGCGATCCGGAAATAAGAGAACAAAGTAACAGTGTTTAAAAGAAGGGAAAGGGAGTAACGTGATCCTTCCCGGGTTATTGGATGATTACAAATGACATCCCTAACTCCTATTTATAAGAAATTAAGAGTAGGGTTAAACCTAATTAACGAATTAAAGCTTAAAAGCCCAACCCGTCAGCGAACCCACTCGATCGACCAACTAAGTCACTCGATCGAATGAACTCAACACAAAAACCTGCTCGATCGACTTAGAATGTCCTCGATCGAGTAAATGCATAAAAAGAACTGGTCGATCGAGTAAACTAACCACTCGATCGACTTATTATTGAATCCTAACCACTCGATCGACCTATAAAACACTCGATCGAGTGGATCTTGCCTTCAGCAGCTTGTGATTCTCGTTAGTTTGCCTTGACTCGTCCTTTTAGCTCCCGGAACACCTTCACGCATCCCAAGACAGCAATATATCCCGCTCCAAATCTACTCTTCCTCCAAATGCATGCTAAATGGACGGTAAAAGGCTTGATTTCGCTACTTTCTGGTTCATTCCTGCAATTAAGACAAAATACACCAAAGTAGCATATTCGGGGCATTTCGTAGCGTAAAACCACGATAAAAGCATAAAAATACGTGCATAAAATAGGCTAAAAAGACTATATAAAATGCACGTATCAACCTCCGTCTTGGAGACATTAAGGTGCAGTCCAAAATGGGGGCCATCCGCCATAATCAAATCCAAGACCTTCCCCACCTCCAAAGTATCCCCCACAGTGGTGCCATCATCCAAGTACCATGCCTGCATAGCGAGGTCAAAAGTGTCCCGGATTTTGCATACTAAGGGATGCAAAACCAAGGCAAAAAGCAACGGGCCCAAAGGATCACCCTGCTGGACACCCTGACAAGACCACATGCAATGCTCCCCATAAAAAAGACGGGCATGGCTGGAATAACAACACTCCACCCAACGGGAAAGAACCGAGCAACGACGGCGGACTTCCTGAAGCATGGTCGTAAGATCAATAAGGTTGAAAGCATTCTGGAAATCAACCAACAACATGGAAAGTCCCACCTCAGTACCCGGAGCCTCAATGAGCCGATTCAAGGCATGTAAGATAGCCTCTCCTCCACCGGACACACCCACCCCAAACTGAAGACCAGCAAAATAGGAAGATAAAGAAGGGCCAACCATAAAAGCACCAACCTTAGAGACAAGCCGTCTCCAGACAGTACCAACGGCAATAGGACGAACACCACCACCCGGTTTAACAAGCGGCGTGAGGGGGGCGCTGGCAATGTACTCACCCAGAGCGAGAGGACACCGGCCCTCAAGAAAAAGGTTAACCACCCTAGTGATAGAAGTGATCAAATCATCTGAGATAGCCACAGCAGCGCCACTCAAACAGTCCATAAGGTGATGGGCACGAAAACAATCCCTCCCACAAGAAGTACCACGTGGGAAGTTCCGAATCATATCGAAAACCACAGTCTAAGAGGCAACCAGAGGATGATGATCCCCAGACAAAGGAGGCAAAGAAGGAGGCGGGGAGACATGATGCTTCTCACGCAAGGCCACAAGAGTGGCATCGGAGTAAGGGGCAACCCCAGAGGAAGAAAGCACCCGAACAGCTGCAGTATAGTGACCGTCACAAATCTTCCGTCGACATTGACGGAGGTTAAGCTCACTCAAATCAAGATCCTCCTCCACACGGAACGAAGAATGACCCTCATCCAAACACTCCCGTAACAGCTACAAACAACTCACAGGCACCCCCCCAAGCGAGGATAGCCCTAGTAATACTCTCCTCCTGACGCCGGCGCCGAATAGCAGTCCTACACTCAAGATTACTCCTAGGAGAGAAGGTCCTAAGCAGACAAAGAGGCAACACAAGCAAACGAATCAAGCAGGAGAGGTCACCAGGAGAACTAGCCACGTCATCCAAAGCCCCCCTCAAAGCCCGAGCAAACCCAAGCCGACACTTAGGAGGTATAGATTTCACGGTGCGAAGGCCCAAAGATAACAAACGATCAAGCGAAGATATGGGCCACGGAAGAAGCTCAACCCCAGCATCAGACGAAATAACCGATGGAGACAAAGCCGGAGGTCGAGGTATACCCTGAATGACAAAACTATGGAGGCCGTCAACACACTCAGGAGGCGCCAAAATATCACCCCGACTATGCTGACATCTAGCGCGAAAGTTACTGGTTTTAAAGCACACCCCACACAGCCAGAGCCCCATCCGTCTCAAAGTACTCTCGGCATTGGAATAAACAGTCAAAACTATCAAAAAGAGTTTGACGCGTAAGTCCCAACGCACCACCATTACAATGCCGGTTCTGAAAATGCTTCTGCCAAGCAGCCTTAGTAAGGCCCTTACCAAACCCATCCCGACAAGCATGCAGATTCGAAAAAGGATAATGGTAACGCACAAGCTCGGGCATGAAGGAAGAAGAAACCCCACACCCAACCTGCACAAAAACCAATATAGCCACCAAAACAAACACCCGCACGAAAACCATCACACAGGCAACCGCTCGAGCAAAAAGAGGCAAGACCCACTCCTGGTCAAGTTAACCACCAACACACCACCCACTCCGGTGATGGTCAACAATCAACACAAGCGACCCTATCCACACGACACTAGCACACCGCAATACCCACCATAAACCACAACCACAACCAGGCAGCGACAGCAGACAGTGGACGGTAACAGTACGAGCAAACACCAAGGCCAAAACCAGCAGCAACCACGTTGAAGAAAAGCAATAGAAAATAAAACCCTAAAACGTGAAAGAAATAAGAAAAACGAAACTGGCAGAGAACTCACCGGAGGGAAACAGCGGGTTGGGCCGTCAGCCACCACAACCTTGACGGGCGACTTGAGGTCTAAATGCCAAAGGGTGGTGGTGTAGGTGTACACCGACCGCAGGGAGTCGATAGTGACCCTCGATAACAGCCGCAACACGGAATCCCCTCAACATCAGCACCGCCGCACAAACAGCCAACAACAATCACCCCTGACTAGCGACGCGAAGTATAAAAGTCGACGTGGGTGGAGGTCGGCCGTCAACGGTGGCTGTAAGTCCGTAAAAACCGATGCCCTAACAGAAAACCACTCGCAATCACCAGCGAAATGCAGAAACCCTATCCAACACTAAACCACGACCGACGACAATAAGGCCGGTGATGAGCAGTGGCGTTGAAGGGATGACAGTGGTGGCAGACCTGGGTAACGGCAGAAAAAGGCGATGGCAGTACAATCGCACGTTCCCTCTCCCCTCTCCTCACTATTATTATTATTATTATTATTATTATTATTATTATTATTATTATTATTATTATTATTATTATTATTATTATTATTATTATTATTATTATTATTATTATTATTATTATTATTATTATTATTATTATTATTATTATTATTATTATTATTACTATTATTATTATTATGGTTTTTCTGCCAAACACAACCTTTAAAAAAAAATATTTTCAAACACCATCTTTCAAAAAAAGGTTTGTCAAACACAACCTTTAATAATTTTTTTTTTTTGTCAAACACGACTTTTTTGACGGATAATTTAGTGGGCAGCCAAGAGAAACAATGATAAGAAAATATAGTCTAAAACACAAGGTAAGAAAATAACATTTTTCCGCTTTATATACAATTGTTTGTTCATAAATTATACTACGGTTACATTACGATAACAAATAATGAGAAGAGTGATAATTTTGTTTTAAAAATAACAATGTATATATGTATCGAATAATTAATAATGTCAAATGTTTTTGCGTCAGTTTTTAAAAATAATACTTTGCATATAACTTTCTAAACTGAATTTATAGGATCTGAACTTATAGGATCTGAAATAAACTGAACTTATAGGATCTGAAATGAACTTATAGGATCTGAACTGAACTGCACTTATATGATCTGAACTGAACTGAACTTATAGGATCTGAACTGAACTTATAAGATCTGAACTGAACTTATAGGATCTGATGTGAACAGAGCCTTATTCATATTTAAAAAGAAAAAGACGTTTTTTAATTTCGTTTTTTTTTTCTTTTCTTTGATAATTTACTAAAAATATTTTAACTTATTTGTGATTCATTATAGAAATTTGTATATGTCCTCTTATATATCGAGTCATTCCATTAATTCTAGTACAATTCTCCCAAATTTTTCTTTAAAGTCATGTCAATCAATTTGAAAAAAAAAGAGAGTTGTAAATACCTCAAAGTTGCCTGCTTTTTACCTTATTTCCCCCTAAAATTACTCAAAATGACATGAAACCATCTGAAAACCTTCCATTTCATTTAATTTCACCTTGACACTTATATTTTTACAAGCATTATTTTAGGTGTTGTTTGGCCTTGATTATGTAAAATAGTTTTTTCTTTTTAAAATGAGTTTATTTGCAAGTTACTTTTCAGAAAAATTTTGGTTGTTTGGCCAAACTTTTGTAAAAACGTTTTTTTAATAAATAATTATGTTTGGCCTAACTACTTTTTTGGGCTTTTTAGGCACTAAGAGTAAAAAGTAGAAGTAGAAGTAACAATTTTCTACTTCTACTTTTAGGGGTTAGTTATCAACTTTTGGCTTTTTAAAAACACTTTTAATCCTCCCTAATTTATAATGTTTGGCCTAGTTTATACTTTTTCAATTGCAAAAGCACTTTTAAAGCTAGGCCAAACACCACCATAAACTAGACGTAATAGTCAAAATGGTATTATCCGTCTAAAACAGATCGGGTTCATAATGTAGCGATTTCAAACGCAACTCTCCTTACCGTTAAATTGCAGTGATTATAGTGGCCCAAAACGTGATCCGTTAATACACATAGTCACGGCCAGGATTATGAATAAGAAATTGTCCTTTATCATGTGGAAAGTGTTGGTGACAGACTGACAGACTCACAGATAGATCATTTGGAAATACACTTAATATTCTTTATTATGCCAACTAGTGGATGAGGCAAAGTTAATATTCCTCCATACCTAACCAATAATAACATGGTAAAAAATGGGGTTTTTAAGAAAAGAGGATAAAAGCAGGGGTAAAAAGGGAAAAAAATAGATGGGGTATGTAATTGTCGGTTGATAGCAGGGGCGGACCCACACTAAGCTGACCTGTAGCAAATGCTACACCAAAAAAAAAAAAAACATTAAGAAATAATTAAATGCTACACCATATTCCTAAATTTCTCCGTATCTTTTTCTATTCTACTTCCCAAAGTAGTCAAACAATTCCTAAATTATCTACCCATATTCCTAAAAATCTGGTTGATGAATACATTTACTGCGTTGATTTCTCACATGTATCAAAATCTAATCTCTACAACTTCCTTTTTGAAATTTAATTATCAAATGAAGAATATAATTGCAATCTCACTTTTAATTGCTGTAAAACATTCATATCTTTTCAATCATACTCTCAAAATTATTAATTTCAAACTCTTCACATACAAATCAGTATGGCGGATGTTCCGACTCCGAGCGTCACTGGAGCACCGCTTCATCAGACGCCTAACTCGCCGTCGACAATCGAGCCACAGCCGCATCGCCCCACCACCACAAATCCGACAGGTAATTTCAATTTGTACCTCTTATTCGCCGTCTTTAGCAATTCGATTTCATTTGTACAATTGTACTGAGTGAAGAATGAAGAGTTTGATTGTTGATTTACAGTGACACAATGTAGACATGTTGTAATGGGTTAATTAAAATGATGGTTAAATTTTGCAATTTAAGTAATCGATTAATTGCTGAAAATTTTAGTGACAAATTGCAATTGTTGTGATTTGGGTATAAACTTGGTTATCGAAATTTTACCAAATCTTTGGGAGTTTGGAGACAATCAAACAACTTTTGAAAAGAATATTTGGCCAGATTCCGAATTAAGGCAGCCTGTTACTTGGAAGATGAGTTGTTTGATTAATTGATTGTCTTCAAAGAGCATGGTGGCAATCAACGAATCTTGCCTAGTGGAAGTAGACAAGTAGTCAAGTAGATTTGTATAATATTGCTTAATTAATTCAATTACTTGTGCACTTGTTTTAGAATCTTGCGACAAAGCTAATGTACTTAAGTGCTTTGGTGAATTTGTTTGTTTTTCATAGTTGAACATTCAGAGTTTCAGTCGACTAATTGCACATTATTTTGCATATGACTGTAGATTCTAAATCAAAAAGAACAAGAAATGGAGTAATTACAAGTTTTTTCCCGAAAAAGGTTTCCAAATTAAACGAAGAATCAACTCAATCAGGTGGGCCGAGTTCTTTGCCACTTAATGTTGATTCTGAAGATGGTGAAACTCACGAGAGAGGTAATTCAAACCCGACATCACAACCTTCTATTGTATTAAGATTAAGTGAAACTGAGATTGCGTCTCTTCCACATGATCCGGGATTGAGGAAAAGAATATCAGATTATCATCCTAATGATAAGGAAATAGTCCAAAGGGAATATATTCGTAGAGGTCCTTGTCAACCTAAAGATTATGATTTTCCTCAAAAACTTATGAGCAAGTCAGAACGGAAGTTTAAGGCTGAGTGGTTTAAAAACTTTGAGTCTTGGCTCGAATATAGTCAAGCGAAAGATGCTGCCTTTTGTTTTGTTTGTTATCTTTTCAAAAAGGATAATGCAGTAGGAGGTGATGCCTTTGTTAGTAATGGGTTTAAAACTTGGAGTAGAACTGATGCCTTTAATAACCATGTTGGTAATCACAAGAGCACCCACAATAATGCTATGAGAGATCTTGATAATTTCAAGAAGCAAAAATATTCCATAGTATCAAGATTTGAAAATCATTCTACCGCAACTAAAAGTGCATACCTTACTCGTTTAGAAGCTTCTATTAAAACTACAAGGTTTCTTTTACTACAAGGATTGTCATTTCGTGGTCATGATGAAAAAGAGACTTCATTGAATAGGGGAAATTTTATTGAGCTTTTGAAACTTCTTGCACAACATGATCAAAATATAGCAAAAGTTGTCTTAGAAAATGCTCCTAAAAATTGCATATTGGCATCTTCAAAAATTCAAAAACAAATTGTTAATGCTTGTGCAATGGAGACAACTATGAAGATTGTGAAAGAACTTGATGGTGATTTTTTTGGTATTCTTGCTGATGAGTCGGCTGATATAGCTGATAAAGAACAAATGGCTCTTTGTTTAAGATTCGTTGATAAAAAAGGACAGGTGAAAGAGAGGTTTTTTGGTATTGTGCACGTAGGTGACACTACGTCCTTAACATTGAAAGAAGCTATTTATCAGTTACTTAAGAAATATTCTCTAACTTTTTCAAAAGTTCGGGGTCAAGGTTATGATGGTGCTAGTAATATGCAAGGTTCAACTAATGGGCTCAAAACTTTAATTTTGAATGAATCTCCAAGTGCGTACTTTGTTCATTGTTTTGCTCATCAACTCCAATTAATACTTGTTGCTGTTGCTAAAAAGAATTATGATTGTAGCTGGTTGTTTGAAACACTTGCAAATTTGTTGAATTTGGTTGGAAGTTCACCCAAGCGAAAAGAAATTCTTAAAGAAAGACAAGCTGAACATGTGTTGAAAGAAATTGAGATAGGTGAAATTGAATCAGGAAGTGGTTTGAATCAAGAGCTGGGCTTGAGCAGACCAGGTGATACTCGATGGCATTCTCATTTTAAAACTATTTTACGTGTGCTTACTATGTACTCTTCCATCCTTGATGCGATTGATACAATTGGAGAGATTTCTAGTGGGGCGTATAATCTTGTAAAGGCGAGAGTCCATTTCTTATGCTTTGAGGACGTTTGATTTCGTATTTGTTGCTCAATTAATGGTGACTATTTTTGGGGTAACAAATGAATTAAACCTTGCATTGCAAAAAAAAGAGCAAGATATTGTGAATGCGGTAAAGCTTGTGGATGTGACAAAAAACTCATTGCAGAGGATAAGAGATGATGGATGGGATGCTCACATGGAAAAGGTTAGTGCATTTTGCTTGAAGCATGGCATTGATATTCCTAATATGAATGATTTGTATGTTATTCCAGGAAGACATAGACGTGGTCGACGAGAAGTAGATAATCTTAAACATTTTCGAGCTGAGGTTTTCATGAGCGTTATTGATCAAATTTTGTCAGAGTTTAACGATCGATATAACGAGAAAAGTAAAGAACTCTTGGTATGTATGTCTTGCTTTAATCCTCAAAATCGATTTGCTTCTTTTGATACGAAGAAGCTCCGTGAACTTGCTGAGTTCTATCCTTCTGAATTTTCCCGTAAAGATTTGTTGTATTTTGAATATCAACTTGATACCTTCAAGTATGATGTTCAAAATGATGATAGATTTTGGAATCTCAAAACTCTTAACGAACTTTCCATGAAACTTGTTGAAACAATGAAACATTTGACTCATTCAAAGGTTTACATGCTTCTAAAGCTTGTGTTGGTTCTTCCGGTGGCAACCGCGACGGTGGAAAGAGCATTTTCAGCTATGTCATTTATCAAAAACAGATTGCGTAATAGCATGGGCGATGAATACCTGAATGATTGTTTGGTTACATTTCTAGAACGTGATGTATTCATGAATGTGACCGATGATGAAATTGTAAAACAATTTTTAGATATGCGAACTCGTCGAATAGTGTAGTAATATTTTAATTTTTCTTGTAATTGACATTTTTTTTTTAATATTATCAATGTTAGAATTTCGCTACACCAAATTAAAAATCCTGGGTTCGCCCCTGGTTGATAGGTGGAGTATGTAATGATATTTTATGTAAATATTAAATAGGTATAAGGATAATTTGGTAATGTTGTGGGCCAAATAAAAAATGTTACTATTAGTATAGTACTGCCTTATTAGGTAAGTGTTACCATTGATATGGTATGAAGAGAGTAACAAAGTAAGGAGGAGTATTAGATTTCGTGTCAAGGATAAGCGCAAGGTCATCTTGCTCAAGTGAATAAATTAACCTCAGTGAATAAAATTCTATCTTTGTAATACTCCAATCTCACCCAAATACGTATCATCTAGTACAGGTACTCAACTCTATCTCACACTTTAAGGGACGACGAGATTCAGGGGTTACACAATAATAGCAAGAGGCAGAGGAGGACACTAATACACCAAGTGACATACAAAAGCCAGATTCATAAATTTTACTTTCATACATCGTCTCAAATATACTTTTCTAGTTTCAAACCATACTTTAAATTGTCCCAGTTTCATATCAGCGCATAAGAACAATTAATTTACGAGAAAGTCGAAATTCATTTATAGTCAAAATCTAAATAGGCATGAGGGCACCAAAATCAAATAAGTTTTCTTTACTCTTTCTTTTTATTTATTTTCTTTATTTTTCGTAATTTGTATAATTGTATATAATATAACACGGTTAATTTGTCCCTGTATATAATATGTATTGTTTTGTATAAATTTGTTCTGTTAGCATTATCTTCGTTAAATTTCGTCAAATATATAATATTACAAATAAATAGTAGAGGTCGTTAGTTTGATTGGCGGTCCGGGTGCCTAACACCTTCCCTGACCGTACCTTTACCCTCGAATTCACAATCTTTGGTTCAGAACGGAGTGACAGATCAGTCCCAATATCATGGATCAAAAGGAGCCTTTTCCGTTAAAACTGTTTTTGTATGTTTTTATAAAACTACCGACGACTCCTACCTATTTTTATTTATTTCAAAAAAGAGATTTTTTCAGGAATCTCATAAGAGTAAACACAAATATGTCAACAAAACGAGGAAAATCACTCACATAGTCTAATAATCTCATAACTCTATAAATGACATTACCAAAAAAAAAAAAACATGTCTTTTACATCACCAAGTGTCTAATTAACATGGTCATCCTACTCCTCTTTGAGTCACATAAATAAAATAAGAGCACATACTATTTTTATTAGTCACTTGTTCTACATTTTTACCCTTAACTAGTAGAATAGGCTTGAAATACTTTATGGCGTATCTCTTTAGCACAGATCATCGACCTATTAGAATCAGCCTGAACGAGGGCGTGCATTTGACCACCTTTTCCATCTCCTTTGGGGTGATAATTCTTTGATCGCCGTGTCTCTAGCTAGGTGAACTCTAGGTTTGGATGTAACACCCCTCATCTACCAAAGTGACTTACCAAGGCCTACCTTAGCAAATGGAAGTCCAACCATCTCGGTTACCCGAGGTAAATTATATCAAATGGACCATAAAAGAACGTTCAAATAAAGTAAATACATGTTTAGTCGATTACAAAACAAAGTACCAAAAACTGAAATACAAATCCAATAAAAAGTGATCATCTAATCTTGACACGATAACAGAAGCTATCTAGACTCGACGATCTTCCTATCGCTTCCTCGAGAAGCTCAAACAACCAAAACCTGCTAGATATTTTCTCACCATCCCCTAACGGATCACCGCAGGTTTTGCAACAATGAAAAGGAGTCAGTCAACTGCACAATAAAGAATGAACTACAACAACAACAATAAACCATCCAATTCAGTCATGCAACAACACAATCCTCAACCTCCAAGTACATCATCTGAACCGCAGCCCAGATCTTCTAGGCTACCCATCGCAATAGGTACCTACACCGCGAGTGAGAGACCGCAACCTTCCCACCTAAGTCCCACTAATCCCAATGAGTGCACCCAGATCATTAATGTGCACATCCTCCTTGTGACGGGAGCCACAAGGGGCAAACATGAGGGTGAAGACCATCTTCCGACAATGGCTTCACAATCAATACCAATAGTGCCAATAACATCAAGTCACCACAATACTATCACAATAAAAAATCATACAACATCACATCACTTGAAAACGTTCGTACAAAAGACTGAGTACGGAAACCCTACCTTATTCGCAAATCCAAAAGATAAACAATCAAGCAAGCTAGAACTGCTCCTCTACGAAATTGGTGTGGACTAAACTCGTCGTCAAAGCCACCAACCAAAACAATATTTGTAACTTCACAAACTACTCTTAGTAAAGAGGTAAGTAAAGGTCCGATCCCAAGGGACGGGTATTGATGTAGGATTTTCAATTGGAAGTAGCTATGTCTTAGGGTGTCACAAATTTGGGTTGAGGTGAGATGTATTCTAAACTAATCAACAAGATGAATGTAAAAACAAAGTAAAGCAATTAAAGGGGTTTGTAAACAAATGATTAAAAGTACTAGGGTGTCATGGGTTCATAGGGGATTCATAGGAGTAGATCATACAAACATGTTCTTAATTAGATGCAAGCACTTATTGTTGTGATGAGATTGAGTTAGTGAATATCTTACAATTCCTAGAAAGATTTAGGTCCCGGAGCCGAGTCGTCTAGACTGTACAACACCTACAAGTCGACTTAGTATCCTCTTATTCAACACTATGCATGATCTAATGAGGCTCGAGTTGGTTTATGTCTTACAAGCCTCATTGAAGAGATAAGGGATGGTCAAAAAATTCAAGGTTTCATAGTCTCAAATTTCATCAAATCTAACATGCGCATAGGTTAAAATCACAACAAGCAAGGAAATTAATTACGAGAACATATTAGATTAAGCATAGATTAATCCCCATGTTTGTTTTCCCTAATTTCCCATTAACCCTAGCTAAAGAACTACTCACTCATGATCAAGTTTAGCATGCTAATAAGGTTGTCAATCACAGTAACAAGGCAAAACATGTTGAATAAAGTAAAGTGATTAACAATAATTAGACAAGGGTAAAAAGGAATTATACCTATGGAGATGATCCAAATAATAAAGCAAAGAATAATAGAAGTACTTGATTATTGATGGAAGGTTGTCAATCCTCCAAATAAACCCAAATAATCTTCTAATTATCCAAAATAAAAGGAAGAACAATTGAAAGATTAAGATATGATTAATATTGAGAAATGTATTACAACTAAATTAAGAGAGGATTAAGATGTATTAAGACTAGATTAAGATAGGATTAAGAGTTGATGCTAATCTAGGTAGTACAACGGAGTATTTATACTAAAAATTAAGTACAAGGATTAGGGTTACTAAGGGCTTAAATGACTATTAAGACCTTAAGAAAACTTGAGGAAATGGAACTCCCGAGGGACATGCGCGGATCAAGCTGCTACTCCCATCACGATCCGCTCGTCCTGTGCACATGCACGGCCTGTCCTGTAAGAATATCCGCTCGGATCACAAGGGGGACGCTCGGATAATATCTCTTCAATCCGCTCGTCCTGGGTTCAGGCCGCTCGGATCATGGCTCTTTGGTACGCTCGTCATGTGCTCAGGACGCTCAGATCCTGGCACAGGGTTCCCTTCTCGTTTGGCTCTTTAGCAATCCGCGGGGGTCATGTCGGGGATGCAAAGATCTTTTCAACATTTCCCATTTCACTTTATTTGTCTACTTAGGCCTCTAGTGTTGGTCTTCTCTTTGATGCTTGATCATTAGATGCGATCCATTTAGCTCCATTTCACCTCATAAGTGCAAGGTTAGCAATCCTCTCCTACCAAGGACACAAAACCTCAAAGAATATGCAAAATGGGAAACTAAAGCTAAGAAATGACCCTAATATATGCTAGAAAGCATGGAAACGGGGCTAATTCGGGGACTAAATGTGCTCAAATATGAGTCACGTCAAACATCCTCAAACCGAACCTTTGCTCGTCTCGAGTAAAGAGGTGACTAAAACTATGACCTTTATTTAAACTAGCCTAATAATATAGCCGATATGAGACAATTAGCGGGTCTCACTCCGCCCCTTCAATTCACAACAAGACAACCATGAGGTAGGGTGCCTTCTTGCAAGGCAAGGTGGGGCTTGCCAAAATGGCGACATATCCAAGCATTTAGCACACAAAACAAGTAATGGATGCATCTACAAAAATGAATAGCCACTTTCCTCATCTAAGTGGCGGAAATTATCTAGAAGGGAAGCAATATAATGGTATACACTCCATCATAGATATGGTTTCTTCAAGTTATTAAGCCTAGGAGGATACCAATAAATCACCTCCAAGTTGTGTCAAGCTAGGGTACCTTAGTCCTCAATCGTTAAATGCTTTTGTCAAGAGTAGACTCCTTATGGTGTTAGAAGCACTGTAGGATCGCGAAATTCCCCTTCTTACCTAGAAAAGAAGAAGGGTCGTCCCCTCTCCACAATGCACAAAAGTGGGTTCAATGGAAAAAAGGGATCTATGTATTTTGAGTTTCATAATGGGAGTTTGCATTTGATTTTGTTATTCCCCCCAATTTCTTGTGGCATTGGACATTTTTAAGAACAATTTCTTTTTGCCATTTCTTTGATGTTTGGCAATTTGATGCTTGCCAATTTTCAACCTTTTGCATTTTTGAACATTTTCAAAGTCACCCTAATTTGTAACAAGGGTGCTTATATTTAAAGCATAGGAGTTCTTGTTTTTGTACTCCTCTTTTCTTTGATGCATTTTACAAAATTTTTGATTTTTCATTTTGATAGTTGAACTCAAATTGATAATTTTTGTGCCCATTCTCTTTTTGTTGACAAAATGTGATAGAAGTGGAAGATGGTTGTATGGCTTCAAAGGTCACCTTGGAATAAACAGTAGCCAAGGAGTTATCACACCACAAGGTACTCTTGACTAGGCCTTAATCCATGGGTCAAAGGATACTAGCATGACACATCCTAGGGTGTTTTAGAGGCATTCTAATGAGCAAAGTCGCAAGAAGAAAGAGTATCTACAAGGGCCTTATATACACTTGTCAAGTTTCCCAAATAGATGTTTTCACAAAAATTTTCTAAAATGCAACTACATGCCATGATGCAACTATCATTTATACAATTCTAATGCATATGCTTCTATCAACTAGTATGGCATATAAAGTAAATACAACTCCTAAGATCACATTGGTTCATACTGCATTCATCAAAATAAAGCCACATAGTCATTAACATAGAGAGGAAAAATGAGATTGGAAAGATCATACCATGAGGTCTTCATATTCCTCATGCCTCAGATGTCGCGTAGTCGATCAATGTGATAGGAGGACAAACAAACAACCACAAGTATATACAATTTTACACTACTAAGGAAATGAACATGTTTTTGGTTTTTTTCAAAATTTTCGAATTTTTATAGTTTTTGTTTTTATAAAAGAACATATTTTTGTGTTTTTCTAATTTTTTCAATTTTTATCATTTTTGATTTTAGAATTCAAGTTAGAATTTCCCATCCCCACACTAGTATGAGCATTGTCCTCAAGTGCTACTTAGTTTTGCAAAATACCTTGTAATTTCATTTTTCTTGAATGAAATGATACATTTTTTGCAAAAAAAATATATAAGTGATGCAATCTATTCTACTCTATGTGATGCATGATTTTATTGGTTGGAGAGATAATTTGGATTAACTCCCATTCCTTGTGTTTGAACTTCCCCAAACCAAGCAAGACACTATTTCTAGTGTCAAAATAGGGAAGTTCATGCACAAGTATGCAATGCATGAAAGTAATTGTCATTTTGGATTGTACAAGGTGGGAAGAATAAATTTATCATCACCTAGATGTTGCTAAGGTGGAATAATAGTCCTTAATTTTTACAAGGACACCTCTAGAATTTGAAACAATTAATCATTAATCAAGTTAGAAAAGCATGAAATATTTGACATGAAAAATGAGAGGCAATAGAGGAGCTTCACCTATGCCATGGTGGGTGCCTCATGCCCGCTCCACCAAGCCGATGAACATCTTCATTAGTCGTCTTCCTCTCCTTCTTGATCATCATCCCATTGTGCTTGTGATTCATCGCTCTCATAGAAATCCATAAACGCATCCCCATCGCTATTCAACTCCACCGTATTGCCACCACTAGACTCCACTCATTCTCCTTCTCCATGCTCTCCATGTGCTCCGATTTGGGAAAGAGGATATCCATTTGGGCCCAAGAGGGAAGCATTCCCTCTTCATTGATGTGCCCTCGGCTAGCCAAACGGTGGAGTTGTAGATAAAGAGTATAGTAATTGTCTACTCTATCTTCATATTGCCTTCAGTGTAAATATTGGAGTAGACCCGTTATGAAGTCATCTCTAGGAAGGATGAAGGGATTTGGTGGTTGTAGGGTTGGTATGGAAAGGGGTAAGGTGTGATGACAATTATTTATTGTTCATTTGCTTGAGGCTCATTTTGTTGAGGTGGAGTAGGAAGTGGGGTTTGATTTGCTTGGCTTGAACGAGTTGGAATAAGCTAGGATGGCACTTGTGAGAGGGGACCCCTTCTTGGTGATACTCTTGTTAAACCTTTGAAGAGTTTATGGATTCAAGTACCTAAGAGGGGGAGGGGGTGAATTAGGTACTATTTAAAAATTTCAACTTAAACTTTATTGAATTAAAGTAAGTTGTTTGATAATATGGAAGATAAGTGAATACATCGATTAATATTGAAAGATTAAACGAGTATAAAAAAACAAGTTTGCTAAAGTCTGAAGATAACAATGGTTCTGACTGTTGTTATTCATCTCAGTGTATGAAGTACAGGCTACAGACCGAATGTGACATTATGTGGAACTGTTACTCAAGAGTTAAGCAAATAAAACTAAACAATATGAAAGCAGCGGAATAAAGAACAAATGAAGATCAAACACGAGATTTTTGAATTGGTTCGGCAAGAACTCAAGTGCCTACGTCCAATCTACTTTTTATTGATTAATTTTAGTGATCTACTCCGACTACTAAAAACCCGTACAATAAAAAGACCAACAACCTACTCCGGTTGTGACACAAGTTCAAGAACTACTCCGTCCTAGAACAAGGTACCTCGCAACCTACTCCGGTTGCTAAAGAGTCAAAGGACTACTCCGTCCTAAACTCTACACACTAACTTAGAACGTTTTTATGGATCAATTTTCCACGGACTTATTCTTAACAAGAATTGATATGGACAACTTTACAAGATCAAACGGTTCATAAGTGAGAGAGTTTAGTACTTTAAAGCAACAGTGGCTATGATTGTAACACTTGAAGAGTTTTGAAAGCTTTGCAAAACAATGACACGGTTTTTAAACTTTGAAAGCAATTTTTGCAAACTTGATTGAATTCTCAGGAAAAGTCTTAAGGAAATAATGAGATGAGGCACTCCTTTTATAGAGAGGGCAAACAAGGTGGTTGATTTAGGGTTTTGAAATTCAATGGTCAACACATGTGGTGAAGACCAACTCTTCTCCAAACTTGCACCAAAGAAGGTACTCTTTCAAAAGGCAAAAGAAGAAAAAAAGTTTTGTAATTATCCAAAAGTGGCCTTAGTTTTATCAGAAAATAAGGAGTGAAAGAAAGGTCACAAGGTGACAAGTTTTCACCAAAATGGCAAAAAAACAATCTTTGTTTTACAAAGGACCAAGGAGTCAAATTGGCACAAAGAGGAAACAATTTGAATGGATAATTAGCTTAACCTTTTTTTTTTAGAAACTCAAATCCTTAGAGAAAAATCTGAAGATTATCATTTAAGTCCAAGTCACTTTAGAAATACAAAAAGGATTTTTGAAAAATGAATGAATTTCAAGTGTTACGGATCATGGTGACAGTTCAGGCTATTGTTACTTGTAAGGGTAACAATAGTCTTAACTGTTATTATTGCTTTTAAATACTCTACTCCCTAACTTGTACATTAGATGACACAAATGACTCTATACTTTGGGCGATCAACAATTCAACACATCTTAATCCGCGCTTGATTCGATCATAAAACTTGAAAAGGTAAACTAGGAGAACACACATTAAATGGGCCTGTTATCATCAATCAAAGGAACTCAACAACCTTCCATTGGAAAAAAAAGGGGGTGCTCCCAATGGTGAGCCACTTGATCTTTCGCTCATAGCCTTCAAAGGTGATCCAATGGTGGTGTCGGAAAATTAACATTTCATCAATCTTGGTGGTACCCGGAAGAGGTACATAAGCATTATTGTTGTTAAAGTTGGGATTGAAGAATTTTACAAGTCTTGTTATTAATCCTCCGTTGACAATATGGATCATGCCATCATCATCTCCATTCCAGAAATTTGCCCACCTTTCAAGAAGTACTAAGTGGGCGTTGAAATGATAACCGCTTCTCCCTTGTATCTTTAAATAAGACTCCATAAAGAGTAGATCGAGTTCGTTCACAAACGCGGGATCACGGCAAGCTATGAGAGTGCTTGTGATAAACCGGTAAGTGAGCCGAATAATGGGGTTTTGGATATAAGAGGCCGAGCAGTCCTTAATGAATTAGAAATCGCGACCCATCAGGGCTTGCCATAGAGGTGATATGCTATAATTCCGAGGTTTTGATGTATAGGTAGGCGATACATCAAGTCCCAACAAACTCGCAAATTCCACAAGGGTCATCATTCGTGTTGTATTCTCAAGTCGAAATTCAACACAAATCGTCTTGTTTAAGGTTGATATTTTCAGAAAACTCAAAAATTCGAGGACTAGTGGTCGATATGTGAGCTTATGCATTTGGAACATAGTTGAAAGACCAAAAAGTTCAAAGAGTGCCTCAGTTTGATAATAAATTCCTAGTTTTCTCAATGTCTCATGGCAAATGAATTTAGTTGGAAGAATATTCTTACCAAGGAGACGATGAAATACGATTCTTTGAGAATCATTGACAAATTCTATGTTGGAGAACTCATTAAGTCTTGAAAGATCAATAATTTCTTCATTTTCTCTTCTCAAGGTGTTGAGATGGGAGGTAGAAGAGCTTCCTATGACCCTTGTCCTCCTTCTTTCTCTTGGAAGGGATCCTCTTGTTCTCATCTTGGAAGTAGATCTTGAGATTTTTGTTTGTCTATGATGAAGATTAATTTTTGCAATTGAGATCCCTTCAAACCCTAGATTTTGGGGGTTTTTAACTTGGAGATGCAATTGGGTGTTTTGGTGTGTTTCGAGCATTTGGGAGAGGATTTTATGTTTTATAGAGGAAAGAAGGGTGAGGTGTCCCAATATGTGTGGGTGAGGAAAGAATACACTTGTCGAAAGTAGAAGAGCAGCACGGGAGGGAGACGCGCGGATCGCACACGGGACGAGCGTCTTCTGTCTTGTGGCAAATTTATACGAGCAGATAGGGACGGGCGGATCAAGCATGGGACACGCGGATTTCCTTACAGGATTTTCTGGAATTGCAAACCCGTGTCAGGACGCGCGAATCAGTCTTAGATCGAGCGAATTCCTAATGGGGACGCTCGGATTATCCTGGGGACGTGCAGATTTCCTTACAGGATAATTTTATAATTTTGAAGCATGCCAGGACGCGCGGACTGTCTTCAGGACGAGCGGCTTAAGGTCTGGGACGAACGTCCTATGGAGGATCTACTCAGATTTGTTGGAAAATGTGTCCTCAACAATAGTGCGATCACATGATTTAAATATCATAATTAAATCTCATATTAAGAATACGTGAGGGATGATTTATTATATAATCAACTGATCGTCATTAATTGGTAATGATTGGCTGAGTAGAGTTTGACATTACTGTCGTGTGACGGTGGTGGTGAGTTGATCCCTTAAGGTCACACCTAAAGGACAATTCCCTTATTAATAAATTGATTAATTGTATGACAATACAAGGTAATCAATTCCTTAAAATTAAACAATTTACTTGTGAGAGAGAATATTGATATCTTATTGTAATGGGATTAAATAAGATTTGTTTTAGTAATAAAAATGCTTTATTACTAAAATTGTTTATTGTTTGAGAAACGATAGAGATATGAATGAATGGTTAATTATAATTACAAGATGTTGTGAATTATAATTATATGACCCATTTTATTTATGTGATCAAGTATCACTAGTCAATTTGTTGTATGTAATTTAATTAATTTGTAAAATGATATTTATGTGATAAATATGCATTAAATTAATTAATAACACGTAACATACTACATGTGACATATTGTGTGACAAATGACAAATTGACAAAATAAAATGGTGGTCCATTTTATGTGTATGGACCGAATGGAGGGAGTAGTGATGGTGTGAGGTTGATTTATTTTATGATAAATAATTATAGCTATATGCTTTATAGCCTTACACCTACACTTACATGTCTTACACATCTAATGCATTGTGAAGACAAAAAGAAAAAGGCACAAGATGCCTCCCTTGGCCTCTTCCCACCGGTTGCATGCTTTCTATATGAGAACATTTTGTTCTCATTTTACTTAACTTATTCATTCATATTTGCCTACATGCAAAAACTCTTATTCTCTCAATCTCTCTAAAACAAGGTTTTGAGATTCACAAGCATTTGTTCATCCATTCTAATATCACAATAAGATTACTAGTGTAGTAATAGTAACAATATTAGAATCATTTTAAGGGTACTAGTATAATAATCTAGTTAATTAGTATACTAGTTTAAGGGTACGTCTTGGGTGCAACACTAAGGAGTGGCTTCTATACTTAGAGTCTTTGGAGGATCATCCTTATATTCATTATAGCTCAAGAATAAGTGAAGGTAGGATACCTTACTTGTGCCCACAAATCCGAAATTTACAATGTAAGGGACATTGTTTTCTTATAAATCTTTCCTTTTGTTATGCATGCACTAGTTCTAAAAAATAAATAATTAACAAGTTAATTAGTTCACTATTAGAGGAGTCTAATAATAGGTATATGAACCTAACAAGTGGTATCATAGCATAAGGTTGTTGCATGCATAATCGGTTAATGTTTTTCCGAGTTAAAAAGTTAACATATAAAACTAAAATTTGTGATTTATAAGTATAAGCCACGAAATAATCATGCATGTTATATATTCTGGTCCTAAAATGTTTTTAGGTCATTTTTATGATTTATTGAAATTTAGTTCTCATTTTAATGATTTTTGGTCATTTTATTACATTTTTATGACTAAAATGGGAATTAAAATGCTAAAAATAGTTAAACTAAGTCTCTGACCTTGAAAATTTTATATGACCTCACATGCATATTTTACAAGTTGTGTGTAAAATCTCGTATTAATTGGATTAATATTGCATGATTTATGATTTTTATGAGATAAAATGGATTAAAAGAGGTAAAATGGTTAAAAATAGTTAAGTTTCGAATTAGGCCATGAGATTTTAATATGTTGTCACATGCATAATTTACAGAGTGTATGTAAATTTCGAGATTAAAGTATCTCATTTAGCATGATCTATGATTTTTTAGAGTAAAAATGGCATAAATAGTGACTATTTTAGCATAAATAGCTAAAACGATTTGCATGGCATGAGAAAATTATTTAGGTTGCATAAATATCCCACTAATCATATCTAAGATTGTAAAGTTGATTGGATTTAGTTTTGGATACTTTAGATGTTTTATGAGGTAAAACCGATAAAATACAACTATATTTTCTCAAAATTAATTCAAAACTTTTAACCATGATTTTTGACATTATGAGTGTCACGGAATTATTCCAGAATGTTCAAAAATTTAAAATTCAAATTTTAAAATTTTTAAAATTTAATTTGGATTTATTTCATAAATATTATGATTTTAAGGTAAAAAATGAGCATAAAATTAAATCAAGTTGAATTATTGTCAAAAATTGAGTGATGACTAATTTTTGAGTCCTAAAAAGTGTTAGGATAATTAACTTGAGCTTAGATGTGATTTAAGTGTTAATTAGTGATTATAAAAGGTTATTATCACGCATTTCCATAAAATCGGGTTATATATATGCCATAAGTTAAATAGGGCGATTTGGCACATCATTTGGCATGATAGGTACATATTATAATGCTGCATATTTCAATTGTTGAATGTCTTTTATTTATATAATTTTGAATTATGTAATTTTATCTTAGTATGACCTTTGTTTTAATCGATATTACCCGTAATGAAAGGGAATATTGATTTGGTTGTAATTTAATGTGATCTCGTATCTCTTTTATTTCATTAGTTTTTCCATTTTACAAATGTATAATAGGAATAGCTTTGTATTATTATTATTATTTGTAATTATGGAGTATCTTCAAGACGGTGCCATTCGGAAAGGTGATCCGACGAAGACGGTGTCTTGGGAAGCGTGCCATTTGAAGATTCAAGGGACCAAAGGAGTTGGTTTCCGAATATGAAATAGATTATTAGATTTTCTATTTTAGGAAGGCCATACTAGGAATTTATTTTATTTATTGCTTTGCATTTCTTTTAATATGTTACATGCATTGCCAAATAGTAGAAACCATGAATCCCAATTTCATAAGGGAGTTAAGCCGGCTTCACCATAATACAAACCTTGTTACGTTGGGTAAGTGGGTAATAAAATATTATTACATCGAAATTTGGATTGAGCTCAACGGAAGTATTTGTGACCGTAGTCGCATGTGTTCCTGTAGATACCCGTATCCGTCGATATTGGAATTTATAGAGAACCCGACAAACACCCGATGATGATAGGACACATGTATTCTTTAGTTGTCATTGTCATTATTTGGAGCTCGTTTTACGATGTAGAATGGGCGTCGTCGATGAAGTATTTTATTAATTTAAATGATATTTAAATTAATGTTTTTTTAAGTGAGTTCATTTTATTAATTTAAATGATATTTAAATTATGGCTTTTTTTTAAGTGAATTCAATTTATTTTATTTTATTTTGAATTTATTTTCCCAAGTTTATTTTATTGAAAATAAAATAAATATTTGATTTGAAAAATCATTTTATGGGTATATTTGGTTTGAAAAATCATTTATTTTAATGTGTTAATTGATTTGAAAAATCGATTTGAAAATCGAAAAGAACTCGTTTTGAACATGTGTTTTTGAGCTCGATTTTAGCTCGGTTTTTGAGCCCGTTTTCTTTACAAATTGGCACGAATCTCGAGTACACTAACCAACCTAGACCACTACCCATCCAACCCCAGTTCGAACCCCATATCCACGGCCCAAATCCAACCCCAAATCACCCCCAAACAGCCCGCATACACAAAGCAGCCCCCCTGTTTTGCAGCTCAATCTCGAGCCCAAAACCCGCTCCAAACACCACCAAAACCCGTGCCCATTAACCCTAACCCATACCCTAGTATCCTACCCATATTACCTTACCTTAATCACCAATAAAACCCCCCAAACGAACCCTAGAAAACCCCCCAAAAGCTGCTGGACAGCAGCTATGCTCAGCCAAGCCCGTCTGCCTCTCCTCCCTTTTACCCTACTTTAACTCCTTATAAATACCCTCCCTTCACCATACATCCATTCCTCTAAGTTCTCCCCACATCCTACCATCACTCACAAGCTTTAAACCTCAGAAACAAACCCTAATTACCTCTAAAAAACCCTCCACAAAACCGACATACAAACTGAAACTGTTTGTGTGTCCTCCTCGAAAAACAATTCGTTCCTCCCTCAAACCTCCATCAAAACTCGAGTTTCTTGTTCTAATTAACTACGAAACTAGTTTAGTCCGAGTATGAGTTAAAGTACCACCATGAACACCCGCGTTGACTTGAGATGGGAAAGAAACCGCTACATCAGTCGGTCGTACACCCCCGTCTCATTTACATATCCTCGTGTTCAAGGTAGGGCATTAATAAAACAAATTCTAACCTCGCTCTTCGCTTTTGACCCCTCTCTTATTTCGTGTAATTCGACACACCCTAGGACCATTTACATGTTAGTATGACCTCTGATTGTTAACGTATAACTCGTTTAGATGATATTAGATCAGTTTAATAACCTAATTAGACATTTTAGGGTACATCGACATAGCTTTTAAAACCGATTAACAATTCTGTAAATAATTGAATGCATCTCTCTCTTTCACATAATTTCTCGCTAGTATAAGAGTGCGTGATTAGCACCTTATTATTAACACTCGATGAGTTAACTTAATTAGCGAACTTGACCTAATTTGACCCCTTTTAGGCCGTGTAGAATACACCTTTGCGCGACATCCTTCCAATCGATCAACGTCGTTTCTAACTCGTTTTCTAACTTGTTTCCTATCCCGTTTCGCAATCATCTATCTAACCTAATGAATCTAACCTAAGGATTAGGGTATGCTAAATCGTGTAGGCCGTGTTTGGCCGTGTCCTTGTAGTCCCTTTTCTCGTTATTTCTCATCTTTATCTCGTTATTTCATATCTTGTAATTACTTTGTTTATCGAGTCGTGTTTGGTAGTTTGTTTGTAATTTTCAAGCTAGCTTTCTCTTATCGAGTCAAAACCTCTTTCAAAAACCTTAGTCTTGTTTGGTTAGATGGTTGTGCCCTAATGCATGTAAGAGCGTAGTAAATCGCATGTTGTTTAAAGCAACATGGCCCGATTTATGCTAATGCATGCTTTGGTGCGTGGCCTTATGTCTAATTCGATGAGATTAAGTGAAAGCGCACATTACGAGGAGTGACCCAAGGCCGTGAGTCGTGTAAGCCGTGGGCCACCCCTTTGTGCATGTTTTTCTAGGCCGAATGGTCGTGTAATGTGTCATGTACGGTGTTGTTTATAGCAATTGTATTTAGATCGAGTTGTATCATTAATTCCTCGTTGTGTCGGCATGAAATGCCTGGGTTGTAATAGGATAGATCCCAACGGCTCCCCCATTCCCCTTAAGCCTTGTTTGCTTTGTATGTTGTTAGATCAATCAACCCACATGCTAAATTACAACTTTGACAAAGTTAGTTTAGTTGCATCTAAATCGACATAGAAACTTCACATGTTAGGGTTTTGAAAACGATGTTTGCATATCATATATCGTAGTAGCTATGACCTTGTTTGAACTCCGACACTTGACTTAGTAGAGGCCGTTATTGACGGGCGGGGTTGGGTGTCCTTATGGGCTTCCCAACACGTACCCTCACCCCTTACTCAAGATCTATGGTTTGTGGATCCGTCTAAATACCATTGGATTACGAGAGTCATTCAAATCGAGTGATATAGGGTACAAGTCTTTATCTTTAATCACTCGTAGTCAATTGGCTTTATGCCTTTCGATGAAAGGTGTAAAGTTGACTTGAACGGTTCCAAGTTCCCAAAAAACTTGGTGGCGACTCTAATTTGTCTTAATTCGATTCGAAAGAACCTCGAGTCGATTATGCCTAGTGTGGATCCCGCGGACGCAGATCCCGAGGGCCTTGTCCACGATTTGGCGACTCCATTTGGGAAAAGAGGACTAGTTACACTTTGTTTCTAGGGTCTTTTCCTCCGAGGTGAAACTTGAAAAGAAAGTGTCGGAAAGTAAAACATTACTCATAGTGCTACGATTCATGCATAAACCCTTAAGGACTTGCCGGGCCGTCCCAAAGATTTCTTCGTGATGCGTGGGGGCGACGTCCCACTATGCTAGGAAGCTGCACATTGCTCGCTTCCACTTCACCTCGCGTGGTTCTTGATGGTGGAGACGATCTTCTAGGTACTCTACCTTAAGACACCTTGCTCTATAAGACCGCAAAAGGATGGAGGGCATAAACCTTATTGTAAAAGACTTGCCGAGACTTAGAGATGTCTAGGAGCATACATCCTTATAACATGAGAATGACAATGTGCAAATTGTTTTCCCGAGTCTTTTCGAAATTTTCCATGTCCTTTTCGAAACCGAACTTTTGAACAACTTACTTTCAAAATAGCATGGTTTTAAAAACGCGGAATGCTGCCCAAATAGGACTAGAATTTTCGGCCCAAAATGAGCTTTTATAGCCGGCATGCTGCCCATTTCAAATCTCATTTTCGAATCAATCTTTCGTTTTTCAAAATCAATCCAAAGTGCCTCTCGAACCTCAACCAAGCATGAAATGCGTCAAGTCGTGTCCGGGTCATGGCCGTGTTAGGCCGGGTGTGTTTCGTTCTAAGAGTCTAGAACACGACCTTGTTGGGTCACCCAAGCTCACCTCTTGGGCTTTGAGTCATGTTGGTCGACTTTTTGGTCTAGGATAGTCCACAAAAAACGTCCAAGCTAGGCCCTTATGGACGTTTTGCTCGAACCCATGGGCTATGTTGGTCCAATCACGGGTTTAGTCACACCAAGTCCAGTTTAGAATCGAGTTATGACAGTTTGAGTCATGTCGTTTTGTCGAGTCTAAAATGAACCAAGGTCTAATTCAAACCGTGAGTCGAACCCTTGTTTAATCAATCTCAAGTCGAGTCTTTGTTTGAGTCAAGTTGAGGTCGAGTCTTTAAGTGTGCAGGGGCTCTTACTTTAAATATTGACTCAGTACGGGGTTTTCTTGTAGAAAGGCCGCCAAAAACCCGACGTCAAGCAATGGAAGATGCTGTTAACAAGCTTACTGAGGCCGTGAACCTCATGATGACCCGAATGGATGCAATCGAATCCAAGCTGGGTGAAGATTCCCCTCCACCACTGACTGACCTGGAGAAACGGTTCAAGTTCATTGAGGACCGTTTGAAGCTCTCCCAGGGGAAGAACATCCACTATGAGAATGCTAGGGCCTATGCCCCAGTTCAGGACAAGTTGCCCACGAACATGGTACTCACCGACATCCCCAAGTTCAAGGGCATCAAGATCCGATCCACCATGTTAAGGCCTATAAAGGGTACTTAGCATCGAAGGAGTACCTGCTGATATGCTCTCTCGAAATTTTCGCCCAATCTCCGGGAGAACACCCGAAGGCGTGGTTCTACAATCTCGACCTTAAGAACTTCCCCACTTTCGAAGATATTACGGTGGAGTTCGCAAGCACTATCTTGACAATGTTGAGATTCAAACCAACATAAGAACTTTGGAGGTTATGACACAAAAGGAGAAAGAGGGCTTTACTGAATTCCTCGCAAGATGGCGCGCTGAAAGCGTGAAGTTAGCTAAGAAGCCTGATGAAGTTGAAATGGTAGATAAGTTCGTGAAGAATTTACGACCTGTTTACCGTAATGCTCTGAAATACCAGAATTTTGGTTCTTTCAAAGAATTGATAAGAATCGGGATAAAGGTAGAGGACGATGTCCGAATGGCTGAAGCTGAGAAGCCAAAAGGATACCAAGGGGCCTCGTCATCTAAAGCAAAAGCACCAGCAACGACCCATTTGGATGAAGCACCTCGTCATCGAAGAATTCGCAGCGCCAAACACCTAGGGCATTCACCGATATCGGATGCACTTATACATATGCTCTCCAAAGGCTCATAGCCCAAGTAAAGCTGAAGCCTATTGGTCCAACTCCGGACCCTCCTGCTGATCAACAAGGTAAATGGTATAAACCAAATGCCTCGTGCCTTTCATCAAGGGAAAGGCCATGATATCTCGAAAGGTGCTATCGACTGAAGCACGAAATTCAAGACATGATTGAGAACGGAACGCTCCCGATCCCAGCTGTTAAACCTAATAACATCACCAATCCATTTGGCGATCACTCCAACTTTGTTTCTGTCGAAGAAAATGTCGATTATTCCTATCTTATACGCCCATGTCACTTGAAAGGGGTGTTCATCGGGAAGATATTTGTGGATTGCTTTGAATTCTTGCCAAACCCGAAGAATGAAATTCAAGTCGGGAGTCTTGCTCCAGAATGTACTCCTCTCGTTAACGAAGTTAATAAAGGACAATTCGATTCACCAACCTTCATCACTGGCGTAGATCCTCAGAGGACTACCTCAGGATGGAGGCAGACCATCAAAGGGATCAAGAACAAAAGCCGAGCATCTAAGTTCGACGAGTTGAACAAGAGAAAGCTCAAGACCAGATTTGAAAATTATGAGTCGGGATTCGTTTTCTTATCTTAGTCGAGTCGAGTCTAGGACTTTCTTTTCCTGAAGTTGAGTCGTTTGTTCCGCGATGACCTAGGGTGTGTCCTAGGAATCGTTTCTTTGAGTCTGTTAAGCATTTGTCTTTCCAATAAAAAGTTCCGGTTTCGTTTCCAAATTTGTCTTGTTTTCAACCCCAATCATTTCGAAAGCATGATAAAACGCACAACACACTCAAAGGAATCCCTGGGGTAGAAATATGTCCCATTTCGAAATTTAAGGTACATTAGGATCCCGTGTTTGATTCCTTTACCTATTCCATGTCTGGTGGTAGAAAACCTCCATCTGAACCAGTGCTTATGACAAGATTTTAGATGATTCTATGACAAACCCGGACTAGCTCCTTGTTTCCCCTATCGATGATGGAAGGCAAACTTTTTCCCCAACAAAATCATCCCATCTCGAAGAGAGAAGATATCAACCCGTTCTAACAAGGAATTGTTAGTTCTTACCCAAATTAGTTGGCGAAGCCCAGTTTTCAAGGTGTATCCATTTATGACTAAGAGAATGAATAGAAGATCATTTTCAAAGAGAGAAAAAAGATGAAAAAGAATGAAAGAATGAGAAAAAGAGAAGAATGGGAAAAATGAAAAAAATGAAAAAAAAGAAAAGAAGAAGGAAAAAAGTGATGAAAGAAAAAGAAAAAAGAAAAAAAAGATGTTGAAGTTATTGCAAAAGGTTTTTGGTTGAATGTTGAAGTTACAGAAGCCAGAAGTCAAGTCAAGTACCCATAGTTGAAGTTCAATGGGCGAAGCCCAAAAGCTTAAGTAGTAACCTCTTTACCTCTAAGTCCTTTCTGAGACAGTTACAAGGGGATAGTCGGGAATTTTGAGAATCATTCCGCTTGTGTTGTTATACCTAGCCTTTAGGGTCCAGACATGGAGATTTGAACCCACATTGTTTTCCAACCCATTTGCACTCGGGTTTCATCAAACCCGAGACACCCATTCCAACCACATCAGCAGCCATAGCCCTTGGCCTTAGCACCACAAAACAAACCTTCAGAATGATGGTTAACCATTCCAACTTGTTATTACCAAGCTCCACATCTCAAAAGATCCAAGCCTTTTACACCTAACCCCAAACACGGGATTTAACGGTACTTTACAGGCTAGAATGGGATACGACATGATACTTTAGGTGAAACCTTCGAGTGTGTACACACAATCAAAATGCCAATTTAATGCACCTTGATCGAACTACGTCGGATTTGATTTCGCTCCACGCGAAAACGTAGGCAGTCCTTCAGAATAAGGGATTCAATCCACTCATCAACCAAGTTGTCATCTTGTCGGTTTATTACGGGTCTTAACCAAGTTTAATAAAGCCACCTTTGTTTGAGTCGGTCTTAGCACTCGATGTAGGCTAGGATAAGGATATAGGTTCAGATGAGTAATGTCAAGTCTCGGAATGAGCTTTATCTAACGGTGTAGGCAAAGATGCTGAGTCATATGGATGTAGGTTTGTGTTGGGAACAGAAAATATGAAAAACCCGCTGAAAAGAATGAAGGCGTGGAAGAAAAATAGTAAAAGCCCGCTGAAAAGAAAGAAGGCGGTGGCAAGAAATGATGAAAACTCGCTGAAAAGAAAGGAGGCGAGGAGAGGAGTGACAGAATGTTCCCAACAAGAGTGATGTGTGATGTCTAAGTGTTCTCATAAAATGAGTCCATGTTTAGTGTCTGGGCGAAGCCAACGTTGTTGCTCCGTGAGTTTAATCTACCTTGTCAATGTCAAGTGATCTTGATTCCCATGTGCCCTCGGGAGCACGCCAATGCCATACGAAATCTCCGTCCCAAGTTCGACGACCTTGTGATTCCCATTTGCCATCTTTTGCCACCGGAACGGCCAATTTACATTTCTACCCCCAACAAGTCAATAATTGAATTAAAACCCGGGCACACTTACGGTTTTATTTTCCTTTTTTGTTTTACGGTAGCGGGCTACGCCCACGTTTGTTTACGGGTCATACAGAGTGTCTGAGTCGTATTTCCTGCTCACCCATCAAGGTTCGATTTCAAAAAATTCAAAATTTCAAAATTCCAAAAACTTTTTGGGTCGATGATCCAATCCTTCGAAATTCAAAATTTCAAATTCAATTTTTTGAAGAGCCGAGGGCCCAACATTCCAAGTGATGTCAAATTCAAGCTCCGGGTCGATGGCCCAATTATTCAAAATTTTCAAATTCAATTTTCGGGTCGATGACCCAATCTTTCAAATAATCCAATTTCAAGATCGATGATCCGAATGTGCTTATGTGATGGTTATTGCTAGTACGTTTTTATGTTTCAAATATAGCAGGATATGCTTCAACTGGGGGGCTCTAAAGTCTTCGACTTTAGAGCCATTTCAAATCGGGGGGCTCGGCCGTTGGCTTCGAGAGACCATTATCAAGATAAAAGGATGACATCCACTCGAATTCAATTCAATACAAGAGTATGAAATGGAAGAATTTCGTAGGCGAAAGCAAATGATGAAAGCGGCGGCAACCTCCTTGGAAAGTCCCGTCCCATTTGGGCACCTGCCCGTGAGATGATAAGCTTTGGGCAAGTGTCAACAGATGATGAATTTCGGACAAGCGCCAGCAGATGATAAATTTTGGGCAAATGTCAGCAGATGATGAATATTGGACATACGCCAGCAGATGATAAACTTTGGGCAAGTGTCAGCAGTTGTCGAACTACGAAGCGGGTTTGATTCCGTCAGAAACGGATACGTAGGCGCCCGAGGATAAGGCTCAACCCACCATACATGCAGTTTTATGGGTCGATGACCAACGATGACAACTTGACACAACAGAAGCAAGAGGCAATCCCCAACGAAGTTTCAGGTATGATCTCTTCTTATGGCTGGCGAGCTTATATACGCAAGTCTAATGGACTATAAACGACCCATGAGAATCCTCGGGTCGAAAGGGACTGGGGTATACTTTGACTTTCGCCTTGTCCAAGCCTCAGTCAAAGTGGGGGCTCTGTAGATACCCGTATCCGTCGATATTGGAATTTATAGAGAACCCGACAAACACCCGATGATGATAGGACACATGTATTCTTTAGTTGTCATTGTCATTATTTGGAGCTCGTTTTACGATGTAGAATGGGCGTCGTCGATGAAGTATTTTATTAATTTAAATGATATTTAAATTAATGTTTTTTTAAGTGAGTTCATTTTATTAATTTAAATGATATTTAAATTATGGCTTTTTTTAGGTGAATTCAATTTATTTTATTTTATTTTGAATTTATTTTCCCAAGTTTATTTTATTGAAAATAAAATAAATATTTGATTTGAAAAATCATTTTATGGGTATATTTGGTTTGAAAAATCATTTATTTTAATGTGTTAATTGATTTGAAAAATCGATTTGAAAATCGAAAAGAACTCGTTTTGAACATGTGTTTTTGAGCTCGATTTTAGCTCGGTTTTTGAGCCCGTTTTCTTTACAAATTGGCACGAATCTCGAGTACACTAACCAACCTAGACCACTACCCATCCAACCCCAGTTCGAACCCCATATCCACGGCCCAAATCCAACCCCAAATCACCCCCAAACAGCCCGCATACACAAAGCAGCCCCCCTGTTTTGCAGCTCAATCTCGAGCCCAAAACCCGCTCCAAACACCACCAAAACCCGTGCCCATTAACCCTAACCCATACCCTAGTATCCTACCCATATTACCTTACCTTAATCACCAATAAAACCCCCCAAACGAACCCTAGAAAACCCCTCAAAAGCTGCTGGACAGCAGCTATGCTCAGCCAAGCCCGTCTGCCTCTCCTCCCTTTTACCCTACTTTAACTCCTTATAAATACCCTCCCTTCACCATACATCCATTCCTCTAAGTTCTCCCCACATCCTACCATCACTCACAAGCTTTAAACCTCAGAAACAAACCCTAATTACCTCTCAAAAACCCTCCACAAAACCGACATACAAACTGAAACTGTTTGTGTGTCCTCCTCGAAAAACAATTCGTTCCTCCCTCAAACCTCCATCAAAACTCGAGTTTCTTGTTCTAATTAACTACGAAACTAGTTTAGTCCGAGTATGAGTTAAAGTACCACCATGAACACCCGCGTTGACTTGAGATGGGAAAGAAACCGCTACATCAGTCGGTCGTACACCCCCGTCTCATTTACATATCCTCGTGTTCAAGGTAGGGCATTAATAAAACAAATTCTAACCTCGCTCTTCGCTTTTGACCCCTCTCTTATTTCGTGTAATTCGACACACCCTAGGACCATTTACATGTTAGTATGACTCTCGATTGTTAACGTATAACTCGTTTAGATGATATTAGATCAGTTTAATAACCTAATTAGACATTTTAGGGTACATCGACATAGCTTTTAAAACCGATTAACAATTCTGTAAATAATTGAATGCATCTCTCTCTTTCACATAATTTCTCGCTAGTATAAGAGTGCGTGATTAGCACCTTATTATTAACACTCGATGAGTTAACTTAATTAGCGAACTTGACCTAATTTGACCCCTTTTAGGCCGTGTAGAATACACCTTTGCGCGACATCCTTCCAATCGATCAACATCGTTTCTAACTCGTTTTCTAACTTGTTTCCTATCCCGTTTCGCAATCATCTATCTAACCTAATGAATCTAACCTAAGGATTAGGGTATGCTAAATCGTGTAGGCCGTGTTTGGCCGTGTCCTTGTAGTCCCTTTTCTCGTTATTTCTCATCTTTATCTCGTTATTTCATATCTTGTAATTACTTTGTTTATCGAGTCGTGTTTGGTAGTTTGTTTGTAATTTTCAAGCTAGCTTTCTCTTATCGAGTCAAAACCTCTTTCAAAAACCTTAGTCTTGTTTGGTTAGATGGTTGTGCCCTAATGCATGTAAGAGCGTAGTAAATCGCATGTTGTTTAAAGCAACATGGCCCGATTTATGCTAATGCATGCTTTGGTGCGTGGCCTTATGTCTAATTCGATGAGATTAAGTGAAAGCGCACATTACGAGGAGTGACCCAAGGCCGTGAGTCGTGTAAGCCGTGGGCCACCCCTTTGTGCATGTTTTTCTAGGCCGAATGGTCGTGTAATGTGTCATGTACGGTGTTGTATATAGCAATTGTATTTAGATCGAGTTGTATCATTAATTCCTCGTTGTGTCGGCATGAAATGCCTGGGTTGTAATAGGATAGATCCCAATGGCTCCCCCATTCCCCTTAAGTCTTGTTTGCTTTGTATGTTGTTAGATCAATCAACCCACATGCTAAATTACAACTTTGACAAAGTTAGTTTAGTTGCATCTAAATCGACATAGAAAATTCACATGTTAGGGTTTTGAAAACGATGTTTGCATATCATATATCGTAGTAGCTATGACCTTGTTTGAACTCCGACACTTGACTTAGTAGAGGCCGTTATTGACGGGCGGGGTTGGGTGTCCTTATGGGCTTCCCAACACGTACCCTCACCCCTTACTCAAGATCTATGGTTTGTGGATCCGTCTAAATACCATTGGATTACTAGAGTCATTCAAATCGAGTGATATAGGGTACAAGTCTTTATCTTTAATCACTCGTAGTCGATTGGCTTTATGCCTTTCGATGAAAGGTGTAAAGTTGACTTGAACGGTTCCAAGTTCCCAAAAAACTTGGTGGCGACTCTAATTTGTCTTAATTCGATTCGAAAGAACCTCGAGTCGATTATGCCTAGTGTGGATCCCGCGGACGCAGTTCCCGAGGGCCTTGTCCACAGTTCCGGGCTAAAGATGAAAATTAGAGTAATTTTTATCAACCGAGAGTTCTAAAAGTAGAATCGGTTAAGAGGTTAAACCACCGAGTTATATTAATAAGGGATGACTCGGCTCACCATACCCGTATTAATATGAATTTGGATCTCGGAATCATTTATGTTAGTTGGGTGGAGGTCACTACATAGATGCTTAAATACTTGTAGTTATATTTACGAGTATTATCAAAACGATAGATGTTAATTCATTCCTTCACTTCGTATTTTGTAGTCAAAATCGTTTTATCAATCGCAATGGTAACTCCAATCACATCCGCAACCACTAGCTCCAACACGCTCACCAATGTGTCATGGTTCTGATCCTTCATGGATCGTTGTAAGTTAGAAAAGAATGGGTCCAATTTCGCCGATTGGGACGCGCAACTTCGCTTGGCCGCGGAGGGTAACGACAAGCTTTGTTACCTTACCGAGGCATCTCCCACCGAACCTAATCCTAAGTCCACCGCCGCCGCTAGGCAAGCCTATGAGGTTTACCAAAAGGAGTCGGCCGCGATAAAAAATGTGTTGATCTTTGCTATGGAGGCCGAACTCCAAAGAAGTGCTATAAAGATTAGCACCGCTCATGAGATCTACATGAAGCTAAAGAACATGTTTTCACGAGCTCCTAGGGTCATATTATATGAAGCGGCTTCCGCATTCTTTGATCTCAACATTAAGGAGGGCCAAAAAGTTAGCCCTCATGTGCTCAAGTTGATGGAGCATGTTGAGACCTTGAAAATGCATAAGGTGGAAATTCCCGATGAACTCGTAATTGATCGAATTCTTCATTCCCTCAACAAAAGCAAAGCATATGTTCAATTCCGGGTGAATTTTAATATGCAAGAAAATAAAGTTTTCCATGATGAATTGCACAAAATGCTTGTGCAAGCCGAAAGGGACATGGGGCTAAGTGTTAGCACCACCAAAGATGTGCTCAATGTCAATCATAAGAGCAAGGGAACCTTTAAGAAAGGCGGGAAAAAGGAAAAGAAGCGAACTTCCAGCAGGAACAAAGCTAAGACTTATGAAGCAAGCTCCTCCAAGCCCAAGTACAGTGCCTCCTCTGGGGACAAGTGCCACTACTGTTGTGGTGTTGGGCATTGGAAGAGAAACTGTTCCAAATATCTTGGCGATATTAAAGCTGGAAAGATTATTCCAATAGGTATATAACTGTCCCTATCTTTTATGTTTCAATATCAACCTTGGTATGATGATACAAGTTGTGATGATTACCCTTTTTATTGTAAATAGGGGCTCCTATCAAGGACAAAGGCAAGGAGAAGCAAGCCTAGAGGATCATGTGGGAAGCTAGAGTAGCCAACCGTGATGATGGATCAATGGAAGCTTGGCTTTAATTTGCTTTGTCTTTAATTTTATGATGTATTTGAAGTTTTTAGAACTATTTTGATTTCCTTGTGTGACTTGGAAATTGGTTTGCAATCCTTTTAACAATTGTTATGCTTTGGATATTTGTGGTTTGGTTTTCAACCCAAATCACTTGTTTTATCACTTGTTCTAAAATCATCATCATAAATTACTTGCATAGTGAAACATTAGATAGACAACTTAAATTGATAAAATAGATGATTATGATGATTAGATCATTATATGTCCATAAGCTATGAATTTGATTCTCCTTATGTCATTGTTACTAAATGTAACAACTTACTTATGTAAGTACAATTATAAAGTTGTGGTGAGCTATTGAACTCATAAATTAGGGAATTTACGATACCATACGGACACATTATTCTAAACAGATGGTCAACCATGAGATACCTAGAATAGAGAGTCTATTAAACAGATGACATGGATAAGACTCGTATATTACATGAATCAAACTGCCATGTTAGCGATGGCCTTTTGAAAGCTAATACATAGTCTAGATAAATTCCTAAAATTCCACCATATATATGTTTGTAACTCACAAAGCTATCTCTCAAGAAGATAGATGTATTTCTGAGAGATAGAGTGGGAGTAGATTGGATCGTTACAAACATGTCCTATAGTGTTACTTTGTGAAAGTAATTAAACTATAGAGTGGGGGCATAGTTCAGTGGGAGTTTATCGCACATGTATTATTGTTTAAAAATATTACTTTGTGAAAGTGATAGTATCATGACCTTGTTACATACGAGCCGAAGCATTACAATCCGAAAATTGTTACTCAAGAGTAGATTTACCTTAAAGCAAGGGTTTCTTTAAAGATAAATAGAGCTTTAGAGTACTCAAATGCATAAGATTTACATAAAGACGTTGATCAAGATTAATTATGTTAGGATCTGCTGCACTTCATTTTAATGAAGAGTGACAAATAAAAATTCGCTTTTCTAAAACGGGAATTTAGAGAAGGATGTGTTTGGAACACAAAACCATAGATAAAGATCTAAGAATCCTAACATCTTATGCGTAGCTTTCTTAGTGATCCTAGAATGGTCTTAAGCAAGCATTAAAGGCTTATACTTTTCATGTGATAATAGTGAATGGTTTCATTCACATGATTGAAGAATCGTGATTATACATGAAGTTAAGTGGGAGCTGGAATTGTTTCTCCATGTCTTATATGTTGATAAACATATTACTTATTGAGAATAATGTACCAATGCTCTCTTCTGTGAAAGAGTGATTGGAGACTTTGAAAAGGATGCAAAGTATTCTAGATTTTGAATCTATGAGAGAGAATATTGGCATAGAGTTGAGAGTCTTATGAGGATAAGATCTTTCATATCTGTTGTACATCAACAAGGTTAAAATAGGCTATTCATGTTGATAGAAGTGGAAATACTATGATGGTAAGTCATAGTCATTCACTGAACCTATTAAGTTGTTGATCACATGTAATCGATTGCAAATGTTTCCGCCACTATAACGATCATGTATGCCAATAGACGCACATGCAGTGATGAACCATATGATAGGAGCACAATAAATCAATAACAAGTTAATTCATAAGATGGTCTGGTGAAAGCCTTAAAGAACAATTGAAGACTTGTTTATATGTTTGGATGATAAACTAAATTAAGTGTAGTTTAAGGGTTGCACAAACTTTAGTTTCCAAACTTAAAAGGATTTGTTGAAATCCCAGGATGACTTGTTGACTAAGGAGTAAGAGACTAAAAAGGTGTTTTAGTTTCGCACATTGCAAATATTACAAAAGGACTCTAAGTAAATTGTGATAGAATTGTCAACGTAGGGATTAAGGGTGAATCCCTCTACAAATGACTTTATCACAAGTTATGCGATAACAGTGGGAGCATCTTTCAAGTTAAAGAGCCCAAGTCTGGTAAGAGGACTAGACAAATACTTAGAGATAAATTCAAACTATTAGAAATAACATTGAATAAAAGGAAATAACAATTCACAGAGTTGGAATATATGGATATAGGGTATATCTGTTTGCCAAGCTTTTATTGTAACACCCCCATACTCCAAGTGCCTTACCAGGACCATTCAGGTCTGAAGATGTTACCATCCCGGTTGCCCGAGGCAATGATAATCATAAGACAATAACGAAACAGTATTTAAATAGTATAAGGTTAAGAGAAAGATTACAATCCGGAAACCAAACTGATAAAATGTGAATACATGTTCTCCAAAATCAAATGTCTAAAAGCTAAACATAATGTCTGACAACAGCGGAAGACTCTTCTAACTGCAGTGATGACTCATCCCAGCTAGCCCATGTATCTCTACTCATACCTGCTCAACAACTGCTCACCATCCCCGAATGGATCACCACAGTTTTTAAAACAATAAACGGGATCAGTACTAATCACACAATTTATATAATCCAACAACACAACAAACAATACAGCTCACTCGTCACAGATATACTCCGAACTCCATCACCAACTCCACAATACTGACTACACACTAAAGTGTGTAGCCCTGCCAGAGTGTCCATCGCAACATGTCACTACACGCTGCCAGTGAGGGACCGCAACCGTTCCCACCTAATCCCCGCTCATATCCGTCGAGCGATAAACCCAAATCCATTAATGTGCACATCCCTTCTGTAGTGGGTTCCACAGAAGGCGAATAATGGGCGTGAAGCCACTCCCGCAAGTGACTCCACTCAGCCAGGGACGTGCCCCGAAGAACACAGACAGATACAAACAATCACAACTACTAAACAGCAATCAAAACCAACAACCGTCACAATACTCGTATGATAACAATCAACAAACACAAATCACCACCAACACATTATGAGACTAATACTAAGTAGGGAAACCTTACCTGGAATGCAATACAGTCAGACGATCTCAACAGCTGTTATCAAAAGGCCTCTTCTACGAATCCTCCTCCTAACATATGATCATACAATTACTACCAATCAAGAAAGACAACAAAACCCCCAAATCCCCAAATTAGGGTTTAACTAACTTTAACAAAATACCATAAATACAGTACGTAGATCTTACCCTCGACGCAAGGATCACAAAGATGTAAAGAAAGGTGAATTCCGACCTTCCAATCTCCGGGATTTGCCAATAATGCGATGAATGCGAAGTACGTAGATTGATTTCTCTTTTGAAAGTAATTAGGTTTGTAAAAGTGTATTATGAAAGTGACGGAAGTGTTTAAATATTAATTTGCATTATTAACAAAACCCGACAAATCATCCCCGTAAACCAAGCAACTCGATCGAGTAGCGCGTACTCGATCGAGTGCCGCCTACTCGATCGAGTATCAAGGCTACTCGATCGAGTACCCAACAGGTCAGAAACTATTTTAAATCACAAAACACCCTTACTCGACAGAGTAAGGCCCACTTGATAGAGTACCCAGAGACTCATAAAACCGTAGTAATACAGTCTTCCCTCCTTAAAAAGAACTTCGTCCCTGAAGTTCAAGCCACAACAAAACAAAGACATGCTACTACACTCGCGACACAACAACCATAACAAAACTCAACATAAAAACATGCTACTAACAAAACTCAACCCGACTCAAACCATTACTAACCATACTGACACAACACCAAAAAGATGTAAAAACTCCTAAAAACTCTTTGCGATCATCTCCTACCCCCCTAAAAGAAACAAGGTTACGTCCCCGTAACCATACATACCTGATCAAAAAGGAAAGGGTAACGCTCTCTCATAGCCTCCTCTGCCTCCCATGTAGCTTCTTCAGTCTCGTGGTTAGACCATAGGATTTTGAGCAAAACTGTCTCTCCACTCCTAGTCTTCCTAACCTTCCGGTCAAGAATCTGCTTAGGCACCTCAAGGTATGACAAGGACTCATCTAGCTCTAAGCTCTCTGCCTCTAACACATGTGACGGATCACTCACATACTTCCGCATCTGAGATACATGAAACACATTATGGACCCTCTCTAACGCAGCTGGCAAAGCCAAACGATAAGCAACCTCTCCAACCCGCTCTAAGATCTCATAAGGCCCTATGAACTTCTGACTCAACTTGCCTTTCTTCCCAAATCTCATAACCACACGCATAGGAGACACTTTCAGAAGAACCTTGTCCCCAACCTGAAACTATATATCCCGGCGATGTAGATCTGCATAACTCTTTTGCCTATCCTGAGCCGCTCTCAACCTTTCCCTGATCATCTTAATCTGCTCAACCATCTCATGTACCATTTTTGGTCCTAGAACCACTGCCTCAACACTGTCGTCCCAACAAATTGGACTCCTACATCTCCTCCCATATAAGGCCTCAAACGGTGCCATGCCAATACTAGTGTGATAGTTATTGTTGTAAGAAAACTCTATCAAATCCAACCTCTGTTCCCAGCTACCACCAAAGTCCATCACACAAGCTCGTAACATATCCTCAAGAGTCTTGATCGTTCTCTCAGTCTGACCGTCTGTCGCAGGATGAAATGCTGTACTCATCTTCAAAGTCGTTCTCAAAGATTCCTGCAACTCTTTCCAAAACTTTGAGATAAATCTCGCATCTTTGTCAGATACTATGTCCTTAGGGACTCCATGCAACTTTAGTACATTCTTCCAATAAGCCATAGCTAATTGTGCCTTAGTCCATGTATCTTTTATTGGCACAAAATGAGCTGACTTGGCCAGTCGATCCACTATTACCCATATCATATTGTTACCCTGTTGACTCTTCGGCAAACCCTCAATAAAATCCATGGAAATGGATTCCCACTTCTACTCAGGTACCTCTAAAGACTGAATCTTACCTTGTGGTCGTCGTTGTTCCCCTTTAACTCTCTGGCATGTCAAACAACGGCCACAAACTCAGTTGTTTCTTTCTTCATCCCAGGAAACCACAACGTGTTATTTAAATCCTTGTATAGCTTGTCACCACCTGGATGTACTGAATATGGTGTACAATGTGCCTCTGTCATGATTGTCTTTTGTAGCTCCTCATCATTAGGGACACACCACCTACCATCAAACCTCAAACTACCATCAGAATGAATAGAGAATCGAGACACTGTCCCTTTCTCTACTCCAGCTCTCCACTCAACTATCTTAGGATCCAACACCTGTTTACCTCGAATATCATCATAAAGATCAGGCTTCATTGTCAAATCTCCTATGGCATCCCCTCTCTGCATCATATGTATCCCAAACCTCCCCACCTCATCTCTCAACCTCATCAAAGATAAAGCTGTACACAAAGAATGTACACTCTTACTACTCAAAGCATGTGCAACAACATTGGCTTTCCCTTCATGGTAGATAATATCCATGTCATAATCGCCAATCAGCTCCATCCACCTCCTTTGTCTCATGTTCAACTCCTTTTGAGTGAAGATGTACTTGAGACTGTTGTGATCAGAAAATACCTTAAAGGTCGCCCCATAAAGGTAATGTCTCCAAATCTTGAGAGCAAACACCATCGCACCCAACTCTAGATCGTTTGTAGGATTTTTCTCCTCATAAGGCTTCAATTGCCTAGAAGCATAGGCAATCACTTTACCGTTCTGCATCAACACACATCCCAACCCATTCTTTGAGTCATCTGTATAAACCTCAAAGTTCTCGATCCCTTCAGGCAATGCTAAGATAAGAGCTATGGTCAAACGCTCTTTTAATGTTTGGAACGCCGTCTCACAACTCTCATCCCAACGAAACCTGTTATCTTTCCTCATCAAAGTTGTCATAGGTGTAGCAATCTTGGAGAAATCCTTCACGAACCGTCTGTAGTATCCAGCTAAACCCAAGAAACTCCTGATCTCAGCAACATTCTTTGGTGCTTCCCACTTTGTCACTGCCTCAATCTTTGCCAGATCCATAGCTACCCCATCCTTAGAGATCACATGCCCCAGAAAAGCAACTCTCTGTAACCAGAACTCACACTTGGACAGCTTAGCATATAACTCATGCTCCCTCAAGGTTTGCAACACAATCCTCAGATGCTGATACCCGTCGTTGTGAGTACCAAAAATAATATTTATAAACCTATTAAAACTAATAGAAGCTAGTGGTAACAGGGTCGAACCACAGAGAGGCAGATGTAATTATTAGTTGTCTTAATTTCGGTCTTAACGTAACAGAGTGTGGAGGTTTGCTGTGATTTGGTCTATAACTAAAGGCAATGAATATAAATTAAACTAAAGAAATGTATTAAATCAAATATAAAGAAGGGTACTAGGATGGTCGGTTCATTATAGTTTCGGCGGCAGCATACTAAGTAGGTCTAAATCAAACACGTGAGGCGGGAAAACAAGAGGTCCTCTCGGTCCACTCTTAACAGGTAGCATATTTTGATCTCGCTACAGGTCCCTAATATCACTAATACTGACTTTCGTCCTGAAAAGTGACTCAAAGGGCTAAACTAGCATATCTTTCGATCTCGCTAATCTAGTCATTTTAATTGGTGGTCTAGTAACTTCCCCTATCTTTCGATCTATTGGGTCAGTCAAAACCTAAACATTCAACTAGTCGCGTGCACTCGATTCATCAAATATAGAATTAAATAAATTAAAACGAAGGTAACACCTCACGTGGCCAGTCGATCGACCAGGTATGGCGGTTGATCGAACAACACGCGATTTCAGGCCATATTAATTCTAATGCCGCCTAACTATAGGTTCCCTACATCCTAGCACGAATAATTTAGCTACTCATGATATTGATGAAAACAACAACTAAATTAACTAAATAGACTACTTAATTCATGCTTGAATTAAATAAACAAACAAATAACATAAACGATAAATCGGTTTCGGGAGATCTAATCCTAGCAATTCTATACTACGAATGAAAGCAAACAAACTGAATATTGAAACAGATGAATACCGTGTAGAGGAATTGCAGAAGAGAGATCAAAAACAGACTGCAAAACGAACTTTATTAATGAAAGAGCAATAATCTACGAACCCTAATTATCTCCCTAAAGTTTCTGGTAAAAGACTTGATTAAAGCTTGATAAAGTCAGTTACGTTATATAGAAATATACGTAACACTTATTTCTAAAACATAAATATAATGGGCTTTGGAAATCTCGATCTTTTAATTCTCGTCAGAATAGCGGTGTGGTCGATCGACTAGGATAGGCAGTCGATCGACTGGTAAGCTCTAAACAGTAGCGTCTAGTTGTCGTGCATTGGTCGATCGACTAACTAAGGGCGTCGATCGATCGCCATGTATGGAAATGATACCGCTTTTAACTTCTCGTGGATTTGTCTTTTGGGCCTCGAAATGTGCACCAAGCTCGTTCCTTGAGTGAATACTTTACGTCAAATGCAGCGCAAGGTACTCGGGGACGGATTTGGCTCAATATCTACTCATTTCCGCATAATTCTGCAATATTACAATAAAATACGAAATTAGACGAAATTGGGCAAATAGTAGCATAAAACTACACAATTGAGCTCTGAAATGCGTGTAAAATGGGGTGTAAAACATCATATTTAGGACACGCATCAAACTTCCCCAAACCAAACCCTTGCTTGTCCCCAAGCAAGAACTAGACTCAATCCTAAAACCTAATGGAACGAGTTCAATCTCAGAGCGAAATGCAAACTGAATAGCCTAAACTAATTTAATGCACAACTAACAATCAATTAGTAATATGAATCATGCAAACGAGTTATGTAGTCGTCAAAAACTGCTGAACCGTCAACTATAGAGACTTTTTAAATTGGACTCTCACGGGTCGCTCAAATCACTCAAATAAGCACAAGGTGAATATATGTGAAAGATAGAAAGAATTCATTTTGTTAGTGACACTCACCTAACTACGACCTATATGAACATGCCTGCAATATAATATGAAAGTAATCTCTACAACCGTACATATGCATTCCAACCGAACAAATGACCATGACACATGCCGAGATATATATGGGATATGTGAGGTAATGAGCAGGAAAGGCAAAACATTTATGGGAATGTGGGGGTACAGGTGATCAAGCTAGTACCGTAACAAAACCATATGACAATATCCACTTCTTGCTCAAACTTCAATCCACACGGTGCTATAGCAAGAACAAAACTCACAATTTTCGAAATAATTATAATCAATCAACTCCCCATAAGATATAAATGCAACATGGGAGCAAAAATCGCCATAAAATAACACTTTAAATCATGCGAATTGATCCTTCTCTTTTCTTCCTCGAGCTGCAGTCGATCGACCAAGTAGAGCGGTCGATCGAATGCATTAAACAGTACAGCACTCTTTTTTTTTTCTTTTTTGAATCATTTTTTTTTCTCTTTCTTTGTTCCTTTCTTTCTTACCTTTTTCCAACTTCCCAACTTCATCTCAAAATGAGCATATGCCACCAAAAACGAAGTAACAACCCCAAGAACGTAAACTACTAGCTTGACAAAGGCAGACTAAGTGTAGGATGTAGTAATGGGACAAAAAGGCTGTTTTTGGCAGTGTGGAGCTTATGGGTAAAATGAATAAAGGGAAACCTCTACCACATGTGTCAACTAACCACAAACCGAATGTATACAGGTATTAAGCAGATTAAGTTCACATTTATGCACATTTATGTAACATGTCTCATAAGGAGTACTACTCACAATCCTAGATGAACTGGTCATGGATGACAACAGTTATAGGCTCTAAAACTCAGAAAATATAAGTAGTTTGCCAAAAATCAAAGTCAAGTTTCAAGTCCAGCAAGATAAATTAACGAAAACTCGTAGACTATGCAAATGATTCTACTAATAACATGTCAATCAGCAAGGCTTAGGCAAAAACAGATGCAAATGCAATGTCATCATTGAAATACTACCGTTCCGACTCAACGTATATGCTAAAATAAACGTGCATTTTTTTGAAATTTTTGAAATTTTTCAATTTTTTTTTTTTTTTTTTGTTTTTTTTTTGAAATTTTGTATATATAAAGGAAAATAAACAACAATGCAAGACAAAATGTAAACGTGAATGCAAACAAATGAAATGCAACGCAAAACCCTTCCCCAAACCAAATCGCACAATGTCCCCATTGTGCAAAATCATGTAATGAAGAAAAGGAAAATGGGAGTTTGCGAGAAAATTAAGTAAACAAGACATGAAGTGAAGACAAGGAGACTCACAAGACTTTAAGCGCAGCAAAAGGAAACCTCCCCAAACCAGCGTGAGCTAGGAGGTTTCGGTAGCCAGCAGTGCTACCAATAAGTACCTGAAAAGACAACATATACCACGCATAAAACCAAGAAAGCAATGTGGAAACGGTAATTGTGTGCAAAAGATAAAGAAATGGAAGAAAACAGAATTATGTCGGAAAATAAAGAGGAGGAAAGACTCCCTCAATTCCGCAAAACGACCAAACACAGCAGGGGAAAGGTCGTGAACAGGTACAACAGCAACAACGGTCGATCGACCATAGCGAGCGATCGATCGATGGAATGAACAGAACGAAGCTCCTGGAAGTCGCACCTCGTCGATCGACCAGGGTAGGCGGTCGATCGATGGAAATATTGTAATTTTCTGATTTCTTCGAATTAGCTCGAGAACTTGAGCTAATATGGTCTACAAACCTGCAAATGCACATAATACCGCGCCCAAAATTGCGCAAAACCCAAAGCAATAGTCTAAAGTGTTTAAAAATCCCAAACAAACTTAAAAGAGCGAAGTCTCGCGCACACAAAAGCAATAAAATAGAATGTTTAACAAAAAAACAATAAAAACAATGTTTTGAGAGAGCATTTGATCAACTAGTAGTTGATCAAGAACGGCCACGGGATGGCCCACTTGGTCGGCTTCTGGTTACAAGAGGTAGCCTCAATAATGCTCATCTTCTCAGCTGCACTCTTCTCAGCTCCAGCATCCGCAGAACTCAACGGATCAACATGTCGGACCTCTTCCTATTCAATGACCTCTTCGGACTCGTCAGAATCCAGATCAGACTCCGTTGTTTTCACTGGCTCATATTCGGGCTCCTTATCCGTGCCATAGCTAAGGCATCCTAGACCGCCTCTTTGAACTACTGCCTCCTTCACAGTTGGAGCAACATGTAGCTCTTCCTTCCCCAAACCAGGTCCTGCAATATCTAAAACAGAAGAATCTTCCTCCACTTTGCTCCCAGTCTGGGGCGGAGGTGTCACAACAGGAGTAGGGGTAGAGATAGGCATATCAGGAAGTATAAAATAAGATTTCTTTTCAGAAACCGTATTGCAAGTGACAGGCCACATGAGGTCTTTCTTCCTAGCTGTCTGGGCAAAGACAATGGAGTGCTTCCCTACCTTAAAGGTCAAAGTACCCAAACCAACATCAATAACTGCACCAGCAGTGTGCAGGAATGGTCTACCTAAAATAATAGGAATGTGGGCATCTTCAGGCATATCTAGTACCACGAAGTCAACAGGGAAGAAGAACTTCCCTATTTGCACGGGAATGTCCTCTAAGACTCCTATTGGCTGGACCGCAGAGCGATCAGCCATCTGTACTGTCATGTTGGTCACTACAAACCTAGTGATGTGACCATTATTTGCGCACATTTAGTCCCCTAATTGAGCCCATTTTGCATACTATTATAGCATTCTTTGGCCATTTTATCCGTCAAAACCTTCCTATTTGCTTTTCTATCGCATTCTATAAGTTTTGTAGGAAAGAAGAGAATAAGGCGGAAATTCCCGTCTTTCGTGCATATTCGGAAGCTATTTGACGACATTTGATGGATTAGTATGAGGAGGAAGCAAGAACTGAAGACCAAACCTACAATAATAAAATGGAAGTGAAGGAAAGGGAAGAATAGAAAAGAAAACGTAAACTGAAGACCAACCCGAGCGGATTCTCTGAAATTCGGCCGTCCACAATACACGGAACCCGTGCGTCTTCTCCCCAATCCGCCCGCTTTTCCTCTTCACCAATCCTCCCGGATTCTCCCAAAGACGCTCGGATTCCAGCCCAGCGCATTTTCGTCTTCTTCAAGCCTCAAAGAAAGACGCCCTTCCTTCGAAAAATACCGGCGTCTCCCTGCTCTAAACTCAAAAGTGTAATTACTAGTTTAGCCCTTAGTTAACCCTAATGCATCCACCTAATTTCTACTATAAATACCCCACTTGTAAATAATCAAAGGGGGGGTCCTTTTATCAAGTTTTCATTAGGTTAAATCAATCCTTCTCTTAGATTCGATTAGGAGTAGATTAGAATAGATTACTCTTTCCACAAATTACACATTAATCTTTCCATAATTATTGTTCAAGTTTATTATTCAAGTTTATTATTGGGTAATTGAAGATTATTGGGTTATTATTGGGAGATTGACAACCTTCCATCAATCATCGAGTTTCTTCTATTATTCTTTGCATTATTGTTTTGGAATCTCCATAGGTATAATCCTCTTAATCCTTGTTTTAATTATTGTTAATCTTTCTTACTTGTTCATCATGTTTTACCTTGTTAATATGATTGACAACCTTGTTAGCATGTTAAACGTGATAATGAATGAGTAGTCTCTTAGCTAGGATTAGTGGGTAATTAAGGGAAACCAACATGGGATTGATTCATGCTTAATCTAATATGTTCACATGATTAAATTGCTTGCTTGTTGTGATGTCAACTTTATGCACATGTTATGTTTGATGAAATGCCAAGCCTATGAATCCTTGCATTTACAACCATCTCTTATCTACTCAACTTGACTTGTAAGATATAAACCAACTCGAGTCTTGTTAGACCATGCATAGAAGTTGAATAGGAGGAAAGTAAGTCGACTTGTAGGTGTTGTACAATCTAATCGATTCGGCTCCGGGATCCAACTCTTCCTATGAACGGTAAGACATAAACCAACTCGGTTCCTCCACAACATTAATTGCTTGCAACCTTGTAAACATGTTTGTATGATCAACACCATGAATCCCCTATGACCCCATGATATCCTAGCACTTTTTATCATTTGTTTACATCTTTCCTTTTATTGCTTGTTTTACTTTATTGCTTTTATTAGTCTAGAACACAACTACAAACCCAAATCAATTGTGACACTAGCATAAATTGAGATAGATAGATTTAGAACCCAAAGCACACCGTCCCATGGATCGACCTCGACTTACCACTAACTAGTTGTTTGTTGAGTATTATAAATGTGTTTGATTGGATGTGACCCGACGACATCACCTATCAAAATTACAACTTGCTTTCTCTAAGTGTATCAAACAATAATTTCAAATATTGCAGATGATCACCCTTTGAGGAACTATAAACCAGGATATCATGAAAATAAACCACAATAAATTTTCCCAAGTGGCGCTTTAGCACCTCGGTCATTAGTCTCATGAAGGTGCTTGATGCATTGGATAATTTATATGGGATGACCAGCCATTCATAGAGCGCAAGTTTGGTTTTAAATGTTGTCTTCCACTCATCTCTCTCTCTCTGATCCTGGCCTGATGATAACCCTATCTCAAATCAATATTTTAAAAGATCTTAGCCCTACTAAGCTCATCTAAGATGTAATCTAGCCTTGAAATAGGGAACTTGTACTTAACAATAATGTTGTTAGTTGCACTATTGTTAGTACACATCCTCCATGTCCCATCTTCCATTGATACCAATAGTGCAGGCACTGCACAAGGACTCAGGGACTCCCTTATAATTCCCATGCCCATCAGCTCACCTACTTGCTTCTGCAAATCTCTTATGGCCTTGGGATTAATCATGTAGACCTCCTTGTTAGGTAGTACTGCTCCTGGGATAAGATCAATGTGATGCTTAATGCCCTCTCAATGATGGTAGTCCACTAAGGAGCTCATCAAGGAACACATCTCTATAACTCCTTACCAACTCTCTGGCCTCCATAGGTATGGGAGGTTCTATTATCTCTAGTACTCCATTGGCAAGGAGAATTATCACAACTCCCATGTCATTTAGTTCTTCGACAACCTCAAACTCTCCAATTAGTAACACTTTTTTAGATGGCTCAACCATAGAAAGGGGTACAGTGTACTTTAGTGTTGATGCTAAGGGGGTTAAGGTGATATTTTTCATTCCCATCTCGAAATAATAAGTGTTATTCCTTCGCTGTTTCATACAATCCCTATCAAAATCTCATGGCCTTCCTAACAGCAGATGGTAGGTAACCATATGCAACAAATCACATAGCACTGCAACAGAGTAATCCTTCCCAATGGAGAAGGGTACTAGACATTGTTTATTATCCACTTTCACTTCAACTTCTTTGTCCAACCACCTCAGTTTTCAGGGTTGAGGATGGTCCTGTGTAGGTAAGCTCGACTTGTTAATTAAGATTGTATAAGCAACCTTGGTACAACTACCCCCATAAATTATCAAATTACAAACCATTTACTTGATGGTACATCTGGTTCTGAAAATTTGCTGCCTTTGATCCACCTCTAATGGTTGTGGCTATATATGCATGACTTTCAAAGTCACCAAGTTCAAGCCTGAGTTAGGCATCACTACCATCTTTGTTTCCTCAACCTCAGGTTCCTCTTCCTTATCACAAACCAGTATCTTATCTCCTGCCCATTTCAGTACTTCTAAAGTACTCAATGCTCTCTTAGTAGGATACTCCAAAGCAAAGTGTCCATAGCCTTGACACTGGAAACATTTATTTCGGGGGATGGTTTTTCTTTAACTCAAATCAGTTGCTTTACCCTTGTCAACAATAAGTGCTTTGGTTTTGGTGGCAGGCTATCTTATCTTAACCTAATGTGAGTCATATTTGTGCATATTTAGTCCCCAAATTAGCCTCGTTCCCATGCTTTCTAGCAACTATTAGGGCCATTTCTTATCGTTAGTTCCCTATTTTGCATATTCTTTGAGGTTTTGTGTCCTTGGTAGGAGAGGATTGCTAGCCATGCATTTATGGAGCAAAATGGAGAGAAATAGATCGCATCTAATCACCAAGCATCAAAGAGGAGACCAATACTAAAGGCCTAAGCAAATAAATCAAGTGAATTGGGCAATGATGAAGATCCCCGCGGCCCTAAGACAGTCCCCACGGATTGTTAGGCAGCCAAGAATAAGAGGAAAAACCCTATCCCAAGATCCGGACGTCCCGAGCTCAGGACGAGCGTCCAAGCTCAGGATCCGGGCATCCCAAGGCTAAGCTCGGGCGGATTACCTTATAGTCCCGAGCATACTCAAGGCCAGAACGCGCGTGTCCCTGAGGACTAGCTACTTAGCCCGCGCGTGTCCCTCGGGATTTATAAATCATCAAGCTTCTCTTAGGGTCTTAATCGGCATTTAAGCCCTTAGTAACCCTAATCGTTTTACTTAATTTTAGTATAAATACCCTATTGTATTACCTAGATGATCATCAATCTTAGAATCACGTCCTAATCTCCTTCTAAATCTCTTAATTTAGTCTTAATCCAAGTAGTAATACACATTTCAATATTAATCACATATTAATCTTTCCTTAATCTCTAAATTGTTCTTAGTTTTAGTTGGGTAATTAGAAGATTATTTGGGGTTTATTGGAGGATTGACAACTCTCCATCAATCATCAAGTTTCCTTCTATTATTCTTTGCTTTATTATTTGGATCATCTCAAGTTGGTATAATCCCTTTTTACCTTTACTTAATTATTATTATTTCCATCACTTATTCATCATGATTTGCTTTGTTAATATGATTGACATCCTTATTAGCATGTTAAACATGATCATGAGTGAGTAGTCTTTTAGCTAGGTTAAATGGGGAATTAGGGGAATCAATCATGGGATTAGATCTATGCTTAATTTAATATGCTTTCATAATTCAACGCTTGCTTGTTGTGATTTCAAGTTATGCACATGTTATGTTTGATGAAATGCTAGACTATGAAACCTTGCATTTATACATCTCTTATCTTTTCAATGAGGCTTGTAAGATATAAGCCAACTCAAGCCTTGTTAGAGCATACATAGAGTTGAATAGGAAGTGACTAAGTCGACTTGTAGGTGTTGTAAAGTCTTGATCGACTCGGCACCGGGACCTAAATCTTCCTAGGAATTGTAAGACATACACTAACTCGATTCCATCACAACAATAAGTTGCTTGCTTCTATTTGAGAACATGTTTGTATGATCTATTTCCATGATTCCCTTATAAAACCATGACACCCTAGTCCCCTTAATCAATAGTTTACAAACCCCTTTGATTGCTTTACTTTGTTTTCATTAATTTACATTCATCTTGTTGCTTAGTTTAGACTACATCTCTTCTCAACCCAAATTTGTGACACCTTAAGACATAACTACTTGCAATTGAAATCTTAAATCGATACCCGTCCCTTGGGATCCAACCTTTGATTATGGCTCTACTAAGAGCAGTTTGTAAAGATATAAATTTTTTTTGGTTGAAAGCTTTAACGAGCAATAACGACTACACACCAAAAATGGCGCCGTTGCCAGGGACGGTGTTCAATTTGATTTGATTTTCGTTAATTGTTTTTAGTTGTCTTTCTTTACCTTAGGGAAGTCAATCTCCTCAAGGTTGTTCTAATTTGTTTCTAGTTGTTTGATATTTTGCATGACTCAGAGATCACAAGGTAATCCATTACCTATTGATTTCGAGATTGAAAGGACCTTAACCAACTATAGAAGAGTTGCTAGAGGTACTTCAAGAGTTGTGGGTATTGGTGAAATTGTGGACATTCAACCAAATAACATTGAGTTTGTCAACCCTTTTTAAAGAGGAGAGGATAACCTAATTCCAAACAAACCACAAAATCAACCCACAATACCTAAATTTTCATCTCATTCCGTGCCAACCGAGGAGAACATACCAAATGGTACTCCTACACCACCACATCTAACCGGTAATTTCATTGCCAAATTCACATCCATACAATTAGTTGAGAGAAGTCAATTTGGAGGGATGCCTAGTGAAGTTATTTACATATGGAGACTTTTTGTGACTATTGTGATGCAATTTCTCAAACTGGAGTTACTCAAGACCAAATCCGATGGGTATTATTTCGTTTTTCCTTGATCAGTACCGCAAAGCAATGGTTAAAAAGCCTAGATAACGCTACCCTTGGTATTGATTCATGGAAGAAGTTAGCACTTGCTTTCTACAGGAAATTCTATCCTCCGGAGAAGACTAACATGTTGAGAGACCAAATCACCGGGTTCAAGCAAAGGGATGAGGAATCATTATATGAAGCATGGGAGAGATTTAAAGACACTTGTCGTTCTTGGCCCCACCATGGACTTGTTGAGTGATTCCTTTTTCAACAGTTTTGGAATGACTTATATGAAGACTCACGCAATGTTCTTAATATGGGGTCTAATGGGAGGTTTACGGAAGTTGATGACAACCAAACATGGGCCAAAATCGAAGAAATGACGGTTCAGAATTCCCAATATAGTAGGCCTCGAAAGGCCACTAGAGGAGAAAAGCTTGAGGTAGATTCCATCACACAATTGGGTGCTCAACTAAGTGCTCATATCGACACCATCAACTTGAAGTTTGACAAGGCCATGGCTAAGCTCGATGAAACTTCCAAATCACCCAAACAACATGTCAATGCTATGATGGCATCATCCTCAATCCCAAATGGAGTATGTGAAAGTTGTGGAACCATGGGACATGATCAAAACGAATGTAGGGGAACAAATGAACAAGTGAATGCTTTCTAAGAATATAAGAATGGCACTCCTTATTCAAACTACTATAATGAGAATACCAAATTCCATCCAAATCTCTCATAGAAGAGCCAAAATGTTCAAAATCCTTAACCAACATACAACCCACCTCCAATGAGAAATCCAACTCGAAGACCCTTTTTCAACCAAAGCCAAGGATATCAAAATGAATCTTCCTACAACCAATCGAATGACCAAAGCTTTGATGTTCACAAAGCGGTTCTCCAAATGCAACAAAACCAACAAGAATTGTTCAGCCAAATGCAAAAAGATAGCCAAGCTAAATAAACCACCATCAACAACATACTTACCCACGCCAAAATGTTAGAGACTCAAATGACTCAACTATCATCTTCTAGCTCCCAAAGACAAAAGGGGCAATTACCTCCTCAAGGTAACCCCCCAAGACAAGAAACGGTTAGCGCCATCCATTTGTTGAGTGGTACAAGATATGAGAGGCCGAAGAGGCCAATTGATGAAGATATTGTGGATGATAGTAGCAAGCAAAGAGTTGTGGAGAACTCTAAGGAAGTCGAGCCTACTATCAATGAACTTTCAAAGAAGAGAAATGAGGAGAAGGCTAAGGAAATTGAGAAAGAGCCTATTGTGATTAGACTTCCATTCCCAAGTCGCAAAGCTAAGCCTATGCTTGATGAGCAACTTGGAAAGTTCATGGAAATCGTGAAGAACTTAGAAGTCTCAATCCCATTCACGGAATTGATCAATCATGTTCCGGCTTATAGAAAAGTACATGAAAGATATTCTTACCAAGAAGAAATCCATCTAAAAGTTGGAAACTATTGCCTTTACCAAACCCCTAGTGCTATTCCTCAAGGGAATTCCCCTCCAAAGCTCAAAGATTTGGGAATTTTTTCTATCCCATGTACCATTGGCGACACTACAATCAACAAGGCATTGTGTGATCTTGGAGCAAGTGTAAGTGTCATGCCATACTCGGTATGTAAGAGACTAGGAATGGGAGAGCTCAAATGCACCAACATTACTCTTCAAATGCTGGATCGATCAACAAAGATACCTCTAAGGGTATGGGAGGATGTGCCCGTGAGAATTGGCAAATTCTTCATACCGGTAGACTTTGTCAATGTAGACATGGAGGAAGATTCCAACATTCCTATCATCTTAGGAAGACCTTTCTTGCATACCACGGGAGCGGTAATCGATGTGAAACATGGAGAGCTCACACTTGAAGTAGGGGATGAGATGATTACTTTCACTTATGACAAAACCATGAGAGCTCCCCGATTACATGAGCCATGCTTCATGGTCGATCACTATAGCCGAAAAAGTGATAGGAAGAAGTTGGAATCTCTATGCAAAGATCAAGCTAAGGGTAACGAAACATCACCCATATGGAAGAAGAAAGTAGATGACATTCAAGTAGCTATATTCGGAGAGCATAGAATTTTCAACAACAATAATGAGAGCTTGAATAGCTCACCCATCATGACAAGTAATGAAGAAGGCCTCATTGGCCAAAAGAAAGGAGAGTTGCTCTTGCCAACTCATGACTCATTGGGGAACAATCAAGCGAAGTTTATGGTCTATGGGATGATGAATTTGAAGGATTGGTCAATCCTTATATTGGAAATGCTATGACCTTAGACCAAGGCTTTGTGGATCATTGTCATCACTTTGACTCGGACTACAATAATGAAGAAAATAATGCACAAAGGTCTATGCAAGACCTTTATCATGAGAATGAGCAAGCCTTCGACTACTTCTACAAAGTGTTGAGCAACATCAATAACACTTTGTCTTTGCCCCCTTGACATCTCATCAAAGAAAGGAGAGTTTGGTGGAGTCCTCCCCAAACCACCATTTATAAATATTCTAACCCTTAACTAGCATTTCCTTTCCTTTATTGCATCTTTGTCATTTTTGGATTTGTATTTTTATGCTTTGTTACAAGAGTTTTGACATGAGAGCAAGTGAGGGAGGGATTTTAATTTGTCTTAATGTGTAGTGTTTGATCAAGTGTGGGGATAGCACATACCTAGCCTAATCAAGCCTTTGTAATACGACCCAGAACAATTAACAAGAAAAGGAAGAAGGAATGACATGGGAAGAGGATCCCCACGAGCAGACTTGAGCTCGTGGGAGGTGAAAGTAAGACGAGCGTCTCCAACGTCAGGACGCCCGTCCTGGCTTTGGGTCGTGCAAGTTAAGAAACTTCAAGTTTTGGTAAAATTCCTGTTAGAAAATCCGCATGAGCTGTCTTCAGGACGCGGGTCCTCCAACCTCAGAAAGCCCGTCCTATACTCGAGCTATGGGTCCTGAGAAGCTACAACTTTTAGAGATTTTCCTGTAAGAAAATCTGACCGTCCCGAAGTTGAACCGAGTGTCTCATCCATAATCCGCTCGAACCGAAGTCAAGACGCCCGTCCCAAACCTGCTTTGCCCCTTTCAGAATTTCCTGTAAGAAAATCAGCGCGTCCTACGCTCAAGCCGCCCGTCTCAGACCTGGTACATAGAAAAACACGGGATTTTTTCCCTTCTTTGCAATTCATTTACCCCTTTCAAACACAAACACATACATTTTTCCTCACTTGAACCTTCAATCCCCTCATCCAAAAACATCAATTTCTCACCAAAATTCACCACAATCAAATTAAAACTTGCTCAAAACAAATTTAAATTACTCCTTCGTCAACAAAAGACCATTTAATCATCAATTTCCTCACAAATTGAGTCAATTTTTTGAGGGTTTGGGGCAAATTCCGAAAATCTCTAATTGATTGAGGAATTGATTGAAATTTGATGAATCAAGGAGCATTCAAGAATAATCTTGGTTTGTTGATACCAAATTGATAAGGAGCATACAATGGCAAGGACTAAAGGCGTAATTAAGGCACCCAAAACCCCAAATTTGTCAAAAAGGCAACAAGCTCTTCTAGCATCAAAAGCTTTGGTAGTAGCTCAACTAAGGGAGCAAGCACAAGAAATCGTCAATCCCATTGAGGAAGCTACCCCTTCTATTCCGGTTGTGGAACAATTGCCAAACTATCCGGGGGTAACTTTCTTATCCGATAAACATAGGATTGCATTTCTATCCCTTACCAAAAAGAAAGTTTTAGCTACCAAGTTTATTTGCCAAGATACTTTGAAAAAATTGGGTGTACTTGAGCAATCTAGAGCATTTTTTCGAGTCCATGGGGTTGAAAACCCTCTTTGAAATGAATGAATTGACTTATCCCTCATTGACCATGGAGTTCATAAGCTCCTGGAGGGAGTACAAGGTAGAGACTCGGAGTTATGTTGAGTTCCGACTTGAAAACGAGAATAGAAGAATGCTTAAGGGTGAATTTGGTAAAGTGTTTGGAAATATGATCATTTTGAAAAGAAGCCTTTAAAGTATGATGCCGCACCCCTATGGGAGGCTATAACCGGTCGTAAATTCGATTCCTTCTGGAAGAGCCATGCCTTGTATGTTCACCATCCGGGTATAAGGATTTGGCAAAAGTTTGTGGCTAATACTTTAATCGCTAGGAAAGGAGCCAACCACTTCACCGAACTTGACTTTGTCTACCTTAAGTCCTTCTTGAATGTTAATGGAAAGTCCACTCGAAAGTACAACATCCTTCATTATTGATTGAGCAGTGGTTAGAGATTGATAATGGGAAAGAGGGAGGGGCCTTTATTGTAAATGGGAGCTTGGTAACAAGGTTCGCTAAACACTTTAACCTGGAGTTCAACAAGGATAATACTTACAAACCGGTTAAGGGAAGCAACCTTCTTGACATGAGTAATTTGATCAACAAGTTTCATTGGGTCAAAAATGACAATCTTGATCATAAATTTGAATGGCTCATCAAGGAAGCCAAGTCCATTGTCCTGCCAACCAAGATTTGCCGTATCTCCACCCTTCGAACCAACTACCTCATTCCTGTCTCCAAAGAAGCCGAATTGATAATCAATCAACAAAGAGATCTGATTGCAAAGCCCTCCTCTTCTACCATTGTTACTCCACCCTATCCTTTTACCTACCAACGGTTTCAACCAAGTGGCTCTAATGTTGAGGTGGGCAAAGATTACTTGACCCAATTGATGTGCATCTGTATAGAGAAGCTTATAAAGACTGGGTGAATGCTTATCACGCCCAATATCCACCGCTACTAGATCTTGCTAATCAAGGACTTCTTTATTCTTCATGTCCTTTGCCTATTTGGGCGGATAAGAAAGTGTTCTTCCCTACTTTTTCTTAAGATGCCGACAAGGATAGCCAGGTGGTTCATGGAGGGGAGATTGTTGTTGAGGAAGATGAGGAAGGTATTGGTTCATGCCATGAAGAAGAGAAAGGTCTGAGTTTCGATGATGATGAAGTTGGTGAATCCTCTGGTCCAATGGAGGTGGATAATGATGAAGTTGATGATTATGATAATAATTCCGATGATGATAATGCCAGTAATGAGGCCAATGATGATGATGTGGCGATGAGCGACAATTGAAGGATGACAATGCTTATGGAGGATACCACAAGTGCGGGGTTGATTGTTTGGCATCGACCTATTCCATTGTGAGTCTCCTACCCTTACTTTAGCTTTCTTTATATCTCTTGTCTTTAATTTTAATCTTGATCATTTATAGAGTCATTTTTTTGCTCTTGTTAATTTTGAGTTTGGAGTCCTAGCACCATTCAAAGGACTCCCACTTCGGTCCCATTGAGGTGTTTCCTATTTTGTTCCCATTTGCAAAATTCAAAATGACAAACTAGAATTCATGCATTGTATTCTTGCCCTGTGCATGAACTTCCCCTCTTTTCTACACTAGAAATAATGTTTTGTTCGGTTTGAGGAAGTTCACTCATAAGGAATGCGAGTGAATTCAAATTGGCTCTCCAACTAATCGAAAGCATTCATCATATAGGATAGATTAGATTGCATCACTTGTTATATATTTCATATAGTTTGCATACTAGTTTAGAAATCATGCATTTTCATATAGCTTGTATTGCATAATTTCCTATCGTATTGACCATTGACGATAATGCCCATACTAGTGTGGGGATGGGAAAATCTAACCTTTCAAGAATCGAAAAATGATAAAAATTGAAAAATTCTCAAAAATCCAAAAACATGTTCATTCATTTGTAGTGTAGAATTGTATATTGTGTATATATTTGTGTTTGTTTGTCACTCTTATCACATTGGACCAATTACGCCACATTCGAGACATGAAGGAAATAGAAGACCGCATGGTATGATCTTTCCAAATCTCCTTCTTCCTTTTATATGTTAATGACAATGTGGCTTTATTTTGGTTGATGCGGTACAAACCAATGTGTTGTTAAGAACTTGCATTTAGTTTATATGGAATACTAGTTGATAGAAGCATCTGCATTAGGTTGTATATATGTTAGTTGCATCATGTCATGTAGTTGCATTCTAGGAAATTTTTTGTTAAAACATCTATTTGAGAAGCTAGACATTGGTTTGTACCGCATCATGTCATGTAGTTGCATCATGTCATGTAGTCATCTATTTTTCTTCTTGAGACTTTGCTCATTAGAATACCTACAAAACACCCTAGGATGTGTCATGCTAGTATCCTTTGACCCATGGACTAAGGCCTAGTCAAGAGTACCTTGTGGTGTGATAACTCCTTGGCTACCGTTTATTCCAAGGTGACTCTTGAAACCATGCAACCATCTTCCACTTCTATCATATCTTTCACACAAAAAGGGAATGGGCACAAAAATTCTCAATTTGAGATCAAGCACCAAAATGAAAATAAAAAAGTTTGCACAAATTACATCAAAGAAAAGAGGAGTACAAAAATAAAAACTTCTATGCTTCAATAAAAGCACCCTCGTTACAGATTAGGGTGACTTTAAAAATGTTCAAACAATGGAAATTGAAAATTTTGCCAAGTACCAAAATGCCAAACATCAAAGAAATGGTAAGAAATTGTTCTCAAAATGTCAAATTCCACAATAATGGGGGGAATAACAAATCGAAAGTAAACTCCCATTATGAAAATCAAAATCATATTGATCCCTTTATCCATTGATTCCACTTTTTTGCATGGTGGAGAGGGGACGACCCTTCTTCTTGTCTAGGCAAGAAGGGGTATTCCGCGATCCTACAGTATTTCTAACACCATAGGGAGTCTACTCTTGACAAAAGCATTTAAATATTGTGGACAAAGGTACCCTAGCTTGACACAACTTAGAGGTGATTTGTTGGTATCCTCTTAGGCTTAGTAACTTGAAGAAACCGTATCTATAATAGAGTTTGTACCCTTAGATTTCTTCCCTTTTGGATAATATCTGCCACTTAGATGAGAAAAGTGGCTATTTCTTTTTGTAGATGCATCCATTACTTGTTTTGTGTGCTTAATGATTGGATGTATCGCCATTTTGGCAAGCCCCGCCTTGCCTTGCAAGAAGGCATCTTACCTCATGGATGTCTTGTTGTGACTTGAAGGGCAGAGTGAGACCCGCTAATTGTCTCACATCGGCTATATTAGTAGGCTAGTTTAAATAAAGGTCATAGTTTTAGTCACCTCTTTACTCGGGACGAGCAAAGGTTCAGTTTGGGGATGTTTGATATGACTCATATTTTTGCACATTTAGTCCCCGAATTAGCCTCGTTCCCATGCTTTCTAGCAACTATTAGGGTCAATTCTTATCGTTAGTTCCCTATTTTGCATATTCTTTGAGATTTTGTATCCTTGGTAGGAGAGGATTGTTAGCCTTGCATTTATGGAGCTAAATGAATCACATGTAATGACCAAGCATCGATAAGGAGACCAATACTAAAGGCCTAAGAAAATAAATCAAGTGAATTGGGCAATGATGAAGATCCCCGCAGCCCTAAGATAGTCCCCACAGATTGTTAGGCAGCCAATAATAAGAGGAAGAACCCTGTCCCAGGATCCGGGCGTCCCGACCTCAGGACGAGCATCCCGACCTCAGGACGAGCGTCCAAGCTCAGGATCCGGGCATCCCAAGGCTAAGCTCGGGCGGATTCCCTTATAGTCCCGAGCATACTCAAGGCCAGGACGCGCGTGTCCCTGAGGACTAGCTACTCGGCCCGCGCGTGTCCCTCGGGATTTACAAATCATCAAGCTTCTCTTAGGGTCTTAATCGTCATTTAAGCCCTTAGTAACCCTAATCCCTTTTCTTAATTTTAGTATAAATACCCTATTGTATTACCTAGATGATCATCAATCTTAGAATCAAGTCCTAATATCCTTCTAAATCTCTTTGTTCCGGGTGTAATTCCAGAGCAGTTATTTGTTACCACCCGTGCTTGTAGAATGACGTCTTTGGTTGAATCCTCCTCGCGGTCTCCTGAAACGATGAACAAACTGAGGGCTCGGCTTTGGACCGAGCGAACTCACTCCGACGCTCAAGTCAGTAAACTTAAAGGGATAAGTTGTTGTTACTTGGTGAAGTATATATTGTAGAGAGATAAGGAAGATATTACCAGATGAATAGTGATTCTTAGGTTAAATTGTGGATCCTTTCCTCAATGAGGGTTGAGGAGTATTTATAGACTTTCACCTTTTGTCACGTAGTGGCCAAGTGGCCAAGTGGCTAGCAGGTGGAAAGACTGATGTACCCTCGGCCGAGGGACCCATGGCAGGCCGGCGGGCCCTGATGACTCGCCGCCGAGGGGTCTTGGATATGAGTTCGCGGATATGTGCCCCGGCTGGCTAGTTGTCCCAGCCGAGGCACAAGAGACAGGCCGACAGGCTGCGTCGGTTAGGCTGTCTAAGTCGTTGACTTGTTGTGGATATCTTTGACCTTGCTCAATGTGTTGACTCGGTCAGCGGGTGCATAATATGCCCCATCAATTTGCCCCCAGCGTAGTCTATGCCGTGGTATGGGCTCCGATGTGTGTTGAGCGTATATTGTGCTTAAGACAAAATTTTCTGCCCCGGCTTCTTCTACCTCGGCTTGGTTCTGCTTAGGCTGTACCCTATCCCCCCTCCGCATGGATGTGTAAAGGGCATCCGATGTGGAAAAGAAAGTGACGCTAGCCGAGACCAGGGTTGAGAGTGCCGGTTGTTTTTGATTGCCCCTGGCCGGTGCTACCTAGCTTGGTTGATCATGTGGCCGGCGGAGAACAGACGCTTTAGGAATTTGTTGAGGAAGATGAATAGGCAGAGAGATATGAAGGGGCGTGTTGAAGACGCTTGGTCACTGTTGCATTGATTGACGTTCAACTGTTGCAGCGATTGACATTCCGTGGTTGCATGTCTGACACGTGTCTGTTCGCTGATTGGCTGACGTCTCATGGGCTATGCCCTGATTGGTCCTTCTTCATGGGCTTTCCCCTATAAATAGGGCAGTTAGTCCCTGAAATTGGCCACCAAGTTCATTCTCTCTAAAATTTTCCTCTCTAAACTTTCAAGGGCTTCTTTCTCTTCTAATCTTCAGAGTCGTTACTTCGGCTAGTGCTTTTCTTCAAGGTAAACAAACAAATTCTTAATCTCTTATTTTGTTAATTGATTGTTTCTACCATGTCTTCTGCTGATGCCGGGCCTAGTAACCGTGCGCCGGGGGGTTCCTCGTCGCGTCTTGATGAAGAGGAGGCTCTGGCCGCCGTCCCGCTAAGGTCCGGGGGTCCTAGGTCTCCTTCTCCCGAAGTTGATCCAGAAGCTTTGGAGGGTTGGGAGGATGATGATGATGTTGATGATGACGATGATGATGCTGAAAGGGCTCGTCCTAATGAGGGGAGGCAATTCATCATGGATCACGGCGACCCTTGTAAGGTCTGCCCTGACCGTGCTTTGACCCATAAGTTTGCCAGCTGTTCCGGCGAAACACTTTTCGAGGGCCATTTCTACTTCGGCAGGGGGTACAAAATTGTTATCCCTGAGGAGGGTCAGGCCGTCTGTTGCCCTCCCCCGGGTTGCACCGGCGTATACATCCGGCACCTGGAGTACGGGCTCGGTTTCGCTGAATGATTACGTTATGGCCATCATTAGAGCCATGAACGTCGTCGTGGCCAGTTTGCACCCGTTGGCCATTAGAACCATAGTCGGCTTTGTCTGGCTCTGTCTCTTCAAGGGGGAGGTCCCAACGGTTAATTTATTCCGTCGGCTTCACCACCTTCGGCCGTCGTTTCCTGGCCGCGTCGGATGGTATAACGTGCAAATGGAGCCGGGTTACGTCTCAGTTGATAAGCTTTCCTCCTGCAAGGACTGGAAAGATCGGTGGGTGTATGTTGAGGTGCCGGATGACTATCCGCTGCCCCGGTCCTTCCAGCACCAAGTTAATTTGCGGTGCGAGACTAAGGCGGAGCATGACAAATGGGTCACCCGGAGTAAGCTTAAGATGGACGCCAGCAAGGTCCCTCTTAATGCGGATGAGAAGCTGGCGATGAGGCTTTTTGAGGCGGACAAGAGTGGGGTGTCGAAAAGATGGATTCCCCCGACGCAGATCATTCTTCAGGATGAGCTGCTCTGCCATGTCGGCCTCATACCGGCCCTAGCACAGGGTGAGTGGGGTCGGTGTGAGGCCCATCTCTGCTCTTAATGTTTCTGTTTCTTGAACTTTGATTTATTTCTTCTACTTAACTCTTGCTTTGTTTCCTTTGCAGACCACTTTGGACCGGACACTGCTCGAGGATATCCTCCGGAGAATGGGGCTGCACAAGGATAAGACCGTTGCTGATTTGCACCCTAAGGCTCTGGCCCGTGATCGCAGAACGTCGCCGAATGATCTCATGGATCAGCAGCTGAAAGGCTTGAATGTGGAGGCGGCCCAGGCGAAGGTTGCTAGTAACATGCCGCGCCGAACGCGGAAAACAAAGTCTTCGGCGGCGACGGCGTCCACATCAGTTCCACCTCCCATCCCTTCAGTCCAGAAGGAGATGGTGGTGATCGTTGACATTACCAATGGAGAGGACTCCGATGCGGAGGGGTCTCCTCTTGTCCGTAAAAGAAAAGAGCCCACCCCTGCTGCTGATGCTTCCGCTGCTACTGCTGCAACTGCTGCCGGCAAGGAAATGCGTCCTCCGAGCAAGAAAGCCAAGCATGGTACAGATCTATCCTGTGGCTCAGATTTAGCCGGTTCATTAGGCGTTCCTGATGATAGGCTCTCTGGTATGTCCATGTATGTTGACACGGATGCTTTAATTGAATTTTTTGTAGATCAACCGCTGCCGTCCATAGGCCACGCTATTGAACGGCGTGCCGAGAAGAAAACTGCGCATGCAAGTGGTCAAGATGCCACCGTTGTCACCTTCTACCCTCAGCCTACCCCCTTACAGATTAAGTCGGAGGGCCTAAGTTTGGCCAGGTCGCTGTCGAAGTGGGTTGATACGGCCGGTGCTCTTATTGTGGAGCAAGAGAAGGCCATTGCTGAAGCTGCCCCACAGCTCGAGCGGCTCAGGATCGAACTCGACGCTGCGAACAAGGAAGCCGAGAGGGCCAAGGCGAGGCCGAGGAGGCGTCCGTGCCGAGAGAAAACTCGGGAGGACGCTGAAAAGGAGGTCCTTGCTGAGAGAGCCAAGGCCGAGGCTGCGGCGACTGAAGCTGCTAAGCTGCTGGAGGGGCGTGACCTTGTTCAGAAGCACGCCGACCTTTACCGTACGCAGAGGGACGAATGGAGGGGCATGTTTCAGGCCCAGAGGAAGGTGGTTCGGAAAAAGGATGCTATCATCACCCAAAGGGAGGAGGACATTGAGACGCTCCAAACCGTTATCCTCCCTAACATGTGCGCCCAATACCGGGACCTGGCCGAAGAAGCTGCCAGGGAAGTGATTGGGGAGCTCTTCCCTCTCGATGGCTCCTTTCCGTGGGACAGATTTGACGAGCTGTTTGATGACAAGCTCGAAGCTAAGGAGAAAGTCGTGGAGGAGAAGGCCAAGGAGGAGGTACGGGTGAAGAAGGAGGAAGAGGTGGCCGAGGAGAAGGACCCTTCTTTGAGAAGACTAAGGCGGCCAAGGAGGAAGCCGAGAGGATGAAGGCGGTGAGGTTCGAGGCCGAGGTGCCAAGAAAGCCGAGGCCGAGGTCGCCGAGAAAGCTAAGATCGCCAAGACAGCTTTCCGGGTCGCCCATCAAAGATAATGCGCTAACGCGCTGGCGATGGCAAAGACAACAGGCATAGGGAGACGAGCGGTCATCACCAGGCTCACCCGGCGTCTCGGATAGCTGCAGCTGTTCGGGAGCCAATTATTAAGTCTTTCCTCCCTGCCATCTTTTGGCGCTTAAATGATATGTCTGTAACCTTTTGCTTTTCTTTTCCTTGTATTTTAAACAACTTTGGTAGGCTGTGTTTTGGCTTATCCCCATGGGGATGGCCGTCGTCTGTATTCTCCTCACTTGTAACCCGTTATCATTTTTAATAGGAGTTTGCTTATCTTGCCTCTGGCTTGGCCGAGGTCTTTTCCCGTCTTCGTCTGAGTTGTCTTCTTACGTTATTAATTGAGCGCTTCTTTTGTTTCTACCTCGGCCTGGCCGAGGCAGTTAGAATGCGTATCTCAACTGTGTAACGTTTTTTTTTTTTAACATGTTAGCGTATCGACCGTTGTGTCCCCTGCCAGGCCTTCGGTTGGCCGAGGCGACTAGGGGTTACGGCGCGACAGCGTTCGTATCTGTCAACTCTGCTGGTAGTGACTGCCGTGGCGTCTAACTCTTGGAGTGACTGCCGTGGCGTCTACCTCTTGGGGTGACTGCCGTGGCGTCTACTTCTTGGGGTGACTGCCGTTGCGTCTACTTCTTGATAGTGACTGCCGTGGCGTCTACCTCTTGGAGTGACTGCCGTGGCGTCTACCTCTTGGGGTGACTGCCGTGGCGTCTACTTCTTGGGGTGACTTCCGTGGCGTCTATTTCTTGATAGTGACTGCCGTGGCGTCTACCTCTTGGAGTGACTGCCGTGGCGTCTACCTCTTGGGGTGACTGCCGTGGCGTCTACTTCTTGGGGTGACTGCCATTGCGTCTATTTCTTGATAGTGACTGGGGGAAAATGAACACTTTGACGGAAAACTTGGACGATTCTTCATTAGATATAAACATGCGTCGGGGTGCCCACAATTGTCTTGGGCACCTCCGCCGCTATACAAAGTATTCCCCGAGATTGTCAATGTTCCCAGTTAGCCGTCAGTTGCATCCATGAGGTCGCCCTCCTGTTGTAAGGATGGGCTTTTCCCCTTCTCTGACTTCTTTACCACTTTGAGGGATTGCATGTTGCACCCTCTGGCAGATATCTGGATGTTGACCACCTCGTCCTTCTCGTCCTTGGAGACGAGCTTATGCGCTTCCCCCCGGTCCGAGACATACATCAGTGTCAGGGCCCGGATGGACATCACTGCGTCGGCCTCGCTCAGAGTGACTCGGCCTATGAGAACGTTGTAGGTGGACGAGCCGTCGATGACCACGAACTCAGCTAGGACATTCTTAGCCGTACCTCCCTCGCCGAACATCACTGGCAATCTGATCAACCCCAGGGGTACCAGGCCGGCCCCGGAGAAACTGTATAGCGGATTGGTGCAGGGGCTCAAGTTTTCAACCTTCAGACTGAGGTTGAGAAAGCACTCCCTGAACATGATGTTCGTGTAGGCGCTGTGTCAATCGGGCACCTCTTGACCAGGTGGTTGGATATGTCCAAATTGACTACAAGTGGGTCACTGTGAGGGGCGATGACTCCCTCGTAGTCCTTCTTCCCAATGGTCATATCGGGGACGTTGGAAGCGGGGATCGCTGTTTTGGGCACAAAGTTGATGGCCTGATACAGCTCGTTCAGGTGCCGTTTGTGCCCATGAGCGGACCCACCGTTCTCGTTGCCCCCGATGACAACATGGATCACTCCTATCCGTTCAAAGACGGATTTCTTATTTGAACCGTCGGCCTCAGTCTTTTGGCCTTTGGCAACATACTTGCCGAGGCTCCCCTTCCGGATCAGCTCTTCAATGGCATTCTTCAGATGCCGGCAGTTGTCAGTAAGGTGACCGGTGTGGCCATGGTACTCACAGTACTGGCTCGTGTCACTGTCCCTCTTCGGCCTGGGAGGCCTTTCCCACTTCTAGCCCTCGTTCTTGCTCAGGGCGAAGACCTCGGCGGCAGATACGACCAGGGGGGTGTGGCCACTGAACCGTTTCTGGTAGTACGGTCCTGAACTCCCCCCGGCGCCCGCCGAGTTCTGCTTCCTGGCCGATCTGTCAGACTGTGACCTATTATTTTCACGGCGTCCTTCGTCCGGGTTGTCCTCCCGGCGGCTCTTTCTCTCTGAGTGCCCGGCCTCGCTGGGGCCTACCCAGGTTTTGTGATAGTCCTCCACCTTTTTGGCTTGGTCGGCCATCTTCCTGGCGGAGTCTAAGTTCAGGCCGCCGCACTTGATGAGCTCGTTTTTTAAGTCTCCTCTTGGAAGGCCTTTCATCAGTGCGAAGGCCGCCAGTTCGCTGTTCAGCTCACGAATCTGCTGAACCTTGGCGTCGAACCTCTTCACATAACTCCGAAGAGACTCGCCTCCCTCCTGTCTGATAGTCAGGAGGTCCGATGTCTCAACGGCCCTCCTCTTATTGCAAGAATATTGGGCTAAAAATATGTCCCTTAGGTCGGCGTAACAGTATACCGACCCATCGGGTAGCCCCTTGTACCAACTTTGTGCCATCCCATGTAGAGTCGTAGGGAAGACACGGCACCAAACCTCATCAGGCTGTTCCCACACCGACATGTGAGACTCGAAAGCCTCGGCGTGGTCGGTTGGGTCGCCTTCTCCTTTGTAAGATATGGGTGGCAACTTTAGCTTGGGCGGCACCGGGACCTCTAGGACGTAGGCGCTGAGGGGCTGTCTGACCACGTGTTGAACGACACGCGGCGATCGGCTCCTCACATCCCTAGTCCGGCTCCTCTCCCCGTGGCGGGAAGGGCTTCTTCTCCGACTCTGGTGAGTCGGACTTCTTCTCCGACTCTGGTGAGTCGGACTTCTTCTCCGACTCTGATGAGTCGGACATCTTTCACTTCTCTGGGGCAGGCCTCGTCGGTCTTTGCGGCGACACCGTCCTCCGCGAGTGCGGGAAGGACTCAGTCTACCACTAGCGCTCGGGCTCCCCGGCGTCTTGACGGGGCCAGCTTCTTCCAAAGTGCTCCGTTCAAGTCTCTTGGAGTCACATTGGGCCCTGGTCTCTGGACGGGTTCCGCCGCTCTTATCGGTGTAACAAGTGTGAGCCGGCGTACTACAAATTAGGTCCGGGAGTAGCTTCGGTTTTCTTTGCATCAACCACATGTCCCATGATGGTGACCTGGTTTGCGAGCGCGCGGCGTATCTCGGTATTATTGGCATCCCGTACTCCGGTTGAATTACCCGGCCGGTGGAGGGCTGTAACAACCAGCAATTGTGGACGGTATCATCTTGGTAGAATTCGGTTTCGTCAGTCACGAATACCTCTTGTTGTTTTGACATCTTCTTAGCTTTTTGGGTGGGTTTTTGTTTTGTGTTTTTTTTTTGTTTGGGAATGAATGTGACTAGCTTCTAGTATCTTTCCCCACAGACGGCGCCAATTGTTCCGGGTGTAATTCCAGAGCAGTTATTTGTTACCACCCGTGCTTGTAGAATGACGTCTTTGGTTGACTCCTCCTCGCGGTCTCCTGAAACGATGAACAAACTGAGGGCTCGGCTTTGGACCGAGCGAACTCACTCCGACGCTCAAGTCAGTAAACTTAAAGGGATAAGTTGTTGTTACTTGGTGAAGTATATATTGTAGAGAGATAAGGAAGATATTACCAGATGAATAGTGATTCTTAGGTTAAATTGTGGATCCTTTCCTCAATGAGGGTTGAGGAGTATTTATAGACTTTCACCTTTTGTCACGTAGTGGCCAAGTGGCCAAGTGGCTAGCAGGTGGAAAGACTGATGTACCCTCGGCCGAGGGACCCATGGCAGGCCGGCGGGCCCTGATGACTCGCCGCCGAGGGGTCTTGGATATGAGTTCGCGGATATGTGCCCCGGCTGGCTAGTTGTCCCAGCCGAGGCATAAGAGACAGGCCGACAGGCTGCGTCGGTTAGGCTGTCTAAGTCGTTGACTTTTTGTGGATATCTTTGACCTTGCTCAATGTGTTGACTCGGTCAGCGGGTGCAGAATATGCCCCATCACTCTTAATTTAGTCTTAATCCAAGTAGTAATACACATTTCAATATTAATCACATATTAATCTTTCCTTAATCTCTCAATTGTTCATAGTTTTAGTTGGGTAATTAGAAGATTATTTGGGGTTTATTGGAGGATTGACAACTCTCCATCAATCATCAAGTTTCCTTCTATTATTCTTTGCTTTATTATTTGGACCATCTCAAGTTGGTATAATCCCTTTTTACCTTTGCTTAATTATTGTTATTTCCATTACTTATTCATCATGTTTTGCTTTGTTAATATGATTGACATCCTTATTAGCATGTTAAACTTGATCATGAGTGAGTAGTCTCTTAGCTAGGTTAAATGGGGAATTAGAGGAATGAATCATGGGATTAGATTATCTATGCTTAATTTAATATGCTTTCATAATTCAATGTTTGCTTGTTGTGATTTCAACTTATGCACATGTTATGTTTGATGAAATGCTAGACTATGAAATCTTGCATTTATACATCTCTTATCTTTTCAATGAAGCTTGTAAGATATAAGCCAACTCAAGCCTTGCTAGATCATGCATAGAGTTGAATAGGAAGAGACTAAGTCGACTTGTAGGTGTTGTAAAGTCTTGATCGACTCGCCTCCGGGACCTAGATCTTCCTAGGAATTGTAAGACATACAATAACTCAATTCCATTACAACAATAAGTTGATTGCTTCTATTTGAGAACATGTTTGTATGATCTATTTTCATGATTCCCTTATGAACCCATGACACCCTAGTGCCCTTAATCAATATTTTGCAAACCCCTTTGATTGCTTTACTTTGTTTTCGTTAATTTACATTCATCTTGTTGCTTAGTTTAGACTACATCTCTTCTCAACCCAAATTTGTGACACCTTAAGACATAACTACTTGCAATTGAAATCTTAAATCGATACCCGTCCTTTGCTTATCGCTCTACTAAGAGTAGCTTGTAAAGATATAAATTTTGTTTGGTTGAAAGCTTTAATGAGCAATAACGACTTCACACCATAACCCTATCAGGTGGTTTATAGAATAATGCTCTAAGTGGACGCTTAGGTGTGGTAGCCTTCCCCTTCCCATTTTTTCAACTATCAAGGCCAAGTTAACTACCTCATCAAAGGACCAAACCCGTTGCATCCAAACCCTGCTAGAAATATTTTCATTCATGCTCTCTACAAACCTAGCAATCTTCTGTTCAGGTTTCTCAGTGATCTCACGGTGCAAGATGAGCTATTGAAACTCCCTAAGGTAGGCTTCTACAGATTGTTGAGGTTCTTGTTTCAGTTGGGTAAGCCTGATGAACATGTCTTGTTTATAGTATTTAGATATAAACTTTTCTTTCAATTTCTTTTTAAGTTTAATCCAAGACTTAACAGGTTCATTTCCATCCGTAATTCTCTTATTTTTCACTCTCATACCATAAAGAAGCATAACCCTTAAATTTCATGAGTGCAACTTTAAAAGCCTTTTTATCACTGTAAGCTTTATACTGAAAAACTCTCCCAACAGACCTAAACAAATCTAGCAAATCCTCGGGATTCAAACTACCATTAAAGTCAGGAGTTTCTACCTTTATATCCATGTCATGCTCTCTGTTGTCTCTTGTTACCAATGACTAATCTAAATCTGATAGCTCTTCTTCCTCATGGAGAGGCTGGCCTCTTCCTCCTCCAACAAAGCCACGACCTCTACATCTACCTTTGCCTCTATTTGGCGATGGTCTCCCACCCTATGGAGTTGCAATATTAGACATCACAGTGTTCAGAGCAGCCACTATCACATTAATTGTTCCAGGTAACTGCTCCATCTTCTGTTCTATTCCAGTAAGCCTCTCTTCACTTATTGGGATTTTTTTTTGTATTTTTGTTGTAGTTAGAAAAATAATGAACTCATAAGGACTAACACAAGAATAGAAATTTGTTAAACTTGTCTCTGATACCAATTTGGACTGCAATTTAGAAGAATAGTCAAGTGAAAACTCCTAAAAATGACTTAATGCAATTGAAATGTCATGCTTTGTTAAAAATGGCAAATGACTATTAAAAATCTTGAATTTTTGTGGCAATTGTCTCTAATATAAATAAGACTTTTGATTGAAATTTGGTGATTTTAGGGGAATTCTATGGATTTTTAATTTGATCTCCAAGAATGTTCAGGATGAATAATTCTGACAATCTGGTGTTATCTTGAGATTTTGTGACTTTAAAAAGATAGATCCTTCGTCGAAGCACTAAGCAAATGATCCAAGGTTGGGTTGATTAAATCAAGCACACAACAAAGATCCAATTAACCTTCTCCCATCACTAAGCAAAGGAGGACTCATGCACTAAGCCAAGAGTTGAGTTTCAGAACAATGTTCAGGAAAGAAGTTGTTAATCCAAAAGCAGTATGTTCGATTCATTGATGCTCCTTTGGTTTATATAGACCAAGTTAGTTGTGATTACAATGTTTACAAAGATCCTAATGTTAAGAATGGCCCTAACTACCTTACAAAATAACACACATAAATCCTTACAAACTGAATATTGAGACAAAAGACAATAAAACAAGAGGCATAAAGCAGCTTTCAGATTTCTTATTTGGTTGTGCAGGAGTCTTTAAAAGGCTTGGCTTGCATTGAGCTCTTGTCTGTTTACCCCAGATGATGAGTTTCTCAAATATCACCTAAATTTTGAGTCCAAAAAAAAACATGGTACTTGTTGCGGTCTTGATCACGTGATTTACTAAAAAATGCTGGATGCTGCTAACTGAACTGGAATTAATTGATAATTAAAATGATTAGGATCTTTTGAAGAATGATCTGACTATGTACATGCTGTTTTTGCCTGAGCCTTTTTAGACTAAACTTGAATGCCGGATTAAACCAGTTTACAAGTCCTAAACCAAAGACCTGGACCTAGTTATGACTGCGCCTGGACTATGGTTAGTTGAATGGGGACCGTCTTGAACTCATGTTCTAGTCACTTAGCTCCTAAATGGGCATAAAAGACGGGAACTCCGCCCCTTTTAGCTCCTTTCTTACAAAGCACATAGACATGCACTAGAAAAGCAAATGGGAAACAATTGATAAGGAAAATGACTATAAAAAATTCAAATACCATGCACAATGAGGTTAGTTAGGGGGTAAAAATGTGTAAATTATAACCAGATCAAAATTAATTTCTTATACTATGTCGCTTGCTTCAAGATATTCAAATAATATACTTTTGAAACTTAGAAGTGCATACAAATGAGATTTTAGCGACAAGTCCATGATGATGGAGAGTTTTAACTCTCTAAATAGAGGTTTTCCTTTATAAGAATAATTGTAACTAATTAACAAGTAGAACTAATTAAGCCTTGTGCTAAGAAGATCTTACTGTAAATTCAAACCCGCAAGAAAATAAAGATGGCAATCATTGACCGACTTATGACACGAACCCGGTGCAAAATGAAACTACTGTATTAAATATATAGACTATTTTAGTGTACTTAACATAAAGAGGGTATGACTTATATCTATAATTGTGTTGATACAAACATGACCAAAACTTACACGAAACTAATTAGGTCTCTTTAAATTCTCTACTTGTTGCCTTATTGTCTTTTAGTTTATTCTATTTTTTTTAATGTTACCAAAATGATGGTTTATAAAATTTGGGGATTTAATTTTCTTAAGTTTAGAATCTACAAGTTGATTATATAATTCACTGTTTATATTAGTCTTTCAATATCTTTGTATTATTTTGTTTTTATATACTATAAGTAGAAGGCATTACAGTGATCGAAGGAGTAACTTTTATACCAACCATAACTAAAATACGGAGTAATTACTAAATAACTTAATCCTTCATCATTCATCAAAATAATACTATCAAAACTCATTTGAATTTCTTTAAATTTTTTTTCCCGATTTAGACAATTGGTAAAAACAGGTTTTTAATGTTGTTTTGGACTCGTATTCCGGCCGTGACCCATAACTTTATCGTCCCTAATCACCCTCCTCCATTATTTCCACCTAACCCTTATAATTCGTCCCTTATGTGTTAACATATCGAATAATCCACCCAACGTGTTTGATAGATCTAAATATTCTATTTGCTTTGTAAATATGTGTATAATGTTTATTTTGCATTATCCTAAGCTGATTCACCTAGCTTGTATAGAGTATTTTATTTCCTAAGGGCGATATACCTTATACACTTCAATTTCTTTCTAAATTTGAATAATTCAAACATGCATATTAGGAACCATATCCTCAGTTCCTCACTAAAGGAGATCACTTATTACGTAACATATCCAAATTTCTCATTTTAGAAGATTGCCCGTATAATTTTCAAAAACAAATATCTTACTCACCTTATTTATTTATTTGAATCAAACTAACCACGAATGTCACCACGTTAATCAAACCCAAAAATGAAACAACACATTGTTCACCTGTTATGTGTCACTCTATGATTCGACATTGCTTAGCATAAAAATCAATATGCGTGACTGCAAGTATCCTAATACATGGATTAGTTATTCATTGTTACTTAAGGTAATAATTAACTTGCATGACGAGTGCACTTTGGAATTTTATCATGCTTACCCCTCTATATATTTCAACTCACATCATTCAACTCCCCATCCTCACACCCATCTAAGTCCTACCCAATAGAAATGAGGACTGTATTAATAGTGGCAGTGCTAGTACTTTCAGTGATGGTTACAACCACAATGGCAGGAGATAGAACGGGTAAAGCATCTTCTCCACCAAAAGATTGCATGATCGTGGCAGCGGGCATGGCAGACTCTCTATCGTATGTTAGAAACGGAAGCACAACCGACACACCAGGAGGAACATGCTGCAATGAGCTCAAACATGTATTGGAGACCAACCCAAAATGTCTATGTGAAATGTTCAAACAAAATTATTAGTAAATAAATATTATGTAAATATTTAGTTAGCTAGTTTATAGGAAACGTATATATTCTTTCCATAGTTCATGCCATGTAATTAGGTAACCATAATATTGTATCTTGTATTTCTCCTATATATATGATGCTAACATAATCACCCAAGTCAGGGGATTATATTCTCACATGGTATCAGCTAGGTTAACGACTTAGACCTGAACCCGCTCTTGTCTCCTTCTCTTAGCCTAGCCTCACGCTCCTATGGCTAACGACGACAAGACCGCGCCTCCCCCACCCAAATCTCTCCACCCGGTTTACTCCGTCACCAACATCCAGAATAAAGTTCGTGTTCTTGACGGTGTTTAGGTTTCATACGCATCATGGGTAAATCTATTTACCCTCCACGCACGTGGGTACAAGGTTCTCAACCACATCGACGGCACTAGGGCACCAACAGTTACCGACCCCACATATGCTGATTGGTTAGAAATTGATTCCCACGTCCTTCAGTGGATCTACGGCACGCTTTCCGATGATCTCCTTGCTCGCATTCTCGAACCCGACTCTACTGCTCATCAAGCGTGGATTCGTGTCAAGAACATTTTTATCAATAATAAAGGAGCACGGGCAGCATCTCTTGAACACGAGTTCATCAATTTGAAACTCGCGTCTATGCCGTCTCTTGATGCGTATTGTCAGCGACTCCGTGATCTAGCCGGCCAACTCAAGGATGTCGACGCCGAGGTCACACCGCAGCGTCTCGTTCCTAAGCTTGTTTGCGGCCTCCCTCGAGAGTATGATACGATCGCTGCTTATATCAATCAAACGCTGCCTACTTTTGAGACAGCGCGCAATATGCTCGAACTCGAGCAACATCGCACATCCAGTCGTGACGACCAGCCTACGGCTCTTGTCACCCCACCAGCACCTACGGTTGAGTCTCCTGCTTGGCCTGATTCTCCTCCTTCGTCAAACCAGCCTCGACAAGGCAACAATAACAACAACAACCGCAATGGAGGTCGTAGAAATTACAATAACAAATCGGGTTCTAATAACAATGGCGGCCGACCCAATTACGTAAAGAATCAGGGCCAAAACAACGCCCCTCCACAGACGCCCATGTGGGGTCCACCGCCTCCCTGGGTGGCCAACTGGGCTCCCCCACCGTGGCCATATCCGACATATCCAGGCTGGTCTTCCCCGTGGCCACAGTGGCCGTATGGTAATACAACTCGCTCCTCTGGTGCATCAAACAGAGGAGCCTTCCGTGGTCAGCCTAATCGAGCCTATGGTCAGGCCTATTTAACTCAGGACGAGCCTCCACAGCCAACTGATTTGGCTCAAGCGTTTCAAGCAATGTCCATGAATCCGTATGATGGCGGTCCTTGGTACATGGACACTGGTGCTTCGTCACATATTACTTCCGACTCAGGTACTTTACGCTCCCCTTTCAATTCTAGCATGATTAAATCTATATTTGTTGGTAATGGCTCAAGTATTCCCATACACGGTTCTGGCACGTCCCTAATCCCTACCCAAAACCGCCACTTGTACCTAAACCGAGTCCTTTATGCACCTCACATTATTAAAAACCTTATATCTGTGCGTCAATTTACTAAAGATAATAATGTGTCTGTCGAATTTGACCCGTGTGGTTTCTTTGTGAAGGATTTAACGAATGGGAAAACGATTTTGAGGAGCAACAGTGACGGCGAGTTATATCCCGTGTCATCCCCGTCCAGCCTGAGTCCGTCTAAGCCTGAGTGTCACCTCGTCAATATGTCCGCTCCTGATTTGTGGCATCATCGCCTCGGTCATCCCGGAGCTTCTATTTTGCAATTCCTTAAGTCCAATTTTCGAATAGTGTAATAAAATTTCTAGTTCGCATTTGTGTCATTCTTGTCAAATTAGCAAGCATACGCGTCTTCCTTTTCATGATTCTACGTCTACTATAATTGCCCCTTTCGATATTATTCACAGTGATTTATGGACTTCACCTGTCTTGAGTGTCAGTGGATTCAAATACTATTTAATTTTAATTGACGATTTCACGAATTATGTTTGGATCTACCCATTAAAGTTCAAGTCCGAGGCTTTTGCGCGTATTCAACAATTCACTAAATTTGTTAAAACTCAATTTCATAGCCATATTAAAGCCTTTCAGTGTGACTTGGGGAGGGAATTTGATAACACCGCATTTCGTACATTGGCCGAACAAAATGGCCTTGTCTTTCGTTTCTCTTGCCCACAAACATCGTCATAAAATGGTAAAGCCGAACGCATGATCCGCCGCATCAATGATATGTCTTTCACACTTCTTAATCATGCGTCTCTTCCCGCCAAATATTGGGTCGATTCTCCTCACGCGGCTGTCCATCTTCATAACATATTGCCTACAAAAATTCTTGGTCACCGTACCCCAACGTCTCTCCTATATCTTAAAGACCCGTCTTATGAGCACTTGCGTGTTTTCGGTTGTGCTTGCTACCCTAACATCTCTGCCAAACGACCCCATAAACTTGCTCCTCGATCTACTCGCTGTGTTTTTCTAGGCTACCCTTCTGAGTATCGTGGATATAGGTGTCTCGAATTGTCTACTGGTAAAATCATCCTCTCCTGTCACGTTACTTTTGATGAGTCGTGTTTCCCATTTGCTGAGTCCAACACACCCGCACCCACTGACTACACCTTCCTACGCTCACCTGATGACCCCGTTAACCCCCTGCTTTTCGACCCACCTCCTGCCTCCACCTCCAACCCCGTAGCTGACCCACCAACCCCTCCAACTCCGCCACATAACAGTCCTTAATCTCCACCCCAAAACAGCCCTAAAACTCCACCACATACAAACCCACAACACTCACCAATAGCCAATCCTCATTCCTCACCAGAACCTAACCCTGCTACACCTCTCTCTGCCACGACAAATACCCCTCCCTATGCCACGACACAGTCCACAACCCCACCACCGCCTCCACCACCTCCACCTCCTCCCCTAAACCGTGACCACACAATGACGACCCGCGCTATGAACGGTATCTTTAAACCCCGATCCCTGACCACATCCACCACACCACCTCTATCTCCGCTGCCTAAATCCCCTCACCTCGCACTCCAGGACCCAAATTGGAATGCTGCTATGACTGATGAATTTCGTGCTTTAATTGATAACGGGACATGGGAACTTGTACCGAGACCCTCTAATACTCATGTCAGACGATGTATGTGGTTGTATCGTCACAAGTTTAATGCAGATGGCTCTTTACAATGATATAAAGCTCGGCTCGTGGTAAATGGTAAAACTCAACAGGTTGGGATCGACTGTGATGAGACTTTTAGCCCTGTTGTAAAGCCGACAAATATTCGCACCGTGCTTAGCCTTGCTGTCACTCGTTCTTGGCCTATCCGTCAATTGGATGTCAAGAATGCTTTTCTCCACAGTGATTTAGCAGAAACTATTTACATGCATCAACCGCCCGGGTTTGTTGATAAAGCTGCACCACACCATGTGTGTAAGCTTCAAAAATCCTTATACGGTCTAAAACAGGCCCCCCGGGCATGGTATCACCGATTTGCCTCATTTATCCTATCTCGCGGATTTACAAATAGCACCTGTGATACCTCGTTGTTTATCCTCAACAATGGTACTGACATTGCTTATCTTCTACTATATGTTGACGATATTGTACTCACTGCGTCAAGCAACGCCCTACTTCAGTCCATTATTCGTGACTTGTCCGGTGAGTTTGCTATGAGCGATCTTGGTCCGTTGCATCATTTTCTTGGAATTCGTGTCACCAGGAATGCTTCCGGCCTGTTTTTATCCCAGCAAAATTATGCACAGGAAATACTTAGCCGTGCCAATATGTCAAATTGTAATCCTGTTTCTACACCTGTCGACCCTGGTTCAAAGCTTAGCGCCACTTCTGGTTCATTACTTACGGACTCGACATTGTATAGACGACTAGCTGGGGCTCTTCAATATCTCACGATTACCAGGCCCGACATCACCTACGCTGTTCAACAGGTATGTCTCTTTATGCATGCCCCTCGAGAACCTCACTTTAACTTCCTTAAACGAATTTTACGTTACCTCAAAGGCACTCTCGGACACGGCTTAACGATTACAAAGGCCCAATCACACACGCTCACTGCATATTCTGATGGTGATTGGGGGATGCCCCGACTCACGACGTTCCACTTCCGGCTGCTGTGTTTTCCTTGGTCATAACTTGGTCTCTTGGTCCTCCAAGCGCCAAGCCACCGTTTCCCGCTCTAGTGTCGAAGCTGAGTACCGTGGTGTCGCTAATGCTGTTGTCGAGACCTGCTGGCTCCGCAACTTATCGCTCGAACTTCACGTATCCATTAAACGTGCTACCCTAATATTTTGTGACAATATTTCCGCTGTTTATCTTTCGGGCAATCTGGTTCAACACCAGCGCACTAAGCACGTCGAGCTTGATATTCATTTTGTACGTGAGAAAGTTCGCCTTGGAACGGTACGCGTCCTTCATGTTCCCGCTGAGTACCAATATGCCGACATTTTCACCAAGGGACTTCCTCGTTATTTATTTACACGGTTCCGTTTCAGCCTGAGCGTCCGCTCTCCTCTCGCTCCGACTACGGGGGTGTATTAGTAAATAAATATTATGTAAATATTTAGTTAGCTAGTTTATAGGAAACGTATATATTCTTTCCATAGTTCATGCCATGTAATTAGGTAACCATAAGATTGTATCTTGTATTTATCCTATATATATGATGCTAACATAATCACCCAAGTCAGGGGATTATATTCTCACAAAAATAAGCAAAATTCAGTTGTCGATTTGAATATGACTAAAGCACTTAATCTCCCTTCCGTTTGTCGCCTGCACGCCTCCTCCATCACCAATTGTGCCCGTTCGTCTTTCTGCCCTTTTATTTCTTACATACATGTGACTACATGAGATATTGCAAGATTTTAAGCTTTTTGTTAAAATTGTTGAAGATTTTACTTTATAGGCTCACTATCTTAACTTGTTTTTTTATAACTACCTATTGTTAGGAAAATATGTTTATAATAAAAGAATTTAATAACTCAGTGAATTATAATGAAATTGTCGGTGATTTAAATTCTACGCTAGTTTTATTAGAAGTGGTCGTATGTTCTTTTATCGATAAATTAGGTAAGATTAGATCAATTGAACCGGGTTGTAGAATTGCAAGATTTTACAAACTAACTATAAAACAAACTTTATTGTAAAAATATGTTAATAAAAAAACATTGGTTAAAAATAATACCACCAAAAACGTTTAAATTTAAAAAAAATGCTCATAAGGTCACATTTTCATTAAATTATAGGCAAATTCTATATTTGACTACATCCAAATAGTAAAAAAACCTATTATAATCTGGCCGTCAATTTGGATCGTTGAGTCGTAAGATCGTGTTAAGATTTTATAATTATTTTTTATAAAAATAAATTGGATCGTGATATCGTACAATGTTAAGATTTTACCTAGGTACTAGAACCATCATGACGTTTTGGATTGTAAGTCTTAAGACCTTTGAAGCGAATTATGACATTAATTGCATTGCGCTAAAGTTTACAATTATCGGGGCAATATAATTTTTTTTGTATTGGTTGAAGAAATTTTAGACAAATGGATATATTAAATGATTTTACAAAACAGTATCCCATCCTATTGTTATTGTTCTTCCCTGATTGTTTGGGTACAACTTAAAAAACAAAAAGAATAAAATAAAAACGTTGCATTTTTTTCGATCTTAAGTGTTATGCACCTAGGGAACGGAAAAAGGGGTTGAATGTCAACAAATTTAATTCTAAATAAGGAAGTGTGATGAACACAATAAATCTTCCTATTAAACAAAAATGGCAAGAACACAATAAATAGGTGGGAGTACTTGTATATTTATAAATTTGTGGAAATATATTAAAACGTTTATTATTTATATTTTTTCTTGTGTTTTGGTTGGATTGCAGTGACTCCAGCACATGCTCCGAGTAAGATCTCGTCACATCATCATTTTTATTGTTATTCATTTTTTTATTGTTATTCTTATTTGTTATTATTGTCATCAAATTGTTTGTTTGAAGCGGACACATTCCTTACATTTGATAAATTATACTGGACGGTCTCATTATGCGTAAGACGAGCTTAATATAAGTCATCTGAGATCATCTCATAGAAATTATTGTGAGATTATTTAGTGATGAAGTTATTGAAATAAAGTTAATAGGTATGAGGAGGTACAAAATGAGGTATTAAATATGAAGTATGACAAGATATGATAGAATAGTTATTATTAGAAAAATGGGCATAAATTAAAAAGTGTTAATAAGTCTTATCAATAGCAGTAAGGAAAATATAAAGACATAACATTTTCTATGCACCGAAGTGATTTTTCATTAAATTATCTTAAAACAATCTTATACGAGTGTTTGTAGAGTTTAATGAATAAAAAAAGATAGTTTAAATTCGAATAATTAAATTAAAGAAAAAATATTTAATACTAATATCATTGGTGATTCATCGAAGTTATTTTAGTGGTGTTATTTAGGTAAAATATTATTTTATTAACAATAATACTAGTGTAGAGCGATTATACATATGAATTATTGTGACTATATATGTGCTACTAGATTACATATATGTGGTTCTATATATATTTATTTTAAACTCGTATAAAAATGCTAAATTGAATTTGACTCTAATATTTTCTCATATGTGCTTTTTTTAGTAGTTTTACTTCTTATGTTATTAATATTTGTCTCCAGTGAACAAATTTTCCAACATTGTGAGGCATATGTTTGAAAAAGTCGCAACGTTAGAAAAACCGGAAATTATAACCTCGTGGACATTTGTTACAAAGATAAAAAATGATACTCCTTACATTCCACTTTTATTGTTTTACTGTCCATTTTGGGAGATTAAAGAAATAGATATTAAATTACTACTTTACCCTTTTAATTACAAATGGGGACACTATCATTTTGATAGAGAGAGCGCTAGATAAAATATTAGAAGTAATAGTGGTAATCCACTCATTTTAACAAACCAAATTTAGAAACAGAATAACTAATTTGAAATAAATTTTTGAGAAAAAAAGATAAAAAAAAGTGGAATAGAGGGAATATAACTTAACTGTGTTGAAAATGTTTTCTGAAATAGTAAGAAGGACATATATTCTTACTAGGTAGTATCCCGCGCTTCGCGCGGCCTGTTTTAATATTTTATTATTATAATTGGAGAAAAATAATATAATTCGCATATGATCTTTAATATTTTTACTTATAAATAAAAATAAATTAATTTTTCTCAAATTAATTTTTTTTAGGTTTAACATCAATGTTTTAAAATAAAATACATACAATTTTAATTATTAAAACTAATAAATGATAATTAATTATGCATGATCAACGTTTTATAAATAAATTTGTGACTTATCTAATATCATATTAATTAAAATAAAATTTATTTGAATAACGCAACGATCAACATTGAATTCTCAAATTATATTATTTAGCGATACATTATGTCCCGAAGCAGTTAATATTTGTTCAATTCTTTTGATTGTGTGTTGCAATTGCTATGTGTCAAACATATCTATAAGAAATTTGCACCTTTTGTTTTTTTAAACAACTATCAATTGTATTATTTTTCTATAATGATGTTTAATAAATTACCTGTGAATAAAATGGGTTGAACTTTCTCAAATATTTTTTTTTGAGGTTTAACTTAAAAGATAACATATAAAATATTTATCTTGAAGTAATATTTAGTTAATCATAATCAATATTTTATACTTGACGCATACATTTTAATTGAAAAATATTAAAGAAAATTATAACGTGTTTTCTACTTTTTTATGATGAGTTATAATATATATATATATATATATATATATATATATATATATATATATATATATATATATATATATATATATATATATATATATATATATATATATATATATATATATATATGACTTAATAATCACTACTTTTGTTTTGATTATTTAAATGTTCTCGCGATCAATGTGTTATTGTGTAAATACATACTCCTTATCACACTATTTAAACTTATCAAAATCTTATATGTATTTAATTTCTCGCAATATATTAATTTTTTTCATTCTCATACTATAAAAACTTATCTCTTAGTAGTTTTCTTCAAGTTCTATTTTTAATAAATACAATAACTCTCCCAAATATATTTTTCTTACCGGATTTAATAGTTTAAGTTTCATAACTTTCTTAAAATATTTTTTTACGTAAATGTAAAATATTGTGAGACACTCACTTTAATCATCTCTACATATCAAAATATTTCAATAAATATAATCAAAATTATACTCAATTGAAAGCATTTTTCGCAATGGACATAATTATTTACATTTTAGAATTTTTATCAAAATAAATTTTTACTAAATTTAGAATCAAATTACCGTAATTTTTTTATGTAATTTTATAATAACTTTATTAAATTATAACTAATATTTTGCTGAGATTTATACAACATTTATTATGCTCATATTAAATGATTAGCTGTAATTAATGCTTGTCATTAAGCCTGTGTAGGACACGTGGCGCATCCACAGCTTCAACCCAGCTTATATATATATATATATATATATATATATATATATATATATATATATATATATATATATATATATATATATATATATATATCTAGGATCCGGTGAGAACGAACATTCGGTGAAAACGGTGAGAACGAGAACAACAACTCTCTATCCCAATTATAACGACAATAACAATTACTCTAACACACTACCCAAATCTCACTTACCCCCCATCTACCACCACCAGACTCCGGCAACCACCCCTCACCGCCCACACCCGAGCTCAGGCACAGGCCACCATTATCAAGGCGCCGGCGAAGAGACGACCACAGTTGTCGCTTTTACATCAAATCTGATCTCGCCTTTACTTCAAATATGATCTCCCACGAAATCAATTCAACAAGTCGCACAACCCCTGCCTAACAAATAACAATCGTCGCCGACGACCTCGGTGGCCAACCTGTACACCATTTAGCACCAGACGCAACTCTTGATAGGATCTCGACTATTATGATAACTCGCACCACTCAACTCGATATCAAGACTCAGTCACTCGTGACATCTCAACTCAGTCAGCCATGGCTACTCCTGCTACAATACTACAACGACTACTTTTTGTCCTCTTTCCTTTTGATTTTTGTTCATTTAATGTTGTAATTTGTGAATTTTCAGTTCAATTGTCGGAGTAGATAACACAACTCGTTGATTTTATGCATTAGATATGTTTTTGAGGTAAGTTATTGAGTTATGAAATTGATGTACCTGGTTACTATATTGATGTACCTAGAACCAATTTTTATGCATCTAGTGATTAATTTTGTGTATCTATGTTAAGATACACAAAATTAATGGTTAGATACATCAACAATTGGTGTAGATACATTGATATAACGGGAAACCATTGAAGGTGATCAGGATATTGTCGGTGCTCCGTCGGCATGACAGTGGAGTTTTGTGATGCGTCAAAGTGGATGAAGTGTGGTATTGACTCATAAGCGGCGACCATAAATGAATCGACAACGGTGGTCCATGCCTACTATGGTGACATTAGTGGTCGTCGGCGTCTGATGGTGGTGGTGGCGAGTTTACGAGGTGAGTAAATGGGCTGTGAGGGTGCGTCGGAGAGGATTAGTCGACCGGTGTTCTTATGATTGAACTTGATGATGATGGCTAATCTCGTATTCTGGTGGTGATAGATTGCCATGAATATGGGATTTTGGTTTGGGCTGTGGGTAGTGTTTTGTTAATAATGGGGTGGGCTAATAGTTACGTTTGTTATTAATAATGAGCTGGATGAGGTTTTGTACAGCTAGTTCGTTCTCACCGTTTGCACCGAGTGATCGTTTGCACCGGATCTTAACTATATATATATATATATATATATATATATATATATATATATATATATATATATATATATATATATATATATATATATATATATATATATAAGATGTATGAGATCCTTGTGCCTAGCAACCTTCCTTATATTCGTATGTCATATTGGTATGTCATGTTATAGTGTATAAATTGATAATCATGCTACCAAAATTTATGCAATGAAAGTGTGATGGAATTGTTTGCATTAGTTCATGTCACACCATATTTTATATTGGACAACAAATTTGGTGAACAATAACAGAAGATAAAATACAATACAAACCGGACAAGATATTAAAAGGGCATAGTAGAGTCTCACCAGTTTAAAAATTAAGTTTTACAATAATAATAGTACGTAATATATATTTTCTTTTTACCATAATATTTCTGGTTTTATTTTAAACATATTCACTGCAATGTTCCGCTTTTTTTAACTCAAAATATATAACTCCATTTTAAAGTAAGAATCGCATATTCCTCTTTATTATAATATTTTTTTCGAAAGTATAAGCGGATAGTGAAAAGAAAGTAGTAATAATATTTAGGTTTAGACCGCCATTTTCACAAAAAAAAAAAAAAATAGTCAAGCATTGCCAACATAAATCTTTATTCCAAGATTTGGCCCCGCCTAACGGTCTTATATTTTCAAAATATATCACTAAATAATGAATAATACAATCATTTCTGTGTTTTCAATCCTTGTTTTTTCCATGGTTTGTACATTACACTAACTGAATAAACGTGTTGTTAAAAAAATTATTTAAAGTATTTATCATAATCTCCTGTTTTTTGTAGCTAGCGTAGTTGCTCCAGCAAGCGCACCTTCAATGGAAAAGGCACCGTCATCAGGTACAGAACCCAGCAAACAACCTCCAAAAGCTTCTCCATTTAATAACGACTCAAAAAATGGTTCTTTTTCTTCCATTGGCGTATCTGCCTACTTGATCATAGCGGGTCTAGCGGCATCGCTCATCACTAGCTTTTAAACTTGCTTTTCAATATTGTTTTCTTATCTGGCCACATTTTAAAGGTTCTCCCTCAATTATTACAAGATGTTTTGTGTATTTCACATTACCGTGCTATATTTCTTTCATTCTATTTTCTGTTACGGGTGATAGTTTTCTCATGTCACTTTTTTTTAGCTATTTATTTATAGCACGATCCAACCTGCTTTTATTATACAAGCACACCATTGACGAAAGCTTGAGTTAGTTGAAGATGAAGATATGACGAAAGAATAAAGATTCATTATAAAAGCATGTCTTAATGGAATAAAGTTATCAACAACAAAGGTAAGACTGGACAGACTAATAACAAAATGTTATAGAAGTCGACTATAACAATATATTTCATATTCCCTCCTAAGAGGACCAAGACCCACATTGAACAAAGGCTGACCTGATATGAGATGTAGCAATAAACCCGTAGTTATATTAAGATACTTCAAGCGCTCAGGGTTAGCAACAATATGCTAAGCTACCATGTTATCACACATTAGTTTGGCAGGTAAAGGAACTCTGAGTTTGAGATTATTCAACAATCCTTCAAGCCATTCAAGTTCACTCACAGCTGCATGCATACCATGATACTCAGACTCTGCGGATAATTTAGAAATTGTCTTTTTGTTAGGACATATTTGTTGATGATGACATGCCCAATTTAATCGTGTTTCTAAGTGTACCATTTCAGGAATAATGCAACCTCCTCGAGCAAGAATTAATCAATATCAAAGTCAAGAATGGTTGATAAATTGTTCACCCAAAGATTTAGAGTCAATTGTGTAATCTAATGTACAAGTTAGAGAGTAGAGTATTTAAACGCAATAACAACAGTCAAGACTATTGTTACTCTTGCAAGTAACGATAGCCTCGACTGTTACCATGGTCTGTAACACTTGAAACTCGATTTCATCTTTCGAAAATCCTTTTTATCTTTTTAAATGGCTTAGATTTAAATGATAACTTTCAGATTTCTTTTTAAGAGTTGGGTTTCTAGAAAAGAGGTTTAGCTAATTATCAATTCAAATTGTTTCCTTCTTTATGCCAATTTGTTTCCTTGGTCTTTTATAAAACAAATTTTGCTTTATGCCATTTTTGTATAAGCTTGTCATCTTATGACTTGTTTTCCACTCTTTGTTGTCTGAAAAATCAAAGGCTTATTTTGGATAAATTACAAACCTTCTTTTCTTCTTTTGCTTCTCAAAAGAGTGCCCTCTTTTGTGCAAGTTTGGGAAAGAGTTAGTGTTCACCACATGTGAAGACTTTTGACTCACAAACCCTAGCTCACCTACCTTGTTTACCCTCTCTATAAAAGGAACCCTTCTTCTCACTTTGAAAGCAAGACTTTTCAGAGAAATCAAAAGTATTTTTGCAAAATCAGTTTTTAAGAACTCGAATTTTTCTTTGCAAAAAATCTTCTAAGTTTTCAAGTGAGTCAGTCGAAATCACTGTTACTTCACAATGTTATATTCTCTGATCTAGAAATCGTTTGAACCAAAAAGTTGTCCTTCTCAATTCTTTTTAAAAATCAGTCTAAGAAAACTTGGTTTGTGAACATTCTAGTTATAGTGTAGAGTTTACAAAATTGTTTTCAAGTTTTCAAATCGTTTTTGATATTTTGCAAAGCTTTCAAAGTCTTTAACTATTACAGTCATAACAACTGTTGCTTTAAATATTAAACTCTCTCACTTATGAACCGTTTGATCTTGTAAGTTGTCCATATCAATTCTTGTTAAAGAATCAGTTCGTGGAAACTTGATCCTTGTAAACGTTCTAAGTTAGAGTGTAGAGTTTTAGGATGGAGTAGTCCTTTAAATCTTGTGGCAACTAGAGTAGGGTGTGAGTTGTTGAGTTCTAGGACGGAGTAGTCCTCTAACTCTTGTGGCAACCGAAGTAGGTTGTGAGTTGTTGAGTTCTAAGATGGGGTAGTCCTTGAACTTATGTGGTAACCGGTGTAGGTTGCGAGTTCTTTTTATTGTACGGGTTTTTAGTAGTCGGAGTAGATCACTAAATCAATCAATAAAAAGTAGATTGGACGTAGGCACTTGAGTTCTTGCCGAACCAATTCAAAAATCATTGTGTTGATATCACTTCGCTTTTAATTCCGCTGCAATTTATCTTATTTGTTCTTCATTCACGCTTAGTTAGCAATAGTCCTGAATACTGTTACTTCTGGTCTGTAGCTTTTACTTCACTTGCTAAGACAAACAAGTAACAGTCTGAACAACTGTCGCTTCCTGATTTCAACAACTTACTTTGGGAATCGTGATACACTCTTAATCATTCAATTTATTTGATGTATCCATTTAACATTCATATTGTTAATCAACTTACTTTAAAACAATAAATATTAAGTTAAAATTTTCAGTTAAATTCATTCATTGCTCTTAAGCATAACAGTCTGCGATACTGTCGGTTTGGTCTGTTGCTTACAACATTTGCAAAGCCAACTGGTAACAGTCTGTCTCACTGTTCCTCTAGTCAGGTCAACAATACGCCTTTTAACTTTCATTTAAAAGGGGTGTTTGTTAGATACTTGAGATATCATATCATTTGACTAACTTAAATCAATTAAGTTTAGTTAAAATTTTTAAAACATTACCTAACTCACCCCCTCCCCCTCTTAGGTACTTAGAATCCATAAACTCTTCAATTGGTATCAGAGCCTCGTGCTTTTGATCGAGGCTAATCGCCTTAGAGTTTGATTCTTGGGTAATGGATTTCAAAAAACACTCCAAGATCCCGGTCTTTACCGGTGCGAATTTTGGATGGTGGAAACTCAAAATGAAACATTACATCAAAAGTATAGACTATCAATGTTGGACCATCATTCGAAATGGACCTCTTGTTATTAAGGAAACCGACATGTTAACCGGTTTCACCAAAACCAAAGAGGAAAGAATTACAATGAAAATGACTTCAAACTTGCCGAAAAGTACTCCAAGGCAATGTCGATACTTCAACGTTGTGTTGGTGAGGGGGAAGTTAGTCGAATCTCCGGTTGTCCTACGGCAAAATCTATTTGGGACTCTCTTGTACTTGCTTATGAGGGGACTTCCCAAGTTAGAAAACACCGTATTGACCTTCTCATGCAACAATATGAGATGTTTAGAATGTCAAAGGACGAGTCCATAAATAGCTTTTCTTCACGTTTTTCTTGTATTATTAATGAGCTAAAAAGTCTAGGAAGGAATTTCGAGTCCGAGGACATCATTCGGAAAATCCTTCGTAGTCTCACCTCTAAGTGGCAACCCAAAGTGATGTGATCAATATTTGAGCATATTTAGTCCCCGAATTAGCCTCGTTCCTATGCTTTTTAGTGCATATTTGGGTCATTTACTATCTTTAGTCCTTTGTTTTGCATATTCTTTGAGGTTTTGTTTCCTTGGTAGGAGAGGAGTGCAAACCTTGCATTTTCATGGCAAAATAGAGCTAAATTGATCGAATCTAATGACCAAGCATCAAAGAGAAGACAAGACTAGAAGGCCTTTGTACATAATGAAGTAGATGGGCAATGATGAAGAAGATCATTGCATCCCCGACAAAATCCCGGAGGATTGTTGGAAGAAGACAAGAAGAAAAGAAGAAAAGGAAGCTGAGGCGGAATCCGCTCGTCCCAACCATCGGGACGCCCGTCCCACAGCTCCCCAGGACGCTTGTCTAAGCCACCAGGCCGCCCGTCCAACAGCTCCCCAATCCGCCTGTTCCGACCCTTGAACGCTTAGATTGTACTCTAGAGGGGCACGTCCTCTTCCTTCTTTATTTGAGATGCGCATATTTTTGGAAGACTAGCTAAAAGGAGACCCACATCTTTTCTTTAGAGGAGCGATTCCTCAAGGACTTAATCATCATTTAAGCCCTTAGTAACCCTAATTTATGCACCTAATCCCCATTATAAATACCCCATTAGTCTAATTAGATTATCATGTTCTTCTTATCAATCTTAAGTGTAGTTTATATTATTCTAATCTCTCTTTAATCTTGTAATCAACTTCTAATCAAATACTAATACAAATCTCATTTCCTTAATTTCTCTTTTGTTCATCTTTTATTTTGGGTAATTGAAGATTATTTTGGTTTATTGGGAGATTGACAACCTTCTATCAATCATCAAGTACTTCTATTATTCTTTGCATTATTATTTTCGAATCATCATTAGGTATAATTCTCTTAATCCCTTTTTAATTATTGTTAATCATCTTCATTTATTCATCATGTTTTGCTTTGTTAATGTGATTGACAACCTTGTTAACATGTTAAACTTGATAATGAGTGAATAGTTTCCTTAACTAGGCTTAATGGGTAATCAGGGAAAACCAACATGGGGAAGGATTCATGCTTAGTTTAATATTTTTTCTTAATTTACTTGCTTGTGTGGACATGGCCCACCTGCAGGTCCGGTTCGATCTGCGGACGTGCAACGGTCTTTTTGAAAGCCACGATCGGCGGCGTAAAAATGCTTTCGACCGGATCGTTTTAGATCGGTTGGTTTCATCTCGGTAAGGGTCTCGAAACGATTAGAGATGTTCGGAGTCACCACCAAGCATTTGTGGGATGCTCGGAACCCGTTCGAAATCCACTTTATACCTCGGTCAAATCGAAGCACAAAGCAGTGTTTGACATAGGTACTAAAGATAAGGAAATCGTCCCTCTTTAGCATCTTATCTCTAGAATGACTCTCGTACACCCTGGATAAGGTCTTCCACTATCCAAAGATTCTGAGTAAGAGGTGAAGGTACGTATTGGGAAGCCTTTTAATCAGACACCCAATCCCGCCCGCGGTAGCGGCCTCTACTGATCGATCTTGATTAGTTGACTGCAAAAGTTGATAAAACGGTTTAAATGCTAAAAATGCGCATCCAATAATGTAAACCTAACATGTGAGAGCTTTCTAAGTCGGTTGATTTAATCCAAGTACAAGTATAAGATGTCGAGTTGGATTTATGGTTGATTTGCATGCAAGACGGAAATTAAACATCCATTTACCGTATTAGGTTTATGGTGCATAAGGTGATCAATTTGTCTTAGTAAAGCATTTTGCAAACATGATTTTGAATGAGGAAATAGTCATCTGATCCGTCTTATATCCGGGCTAACCGGAGTCGGGATCGTCCTGGACTAATGCTGGAAGGGGAACAGACCCTGTACCAGGCAGCCATATGAGGCGCGAGCCTGTTGGCGATGCAAGGGGGTCTCCCCTAGTTTTGAAAATTAGAATTGAAAGGCCTGTTTTAGGCGCGGGTCAACCTACGGTGATATGCCGTATTCTGGCCTTTTGAAAAACGTTTATAAAACGTATTGAAAAGTGGGTATTTGACCCGATTTGTTGATTTGAGGAACGAGACTCGAATAATCATCATTATTTTGATAATATTCGGTGTCGGGTTCGAATTTGACAAATTTGACATGAATAGTTTTGAAAATGATTATGAACTAATTGTTTTAAGTTCATTTGAATGTAATTAGTCGATACTCATCATCGTACCCGGGTTAAAATCCGGCATTGTATGTAGAACCAAGGATGACTTTGTGTTGGTGACTAATATGCTTGTTTTGAAAATGTAAATAAATGATGAAAAGCTTTAAAATACCTCCCAAAAATGTAATAAAAGGCTTTAAAATACCTTTTAAATGTTATTAACCAAATATTATCACCGAAACACGGATTTAACCGTCATGGTATGAGGAAACAAGGGAGAAAAATGTTTTATGGTTAAAACAAATGAAATAAAATAAAAAAAGTTTGAAAATATTTGAAATGGCAAAAACCGACTACAAATATGAAAATGGATTAAAGGGGAAACATGACAACAAACACGGTTGAGTTCTGACTTGGGCACCCCATTGAGGCGCGAGCCCTTGTGCACAATAAGGGGCTTCTGCCTCAGGCCAAAAATTAGTTTTGGCTCGTTTATCCCATGTTTTGGATCATGTTATGCATGTTTTAGCATGTTATAGTCATGAAACAAATAAAAACATGATAAAATAAGGATTTTTACACCCTCATACTTACATGCTTGGTTATGGCGAGTGACCGACGTAAGTGTAACAACTCGTTTGGTCGAAAAAAAACTCGATTTAAAACCGTTTTGTTAAGTAAAAAGAGTGTTTTAAGATTAGTGACGGTGTAGTGGTCGAAGTGGTCGGTCAAGTGATTTAATGCACGATGACGGTACCAAACAATGTGTAAGGCTTGTATTTACGATCGGTAGGTCGTAAATACGCGTCGGATTGTGACTTGAAAAGTCGAGTTGAGAATTTAAGGGAGAAAAGAGGGGGCGGACACTCGCGTAAGTTCTCAAATGGGGGCATTTGAGGGGTATTTATAGGGTAATGAGCGGTTGTGCGAGTTTTGAGCGACGTGGCCACCTGGGCTGCTCAAAGAGGCGCGAGCCACGTCGCGGGTCTTCGAGTTGTCTTGTCGCTTTCACACAAGAGGAATCATGATTTGTTCTATCTTAGGGTTTGTAGTCATATGTTTGGTACTTGACCATTCATAAATCCGGGAAATCTTAGCATAGAAGGTTTTGAATGTTTGTTTTTTGTGGTTGACTCGGTTTGACTCGTTGTTGGAGTCGGGATTTGAATTTTTGAGTCGCTTTTTGGTCCGGTGTCAGTTTTGACTCTAGTTAGTGTCATTGCAACCCCGTCGTCGTGCATTAAAAACTCCAGGTATTTTTGAAATGTTTTATAATGTTTTTTTTTCGAAATCGTTTTAAGTTTTCCGACGTAAAGTTGTACACAAATTGTCGATCAAACGCCGCGATTCCAAAGCATGTTATACTCCGATAATCATCGGGTGTTTGTTGGAGTCTCATCAGATACTGGGTATCTACAGAGCCCCCACTTTGACTGAGGCTTGGACAGGGAAAAAGTCAAAGTAGAGCCCCCAGGTCAATCGAAGATTACAACCTGGAGACCCAATCGACGTTGAGGCGGCTCGAAAGGATTCGGGCCAAGGACATGCCGTCGGGAAGGGCGACGCCAAGGCGACACGACGGTACGAGCCAAGAACCTGTCGTCGGGAACAGTTTAGAGTTTGTCGACTGTCCATGCAGGTCATTTAAAGTCCGTTAGACTACGTACAAAGGCTCGCCAGCCACAAGAAGGAGTCATACCTGAGGCATCTTTGGATACGTCCTTGCATGTTTGCGGATAAAGGCTCGCTAGCTGTGGTGCGTACATGAGGAGGGCTCGCCCGCCGCGATGCGTTGTAGGGCTTGCTAGCCGCGATGCATATATGAGGAGGGCTTGCCAGCCGCAGTGCATAGTAAGGCTCGCCGGCCATGGGGCGTATCTGAGGAGGGCTCGCCAGCCGCGATGCGTAGTAAGGCTCGCCCGCTGTGGGGTGTATCTGAGGAGGGCTCGCCAGCCGCGATGCGTAGTAAGGCTCGCCATCCATGGAGCGTATCTGAGGAGGACTCGCCAGCCGCGACGCGTTGTAAGGCTCGCCAGCCATGGGGCATATCTGAGGAGGGCTCGCCAGCCGCGACACGTTGTAAGGCTCGCCAGCCTTGGGGCATATCTGAGGAGGGCTCGTCAGCCGCGACGCGTTGTAAGGCTCGCCAGCCATGGGACGTAACTGAGGAGGGCTCGCCAGCCGCGACGCGTTGTAAGGCTCGACAGCCATGGTGCGTATCTGAGGAGGGCTCTCTAGGAAATATCGGTATAATTCCTCTAAAATTCGGATTATAACAAAATTATAATTATGAATAAAACTAGTCATAAACGAATCTACATAAACAAAAAGAGTAGAGATTTAGAATTAACCTTTGGTCCTAGCAATTTGGCCTAAGAACAATATCGAAATCGATATTCTCCTAATCGTTGCACCCAAAATGCTTTGAGAAATGACTCTCAATTTGCTAAAATGAGATCCCCAAAAATTGATAATTATTTTAGGGTTTTGTGTTTTTGTGGTGAGAGAAAATTAGGTCAAAAGAATAAGAGAAATAATCTCCTCTCTTTGCTCTTCTAAACCGTCCAAAATGAGATGATTGGGGAAGATATTTTTCTTCCCTTTTATTCTCATATTTCGGTTTACCAACCCAAAAATAAGGAGGAAAAATCTTCTTATTTTTGGTTATTCTTAAAATGTATATAATGTGTATTTTATTTCAATTGTCATATTTATGTCGACATGTATTAATAAGTCTACACACAACAGTTTGTAGTCGATTTATTAATACCGGTCTGTCAACATTTTATTATGACAATTCCGCATAATATACATTAACTATAAATATAACATATTTATAATTCGCTAATTAAATATAACTGGTTACGTTTAATTACGAATTAACATCTTAATTCGTTTAAGCTAACATTATATATATTAATTAAATATAACAGTTTATATTCAATTTACGAATAACAGTTAATCCGTCTCAGCTGGTATTATTTAATTGAATATAATAACCGTCTCATCATCACATTGACTAACCTTTTAGTCAAATACATAGACTAACCTTTTAGTCAGGCATCAATGTGATTATATTTTCATACAATCACATCTCTCAAACACATCCTTTAGGTGTGACTTTTAGGAACCAGTTGATCACCGCCATCAGTATGATAATAACGTCAAACTTCTAGCAAGCCAACCGTTATTAAGTAAACGTTAATCAACTGATAAAATACTAAGTATACCCTTGTGAACGTATAAGAGATTTATATATGTTATCACACTAACTGTGGAGGACATAAGCTCCAACAAACTCCCACTTGTCCTCACAAGTGTATGTGCGATAACCGATTCTCATATCCTAAAATTTCTCCCACTCAATGTAAAACAATTTGCAAAATCCGTATTCACAAAGGTCGTATTTTACAAGTTATCAATATCAAGAGTGGTTTTCCCGACTAGAGAGTAACTTAACTGATAAAGGAATCATCATTCGAGCATGGCCATGCATTCCAGTTACAACTCCTCGAGTGGCCTTGAGAATAACTAAACCTGATAAAGGTTGGATATTTTCTTCAACTCGAATCCTGCAGATATAAGCACAGTATGAAATGACCCAGAAAAAATCTACTTAGCCTCCTGTTACGGTCGACCATGAGAAAGAAACCAAAGTCACCCAAAAACTGCCTTAATCTCAAGAGACAGTCGATAGTCAAAAGAATCGACTCTAGGAACACAATGGACGTCCAATCCACCACCTGGCACCGAATGTTTTTAAACATTTAGGACTCCATTACGTTGTCACAATTTTGTCCTACGAGGTATCGTTATAACTCGCATCTGTGATCGATCAGCCAACTATTTGACTTATGGCTCGTTGAACCCACCATCAATCAACTTCACAAAATAGTAGCCAGAGTTATCAGCTCATGTAGGCGATTACGGACCAAAACAAATATAATGTAATTTAGTTCACTTTGTGGCGTTCAATGTTGTCGTACAATCTACATGAAAAACAAAATATGAAATAAAACGATGAAGTTATAAATAGCATATGAAAAAGATAATGTATCGAATCCATAATCAACTACTACAACACAGGAACACGTTTAATTCCCATGGAAATAACGTGCCCTTCATGCTTATCATATGACAATGGTTTAGTGAGAGGATCCGCGATGTTGTCATCCGAAGCTATCTTGTCAATCACTATTTCCTCTTGCTCCACATAATCACGGATCAGGTGAGCCTTCTGATGTCCATGTCTAGACTTGTTGCTAGACTTAGGCTCCTTAGCCTGGAAGATGGCATCTCTATTGTCACAATAGATGGTGATTGGGTCATTCGAACTAGGAAGTATGGATAGTCTTTGTAAGAATTGACGCATCCATATAACTTCCTTTGCTGCTTCCGAAGCGGCATAGTACTCGGATTCAGTTGTAGAATCTGCTACAACATTCTGTTTGAAACTCTTCCAACTGACCGCATCACCATTAAGAGTAAAGACGAATCCAGACTGAGATTTCGAATCATCTCGATCCGTTTGGAAGCTAGCATCTGCGTAACCGATTGCACATAGCTTAGTATCTCCTCCATAAGTCAATACCCAATCCTTAGTCCTCCGTAGGTACTTGAGGATGTTTTTAACAGCTATCCAGTGTGTTTCACCTGGATTGCCTTGGTACCGACTCGTCATACTCAATGCATATGCCATGTCTGGACGTGTGCATATCATGGCATACATGATTGATCCTATTGCAGATGCATAAGGAACACGACTCATGCGTTCAACTCTTCAGGTGTCGTGGGTGACTGAGACTTGCTTAAATGCATCCCAGACGTCATTGGAAGGTTCCCCTTCTTGGAGTTGGTCATGCTGAACCTTTCAAGAATCTTATCTAAGTAAGACTCCTGACTCAGTGATAACATCCGTCGTGATCTATCTCGATAGATACGGATTCCCAATATGCGTTGTGCCTCACCCAGATCTTTCGTCTGGAAATGGTTCTTCAACCATCCTTTTACCGAAGATAAGAGAGTAATGTCATTCCCAATCAAAAGTATGTCATCGACATACAATATCAAGAAAACAATCTTGCTCCCACTCGACTTGATATATAAGCATGGTTCCTCGACCGATCGAGTGAAACCATACTCTTTTATCACCTGGTCAAAACGATGATTCCAACTCCGAGAAGCTTGCTTAAATCCATAAATGGAACATTTAAGCTTGCACACATTCTTAGGATTTTAAGGATCTATGAAACCTTCGGGTTGCACCATGTACAACTCCTCCTCCAAATAACCGTTTAAGAAGGCGATTTTCACATCCATTTGCCAAATTTCATAGTCATGAAACGCCGCAATCGCTAAGATTATCCGAATGGAACGTAGCATAACTACGGGTGCAAAAATTTCATCATAATGCAATCCGTGCACTTGAGTGAAACCTTTTGCCACTAGTCGTGCCTTATAGGTATGTGGTTGCTCGTCTACATAAGGCTTTATTTTGTAAAGCCATTTGCACTGTAGAGGTTGTACCTTATTAGGTAAATCAACAAGATCTTATACGTCATTCTCATACATGGAGTCCATCTCGGATTGCATGGCTTCAAGCCATAGCTTTGAGTCGGAACAGGCCATGGCACCTTTATAGGTAGCGGGTTCATTACTCTCTAGGAGTAAAACGTCATTTTCCTCGACCATACCAATGTATCTGTCTGGAGGATTAGAGACTCTACCCGACCTCCTAGGTTCCTGAGGAATGTTAACCGTATCATCAGTTGAAGGAACAACTTCCTCCATCTGTTCCTCGGTTGTTGGTTCTTGAACCTCCGACAGCTCGAAGGTTCTATTACTTGACTTGTTCTCGAGAAATTCTTTCTCTAAGAACTTTGCACTAGCTGCAACAAAAACTCGATGTTCGGTAGGCGAATAGAAGTAATGACCAAACATTCCTTTTGGATAACCAATAAAGTATGTCTTGACCGATCGCGGGCCGAGCTTATCCTCGTGTCTCCACTTGACATAAGCCTCGCAGCCCCAAACCCGAATAAAGGACAAGTTAGGGACCGTTCCCTTCCACATTTCATATGGAGTCTTGTCGACAGCTTTAGACGGACTTCGGTTAAGTATAAGGGCAGCTGACAAAAGAGCAAAACCCCATAATGAATCAGGTACTACCGTGTGACTTATCATGGATCGAACCATATCAAGTAGTGTTCGATTTCTCCGTTCGGACACATCATTTAATTGAGGTGTTCCAGGTGGAGTTAACTGTAAAACTATTCCACAGTCTTTAAGGTGTTGATCAAACTCATTTGAAAGATATTCGCCACCCTGATCTGAACGGAGTGCTTTAACCTTTCTATCCAGTTGGTTCTCAACCTTATTCTGGTATTCCGTGAATTTCTCAAAGGACTCACTTTTATGCTTCATTAATAGACATATCCGTATCTACTCAAATCGTTTGTGAAAGTGATAAAATATCTATAGCCATCTCTAGCGGTAATTGACATAGGTCCACATACATCAGTATGTATGAGTCCTAATAGGTCACTAGCGCGCATTCTAACACCTTTGAAGGAAATTCGAGTCATTTTGCCGATAAGACATGATTCACACGTGCCAAATGTAGAAAAATCGAATGCGGGAATAGTCCCATTCTTGATGAGTTTCTTTACACATTTTTCATTTATGTGTCCCATTCGACAATGCCATAGATAAGTTTGATCTTTGTCACCAACCTTTAATTTGTTATTATTCACATGTAATATATCAGTGGTTTGATCTAAGATATAAATTCCATTCATGGAAACTGCTTTGCCATAAACCATTTCATTGAAAGAGAAAATACAGCTATTATGCTTTATTGAAAATGAAAAGCCGTCTTTATCAAGTACGAAAACAGAAATAATGTTCTTAGATAAACTAGGCACATAGTAACAGTTATATAAATATAACTCAAAACCGCTTGGGAGTTGGATTACGTATGTTCCCTTTGAGAGTACAGCAACTCTTGCTCCATTCCCGACTCGCCGGTCCACATCACCCTTTGTGAGAGGTGTGATGTTTTTTAGGCCCTGCAAATGATTACACAGATGAGAACCACAACCAGTATCAAGTACCCAAGTTCCGAAACTTGCATGGTTAATCTCAATCATATGAATATAAGATGACATACCAACAGGAGTGACGCGGCCTGCTTTTATGTCCTCACGGTACACGGGACATTTCCTCCTCCAATGTCCAGTCTTGTGACAATGGTGGCACTCAATATCACCGTCATTGCTCTTTGCCTTGCCTAGTGAGCCACTAGTCTCACCAGGCCCACTCTTACCATTTCCTGACTTTTTAAACTTCGGCTTTCCTACAGTTAGGTCGCCGTGAGCTTTGCCCTTACCCTTATTCTTGTTGGAAATCATGAGAACATCTTGCTTCATGCTCCCACTCAATTTCATATCCTTCTCGGTCTGTACGAGAAGTGAGTGTAGCTCATGAGGATTTTTCTTCATGTAATTCATGTAGTAATTTGCCCTAAAGAGGGCAAAACCATCATGAAGTGAATGAAGCATACGGTCAATGACTATGCTCTCACTGATTTTGCAATCAAGTGCCTCCAGTTTCTCGACATTCTAAATCATGTTAAGAATGTGTGGGCTAACCGGTTGGCCCTTCTGGAGTTTCGCATCAAAGAAGCGACAGGTATGCTCATAAGTAACGATTCTCGGTGCTTTTTAAACTCGTTAGTGAGCGTGGTGAAAATCTTGTTTGCACCTTGGGCAATGAAGCGTCTTTGAAAATTGGTTTCCATTGCAAAAATGAGTACGTTCTTTATCGCACCCGCTTCCATAACGAAGTCACTATAAGCAATTGACTTGTTAGCTCTTGCATTAGGGCCTGGGTTTGGCGGTATTGGCTCAGTTAATTACTTGAGCTTACCGTCAGCAATGGCAGCATTCCGTAATGATGCCTCCCAGACCGCAAAGTTGGACCCGTCATTCTTCAGTCGTGTGAACTGATTCATGTGGTCCATGAAAGCTTTTATCCAGGACTCGCGTTCAAGTGTGGCACTTGGCATAGGGATTTCGTTATTTCCAGCCATTTGTTGTAACAGTATTATCAATATAAACGAATTCTACACTGCGAAAAGTAAAAAGATATAATAAGCATACTCATCGTTATGATTTAAGTCTAAAGCAATACTGTTATAACGCGAAGACTCAAGCATTTATACAATTGACCTCCCTCAAGAATTATATAAATGATCCCAAGACTCAATTATCTGTAAATTGATAAGCCAACCCTTTGGCTAATTCTACTTTTAGAATTCTCGGTTGATAAATTTTTGTAAATTTTATCTTTAGTCCATCATAATCACGAGAAACTCTTCGGATTATAATGTTGAGGTAAACTAAGTCAACACAAACTACTTACCCAACGTAGAAGGGGTCATATGGAGAGTAAGGTCCTATATGCCTACCGACGAAGAAGAGATTCATTGCTGTTTGGCCTATAAAGACTAGTCTCAATTTCAGTTATAGAGGAAGATCCCATCAACTTTATTTTAATTCATTTTAAGTGAACTAATATCTAGCATGCGAGAATGAATAAACTAAGGTGATGGCTTAAAATTGTGTGACATCTGTATGTCAATGAAAACTAACATCCAAACTATATGAGTCAATTTTCATGCATTTTAGTAGGTGGTTTGGTCTAGGCGGAACATGATGCACTAATTATCATGTGAAGAAAAGCAATAAAAATGGAAAAACGTAAAACAAAAACAAAGTCCTAGTGTGGCCTATCTACCAAAATGAACATAAATACAACTTTAGAATCCTTCCTAGGACCCGAGAAGCATGTCTTGATGTTCCATCTTGGTCCATGTAGCGGGAGTGAGCAATCCAATCTCCATCTTTAGTCTTCTCAAAATTACAATTAAAAAATTACAAAATGAACCTATTTACATTCTAATTTCAAAACCATAATATTTAAAGAAAACCAAAAGGAGATATGAGATCCCATAATTACATTAAAATTATGTTTCCATCATTACGAAAACATAATTAACTAAGGCCACACTAGGTATTACAAATTACAACCGATTGCAAAAATACGTAAATAGACCATTCAACAAAACATTCAAGTTAATAAAAAGCATCAACTATAAATTAATCATTCAAGACATAATTCCTTAATTATGTAGAGTAATTTATCCAAACCACCTATTTAAATGATCAAATTATGTGACAACTCCTCAATTACTCACAATAATTTCAATCTTAATTCACATTAACCTATAATATGAATTAATCGAACATTATTTTAAACTTCTTTAAAATAATTTGGGTATCTCAAATTTGTGAACCTTTTCACAACAAACAATTATACATTATAAATAATGTATAAAGATTATTGGCCAAAAAAACAATTTTTTTTTTATTAACGCTCTCGGCAAATCAAAAAAACAGATTTTTTTTTCTTTTTCTTTTTCAATGCTCACGGCATTGTGAAAAAACAGAAAAAAAAAACAGATTTCTTTTTCTTTTCTCTTGGCAATTTCAAAAACAAAAAAAAACAGGTTTTTTTATTAAAATTGCCCTCGGCATTTTGACCTAAAAAAAAAAAACAGTTTTTTTCTATCTTTCTTTTTCGCGAAAAATAACCCCATATATATGAACAATATGTTTAAAGTTGCTACTAGAACAAGATTGGCATAATCATCAACATTTAAATTAATGAATCATGATTCTTAAACAACAATTTAATCTCATGTATGCCAAAACTAAATAGCAAAAACAAATGAACATCATATATCAAAACAATTTCCATTTACATTTTAATTTAATTCTAATTAAATCAAAACATCTACAAATTTATCATATTATCATCTTAACAAATTAAAACAACAATATGAATAAATCAAATGGAAACAAAACATCAAAAATAAAAAAAACATTTCGGCAAAAATAAAAAAAAAAACCTCACGGCCGAATTTTTTTTTCGATTCTTCAATTTTTTTTGTTTAAATCCATTTATGAAAATCATACAAAATAATTTCGTGGCCTTGGCTCTGATACCACATGTAGAAAATATCGGTATACTTCCTCTAAAATTCGGATTATAACGAAATTATAATTATGAATAAAACTAGTCATAAACGAATTTACATAAACAAAAAGAGTAGAAATTTAGAATTAACTTTTGGTCTTAGCAATTTGGCCTAAGAACAATATCGAAATCGATATTCTCCTAATCGTTGCACCCAAAATGCTTTGAGAAATGCCTCTCAATTTGCTAGAATGAGATCCCCAAAAATTGATAATTATTTTAGGGTTTTGTGTTTTTGTGATGAGAGAAAATTAGGTCAAAAGAATAAGAGAAATAATCTCCTCTCCTTGCTCTTCTAAACCGTCCAAAATGAGATGATTGGGGAAGATATTTTTCTTCCCTTTTATTCTCATATTTCGGTTTTACCAACCCAAAAATAAGGAAGAAAAATCTTCTTGTTTTTGGTTATTCTCAAAATGTATATAATGTGTATTTTATTTCAATTGTCATATTTATGTCGACATGTATTAATAAGTCTACACACAACAGTTTGTAGTCGATTTATTAATACCGGTCTGTCAACATTTTATTATGACAATTCCGCATAATATACATTAACTATAAATATAACATATTTATAATTCGCTAATTAAATATAACTGGTTACGTTTAATTACGAATTAACATCTTAATTCGTTTAAGCTAAAATTATATACATTAATTAAATATAACAATTTATATTCAATTTACGAATTAACAGTTACGGTAATGTGGAGGTAAAAACATCAAGCTAGTTCCTAAACAGGACCATATAAGACCGTCCGAATCTCAACTGACTGAAAAATAAAGTACAAGTGCCCTTCATTTGGCACACAACTCACTAATCATATACACAATCTCCTCTAAAATATGGAATAAAACGGAGGAGTGAGACCGTCACAAGATAGAAATGAATACAGACGGACTCAAAAGGATAACCTGCTCAAAAGTTTTTCAACTTTTCTTCTTCTTGGTTTTTTTTTTCATTTTTTTCCCTTCCTTTGTTTACACCAACTCCAATCATATACACACGGGCCAAACTGCAGACGGAAAAATATACCACAATAGACATACTAAACTAGCTTGACTAGGCAGGCTCAGTTTGGGATGTAGCTAATGGGTCAAAAAGGCAAGTTTTGGCTTAAGTGGAGCAAAATGGGTGAAAAATTGGTCGGAGTGAATCTTTTCGGTAACTTGTCGTTAGGAGCACCTAGACCAAAACACAATTTATAGCTTCACAAACAACTCTACAATTAGTAAAAGGGCAAGTAAAGGTCTGATCCCAAGGGACGGGAATTGAAATGAGATTTCTATTGCAACTAGTGGTGTCTTAGGGGTGTCACAATTTGGGTTGATGTAGAAGGTCACTAAACTAAATAGCAATAAAAGTAAACAAGCAAGATGAATTGAAAAGGGTTGTAAACAATTGATAAAAAGCACTAGGGTATCATGGGGTCATAGGGGATTCATGGGAATTGATCATACAAACATGTTCTCAAATTATAAGCAAGCCATTATTGTTGTGATGGATTGAGTTGGGTTATATCTTACAATCCTAGGAAAGTTTGGGTCCCGGAGCCGAATCGATTAGATTTTACAACACCTACAAGTCGACTTAGTCTTCCCTACTCAACAACATGCATGGTCTAATGAGACTCGAGTTGGTTTATGTCTTACAAGTCTCATTGAAAAGATAGGTGATGGGTAAAAAATGAAAGGATTCATAGGCTCGCATTTCATCAAACATAACATGTGCATGAGTTGAGATCATAACAAGCAAGCAAATAAACCATGAAAACATATTAATTTAAGCATGAATCATTCCCCATGTTGGTTTCCCCTAATTACCCATTAACCCTAGCTATGGAACTACTCACTCATTATCATGTTGAACATGCTAGCAAGGTTGTCAATCATACCAACAAAGTGAAACATGATGAACAAATGAAGGTAATTAACAATAATTAAAAAGGGATTAAGAGAATTATACCTCTAATGATTCCAATAATAAAGCAAAGAATAAAAGAAGTACTTGATGCTTGATTGAGAGGTTGTCAATCTCCCAATAATAACCCAAATAATCTTCAATTACCCAAAATAAAGGATGAACAAAAGAGAGATTAAGGAAATAAAACTTGTATTAAAACTTGATTAATTGTTGATTACAAGATAAAAGAGAGATTTGATTGATATTAACTACCCTAGAGATTGCTAAAAAGAACATGCTCTTCTAATTAGACTAATGGGGTATTTATAGTTGGGACTAGGTGTAGGAATTAGGGTTAACTAAGGGCTTTAATGACGATTAAGTCCCTACTTAGGGAAACACCGGTATTTTTGGAAGGATGGGCATCTTTCTTTGAAGTTTGAAGAAACGAAGTTGTGCTGTCTTGGAATCTGTGCGTCTTAGGCACGGGACGGACGGATTCGTGAGTTGCTGCCCGGGCGTCTTTGGGAGAAGACGCGCGTCTTCTGGGGTTGCTGCCCGGGCGTCTTGTAAGGAAGACGCACGGATTGTGGCTTTGTGGACGGGCGTCTTCTTGGGAAGACACACGGATTGTCATGCAGCGTGCTTTCTTCTTCTTTTCTTCATTTTTCTTCATAAAATCCTTGGGGATTTCCTCGGGGATGCAAGGATCTCTTCTCATCATTGCCCATCTACTATAGTATGTACAAAGGCCTTCTAATCTTGTCTCTCCTTGATGCTTGGTCATTGAATTCAATCAATTTAGTCTCGTTTTGCCATGAAAATGCAAGGTTTGCACTCCTTTCCTACCAAGGACACAAAACCTCAAAGAAAATGCAAAACAAAGAACTAAAGACAATAAATGACCCAAATATGCACTAAAAAGCATGGGAATAAGGCTAATTCGGGGACTAAATATGCTCTAATTATGGTCACATCATATATCCCCAAACCGAACATTTGCTCGTCCCGAGTAAAGAGGTGAGAAAGACTAGGACCATTATTTTAAACTAACCTAATAACATAGCCGATATGAGACAATTAGCGGGTCTCACTCCACCCCTTCAACTCACAACAAGACAACCATGAGGTAGGATGCCTTCTTGCAAGGCAAGGTGGGTCTTGCCAAAATTGCGACACATCCAAACATTATGCACACAAAATCAAATAATGGATGCATCTACAAAAAAATAGACACTTTCCTCATCTAAGTGGCGGAAATTATCTACAAGGGAAGCAATTCAAGGGTACACACTCCTTCATAGATGCAATTTCTTCAAACTACTAAGCCTAGAAGGATACTAATAAATCACCTCCAAATTATGTCAAGCTAGGGTACCTTTGTCCTCAATCGTTAAATGCTTTTGTCAAGAGTAGACTCCCTATGGCGTTAGAAACACTGGAGGATCGCGGAATTCCCTCTCTTGCCTAGACAAGAAGAAGGGTCGTCCCCTCTCTACCATGCACAAAAATGGATACGGTGGATAAAGGGATCAATACATATTTGAGTTTCACTTTGGGTGTTTGCTTTCATTTTTGTTTTTTCCCCCAATTTCATGTGGCATATAACATTTGAGAACACTTTCTTGCCATTTCTTTTGATTTTTGGCATATCAACACTTGACAACTTTCTTTGCATTTCTTTTGAACATTTTCAAAGTCACCCCATATGTAGTGAGGGTGGCTTATATTTGAAGCTTTAGGAGTTCCTCTTTTCATTTGATGCATTTTTGCAAACTTTCTTTCACTTTTCATTTCATGGAACTCAAATTGATTTCTTTTTGTGCCCATTCCCTTTGATGACAAAAATATGTTAGAACATGGATGATGGATGGATGGATGCATGGTTTCAAGGGTCACCTTGGAATAAACGGTAGCCAAGGAGTTATCACACCACAAGGTACTCTTGACTAGGCCTTAAACCATGGGTCAAAGGATACTAGCATGACACATCCTAGGGTGTTTTACAAGTATTCTAACAAGCAAAGTCTTAAGAAGAAAAAGCATCTACTAGGGCCTATATACACTTATCAAGCTTCCCAAGTAGACGTTTTCGCAAATTTTTTCTAACATACAACTACATGCCATGATGCAACTAACATATAAATATCCTAATGCAAATGATTCTACCAACTAATATGCCATATAAACCAAATGCAAGTCCTAAGTTCACATTGTTTATACTGCACCAATCAAAATAAAGCCACATAGTCATTAACATAAAGAGGAAAAAGGAGATTGGAAAGATCATACCATGCGGTCTTCAATATCCTCATGTCTCGGATGTGGCGAAGTCGATCAATGTGAACAAGGGTAAAACACAATATATACAATAATATATACACGACTACACTACAAAGGAAATGAACTTGTTTTTGGTTTTTCAATTTTTCACATTTTTATGGTTTTTTGAAATTTTCAATTTTTTGGATTTTTGAATAGAAGTTAAGTTAGAATTCCCCATCCCCACATAATATGGGCATTGTCTTAAATGGCCAAAATGATGGGAAATCATGCAAGCATGATGCATGGATTCTACACTAAATGCAAGCTACACTAATCTACACTAGATGATGCATGGTTTTTTGTTTATGACGGAGAGGATAATTTAGATTACCTCCCGTTGTGTATGTATGTACTTCCCCAAACCGAGTTAGACATTATTGCTAATGTCCTAAGGTTGGGTGTAGTTCATGCACACACAATGCAATGCATGAAACTAAATTTGTCATTTTGGATTTTCAAAAGTGGAACAATGAAATAAGAACACCTCAATGGGGCCGAGGTGTTAGTCTTCTATGTTGTTAGGACTACTCCAATCATGATCAAGATAAATAAATAAAACAATGAGAGAAATAGACAAACCTCAAGAGGGTAGGAGCCTCCAAAGCTTGCTAATTTTCCATCATATCATCACTATCATCATCTTCCTCAATAGAAGTGGACTCATCACCACTTCCCTCTTCACTTTCTTGTTCACTTTGTTCATCATCCTCTTCTTCTTCTTCACTAGCCTCTTCATCAATGCCATCAACAACCGCATCTGTAACACCCCGATTTATAAAGGAGCCTCTAGCAAGACATTCCCTAATAAACCGGACTGTTACCATCTCGGTTTCCCGAGGTAGTGAATAACAAATTAAACTCCAAGGCAAATTACATAATTTCTTTAACTTAACTTTTTTACAAAACCTCATTTACATCAAATTACAAAGAACTAACATAAATAAAAGTGAAAGTCTTCTAAATGATGATCTAGCTACTAAGTCTTCTGATCCAGTGTCTCACGCCCATCAAGCTCCCATCTTATCTCATAAACCTGTCAAGTCTGCTCCCCAATATTTGGATCGTCACAGGTGTTCACGAATACACAGGGTCAACCACGAGGTTGAGTAGGGAATACAATGAAACAACAAAATATGATATGCATGCTCCTCCGTCACCTCCACCTCCATCACAACTCATATCTCATAACCAGGAACGCCCAGCCATACCGATCCCCGGCAGACTATCAATCGACCGTCGTCGATATACCGGCTCGCAGCTGACGTTATCCAGGGCAGGTCCTGCAGAACCCGCCTGGGCCTTATCACAACATCACAACGTATCACAACCTCGTCACCACCACACTATCCTCCAACTCCAATGCACATGAAATGCTTAACAGTAAACAATGCAATGCAATATGTATACCATTGAACTGATCAATTATAAAATCATGCCAGCTACAAAATGTTGTGATAGCATACTCAATACGATCAACTCGATCAATCACAATCCAGTATATGAGTCATAGCATAAAGCAACAACCACGAAATAAGTCAACGTTCACAACTTGGTCATACGAAACACAACAAATCAACACCATTCAACAACAACGATAATAAGTCAAGTGTATTCCCTACCTTTTCGCAATCCAAGCACGCACAAGCAATCAATTATGATCCTTCACATATCCATCACCTACATAACATAATTATGTATAATTACCACCTACTCAATCAATCAATCATTCACATAACCTAGACTCATCGTAATTTAGTAGGAATATCAACTTAAGGAACAAACACGACTTTCCCTGATTTTCCTGCACATGGCAGACTCGGTATAAAATGAATAACTAATTCCAGAAAATTCTAATTTATGCAAGGCCAATTGAATTGGAACCCCATGAGTCTTAGCTACAAATTATATCACGTGTTTTTCTCAAATCCCAAACTTATCAAGGGTTTTCAGACTGATTTCCAAAACCTGACAAAAACCGTCGCATAAAAAGTATTGATTCATAAAACAAGTTTGACAAATGATTTTTAAGTAAACCCAACGCCTAACTCATCTAAACTCTTTAAATTAAATATATGAAAAAGACCCAGCACCAATGCAATATCTAAATTATGTTTTAGAAGTAATCTTTAAGCCTCTACTGATTCGCGGACTTTTTAGATAGACGTTCACAAATAATTTCTTCAGGAAAAACTACACGGTGAAATGCTACCTATTTTCACAGGCATAAACTAGGCTTGGAATAAAAATGAGTCTCTTCTTTAACGTTTTGCATCCCACGACTTTAAGACAGGTAAAACACTCAAACAACACAGACCAACGAATCTGTAAATTGCTGTAACTATTCTATTCATTTATCTCATACAATTTATAATCAAAACCCCCAAACCAATTTCTAGGGTTACAAAAATTATTCCACTACTACTATAATTATGCTAATAATTGGATAAAGAGGTAATAGGATAGTCTACTTACGAAATAGGATGAGAATAGGCTGAGAAATCGCCTCGCAATGCCTCACGCGGCTCTCTTCACACACGGCTCCCTCTTCTCTCTTTTCTCTCTTTTCTCATGGTTAAAGTGAATATGGTGATAGGGAGATTAGGGTTTGGTTAGATGAGTTATACATATAGGATAGGTGCTATTAAGACGATACGGGCCTAGCCTAGTTAGATTAATTAAAACCCGAGTCACATACTTACCCGAGTCACAAATACACTACACGACCCAGCTGGTAACTCGGCCTAATATAATATCATATTAAAATACCGGGTATTACAGTCTACCCTCCTTAAAAGAAACTTCGTCCCGAAGTTTACCCTCTCTACCAACCAACGCAAACGAATTATGAAACGCATATACAAAAGTATGTAAGGCACCCACCAAATTGAATATTAAACGCAGTATTACATTCCACCCTCCTTAAAATAAACTTCGTCCCCGAAGTTTAACCATAACAGAAACACATCATGTAACACTCCAACATAACCCACACAACACATAACCAATATAGCCAAACTGAGAAATCACATATGAAAGTATAAAGATTTTACAATCCTACCTTCCTTAAACATGGTTACGTCTCCGTAACCTTCATTATTGTAAAAAAAGTTCTCAAACTACTGCTAACAACTGAAAGAGGATAAAAGATTCACAACTCACGCTCAAGTTAACTAATCCCTACTAAAGACAATCAATATACAAGCTCTCTCAAGGAAGCTACGATTCTGCTACAAAGACATCGCCACGGATCGGAGCAAAAGCCACGTTGAATAACTTAAGACATTTCAGTATTAATCTAAACACTCTTCATATCAATCAATACATGCAATAACATTCACAGGATCTGCTTGTCAATCTAATTTATACATTACTACTCAGGTTACAAAGATGAAGATGCTTAGGTGCTCACATATGGTTCATGTCAAATAGCATATTTTCCAAGAAATATTGGTAACATTTATTCATGTGAATAATCAAATTATGAATGGAACAATGCTTTACAAGGTTACCAGTAAATCATTAGTAATTATTCATTTCACTAATCATTGTAATCTCATACCTTAGAAGCATAGGGAATCAATCAACATAAGAAAAGAATTAGGGTCAAAACTTAATAAATCGATTTATGAAAATTTGTAACCTAATAGGTCCAGTCTGACTTTCCTTTACATAACTGTACCGATTTACGTCAAGACACAGAATCACCCATAAAATGAAGACAACCAGTTTCGCAGCACTTATCGTCCTAGAAACATCTTTAATCCTCATAACAATGGGTTGGGATTTATTCACGAATGACGAATGCACATTGATTGGCTAATTTTACAAGCTTATTGGTCGAGTCAGTCAAGCGAGTAAACAACGATATTGGAAAGTTAACATACAAGACTATCATACATAAAATTTTGTTCTTGGTGTTAAATATATTTAAACTGCACCCAACACAATGACATAAAAGATTAAATGTATTTAACTACACCAATTTTACAAATATTCATTACATATCATGCTAATATCAACATACCATGTTAACACACAACTCACTTAAATCACCACATTACATTTCCCGTTTTGACATTCGTAACTAACAAAACCCACCAATTCACTACATGAACGAACAACATGACTAAATTAACCCACTATTTGTGACTCCGTTCTAGCTTCATTCCTCCAGACTAGCAAATATCATGAAACCATACAACCAGACACTGGCTGGAAATCTCATTCCGAATTTATACTCACACGACAAAATTTGACTTCATTTTCAAAACTTTTACTTTCATACTGGACGGTGAATAACTTTCTTAACATAAATCTTATAACAGAGCCGTCCATAGAATCCATTTAACTCAAAATCAGATAAACTTAACTCAATTCCTTCAAACAATACAACCTTAGGTGTCGACTCATATTTCGTAATTTCCAGGTTCATCTTATTCATTTCAGTCCTATCTTTACTAATGAACGACTATTATCTCAACATCAGGATTTTAGTTGCACTTCTTTACTCAGTTATATTCACAGCTAACACGACTACAACATTTAATCGGAGACCTTTTAGATAGTACACATTCCCTGGTGACGTCTCATCAAAGCATACGATTCGTACCATAATGTAAAGCAAGTAACTACAAATTAACTGTGTTCAATCAAAATTTTACCTCTTTATTACAGATCTATTTATCACAGGTTGCATGGTCACACAAAAGTATAAGTACCAACTCAATTACATGTTAAATTTTAAAACGATTTATCACGTCATAAGAACTAGACAAGAGTCTAACCATATAGTCAATATAAGAAGATTATTAGTTTAGATCGGAGGCACACTATAAAATTCCCAGTTAAACTCCTTACGGAACCATCGACTGTGCGTCATGAGTAATTAACTTAATAATGTAGAAGTCAAACAACTGAAATTACAATTGAGTATTAATAGTTATATGATTCACAATAACAACAAAATTACTTCCATATCACACATATGTTTAACATTTTAGCAACCATACCATTCAATTGTATCCATCAACTCAATATAATTCATTTTTTAAAAAAAATAAAAGATATCGCATAAACAACTTAAACATGTACATATACCATCATATAACTTGTAAAACATTATCTATGACAAAAGATTAGTAAGGTGAACAAGTTCTCTGGTTTGCACGGTTTGAACAAATAGGCAACTCGCGGCTCAATTAAACGTAACTATAACGACTATCATTTAAACATACGCATGACATGTGAATCATCAAAGGGTTATCTCATTATAATTCGACGGTTCGAGAATATATTTCAAATATCATAACTATATCGTAACTATATCAACTATATTTCAAATATCGTGACAATAGCAACAATCACCTTAGCATTTCATGACAATACAACTATGAACATATCCAATAAGGAACAACAACACTATTTTATTATCATATCATAAGTTTAGGTTCAACTGAAATAAATTAATGCAATGAAAGTAATAAGTATAACTATAGGCACACAGACTCACATAAAAGACATGAGAACTCAGATGACATCCTACATGTGTGAACATTTAGACATACTCATTACTATCATCCATGTGTAAACATTTAAACATAATTATTATAAATATTCACGCGAGTATATTAGAACAATCAAGTTAACATTTAACGCCACCAACTTTACCAAGATATCACAATATAGTTTTATATTTATATATATCCGACCACTATACAAATATGATGAACACACCAGAGATATTACAACATGCCAAACATATATAAAATATGCAACAACTGGACTCGTATAAAATATTTCACTCTCGATTAAGGATCAGATTAAGCTATTCAATTTCACACATACTATCATGCCAACAATGTCATAAACTAAACTTTAATTTTTTTTTTATCACTTGTTAAGATACATAACCAATGAATATGTGTGCTACTATCATCATATAAAGACACTATAATTTCACATTAATAAGGCTCATAAAATAATCGAACAACTGTATGAAAACTCAACATAGAATTCACATTTTAAAAGTTATGATTCACGTTGTAACTTCCAAAAATCATGAATAAATAACCGTTCAACGAGAACTTGAGTTATATTACTTTTTATAACATACAGAGAGTTAATAATTCGTGAGAAAAAGAATGAGGTCCAAAGCTCAAGAATTCAATTTTTAAAGGATTTTACAACTCAGTTGGTCCAAACAAGTATGTGACAGCAATTGGTCCGAAACTTGGGTCAGTTTGAAAAACTTACCATTTAATATAGAGACATAAAGAATTTTTGTGGCTTATCAATTTGAAAACATATGCGAATCTTCTGATCGATGGAGTTGGAATTATGCAAAAATTATTAACACAATTTAAATGAGGATTTTTACAAAATCGTTGGTCAAAACATCACTGCACAGGAACTTCCTGACCACAGCCCACTAAAATATTTATTACTCCTAATCCGTATATCCTATAAGCATGAAACCAACGCCAAATGAATACTAACTCCCGAGGATATCTCCCATAAAATTTTCATCCATAGGCAATAAACAGAAAAGAAATGGCAGTAAGGTCAATTAAAGAGTAAAATCAAACAAAACGAGTTTCAGCACTAGGTCATTCTTTACTATGTTACAGGCTCTTATGAACATACTATGTATACTAACCCATCCCAACTTAAATCTCACACTTTGTACTTACGTAAACATCTATCCCATAGAATACCTTCTCATCTCGATCTACTCCTTACATAGAAATCACAATTGCTATGACTAGAAACATGCAATTCAATAGTGTTTCTGATTACTATCACAATCCTATACTAGCATGGCTTCGGGATCACATAACCGCATATCATTAGACATAATAGCACTATCAACACGTCATTCAACATCCAGATAAATATCATCAATTCGCAATTATTTCTACGCTCACGATTACCACAATCCAACACTTCATTGATTATCAACCTGAACACGAAAATTTATTTCTCATCTCCACAACATCATATGATCACGTCATCATTCATACAAAATACTTACCGTAACGTTGTCCTGCAGAGTGGTTAGAATATATAGGTCTTAAGGTGTACACCCACTCGATTATATCCAAGGTTTTCCTTCTAACTACCCCATTCACTCGATTTCTCTCGGGTTACCCGGTTCAAAATCGAGAGGGCAAAAGAGCACGCATTAAGGGCGCCTTCTTAATCGCACTGTGAGCTCCTAACGATTTATTCCTGTGGGTTCATTTTATTTAGACACATCCTACGTTCATTGGGTTCATTGGTTTAGGCCTAAGGATCGTTCGCTCTGATACCACTTTGTAACACCCCGATTTATAAAGGAGCCTCTAGCAAGACATTCCCTAATAAACCGGACTGTTACCATCTCGGTTTCCCGAGGTAGTGAATAACAAATTAAACTCCAAGGCAAATTACATAATTTCTTTAACTTAACTTTTTTACAAAACCTCATTTACATCAAATTACAAAGAACTAACATAAATAAAAGTGAAAGTCTTCTAAATGATGATCTAGCTACTAAGTCTTCTAATCCAGTGTCTCACGCCCATCAAGCTCCCATCCTATCTCATAAACCTGTCAAGTCTGCTCCCCAATATTTGGATCGTCACAGGTGTTCACGAATACACGGTGGTCAACCACGAGGTTGAGTAGGGAATACAATGAAACAACAAAATATGATATGCATGCTCCTCCGTCACCTCCACCTCCATCACAACTCATATCTCATAACCCGAACGCCCTGACCATACCGATCCCGACAGACTATCAATCGACCGTCGTCGATATACCACCGACTCGCGGTGAGGTTATCCAGGGCGTGTCCGCAGAACCCGCCTGGGCCTTATCACAACGTATCACAACCTCGTCACCACCACACTATCCTCCAACTCCAATGCACATGAAATGCTTAACAATAAACAATGCAATGCAATATGTATACCATTGAACTGATCAATTATAAAATCATGCCAGCTACAAAATGTTGGGATAGCATACTCAATACGATCAACTCGATCAATCACAATCCAAAGATATGAGTCATAGCATAAAGCAACAACCACGAAATAAGTCAACGTTCACAACTTGGTCATACGAAACACAACAAATCAACACCATTCAACAACAACGATAATAAGTCAAGTGTATTCCCTACCTTTTCGCAATCCAAGCACGCACAAGCAATCAATTATGATCCTTCACATATCCATCACCTACATAACATAATTATGTATAATTACCACCTACTCAGTCAATCAATCATTCACATAACCTAGACTCATCGTAATTTAGTAGGAATATCAACTTAAGGAACAAACACGACTTTCCCTGATTTTCCTGCACATGGCAGACTCGGTATAAAATGAACAACTAATTCCAGAAAATTCTGATTGATGCAAGGCCAATTGAATTGGAACCCCATGACTCTTAGCTACAAATTATATCTAACGTGTTTTTCTCAAATTCCAAACTTATCAAGGGTTTTCAGACTGATTTCCAAAAACTGACAAAAACCGTCGCATAAAAAGTATTGATTCATAAAACGAGTTTGACAAATGATTTTTAAGTAAACCCAACGCCTAACTCATCTAAACTCTTTAAATTAAATATATGAAAAAGACCCAGCACAAATTCAATATCTAAATTATGTTTTAGAAGTAATCTTTAAGCCTCTACTGATTCGCGGACTTTTTAGATAGACGTTCACAAATAATTTCTTCAGGAACAACTACACGGTAAAATGCTACCAATTTTCACAGGCATAAACTAGGCTTGGAATAAACATGAGTCTCTTCTTTAACGTTTTTCCTCCCACGAATTTAAGACAGGTAAAACACTCAAACAACATAGACCAACGAATCTGTAAATTGCTGTAACTATTCTATTCATTTATCTCATACAATTTATAATCAAAACCCCCAAACCAATTTCTAGGGTTACAAAAATTATTCCACTACTACTATAATTGTGCTAATAATTGGATAAAGAGGTAATAGGATAGTCTACTTACGAAATAGGATGAGAATAGGCTGAGAAATCGCCTCGCAATGCCTCACGCGGCTCTCTTCACACACGACTCCCTCTTCTCTCTTTTCTCTTTTTTCTCATGGTTAAAGTGAATATGGTGATAGAGAGATTAGGGTTTGGTTAGATGAGTTATACATATAGGATAGGTGCTATTAAGACGATATGGGCCTAGCCTAGTTAGATTAATTAAAACCCGAGTCACATACTTACCCGAGTCACAAATACACTACACGACCCAGCTGGTAACTCAGCCTAATATAATATCATATTAAAATACCGGGTATTACAGTCTACCCTCCTTAAAAGAAACTTCGTCCCGAAGTTTACCCTCTCTACCAACCAACGCAAACGAATTATGAAACGCATATACAAAAGTATGTAAGGCACCCACCAAATTGAATATTAAACGCAGTATTACAGCATCACCGACAACCTCATCGTCACCCGGACTCTCATCCCTAGATGCACTCGGAAAGAAGACTTCCCTATCCGCCCAACTAGGCAAAGGGCATGAAGGATCAAGGAGTCCTTGCCTAGCTAAATGAAGGAGGGGTGGATATTGGGCTAAGTAAGCATCTTCCCGATCCTTAAAAGCTTGCTTGTGCATCTCTTGCATAAGAAGAGTCATATAATCTTTGCTTGTTTCAACACCTTCGGGTTTAAACTCTTGGTACTTGAAAGGATAGGGTGGTGTGACAATGGAAGAGGAGGGCATTTCAATTTCATCCCTTTGTTGTCGGATAATGTATTCGGCTTCTTTTGAGAGGGGAAGGAGATAGTTGGTCCGATGTACACTTAAACGAAAAATCTTCGAAGGCAAAGTAAAAGATCTAGCCTCAATAGTGAGCCACCCATACTTGGTGTCAAGGGGGTTATGAGAGACCCACTTGTATTTGTTTATCATAGTATCCAAATCAATGAGATGACCACCCTTTTTCGCCACAAACTTGCTATCCTTGTTGAAGTTCGGATCAAAGTATTTAGCCAAAAGAGTGACTAGACCTCCATTTACAATAACGGTAGTGCCTTGCTTCCCACAATCAACATTTAGCCATCTATCCACTAAAAGCCTTAGAGAGTTGAAAGGCTTGGTGAATTCCCTTCCAATGTTTAAGGCCGACTCAAGAAGAACAAAATCGAGCTTGGTAAAGTGGTTGGTGTCTTTTCTTCAATGATGGTGTTCCCTATGACCTTGTGCCACACTCTAATGCCCGGATGGTGTACTAATAGAGCGCGACTATCATGATAGTTCTCAAATTTCCTTCCGGAAATCGCCTCCCAAAGAGGAGCGGGGTCATACTTGCCAACATTCTTGAAATAACTATGTGAATCATCAAGACCCAAAGCTTTACTCATTTCCTCAAAAGATATGCGCCTACTAACATTAGCTAGGCGGAACTCGATGTTTTCCATGGTCTCTACCTTTGTAACTTTCAAAGAACTCAAGAATTCTACGGTAAGGGAGGGGTATGTCAATTCTTTTGTTGCAAACAATTTTTCCAACCCCATGGCTTTAACGAAGGCTCTAGTTTGCTCAAGGACACCCAACTTATCTAAGGCATCTCACAAATAAACTTGGTGGATGTAAAAGGATTTTCTAGCAAACTTGGCAAAAGTTTCCCTATGGGATTTGGAAATGAAAATTACCTCCGGATAGTTCGAAAGTTGAGAAATTTCCGGAGTAGTAGATATTGTTGCTTCCAAGGGAGGTTGTTGTTGTTGCACTTCCAAGTTTGAGCTAGCTACCACCATAGCCAATGAGGCTTTCTTTGCTTGAAGACTCTTTTGTCTTGTTGAGAGTGCCTTTGCCTTTGGTTCCTTTGTTGCTCCTTTTGTCCTTGCCATTGATGCTTGAACCAAGAAAAGAGTGAAAATCATCAATTTTCAAGTGTACCCAAATCGATTTTAAGATGAAAGGCTTTGCCTTTATAAATTCAAAAATCGACTAAAAGGTTGAAGATTTTGGTGCTTGGTTTGATTTTTGTTGAAAGAGGAGTGATTAATTTTTGTTAGAAGGATGTTTTGATTTGATTTTGATGAATGTGGTTGAGGAAATCTTGTTTTTGTGATGGAGAGGATGAGGGTTTTGAGTATTGGGGTTTATGGGTAGTGTTTTGAATGAAGGTATGAAGAAATGAATGTGGGAGGGGGTTTATAAAAGACCCGAAAATTTTGAAATGCAGGAGGAAGACGGGCGGCTTTCCTTTGGGACGCCCGGATTCTGTCTATTCTGGGTTGAGAAATCCTCGCCTAAAGACGGGCGTCTTTGATCAAAGACGCTCGGATTGTTCAGCTGCGGGACGGGCGTCCTTCAGTGAAGACGGGCGGATTCCTTTCCAGGGATTTTCTTGTTTTTCTCATCCAAAAAGACGGGCGTCTTCTCTTGCAGGACGGGCGGATTCTTTTGCAGGCCGCCCGGATTTGCTAACAGTCCCAAAATTTCAAAAATTCACCTCATGGAGGACGGGCGATTCTGACCAAGACGCCCGGGTTGCCTGAAGACGGGCGGGTTCTCTTGAAAACGCTCGGATTCTACCCCTTTTACCCGGATTCAGTTCCATCCGTGTACTTGCATATCCCGCGTCATTTTTCATTCTTCAAAATCTCGTGTTCTTCATTGTGGGGGCACTACTAAGGCATGGATAGCCTAGGCAATTGCTATCCCCACACTAAGCTAAAGCACTACGCATTAATTGAAATTATTAGTCCCTCCCTCACTTCTCTCAAAAATGATAATTATCTTGATCAAGGCATAAAAATCCAAAAATGACAAAAATGCAATATAAGAATTAAAATGCGAGTTAGGAGTTAGAAATATTTACAAATGGTGGTTTAGGGAGGACTCCACCAAACTCTCATCCTTAGTGAGATGTCATGGGGGCATGTCCAAGGTGTTGTTGATGTTGCTGAACACCTTGAAGAAGTAATCAAAAGCTTGTTCATTGTCATGATAAAGGTCTTCGATAGATCTTTGCCCTTGTTGTTGGTCTTGATCGATAGCATTACCAATATAGGGATTGAAAATCCCTTCAAACTCATCGTCCCAAAGACCACACACTTCATCTACTTGATCACTAAAGATCTCTTGAGTTGATAGAGACAACTCTCCCATTATCTCGTTTTGGCCAATGGGGCCATCTTCTTCATTGCTTGACTTTGGTGAGCTTTGCAAGCTCTCTTTGTTACAATTCACTTGGTCTTTGAATGGAGCATCTTCAATTCTCTTCTTCTATTAGAGTTCCGACTTCTTCCTATCATCCTTCCGTCTATAATGATCAATCATAAAACATGGTTCATGTAAACGAGGACCTCTCATAGTCTTGTCAAGATTGAAAGTTATACTCTCATCTCCCACTTCTAGAGTAAGCTCTCCATGTTTCACATCAATCACCGCACCCGCGGTGTGTAAGAAAGGTCTTCCTAGAACGATTGGAATGTTGGAGTCTTCTTCCATATCAACAATGACAAAGTCCACCGGGATGAAAAATTTCCCAATTCGTACGTGAAGATCTTCCCATATCCCTAATGGTGTCTTTGTCGATCTGTCGGCCATTTGGAGTGTGATATTGGTGCATGTAAGCTCTCCTATCCCCAACCTTTTACTCACCGAGTACGGCATAACACTCACACTAGCCCCTAGATCACATAAGGCTTTGTTGATTGTGGTGTCGCCAATGGTACACGGTATTGAGAAGCTTCCCGGATCCTTGAGCTTTGGAGGTGAACTCCCTTGAAGTATTGCACTACTCACCTTGGTTGAAGCGATAGTCTCAAGCTTCCGGATAGACTTCTTCTTTGTGAGGATGTCTTTCATGTATTTCGCATAGGCCGGCACGTGATTGATTAATTCCGTGAAAGGAATTGAGACTTCCAAATTCTTCACAATTTCCATAAATTTTCCAAGTTGGTTATCAAATTTGGGCTTGGCTTGACGACTTGGAAAAGGAAGTCTTATCACAATGGGCTCCTTCTCCTTGACCTTGTCTTCATTTTTCTTTGAGATTTCTTCTTTTGATGGTTCTCCATCCTTGGAGTTTTGCACAATTTCTTCCTTGTCACTAGCTTCCACAACTTTATCCTCAATTTGCTTCTTCGGTGCTTCATACCTTGTACCACTTCTCAAGTGAATGGCACTAACCGTTTCATATCTTGGGGGATTACTTTAAGGTGGTAATTGCCCCTTTTGTCTTTGTGAGCTTGAAGATGCTAGTTGAGCCAATTGGGTTTCCAACATTTTGGTGTGAGTTAGGATGTTGTTGATGGTGGTTTCCTTTGCTTGACTATCCTTTTGCATTTGAGTGAAAAAATCTTGTTGATTCTTTTGCATTTGAAGGACCGCTTTTTGAACATCAAATCCTTGGTCATTTTGTTTATTGTATGGAGATTGATTTTGGTAACCTTGGTTTTGGTTGTAAAAGGGTCTTTGATTTTGGTTTCTCATGGGAGGTGGGGTGTATGTTGTTTGAGGGTTTTGAACATTTTGGCTTTTGTATGAGAGATTTGGATGAAATTTGTTGTTTTCATTGTAATAGTGGAGTAAGGGGTACCACTCTTGTATGCTTGAAAAGCATTCACTTGTTCATTTGTTCCCCTACATTCACTTGGGTCATGTCCCAAAGTTCCACAATTCTCACATATCCCACTTGGGATTGATGAAGATGCCGTCATGGCATTAACATGATGCTTTGGTGATTTTGAGCCTTCTTCAAGTCTAGCCATAGCCTTTTCAAACTTCAAATTGATGGTATCAATGTGAGCACTAAGTTGAGCACCCAATTGAGTAACGGAATCCACTTCATGCTTTCCTCCTCTAGTAGCCTTACGAGGTCTACTATATTGTGAGTTATGGACCGCCATTTCCTCAATTTTGTTCCAAGTTTGATTGTCATCAACTTCGGTGAATATTCCATTTGATCCCATGTTGAGAATGTTCCTTAAATCTTCATATAGACCGTTCCAAAATTGTTGTACCAAGAACCACTCGCTAAGTCCATGGTGAGGACATGAGCGACAAATTCCTTTGAACCGCTCCTAAGCTTCATACAAAGATTCTTCATCCCTTTGCTTAAAACCCGTAATTTGAGCTCTTAGCATGTTAGTCTTTTCCGGTGGGTAGAACTTTTTGTAGAAAGCTATAGCCAACTTTTTCCAAGAATCAATTCCGAGAGTGGCCTTATCAAGGCTCTTCAACCATTGTTTCGCGGTGCCAATTAGAGAAAAAGGAAATAAGACCCATCGAATTTGGTCTTGAGTTACACCGGTTTGAGAAATCGCATCACAATAATCGCAAAAAGCCTCCATATGAGAGTGAGGGTCTTCACTAGGCATCCCCCCAAATTGGCTTCTTTCGACTAATTGGATAAATGCGGATTTGGCAATGAAATTTCCGGTTAGATGTTGTGGTGTGGGAGTACCATTGGGTAGGTTCTCCTCGGTGGGTACGGAATGTGATGAAAACTTAGGCATTGTGGGTTGACTTTGTGTTGTATTTTGTGTTGGGTTCTCCTCACCTTCTCTTGAAAAGGGGTTGATGAACTCAATAGTTGGTTGAATGTCTACAACCTCACCAATACCTATCAAATTTCTCCTAGCAAGTCTTCTATTGGTTGTCAAAGTTCTTTCAATTTCACGATCAAAGGGTAACAAGTCACCTTGTGACCTTCTAGACATGCAAAATATCAAACAACTCGAAAACAATTAGAACAAACCTTGAGGAGTTTTACCTCCCTAAGGCAAAGAAAGACACAACTAATAACAATATAAGAAAATCTAAATCAAGTTAACACCGTCCCCGGCAACGGCGTCATTTTTGGTCGGAGTGAATCTTTTCGGTAACTTGTCGTTAGGAGCACCTAGACCAAAACACAATTTATAGCTTCACAAACAACTCTTCAATTAGTAAAGGGGAAAGTAAAGGTCGGATCCTAAGGGACGGGAATTGAAATGAGATTTCTATTGGAACTAGTGGTGTCTTAGGGGTGTCACAATTTGGGTTGATGTAGAAGGTCACTAAACTAAATAGCAATAAAAGTAAACAAGCGAGATGAATTGAAAAGGGTTGTAAACAATTGATAAAAAGCACTAGGGTATCATGGGGTCATAGGGGATTCATGGGAATTGATAATACAAACATGTTCTCAAATTATAAGCAAGCAATTATTGTTGTGATGGATTGAGTTGGGTTATATCTTACAATCCTAGGAAAGTTTGGGTCCCGGAGCCTAATCGATTAGATTGTACAACATCTACAAGTCGACTTAGTCTTCCCTACTCAACAACATGCATGGTCTAATGAGACTCGAGTTGGTTTATGTCTTACAAGTCTCACTGAAAAGATAGGTGATGGGTAAAAAACGAAAGGATTCATAGGCTCGCATTTCATCAAACATAACATGTGCATGAGTTGAGATCATAACAAGCAAGCAAATAAACCATGAAAGCATATTAATTTAAGCATGAATCATTCCCCATGTTGGTTTCCCCTAATTACCCATTAACCCTAGCTATGGAACTACTCACTCATTATCATGTTGAACATGCTAGCAAGGTTGTCAATCAAACCAACAAAGTGAAACATGATGAACAAATGAAGGTAATTAGCAATAATTAAAAAGGGATTAAGAGAATTATACCTACTAATGATTCCAATAATAAAGCAAAGAGTAAAAGAAGTACTTGATGCTTGATTGAGAGGTTGTCAATCTCCCAATAATAACCCAAATAATCTTCAATTACCCAAGATAAAGGATGAACAAAAGAGAGATTAAGGAAAGAAAACTTGTATTAAAACTTCATTAATTGTTGATTACAAGATAAAAGAGAGATTTGATTGATATTAACTACCCTAGAGATTGCTAAGAAGAACATGCTCTTCTAATTAGACTAATGGGGTATTTATAGTGGGGATTAGGTGTAGGAATTAGGGTTAACTAAGGGCTTAAATGACGATTAAGTCCCTACTTAGGGAAACGCCGGTATTTTCGGAAGGATGGGCATCTTTCTTTGAAGCTTGAAGAAATGAAGTTGTGCTGTCCTGGAATCCGTGCGTCTTAGGCACGGGATGGCCGGATTCGTGAGTTGCTGCCCGGGCGTCTTTGGGAGAAGATGGGCGTCATCTGGGGTTCCTGCCCGGGCGTCTTGTAAGGAAGACGCACGGATTGTGGCTTGGTGGATGGGCGTCTTCTTAGGAAGACGCACGGATTGTCATGCAGCGTGCTTTCTTCTTCTTTTCTTCATTTTTCTTCATAAAATCCTTGGGGATTTCCTCGGGGATGCAAGGATCTCTTCTCATCATTGCCCATCTACTATAGTATGTACAAAGGCCTTCTAATCTTGTCTCTCCTTGATGCTTGGTCATTGAATTCAATCAATTTAGTCTCGTTTTGCCATGAAAATGCAAGGTTTGCACTCCTTTCCTACCAAGGACACAAAACCTCAAAGAAAATGCAAAACAAATAACTAAAGACAATAAATGACCCAAATATGCACTAAAAAGCATGGGAACAAGGCTAATTCGGGGACTAAATATACTCTAATTATGGTCACATCAAAAATATAGGGAAAAGGAGAAAATTGGCAAGCACCTCCGTGCATGTGACACCGACCACAAACCCGAATGTGTGCATTTGACAAGAAATCGAATGTCATAAAAGTGCAAAAAAGATGAACATGCTATGCAAGAAGTACTACTCTGAATTCCTAATGAACTGGTCATGAATGTCACCAGTTATGGGCTCTAAACCTCAGAAATTGTAAAGTAGGTTGCCAATTTATAGGTCAAGTCTAAACAATCAACTATATTTGAACAAAAACTCGTAGACTATGCGTATGACAAAGCTAATAACCATCAATAGAAGTGCAAGGCTCAAGTAAAATGAAAAGTTATAGTGCAATATCATCACGGAATTCAACCGTTCTGACTCAGCCTATATGTAAAAATAAACGTGAATATTTTTGAATTTTTTGAAATTTTCTAATTTTTTTGAAATTTTTTTTTTCAAACAAATTTTCAATGCAAGCTGAAATAAATAAACGTGAATGCAAAACAAATGCAAATGCAGACTCAAAAGGATGCAATAAAAGGATGCAATACCCTCCCCAAACTAAAACGGACAACGCCCTCGTTGTCCTCCAGCATACACCAGCAGATATATACACGGGAACGAGAATATACAACCAATAAAGAATGAAAAATAATAAAATAAAAAGGAGACAAAATAAATAAAAGAGTTAGATGGACATATAAAACACGAACTTCCCCAAACCAGCCAGAAAACTGGGGAAGTGAGTAGACCAGCAGCTACTCGTCAGCCTCCTCGGCACTCTCACGCACGTCTCTCTGCAATCTCAACTAACAAACCGTCACGGCGCCCTTGGTCCATGACAAAGGACGCCTGAAAGGGTGGTGGAGGTACAAAATTAGCCGGTAAGACCGGCTGTGTCTGGTCAGCGGGTGCGGGAGTAGGAGTAGGAGTAGGAGTAGGAGTAGGGATCGGGGTTGCTGTGGCCGTGGAAGTCTGGCCACCCGTGGAAGGTGCGGATCCCTCTCCGGTCTCAAGTCTACGCCGCTTCTTAGTGGCGGGCAAAGTAGTAGGTGGGCGGACCTGGAGGTGGTAGTCAGGTAAGGGTGGTAGACGGGCGCCTCGTGCAACAGTGGGCAAAGGGGCTAGACGAGGCAGGGTGTCACAAGGTAGGTCCACGGACAAGGAACCCTCTATCTTCCAAGTCCAATAGTTAGAAGTAAGCCAGGTCTGAGAGTGCATAGACGCTAGGCTCAGGTACCTATCTCCCTCTAGGTACGGTAAGTCACGAGGCCAGGCAGGAAAGAGGGAACAGGCAAGAATGGTGGCTATGCCACCGCAGACAATAGATCCCGTGACCTTCTCCCCCTGGGCGTGGAAGTACTGGGCGGTCAGATAGGCAATTTTGAGGGTAAAAGGACCCTCACAGTCAATGTTCAGATAACCGCCTAAGATGGAGAGCTCGTTGTTGTTGATGTTGTTTGGCTCCCTTCGGCCAAAAATGGTACTCCCCATCAGTCTAAGAAAGTAGCAGGCATGGGGAAGTGGACCTGAGCGAGCTTTCGCTCAGGAAAGGTGGTCTGGGCTAAGGTCCGCCAAAGCTGACGAATGAAGTTCCTAGAGGCAACAATGTCGCCCGTAAAGGAAAGGCCGAGTCTGGTACCAAACTCCTCCAATGTCATCGAAAATGTCCGGTTGAACAACCGAAAAGACATGGAAAGACTAGTGGGGACATCATCGTGTGCCCCAGACGAGAAGGTGAAGGAGCTGAAGAACTCAAGGCTCAGCTCCAGAAAGGTATGGCCACTCATAGTGATGAGTCCGGCCATCCCCGTGCCCCGTAAAAGCTCATAAACAGGCTCATAGAAACCGAGCCTCTCAACTGCTGGACGGTCTAAGAATCGGGTAGGGAGACACTCGCAGCCAACTAAGTTATAAAACCTCTTACGATGTACACCATAACCGAAAATTACCTGCGGGTACTCAAGGTGGGAGTCGTCCCCTCGGACAGTGACCGTGCCAGAAGGAGTAACAGAAGTACTAGGAGCTCGAGTAGCACGAGCACGACCACGACCTCGGCCCTGGCCTCTAGAACCTGAGGTAGAAGACCTTCCAGTGACGGTACGAGGAACTAGGGCCGCCCGTAAAGCAACTGCAACTACTGGTGAGTCCGCCACAGGTGTGCTCACCGTGGCTGAAGTAGAAGTTGTGGCTGCTGTGACCGCCACTGAAGAAGAAAGACTAGCAGCAGTGCTAGCAGTAGTAGTGGTTGTTACTGTAGTGGCAGCTGAAACAAGGCTAGCAGCAGTGCTAGCGGCAATAAAAACCGTACCAGCAATAGAGACTAGAAAAACGTAAGTACTGGCAGGTGCGGAGACAGTAGTAGCAGCAAGGACTACCCTCTCAAACAGAGACAAGGATGGACTAGAAGCGGAGCTCGTAGAAGGCATAGAGCTAGAATCCATCCTGAACAGATAGGGCAGGGGAATTGATAAGAAAATAACAGCTAAAAAAAGCGTGAAAACAGTATGACAATTCCCCTCACCAGTCGAAAAATTCGATTATAGCCCAAAATTTCCCAAAATTTCCTCAAAAAGTCGAATGGTAACAAGTAAACACCGACAGGGGAAGGGTATCAGGCATCAATGGAAGCAAATGAAGCAACGGCAACGGCGCCAAAATTTGACAGGGCTGTCGTATACCTATCAAAAATAACTAACTAAACTAACTATATAGCTAGGGAAGTCAGGACGATCTCCTCAGGGAGGCAAGATATCTGTAAGAGTCCGTCTATCTGGAAGGGAGTGATAAATCATGTGGTGGAGATACGGTGGAGCTCAATAGTGAGGGAGATGAGTTCATGGACTTCAATGCAAGTGATGCATCCAAAGAAGCTTGGGATAGTGACTTAGAGGGGGATGACGGCGGTCTCTAGAGATCTCTTCATAGCTAGATGGAGCGGGCATGAGGCACCCATTAAGGCTTAAGTGAAGTTTCCCTTATCCCTTCTCTCTTTAACTTTCATGAAAAGAATTTGATGTTTTCTTAATTTATTGTACCATATTTATTTTGATCATTTATTTTGTAAAGTCCTAGCAACATTAGAGGACTAACACCTTGGCTTCATTAAGGTGTTCTTTATCTTTGTTCCCAACTTCTAAAATCCAAAATGACAATCTTTAGTTTCATGCATTGCATTCCATGTGCATAAACTCCCTCGAAATTCATAACGTTAGAAATAATGTCTATTTTGGTTTGGGGAATTCCATGCATATGCATCGAGAGCTAATTTAAATTATGCTCTCCGCCATAACAAAAACACATGCATCATGTAGTGTAGTTTAGTATAGTTTGCATTTAGTTTAGAAATCATGCATACTCATTGCATAATTTCCTATCGTATTGGCCATTGAGGACAATGCTCATACTAGTGTGGGGATGGGAAATTCTAACTTGACTTTTATTCAAAATCCAAAAAAATCAAAAATTTCGATAAATCCAAAAAAATTGAAAAATTCAAAATCCAAAAACAAGTTCATTTCCTTTGTAGTGTAGTCTTATAAATATTCTTTGTATATATTGTGTTTGTTCATCCTTGTTCACATTGATTGACTACGCCACATCCAAGACATGAGGATATTGAAGACCGCATGGTATGATCTTTCCAATCTCCTTTTTCCTCTTTATGTTAATGATTATGTGCCTTTATTTTGATTGATGCGGTATAAACAATGTGAATTTAGGATTGCATTCAGTTTATATGACATACTAGTTGGTAGACGCATATGCATTAGGATGTATATATGTTAGTTGCATCATGGCATATAGTTGCATTTAGGAAAATTGTTTTGTGAAACCGTCTATTTGGGAAGCTTGACAAGTGTATATAGGCCCTAGTAGATGCTTTTTATTCTTAAGACTTTGCTTGTTACAATACTTGTAAAACACCCTAGGATGTGTCATGCTAGTATCCTTTGACCAATGGATTAAGGCCTAGTCAAGAGTACCTTGTGGTGTGATAACTCCTTGGCTACCGTTTATTCCAAGGTTACCCTTGAAACCATGCAACCATCATTCATCTATGTTCTACCATACATCTTGTCATCAAAGGGAATGGGCACAAAAATTATTCAAATTGAGTTCAAGAAATGAAATAAAAAGTCAAAAAGTTTGCAAATTGCATCAAAAGAAAAGATGAGTATCAAAAATAGAACTCCTATGCTTCAAATTTATGGCACCTCATTACTAATTGGGGTGACTTTGAAAATTTTCAAAAGAAAATGCAAAAGTTGAAAAGTTGTCAAGCATTGAAAATGCCAAACATCAAAAGAAATGGCAAAAAAAAAAAGAAAGTGTTCTCAAATGTCAGATGCCACAAGAAATTGGGGGGAAAAAAAACAACAAAAGCAAACTCCCACATGAAACTCAAATACTATTGATTCCTTTATCCATCGTATCCATTTTTGTGCATAGTAGAGAGGGGACGACCCTTCTTCTTGTTTAGGCAAGAAGGGGAATTCCGCGATCCTCCAGTGTTTCTAACACCATAGAAAGCCTATTCTTGACAAAAGCATTTAACGATTGAGGACAAAGGTACCCTAGCTTGACACAACTTGAAGGTGATTTATTGGTATCCTTCTAGACTTAGTAGTTTGAAGAAACCATATCTATGAAGGAGTCTGTACCCTTGAATTGCTTCCCCTTTAGATAATTTCCGCCACTTAGATGAGAAAAGTGGCTATTCTTTTGTAGGTGCATCCATTACTTGATTTTACGTGCTTTAATGATTGAATGTGTCGCCATTTTGGCAAGACCCACCATGCCTTGCAAGAAGGCATCCTACCTCATGGTTGTCGTGTTGTGAGTTGAAGGGGTGGAGTGAGACCCGCTAATTGTCTCATATCGGCTATATTAGTAGGATAGTTTAAATAAGGGTCCTAGTTTTGTCAACTATTTACTCGGGACGAGCAAAGGTTCGGTTTGGGGATATTTGATGTGATCAATATTTGAGCATATTTAGTCCCCGAATTAGCCTCGTTCCTATGCTTTTTAGTGCATATTTGGGTCATTTACTATCTTTAGTCCTTTATTTGGCATACTCTTTGAGGTTTTGTTTCCTTGGTAGGAGAGGAGTGCAAACCTTGCATTTTCATGGCAAAATAGAGCTAAATTGATCGAATCTAATGACCAAGCATCAAAGAGAAGACAAGACTAGAAGGCCTTTGTACATAATGAAGTAGATGGGCAATGATGAAGAAGATCATTGTATCCCCCACAAAATCCCGGAGGATTGTTCGAAGAAGACAAGAATAAAAGAAGAAAAGGAAGCTGAGGCGGGATCCGCTCATCCCAACAATCGAGACGCCCGTCCAACAGCTCCCCAGGACGCTCGTCCAAGCCACCAGGCCGCCCATCCAACAGCTCCCCAATCCGCCCGTCCCGACCCTTGGACGCTCGGATTGTACTCCAGAGGGGCACGTCCTCTTCCTTCTTCATTTGAGATACGCATATTTTTGGAAGACTAGCTAAAAGGAGACCCGCATCTTTTCTTGAGAGAAGCGATTCCTCAAGGACTTAATCGTCATTTAAGCCCTTAGTAACCCTAATTTATGCACCTAATCCCCACTATAAATACCCCATTAGTCTAATTAGATTATCATCTTCTTCTTATTAATCTTTAGTGTAGTTTATATTATTCTAATCTCTCTTTAATCTTGTAATCAAGGTCTAATCAAATACTAATACAAATCTCATTTCCTTAATTTCTCTTTTGTTCATCTTTTATTTTGGGTAATTGAAGATTATTTGGGTTTATTGGGAGATTGACAACCTTCCATCAGTCATCAAGTACTTCTATTATTCTTTGCATTATTATTTTGGAATCATCATTAGGTATAACTCTCTTAATCCCTTTTTAATTATTGTTAATCATCTTCATTTATTCATCATGTTTTGCTTTGTTAATATGATTGACAACCTTGTTAACATGTTAAACTTGATAATGAGTGAGTAGTTTCCTTAACTAGGGTTAATGGGTAATTAGGGGAAAACCAACATGGGGAATGATTCATGCTTAATTTAATATGTTTTCATAATTTACTTGCTTGCTTGTTGTGATCTCAACTTATGCACATGTTATGTTTGATGAAATGCGAGCCTATGAATCCTTGCATTTTTTACCCATCACCTACATTTTCAATGAGACTTGTAAGACATAAACCAACTCGAGTCTCATTAGACCATGCATATAGTTGAGTGGGGAGGATTAAGTTGACTTGTAGGTGTTGTACAATCTAATCGATTCGGCTCCGGGATCCAAACCTTCCTAGGATTGTAAGATATAAGCCAACTCGATCCTATCACAACAATAATTGCTTGCTTATAATTTGAGAATATGTTTGTATGATCAATTCCCATGAATCCCCTATGAACCCATGACACCCTAGTGCTTTTAATCAATTGTTTACATCTCATTTTAGTCATCTTGCTTGTTTACTTTAATTGTTGATTAGTTTAGTGATCTTCTTATCTCAACCAAAATTGTGACACCCCTAGACACCACTACTTGCAATCGAAAATCCTACATCAATACCCATCCCTTGGGATCCGACCTTTACTTGCCTCTTTACTAGTAGTAGAGTTGTTTGTGAAGTTATAAATATTGTTTTGGTCTAGGTGCTCCTAACGACAAGTAACCAAAATCTAAGCTCAAAGCGAACCCGACCACAAAGTTACCGCTATAGAGGAAGCCAAAGATTTGTCAACCCTATCTCCTCATGAACTAATGGGATCACTAATGGCTCACGAGTTCAATCTCGACAAGCATTCTAGTGAGTCTTCAAAGGGAAGGAGTCTTGCTCTCACGTCCTCTCCAAGCGATGGAGAAGGCGAGGAGGAAGACGAGCTTGCTATGTTCTCAAGGAATCTAGCCGGGTTAGTCAATGGTCAAGAAAATAAAAGGTTCAATAATAATTACTCGAAAAAACGCTTTCCTAAGAAACGACCTAGTTCCACCGTGGGATGCTTTAAGTGTGGTGATAAAACTCACCAAATTAAAGAATGTCCAATGTGGGATGAAATTAAATCAAAGGAAAAACGAGATAAAGTTAAAAATGACTACAAACATAGAGTCATGAACGCTATTTGGGGAATGTCTGACTCCGAGGAACTCATCAAGGAGCAACTAGAGGCTAAAATGTGTCTTACAAGTCATCTCAAGGACAAAGTCTCAAAAACTTCTAAAATTGAACTTCTTAGATGTCTCATGCCTCACCTCGATGATTCCGACTCGGACTCCAACAATGAGGTAAAACATCTAAAAGCCAAGGTTAGATCTTACTCCAAAGAAAAGGTATGTAAGCTTCTTGACAAACTCTTTGATAAGTGTCGTTCACAAAATGATAAGCTTGATGTCATGCAAGACGAAATTGAAGAAATTGCACAAGAAAACTTTAACCTTAAAAATGAACTGAAAGCAACAGACAGTGTCATTGTCACCTCTGAGGCATATGATGATGTAAAAAGAGTCAACAAGTTGAACAAACAATTGACTAAAGAACTAGAGTGTCTTAGGTCGACTCCCAATGATGTCTCTGACCTTGAAAATGTCAACACCACCTTGGTGATGCAAGTTTCCTTGCTAACCAAGGAACGTGATGACCTTTTGAAGGACAAAGATGTTCTCAAAGATGAATTGGATGACCTAGTGGTTGAGATAATTGACTTAAGAGAAACATTATCTGAAACTGTTGCTTCCAACAAAGATCTAGCTAAGTCAAATGAACATGTCAAACATTTTGTCAATGAAAAGGAGCGTCTTAAAATTGAATTATGTGATCACAAGAAAGAAATAGAAGTTCTTCATGAAAAGCTTGCCTTTTTCAAAAAGGGTATGCCCGAATGTAGCACTTCTAAGTCTAATGATCACAAAAGATCCGAAGAATTGGTTGATCTAAACAAACGTCTTGATAAAATGACATCTAAGTATGAGGACTCTAAAGAAAGAATTGGATACCTTGTGTCGAAACTCAATGCTCACACTCATGACTTCATAGTGGAAAAAAGATTGTCTATAGAAATTGAAAACAATAATGAACTTTTAAAAGAAAAATCTGTTTTCAAAGGCGTCATTAATGACCTAGTTGATGAGGTAGAAGAACCTAAAGTAACAGTGTCTTAGACTGTCACCTCTGAAAGTAACAATGCAGTCTCAAATGAACTTGTCACTAACTTATCCAAGGAGAATGAATGTCTTAAGGTTAACATAGATGCCTACAAAAGGAAATTTAGAATGCTTCACGAAAAATTTGTCAAATTTCAACATGATTCTCCCGAATGTAGTTCATCTAGTTCTAAAATCATTCATCTAGATAAATGCATCTCGGGTCTTAAGCTTAATCTTCAACAAAAATCTGAAACTTTCATGGAGCTTAAATCCGAGTATGACATAATGAAAAGGGAGCTTGAAAGCTCTAAAGAAAGAAACAAGTATCTCACCTTCAAAGTCGAGGAACTAGACAAGGAACTTGTTGAAGCTAAGAATGTTTCAAAGAATTGGGAAGGTGGCCAAAATGTTTTAAAATTTCCCACAAATCAGCCTAAAAGATGTGATAAGGTTGCCGGTCTAGGTTTTAAATGGAACAGTCAGTCTGACTGTTACATCCAGAAGCCTAAACCCGACTTTAGGAGAAGGAAATATGTTGGTCTTCCCGAATACATTATTTGCAACTATTGTGGTTATAATGGTCATGTCTTTAATGCTTGCAGGAAAAGACATAATGACATTAACAAGAACATTAAAGTTGTAAAGAAAATGTGGATTAGGAAATACATTGTGAGATATGTTGATCATAAAAGGGGACCCAAGTTTGTTTGGGTTCCTAAACTCAAAGTCTAATCTTGTGTAGGGCTTGGTGACAGCACTACTACAAATGAGCACTTGGGCCACGGCTAAATTCGTGGCGCAAGTGTTAAATTTTCGTGGCTAAATCATTTGGCCACGGAAATACCTTCCGTGACGCAAGTGGCCGTGGCAAAGAGATAGCCACGGGAAAAACAAGAACGTGGCTATTATTAAATTTTTGGCCACGGATTCTCTCGTGTCTAATAACTCCCGTGGCCAAAAAATTTTCCGTGGCCAAAAAATAATTCCCGTGGCAAAAAATATATATGAAAATTAAATAAATAAAATGTTAAATAATTTTTTTTTCACGATCGATATTTTATCATATATGGAATCGTGACAATTTCGGTACTGGTTTCGCTAGTTAACTCGATTCATTTGAACGTTCTTTGGTTTCACCGGTCATGCATTCGCGCGCATCAAAGAGGCTTCCCAGGAGGTCACCCATCCCAACACTACTCTCACTTGAGCACGCTTAACTGTGGAGTTCTTTTGATGTGCTACCGAAACTGAAAGTTAACTTTGTTGATATAATTAGTACTTTGAATCCTTTTAAGTTTATTTTTTTTCTTTCAAAATTTACCTTTAGTACTATTTAATTACAAAAATGTTACATAATTTACGAATTTTTGCGGGAAAAACATCATTTTGGCCAAAACAATCAAATTTTCGATGTTACCCTCCCGACTAATGATTTTGACGTCATTTTTTTGCCCAAGTTAGCAAAACTATTTTCTATAAAAAGTAAATTTAATAGTGTTTTCCTAACATTTTTTTATTTCTTTAGTTTATTGACACTCTTATTTTCATTTCTCTTCAACTCATTTTTTCGTATATTTTTTTACGCAAATGCTATTGTATGACCGCTGTACCTACGATATGAAAAATTAAGCATTTTTGGTAAAATAATGACCATTTTTTATAACTTAAGGTCTTTTCCCCCCCAAATTGGTCACTATTAACCAAAAAGTAGTCACTTTTTACTCAAAAAACACGAAAAATACTGGAGTATCATACAATAGAATCTCTTATTTTCTTAAACTGATTTCTATTTGTGATGATTTATCGTTTTTATCTCAAATTTTTCACATTATTTGCACATGTGACTTTAAATTATTATAATTTCTATATTTTCCCTGTGATGTACTCATTTTCAAAGAAAAAAATTTCTCCATATTGAATTTTGGGTAAATTGATAAAACTACCAAGTTTAGTCATCTTTTTCATAATCAATAGCAACATAATCAAAAATTAGTAATCACTACCAAAATATTAACTTTTTTCTACGATAGGTACCAAGTCGCCTTCTTACTCCAATTTTTTTTTCCTATTTTAAAGGTGTTTTCATCTAAGAGAGGGATTTTGGAAGTGGGCGAGTGGAGATTTGTACTTGAATGATGGCTTTTTGGACTTTTTCAAGTAGGTTGAGATTAGATTTTCAGGCGACTTAGTACCGATCGTAGAAAAAAGTTAATATTTTGGTAGTGATTACTTATTATTGATTATGTTGGTACTGATTATGAAAAATGGTCCTTATATTATTACTGTTTATCAATTAACCCTTGAATTTTTTATATTGATAATTTTTCCGATATGTTTTTTTCTTAATTTATTTGTGGAAGATCATTTTTTTCTTTTATTTCTCAGCGCACTTATTTTATTTAATCAATTTTTTTAATCTAATTGTCGTTTTTTTTTTCACTCCTAAAAAAGTTTTTGCCAAACTTTTTTCTCACCAAGTTAAATTTTATATCAAATTCAAATTTTTCTATTAATATCTTACAAATAAAGTTGTAAATCAAATTTTGAATGAACCAATTGGACAATATGTTAATTTTAGATTGATCAAAGATAGATGATAAATAACTTATTTATTTAATTTTATATGCTATGTCTTTAAATGTGATACGATCATTTAAGATTGTTATTTAAGATTATAATGTTTTAATTAAAAAATTAAAAGAAACTCACGACTCTAATAAACAGAATTATATATTAAAATAAATTTCTTAAATTAGAAATGTTTTGAAAAACCTTCAAAACGTAATTGTGATTTCTAAAAGAATAAAAAAAATTAGACGATAAACTTTTCTTTGCTTGCATATAAGTTTATAAAATTTTACAATCTTATTAAAGTAAATAAAACAATAAAAAAATATTAATTAACTTAATCAAAGTTTTTGCAAAATTTTATATTTAAATGCATTTTCATATTATTTATATTTGATTAAATTTTTCTTTTAGATTTTAGGTTTGCTTTAACATGAAAATATCTTAATTTAAGTCGGAAAAGATAGTCGCCACGGGAGTTTGTTAGTTCGTGGCTAAATTTTTTTTTTGCCACGGAACAATTCGTGGCTAATTAAAATTTCGTCACGGGTGTGACTGTAATACCCCGTATTTTATTTGAGCGAGATATTATTATTTAGTAGTATCGTAAAAGTAATAAATTGATTCATATTGTAAGACGAGTCGGGTTTATAGTTTTAGGTGGCATTTTTGGGTCAAGATGTCATAACCCATTTACCAAATGTTATAACCCATTTACCCATTTACCATATAACCAAATTTTAACCTAAGTTTAACCTAATTCTACCCTAACACAACCCGCCTCACATTCCCTCAACCGCCTCCCTCCTTTCTTCAGCTTAGATCTCGGCTTTCACGCAAAACGAGAGAGAGAGAGAGAGCATGGGTGGTCACGGTGCAGCAAGGAAGGGCTAGGGGTGGTCGTCGACGTTCTTAGGCTACTGTGGTGGTCATTATGGTGGCGGAAAAAGGTAAGGGTTCAAAGCACCTTCTTCTCGTTTTCCATTTCTGTCGGGTTTTTGGTGGGTTGTTTCGTGTCTTGTAATGGCGTCTAGGGTGGTTGTTGACGGGGTATAGGGAAAGGGTGGTTAGTGACGAGGTCAGTGGTGGTGGTTATGGTGGTTTTGAGTGGTGATGGTGGCCGTGAAAGGCGGCTTTGTGGGGGTAGACAAACGGGTTAACGGTGTGCGGTTTCAAAGCGAGTTTAGTGATTAGATTTGGGGTGGCGCCGCCCGTGGACTAGGGGAGGTCGAAACGGTGGCGCCATGTCGTCTGGACTCGTGGGCTGACGGTGAGCAGCACGGTGGTAGTTGGGCAGGGATAGGGTGTTGGTTGCGGTGGAGGAAAGGAGAGAAACAGTGGGTGTTGGTGAGGCACGGCGTGGAACCAGGCCAAAAGAAGGCCACGGTCTGACTCGCCGGCGAGAGTCGACCGTCGTGGGGGTGGTCCTTGGTGGTGGGGTTGAAGTGAGGGACTGACCTGGTGGTTGACACGGTGGTGAGGTGGTGCGTGGTGGTGCGTGAGTGCGTGTGAAGGGGGGTAGTGCGATGACGGGCTGTTTTGTTTTGTAGCGGGTTTTATTAGTTAATCATTATATTCGTTAATCGGTCGTACTTTTAATTAATTAATTTAATTCCCGAGTTGATTAAAATAATTGAAGACGGGTTTAAGTCGGGTTGTTTAAGTTATTCAAATGATTGATTCGGGTTTTTATTAAATCGCGGAATTCGTTTAATCCTTTAATTATCATTTGATTTGAGTTCCGAGTTATTAAAATAAAATAATAATTAATCATAATTAATTATTCTAAGTCGGGTTTGTTTAATAGAAAAGTTACTATATCGGGAAAGTTTCCATTTTGGGAAATGTCCATATTTAGTAGTTAGTAATTATTATTATTATAATTGTTTTAGGTGACGAATTCGTGAAGAATTGATAATCAAATTCATTGCTTTATTTCTGGACTGCTTAACTGCTTAATTGGATTTGCTGGCACTATGAGGTAGGGAAATACACTTGTCTTATTATCGTCGTTGTTGAGTTGTGTTGACTTGATTCCTGGTTGTTGACTTACGTTATGATTTATATACGGGAAGTGATTGACTGAATTTATCGTATTGAGTATGATATCACAACATCGGGTAACTGGCATGACTTTATGATTTATTAGTTCAGTGATTTATATACATACTGCATTGCATTAATTACTGTTGAGCATTTCATATGCATTGGAGTTGGAGGAGGATGTGGTGGTGACGATGTTGGGATACGATGTGATGTTGTGATAAGGCCCAGGCGGGTTCTGCAGGACTTGCCCTGGTGTCCTCAGCTGTGAAGTGGCAGATCGGCTACGGTCGATATATATATAGTCTAAGGGGATCGGTATGGGCATTTGGGTTGTCCGGGGTATGAGATGAGATATGAGTTGAGATGGAGATGGAGGTGACGGAGGAGCATGCATATCATGTTTATTGTTTCATTTTTTTTTTTCCTACTCAACCTCGTGGTTGACCCTGTGTATTCGTGAACACCTGTGATGAACCATAATGGGGAGCGATTTTGACAGTACTAAAGATTAGCCGACTTGGGAGCTATGGGATGCGTGAGGACTTGGCCAGTCTACCTAGAAGTCTAGATCACATAGAAGATTTTATCACTTAATTTATTTTCCCCTGCGGGTTGTATTTATCTTATATTAAGTATTAGTTGGATAATTTGTAATGAACACGTAATCGTTAAGTTTTAATTTAAAGTACTTGGGTTTTGTTGTACTTTGTTATTCACTACCTCGGGAAACCGAGATGGTGACAGTCCGGTTTATTGGGGAATGTCTTGCCAAAGGCTCCTTCATAAACCGGGGTGTTACAAAGTGGTATCAGAGCAAAACGATCCTCAGGCCTAAACCAATGAACCCAATGAACGTAGGATGTGTCCAAGTAAAATGAACCCCTGGGAATAAACTGATAGGAGCTCACAGTGCGGTTAAGACGGCGCCCTTAATACGTGCTCTTTTGCCCTCTCAGTTTTGAACCAGGTAACCCGAGAGAAATTGAGTGAATGGGTAGTTAGAAGGAAAAACCTTGAATATAATCGAGTGGATGTACACCTTGAGACCCATATGTTCTAACCATTCTACAGGACAACGTTACGGTAGGTATTTTGTATGAATGATGATGTGATCATATGATGTTGTGGAAATGAGAAATAAATCTTCGTGTTCAGATTGATAATCAGTGAAGTGTTGGAATGTGGTAATCGTGAGCGTGAAAATAATTACGAAATTATGATATTTACCTAGGTGGATGTTGAATGATGTGCTGATAGTACTATTATGTCTAGTGATATGCGGTTATGTGATCCCAAAGCCATGCTAGTATAGTCTTGTGATAGTAATAAGAAACACTATTGAACTGCATGTTTCTAGTCATAGCAATCGTGATTAGATGTAAGGAGTAGATCGAGATGCAACGGGATTCTATGGGGTAGATGTTACGAAGGTATACAGTGTGAGATTTAAGTTAGGATGAGTTAGTATCGATAGTGTGGTTGTAAGAGCTTGGAACATAGTAGGTGAATGACCTAGTGCTGAAACAAGTTTGTTTGATTTTACTCCCTAATTGATCTGGCTGTCAATTCTTTTCTGTTAATCCCCTATGGATGAAAATTTTGTGAGAGATAGCCTCGTGAGTTAGTGTTCATTTGGCGTTGGTTTCATACTTATATGATATACGGATTAGGAGTAATAAATATTTTAGTGGGCTGTGGTCAGGAAGTTCCTGTGCAGTGATGTTTTGACCAATGATTTTGTAAAAATCCTCATTTAAATTGTACTGATAATTTTTGCATAATTCCAACTCCATCGGTCAGAAGATTCGCATATGTTTTCAAATTGTAAGCCACGAAAATTCTTGAGGTTTCTATATTAAATGGTACGTTTTGCAAACTGACCCAAGTTTCGAACCAATTGCCGTCACATACTTATTTGGAACAACTGAGTTGTAAAATGCCTTAAAAATGAAATTCTTGTGCTTTAGACATAATTCTTTTTCCCCTGTGTTTTTAACTCTCGGTATGTTATAAAAAGTAATCTAACTCAAGTATTCGTTGGACGGTTATTTATTGTGATTTTTGAAAGTTACAACGTGAATCATGACTTGTAAAATGTGCGTACTATGTGAGTTTTCATATAATTGTTTGGTTATTTCATGAGCCTTATTAATGTGATCTTATAATGTTTTATATGATGATAGTAGCACGCATGTTCAGTAGTTATGTACCTTAACAGGCGATAAAATTAAAGTCTAGTTGATAACATTGTTGGCATGATAGCGTGAGTAAAATTGGATAGCTTAAATTGATTCTTAATCAAGGGTGAAATATTTTATACGAGTCCAGTTGTTGCATATTTTATGTATGTTTGGCATGTTGTAATATCTCTAGTATGTTCATCATATTTGCATGGTGGTCGGATATATATAAATATAAAACTATGTTCTCATATCTTGGTAAAGTTGATGGCGTTAAAAGTTAATTTGATTGTTCTAATATACTCGCATGAATAATTATAATAATTATGTCTAAACGTTTACACATGGATGATAGTAATGAGTATGTCCAAATGTCACACATGTAGGTTGCATCTAAGTTCTAATGTCTTTCATATGAGTTGTGTGCCAATAGTTATATTTATTACCTTCATCACATTAAATTATTTCAGTTGGACCTAAAATTATAACATGATAATAAACAATGTTGTTATTCCTTATTGAATATGTTCGTTATTATATTGTCATAAAATGCTTAAGTGATTCTTGCAATTGTATGGGTATGATATAAAGGAAACTGTTTGATATAACATGACAATTGGCATATCTATATACTCAAGTCGTTACTATCAATTATATTACAATAAAAAAATTGTCATGATAACTATGTTAGCAATTATAATGGGATAACTCTTTTGATGATTCACATGATATGCATTGGTTTAAATGATAGTCATTATAGTTACATTTAATTGAGCCTACGAGTTGCCTAATTATTCAATCATGCAAATCAGAGAAGTGGTTCTAGTTGCTAATCTTTTATCATAGCTAGTGTTCTACAAAGTATATGATGGCAAATGTATATGTTTAAACTCTTTATACAATATCTCTTGTTTTCTTTGAAAATGAATTATACTAAGTTCTTTGGACACAATTGAATGATATGGTTGCTAAAATGTGAAACATAGGTGTGATATGGAAGTAATGTTGTCGTTGTCATAGATCATATGTAGTTACCTTTATTGGGAAACATGTTTTCAGAATTGATATCGTGCAAACAATTTTTATGATTTAAGATATGAATTATGAGTATGTTGTTGATTGCTTAAATTCATCGACCTAATTCGTGACCTAAACCAGTGAGTGAGTAAAGGGTTGTATGGACATGTCAATAAGACCCTGCGATTGTGATAGATAGTAGTGGTAGATCTATTTCCGTGATATGTTTACAAATGTGAGAAGTTCTTAAATTGTTTTGTTGATTTTGCTCTCGCTCGTTCATAGTCTATAATTGATCATCAAATTTATTAGTTGTGAAACCGTGTAAACCATGATTCCTTTCGTGTTGTTCTTTTAGTTGAAGTTGTGTTTTTAAGTTACGCATGAGCTAGTAATAAATGTTACGTGTTGACAATCAGTTAATTCCTTAACAAAACCTTGTTTCGACCTTAATGTTGATGCGCAACCTCTTATCATGTATTCTTTCCTGTCACGTGTGGTTGATAATGATCTTGTTGCATAGGTATATGAAAATTTGAAAAGAGGTTACGAGGACGTAACCATGTTTCTAGTCGGGTAGGATTGTAAAATCTTAATGTTTGTATTGCACTTATTTGTAGATGGTGGTTTTGATCAAGTAAATGTTCCGTTGTGGGGTACCTATGCAAATGAGTTCTATATGTTTGTTCCTACTTCTGTTAGTTGGTTGATGTGTAAAAGAAGAGTGTAGTAAACTATTGATATTGAGATTGAGATTGGCCCTAGTATTGAGTTGTGGGGCCTGTGTGCCGAGTTATGTTTACGGTCCAGTGTGATCATGGTTATTGAGTTACTTGAGTTCGAGATCGGAATTTAGATGGAAGACCACGGTGTTCTCAGATGAATATTTAGTTGTTATACAGTTGTGTTCTCAGGTAGTTATTAGTCGTAGTTAATTGAGTTAAGTAACGACGAGGTAAACTTCGGGACGAAGTTTATTTTTAGGAGGGCAGAATGTAACATTCCGTATTTGTTATGTTAATTGAGGTGTCAAAAGTGTGTGTTAACCGCGTTAGAAATGCGTGACGTCCGTATGTACGATATATAATGCCCTGCTGATGTTTGAGTACGGGAGCGAACTTCGGGACGAAGTTCATTTTAAGGGGGGAAGACTGTAATACCCCGTATTTTATTTGAGCGAGATATTATTATTTAGTAGTATCGTAAAAGTAATAAATTGATTCATATTGTAAGACGAGTCGGGTTTATAGTTTTAGGTGGCATTTTTGGGTCAAGATGTCATAACCCATTTACCAAATGTTATAACCCATTTACCCATTTACCATATAACCAAATTTTAACCTAAGTTTAACCTAATTCTACCCTAACACAACCCGCCTCACATTCCCTCAACCGCCTCCCTCCTTTCTTCAGCTTAGATCTCGGCTTTCACGCAAAACGAGAGAGAGAGAGAGAGCATGGGTGGTCACGGTGCAGCAAGGAAGGGCTAGGGGTGGTCGTCGACGTTCTTAGGCGGCTGTGGTGGCTGTTATGGTGGCGGAAAAAGGTAAGGGTTCAGCACCTTCTTCTCTGTTTTCCATTTCTGTCGGGTTTTTGGTGGGTTGTTTCGTGTCTTGTAATGGCGTCTAGGGTGGTTGTTGACGGGGTATAGGGAAAGGGTGGTTAGTGACGAGGTCAGTGGTGGTGGTTATGGTGGTTTTGAGTGGTGATGGTGGCCGTGAAAGGCGGCTTTGACAGGGGTAGACAAACGGGTTAACAGGTGCGGTTTCAGGCGAGTTTAGTGATTAGATTTGGGGTGGCGCCACCGTGGACTAGGGGGAGGTCGAAACGGTGGCGCCATGTCGTCTGGACTCGTGGGCTGACGGTGAGCAGCACGGTGGTAGTTGGGCAGGGATAGGGTGTTGGTTGCGGTGGAGGAAAGGAGAGAAACAGTGGGTGTTGGTGAGGCACGGCGTGGAACCAGGCCAAAAGAAGGCCACGGTCTGACTCGCCGGCGAGAGTCGACCGTCGTGGGGGTGGTCCTTGGTGGTGGGGTTGAAGTGAGGGACTGACCTGGTGGTTGACACGGTGGTGAGGTGGTGCGTGGTGGTGCGTGAGTGCGTGTGAAGGGGGGTAGTGCGATGACGGGCTGTTTTGTTTTGTAGCGGGTTTTATTAGTTAATCATTATATTCGTTAATCGGTCGTACTTTTAATTAATTAATTTAATTCCCGAGTTGATTAAAATAATTGAAGACGGGTTTAAGTCGGGTTGTTTAAGTTATTCAAATGATTGATTCGGGTTTTTATTAAATCGCGGAATTCGTTTAATCCTTTAATTATCATTTGATTTGAGTTCCGAGTTATTAAAATAAAATAATAATTAATCATAATTAATTATTCTAAGTCGGGTTTGTTTAATAGAAAAGTTACTATATCGGGAAAGTTTCCATTTTGGGAAATGTCCATATTTAGTAGTTAGTAATTATTATTATTATAATTGTTTTAGGTGACGAATTCGTGAAGAATTGATAATCAAATTCATTGCTTTATTTCTGGACTGCTTAACTGCTTAATTGGATTTGCTGGCACTATGAGGTAGGGAAATACACTTGTCTTATTATCGTCGTTGTTGAGTTGTGTTGACTTGATTCCTGGTTGTTGACTTACGTTATGATTTATATACGGGAAGTGATTGACTGAATTTATCGTATTGAGTATGATATCACAACATCGGGTAACTGGCATGACTTTATGATTTATCAGTTCAGTGATTTATATACATACTGCATTGCATTAATTACTGTTGAGCATTTCATATGCATTGGAGTTGGAGGAGGATGTGGTGGTGACGATGTTGGGATACGATGTGATGTTGTGATAAGGCCCAGGCGGGTTCTGCAGGACTTGCCCTGGTGTCCTCAGCTGCGAGCTGGCAGATCGGCTACGGTCGATATATATATAGTCTACCGGGGATCGGTATGGCTGGGTTGTCCGGGGTATGAGATGAGATATGAGTTGAGATGGAGATGGAGGTGACGGAGGAGCATGCATATCATGTTTATTGTTTCATTTTTTTTTTTCCTACTCAACCTCGTGGTTGACCCTGTGTATTCGTGAACACCTGTGATGAACCATAATGGGGAGCAGATTTGACAGGTACTAAAGATTAGCTGACTTGGGAGCTATGGGATGCGTGAGGACTTGGCCAGTCTACCTAGAAGTCTAGATCACATAGAAGATTTTATCACTTAATTTATTTTCCCCTGCGGGTTGTATTTATCTTATATTAAGTATTAGTTGGATAATTTGTAATGAACACGTAATCGTTAAGTTTTAATTTAAAGTACTTGGGTTTTGTTGTACTTTGTTATTCACTACCTCGGGAAACCGAGATGGTGACAGTCTGGTTTATTGGGGAATGTCTTGCCAAAGGCTCCTTCATAAACCGGGGTGTTACAGTGACATAGTTCGTGGCTAAAATGATTATTTGCCACGGGTGTAGCTTATTTCGTGGCGCAAGTGACTTTTTGCCACGGGAAAAGTCATCCCGTGGCATAAATTTTTTTCCAAAATAATGAATAAATTTTTCCCGTGGCTAAGCCGATTTTAGCCACGAATTATAAATTCTCGTGGCATAATTCGTGGCGCAAGTGACAATTTGTTGTAGTGCAGGCGGCCGCAATTGGTACTTGGATAGTGGATGCTCTCATCACATGACGAGTGATAGAAGCCAATTCCTCTCACTTAAAGCTCATGATGGTGGCACGGTAACGTTTGGTGACAACAAAAAGGTGAAGTAATAGGCATTGGAAAGGGTAGTAAGTCATCGTTACTTTGTGTCGACAACGTGTGGGTTGTCAAAGGTTTGAAGCATAATGTCCTTAGTATTTCTCAACTTTGTGATAAGGGTAATATTGTTGAATTTAGTGCTAATTTGTGTCGTATTGTTGATACTACAACCCATAAGTTGATTCTTGAAGGTAGACGTGTCAAAGATGTTTACCTAACCGATTTGAACATGCTATCCGGTCATACTATGTCTTGCATAAGTGTAATAAAAAATGATTGTTGGTTGTGGCAGAAAAGATTTGGTCATGTTAGTGCTAAAAATCTTAATACCCTTAGAAGACTTGACCTAGTTGAAGGTTTTCCTAACATGAAGTTTGAATTTGATAAGTTATGTGATGAATGTGCTAGATGTAAACATGTTAGAAGCTCCTTTAAATCCAAAAAGTGTACAAGTCAAATTTGATGAATCTATCATTCTTGGATAGGTACAAAATAAGGATGAAGATGATGAGGATGAATTTGAGATTGGTTTTGTGAGAAAAGACTTTATGTTTGCGGATGAGGAAGCTCCAAACAATGACGCCCTGCAACAGACAGATGGACAGTTACCTGCCAGTGTCAACAACATTTCAGGGGGAACACGTGGTATCTCCACTGCCACTGTTTCTTCTCAGGACACAACAGACCCAATAATTGTTGCCTCCACCTCCAGAAATGAAACAACTTAGGACAGCACTGATGATGACTACTCTAATCAGAAGGAAACAGTCACTGAGACAGCCACTACTGAGGGGGGAACAAGAAACCATTGTCCAAAAGAAGTGGAAACATCAAAGCTCTCATCCACTCTCAAATCTCACAAGTGATCTTAACTCTGGAATTCGAACAAGATCCTCCCTCAGCAATCTTGCTCATCTTGACGAGTATTGTGCCCACAATGCCTTTCTTTCTTAAGTGGAACCAGAAAATGTAACAGTCGCTCTGACTGACGCTGACTGGTTATTAGCCATACAAGAAGAACTCAATCAATTTAAGAGGAATGAGGTATGGCACTTAGTCCCTAGACCATCTAATCGTACCACCATTGGTACTAGATGGGTCTTTCGCAACAAGCTTGATGACTCGGGAGAAATTGTAAGGAACAAGGCTAGACTAGTGGTGAAAGGTTATAACCAACAAGAGGGTATTGATTATGATGAAACCTATGCACCGGTAGCTAGACATGAAGCCATACGATTACTTATAGCTTTTGCGGCTCACAAAGGCATTAAACTCTTCCAAATGGATGTCAAAACCGCTTTCTTTAATGGATATTTGGAAGAGGATGTATTTGTGGAGCAACCTCCGGGCTTTAAGGACAATGATTTTCCGAACCATGTTTTCAAATTAGACAAAGCTCTTTATGGTCTAAAACAAGCACCTAGGTGTTGGTATGATAGATTGTCTAAATTTCTCATTGAAAATGGTTTTAAAAGAGGCTCCGTTGACAAGACATTGTTCTTAAAGTCACAGTCTGCTGAACTGTTGGTTTTCCAAGTATATGTTGATGACATTATATTTGGTGCAACAAATGAACTCCTTTATGTGTATTTTTCGGAACTAATGAAATCGGAGTTTGAAATGAGCATGATGGGTCAGCTAGGATTTTTCCTTGGGCTCCAAATCAAGCAAACAAAGAATGGAATCATGATCCATCAACAAAAGTACATTAAGGAAATGCTTAAGAAATTTGGTATGACTAATGGTAAGTCTCATGATACACCTATGGTAGCCGGGCCCAAATTGGACAAAGATGAACTCGGTAAGAATGTTAGTGCAAAGGTGTATGGAGGTATGATAGGCTCACTTCTTTACTTGACCGCAAGTCATCCCGACATTCTCTTTAGTGAATATTTATGTGCTAGGTTCCAAGCAAATCCGAATTTAAAGCCGTTAAACGAATTCTTCGGTATTTGATTGGGACACAAGATCTCTACTTGTGGTACCCCTTATATTGTCCATTTGATCTTATAGGTTTTTCCGATGCGAATTATGCGGGTTGCATGGTAGATCGAAAGAGTACATCCGGAATTGCAACATTCTTGGGTCCTTGTCTCATTTCATGTGGCTCAAAGAAACAAAATACGGTGGCTCTTTCAACGGCCTAAAGTGAGTATGTTAGTGCCGCACATTGTTGTTCTCAATTTCTTTGGGTAAGACAACAACTTCTTGACTTTGGAATTATTTACGACTCCATTCCCATCATGTTGTATAATACGAGTGCAATAAATATTTCCAAAAATCCGATTCAACATTCTAAGACTAAGCATATTGAGATTCGTCACCATTTTATTCGTGATCATGTAGAAAAAAGGCATATTAAACTTATTTTTTGCTAAACCGAAAATCAAATTGCCGACATATTTACTAAACCACTTGCATGTGAACAATTTGAAAAACTTAGGTTACAAATTGTTTAATTTATTGCATGTAGTCTTTGTGTGAATTTAACTAATCCCTCATATGATTGACTAGAACGGGTTTGCTATCTTTTATTCTAGTTTATTCATTCCATGTTATGTCCATCATCGATAAACCGTTTATGTGCTTGATAATCACTCAACCGCATGTCTAGTCTTGTGTTTAATGGCTCATACCCTATTGAATGAGGACACCTCCCCTCTCAAATCAATCCAAATACCAACCCTTTCAACCACCTTCAAATGGATTTCTCTTACTCTTCAAATTGCTCACAATCCTTCATTTTCAATACCCAAAGACCTCACTCCTTCACATTCAATTCACTTATGTTGCAAAGGTCTATGTGAAACAAAGAACCAAACAACTACATGTTCTATATATGCATTAAGAGATGATTGGGAAGTTGGTTAGAAAAACGGAGATAGATGAAATTGAAAATTGAAGTTGGTTAGAAAAAAGGAGATATATGAAAAGAAAAAAAAAACAAAAACAAAAAAAAAAGTGGAAAGAAATGGGAAGGCAATATGCGAAATGTCAAAGTGATTATTGGAAACGAGATATATGAAATTGAAAAATGCGATGGTCTTGAGAAAAGAAGTAAAGCAAAAAATTTGGAAGAAATTAAAAGGAACTCATAGTGTATGCCACTGTTGCTATGCTCAAAGGTCAAGATCAAATTTGTCAAGAATTTTCATGAAATGAGAGCAACATATAAGAAATTGATGTTCCTTCATCACATGTTGAGAACTTATTTGGTGCATACCTTGGTGGTTTCAATATACAAAGTCCACTGCAACTGTAGAGATGACTGTGACTCAGACATTCATTGTCAAACCTCAATCATTTTGCTATCTTCTTCATTATCCTCAAAAACGATGACCAAACTTCCGCACCCTAAATTTTCCATAATAAAACATGTCTTTTGCCTTCCACCTCTTGTCCCTCTCTCATTATCATTCGGTGGTGTACTCATTAAACTATGGTTTAGCCTTGTTGAACTTTGTGTTTGAACTCATGTTTAAACCTTTGCTTTGTGTTGACCTTGTTATTATGACACAACCATGGTTGTCTTTCATGTGACGTCTCATGCATGATTATTCTGTGTCCGGGGGTAGCCTCTTACCTTTTGATGATGTCAAGAGGGGGAAAAGGGAAAATTAATGTTCTTTCTACTTGCTTATTGATTAAACTCTTGCTATGTGGTGGAAAATATATGTTAGTAATCTTGTTCTAGGCTTTGTGTGTTTCTTAAGTCTTTTTCTAGGCTTTGTGTGTTTCTTAAGTCTACATTGCTCTTATTTCTACCTTCATGATTTATCTTGGATTGACCACTTAAGGGGGAACTTAATGGAAACATTAATTTTATGGGGCTTGTCATCAACAAAGGGGGAATTTGTTAGGACATATTTGTTGATGATGACATGCCCAATTTAATCGTGTTTCTAAGTGTACCATTTCAGGAATAATGCAACCTCCTCGAGCAAGAATTAATCAATATCAAAGTCAAGAATGGTTGATAAATTGTTCACCGAAAGATTTAGAGTCAATTGTGTCATCTAATGTACATGTTAGGGAGTAGAGTATTTAAACGCAATAACAACAGTCAAGACAACTGTTACTCTTGCAAGTAACGATAGCCTCGAATGTTACCATGGTCTGTAACACTTGAAACTTGATTTTATCTTTCGAAAATCCTTTTTATCTTTTTAAATGGCTTGGATTTAAATGATGACTTTCATATTTCTTTTTAAGAGTTGGGTTTCTAGAAAAGAGGTTTAGCTAATTATCAATTCAAATTGTTTCCTTCTTTATGCCAATTTGTTTCCTTGGTCTTTTATAAAACAAAGTTTGCTCTATGCCATTTTGTATAAGCTTGTCATCTTATGACTTGTTTTCCACTCTTTGTTTTCTGAAAAATCAAAGGCTTATTTTGGATAAATTACAAACCTTCTTTTCTTCTTTTGCTTCTCAAAAGAGTGCCCTCTTTTGTGCAAGTTTGGGAAAGAGTTAGTCTTCATCACATGTGAAGACTTTTGACTCACAAACCCTACCTCATCTACCTTATTTACCCTCTCTATAAAAGGAACCCTTCTCCTTACTTTGAAAGCAAGAATTTTCAGAGAAATCAAAAGTATTTTTGCAAAATCAGTTTTTAAGAACTCGAAATTTTCTTTGCAAAAAATCTTCTAAGTCTTCAAGTGAGTCAGTCGAAATTACTGTTACTTCACAGTGTTGTATCCTCTCTTCTGGAAATCATTTGAACCAATAAGTTGTCCTTCTCAATTCTTTTTAAGAATCAGTCTAAGGAAACTTGGTTTGTGAACATTCTAGTTAGAGTGTAGAGTTTGCAAAATTGTTTTCAAGTTTTCAAATCGTTTTGATATTTTGAAAAGCTTTCAAAGTCTTCAAGTGTTACAGTCATAACAACTGTTGCTTTAAATATTAAACTCTCTCTCTTATGAACCGTTTGATCTTGTAAGTTGTCCATATCAATTCTTGTTAAAGAATCGGTCCGTGAAAACTTGATCCTTGTAAACGTTCTATGTTAGAGTGTAGAGTTTTAGGACGGAGTAGTCCTTTACCTCTTGTGGGAACCGGAGTAGGCTGTGAGATGTTGAGTTCTAGGACGGAGTAGTCCTCTAACTCTTGTGGCAAATGGAGTAGGTTGTGAGTTGTTGAGTTCTAGGACGGAGTAGTCCTTGAAATTATGTGGTAACCGGAGTAGGTTGCGAGTTCTTTTTATTGTACGGGTTTTTAGTAGTCGGAGTAGATCACTAAATCAATCAATAAAAAGTAGATTGGACGTAGGCACTTGAGTTCTTGCCGAACCAATTCAAAAATCATTGTGTTGATCTCACTTCGCTTTTAATTCCGCTGCAGTTTATCTTATTTGTTCTTCATTCACGCTTTAGTTAGCAACAGTCCTGAATACTGTTACTTCTGGTCTGTAGCTTTTACTTCACTTGCTAAGAGAAATAAGTAACAGTCTGAACAACTGTCGCTTCCTGATTTCAATAACTTACTTTGGGAATCGTGATACACTCTTAATCATTCAAATTATTTAATGTAACCATTTAACATTCATATTGTCAATCAACTTACATTAAAACAATAAATATTAGGTTGAAAATTTCAGTTAAATTCATTCATTGTTCTTAAGCATAACAGTCAGCGATACTGTCGGTTTGGTCTGTTGCTTACAACATTTGAGAAGCAAACTAGTAACAGTCTGTCTCACTGTTCCTCTAGTTAGGTCAACAATACACCTTTTAACTTTCATTTAAAAGGGGTGTTTGTTAGATACTTGAGATATCATTTCATTTGACTAACGTAAATCAATTAAGTTTAGTTAAAAATTTTAAAACACTACCTAATTCACCCCCTCCCCTCTTAGGTACTTAGAATCCATAAAATCTTCACTTTTGGTGTCCAGGAAATCAAGGAATAACCCAAAAGTTGCAATAATAACCAGTAAATGATCGAACTAAAAGGGAAAACTACCCCAATTAGCATCAGAGTACCCTTGAAGAACAAAATCTAAAGTGGCAGGTAATGAAGGCTATGGTCAAAACTGCCTTTGTGGTACTTATCTATATGAATGGTAGCATTATAATATGGAAGATGAGGTTGACTCAGGAACTAACTCGGCCATTTAACAGAGAGAAATATTTAGACGCGTTGGGTTGAGATACTACATTCGACCAACGAATTGTCCATAAGTTTCAGGATCAGGGAGAAGGTCATCAAGGGCAGCTTGATTAGGAAACAACTTAGTTCATTTTGAAATGTGTATAACTGATGGGGTGAAGCAACAAAACCTATATCATTGAGCAAATGTAGTATATATTTTTGTTGATAAAGCATTAAACTTGTTGATTTCTTGCAATTTCAAGGCAGGAAAATATCGACGGACTCCCGAATCTTTGAATTGTAAATTGAGAATCTAAAACAGCTTTGACTTGAGAATGATAATGTGAGCTAAAACTTGGTATTAATAGTTCATTAGCGTAAACGAGGACAGTAGTTAACAGAGTCGCGTTTATCGGCCTTAGCCTAGTATCGTCTTATGATTGTAATGGGTCGTAGTAATGTAACCCTATCTATCGTATGTACTATATATATTTCATAAACGTAATAGAAGAGGTAAGGTTCACGTTTTCGTAATTTATCATGGTATCAGTGAACTACTAAACAAAATTAAAATCCTAAAATCCCTAACCCTAGCCGCCATGACAAACGGCGAAGGTAGTACCAAAATCGATGCCACTTCCCCGTACTATCTTGGTCCACAAGATAAACTGGGTGACTCTATCACCCCTATTCGTCTCACGTTAGTCAATTTCGATGAATGGGCTCATGGCGTTCGTGTTGCCTTGAAGTCTCGTCGTAAGTACGTTTTCGTTAATGGTACCATTAACGAACCTAAAGCACCGTGTACATCCGATGACTGGGAAACCATTCATTCAATGTTAGTCTCGTGACTGAGAACCACGATTTCTCCCGAGGTACATTTGCTTCACCTTAAATACGAAAACGCGAAATGCTTGTGGGACGATCTCCATGAGCATTTTGGCGTAGTTGATGGTTCTCGAATTCAACAAATAAAGGCTGGTATTTGTGATTGTCGTCAAAATGAAAGTATGTCAGCTGCCGTTTACTATGGAAAATTGTGTCAACTTTGGGACAATCTTGATCAACATGAACCGATCATAGATTCCAAGTGCTGTAACAGTTGCACGAGTAGAAAACAATACGCTGCCCGTCGTGACTCTGACCGTCTTCATCATTTTTTACTCGGTTTACTTCCCGGCCCGTATGCTTCCCTTCGCTCTGTTATTTTTTCCCAAAATCCCTTGCCCACTGTGGCTAGGGCATTTCATATGATTAGTCAAGAGGAGAGGGTGAGGGGTTTCGATAAAGCGAATGAAACCGCCACTGAAATTGCAAATTTTCATGTTAATTCCAAAACTCGACCTCCTGCAAAAGCACCCTCACAAATGAATCGGACTGAAAGACAAAAGCTTCACTGTAACAATTGTAATTGGGATGGTCATGATAGGAGTATGTAATTCGATTTGATGGATGAGCGACCTGATTGGTGGTATGAACTAAAAGGTCTCACTAAACCCACTCGTGGCAGCGGGTATGGTCTTGGTCGTGGCTGTGGAGGTGGGTCAGGTCGTGGAGGGGGGCGAGGAGGTTACCAGTCTCGTGATGTGGGTAGTAGTCCTGCTGAAACAAATATCTCCAAGGTCGAAAGCAGCCATAACGTAGAAACGTACCTCGTCCGTCGTCAAAGAACCTGTGTCGTCTGCTTCTCTAGTCACTGTGTATGGTACGCCCTCTCACACTCATTCTGGTAAGTGGCTTATCGATACGGGATGTTCTCATCATGTCACGGGTAATTTTGATCTTCTTTGTAATGTGCGAAATATTCCTCAACGCATTGTCGGATTGCCTGATGGTACGAAAATTGGTGCCTCGAAAGTGGGTCGTGTGACCTTAACCTCGACTATTTTTCTTGAACACGTGCTTTATGTACCTCAATTAAATTGCGATTTAATTTCTGCTTCACAATTAAGTGACGACTTGAATTGTGAATTTGTGACTAATTCGGCTTTGTGCATTATTCAGGACCGGGCTACGAGGGAGATGATTGGCACGGGTGATCGCCTAGATGGAGTATACTACCTTCATCAAGCACCGTCGTCAACCGTCTTGAGCACCATAGCCGTTTCATCCTCTTTTAATTTATGGCATAAGCGCCTTGGACATCCGTCTGAGCAAGTTGTTCAATTACTTCCTTTCTTTTGCAATAATAAACAGTCTTTGTCAAAGCCGTGTGAGGTGTGTCACCAAGCTAAACATATTCGTAGTAGTTTTCTGATAAGTAATAATAAAGCTTCGTGTGCATTTGAATTGATTCATTGTGATTTATGGGGACCGTATGACACTCCCTCGTTTTCCGGTGCGCGCTATTTTTTAACGTTGGTCGATGACTTTTCTCGGGGTGTGTGGATTTACTTGTTGAACAACAAAACTCACGTATATGCTAAGTTCATGCTATTTGTTGCTATGCTAAAAAGACAATTTTTAGCTGATATAAAAATTGTTAGAAGTGATAATGGGACGGAGTTCAACACATTAAAATCTTATTTCGATAGTCAGGGTATATTGTTTCAGTCGTCTTGTGTTGGGACACCACAACAAAACGGTAGGGTAGAGAGTAAACATCAACATATTCTTAATGTCGCCAGAGCCTTGCGGTTCCAAGCCGGCTTCCTGTGGAATTTTGGGGTGAATGTGCCTTAGCCGCTGCGTATTTGATAAACCGTACACCCTCTCGTATTCTCGATGGTGTGACACTATATGAGATGATTTTTGGTCAACCCCCGGATTTTGAAAGTATACGAGTCTTTGGGTCCCTATATTATGCTCATAATCAAAGAGCTAGGGGTGACAAGTTTGCTAGTCGGGGTCGTAAATGTATATTTACGGGATATCCCTCCAGAACGAAAGGCTGGTATTTATATGATCTTGACCGACGTGAGTTTTTTGTCTCACGGGATGTTACATTTTACGAAGATAATTTCCCGTATTTGGACCCATTGCCCTCGACAGTGACCTCGACTTCGACAAATACAGAGGTCTCGGACGACCTTGTCATTGATTGGGGTAGTATTGAAGAAGAAGCTAGTGCTCCTACTCCCCCATCCTCCACGGCCCAGGCCGGTGACCCCACTCCCATGGTTGAAGACGTGGTACCTCCTGCGGAGATGGGTCGTGGACATCGACCCAAATCAGTCCCTAAGCATCTTCAAGACTATGTTGTTAATCTTCCAGGCCATGGTAGTAGTTCGTCCAGTGCATCCTCGCTCACCGTGTCATCGTCTCTCTCAGGTACGCCTTATCCTTTAGTTAATTATCTTTCTAGTCACAAATTCTCGTCCAATTATCGTACTTACCTGGCAGCCTTGATGACGCACACAGAGCCTCGCAATTTTAAAGAAGTCGTGCAAAGTGAGGAGTGGCGTAAGGCCATGGAAGCGGAAATGAAAGCTCTTATTGATAATGGTACACTGACCATGGGTCAACTTCCGCCAGGGAAGAAAGCTCTTGGTAGTAAATGGCTATACAAAATAAAATATAAATCAGATTCTACTATTGAACGATTAAAAGCTCGCCTCGTCGTGTTTGGGAATCACCAAACAGAGGGGGTCGATTATGATGAGACGTTCGCCCCGGTTGCCAAGATGACCACTGTCCGTGCATTCCTTGCTATTGCTGTAGTAAAGAAGTGGCCGGTTTATCAGATGGATGTTCATAATGCATTCCTCCATGGTGATTTGGAGGACGAGGTATATATGAGGCTGCCCCCGGGTTTTGAATCCTCGGTTCCAGGCCTTGTGTGTCGGCTCGGGAAATCTTTATATGGGCTCAAGCAAGTGCCACGGTGTTGGTTCTCTAAGCTGGGTCAGGCCTTGAAGAAGTATGGGTTCTCTCACAGTTATTCTGACTACTCACTGTTCATATATGTGAAAGGTAATGTTCGATTACATGTGTTAGTATATGTCGATGATTTGATTATTTCCGGAAATGACGTGCAAGCTATCTCCAGCTTTAAAGAATATTTGAACTCTTGTTTTCACATGAAAGACTTGGGTGATTTAAAGTACTTCTTGGGTATTGAAGTGGCTCGTAGTTCAGACGGCCTCTTTCTGTGCCAACGAAAGTATGCGTTAAGACATTATTGCTGAAGTGGGTCTCCTCGGCTGTAAGCCGGCATCCACCCCGCTTGAGCAACATCATCGACTGAGTTCCTCTCATAGTAAGTTCCTTGTTGATCCTGAAAAATACCGTCGCCTCGTGGGTCGATTAGTGTACCTGGCTGTCAATAGGCCGGACCGGTCTTATACAGTACATATCCTATCTCAATTTATGAGCAAACCTCGTGAAAATCACTGGAATGCCGCATTGCGTACTGTTCGATACCTTAAAGGTACACCCGGTCAAGGCATCCTCTTGAGTTCTCGTGCTTCCTTGACACTCTCAGGTTGGTGCGATTCCGACTATGCTGCTTGTTCACTTACTCGACGGTCTCTCACAGGCTGGTTTGTTTTTCTCGGGTCGTCTCCTCTTTCCTGGAAAACCAAAAAGCAACCCACCGTCACGCTTTCATCCGCTGAGGCCGAGTACAGGGCACTTGCTGCGATTACGTGTGAAGTAAAATCCCGTGTTTCATGAGCGGACCAAACACATTGAAATTGATTGTCACTTTGTTCGTGACGCTATTCAAGATGGTTTAATTGCATGTCCCACGTCTCTACCTCGATGCAATGAGCTGATGTTTTGACCAAGTCGCTCGGTGTGTCTCAGTTTGTATTCTTAGTTAGCAAGTTGGGCATTTTGAATCCCAATGCTCCAACTTGAGAGGGGGTAACAGAGTCGTGTTTATGGACCTTAGCCTAGTATCGTCTTATGATTGTAATGGGCTCGTAGTAATGTAACTCTATCTATCGTATGTACTATATATATTTCATAAACGTAATGGAAGAGGCAAGGTTCACGTTTCCGTAATTTATCAGTAGTAAAATTAGCAGAGGTGAACTTTATGAATAAGGAGTAATCATGTTTTAATTGAATAAATCTCATATTGTTCGTTAAAAATCTTTATAACGAATGCTTAAGCCTGCAAATTTGGCCTTTGGAGGCCTTATTCATTAATCATTCTTTATTATTTTTTCTCTCCACAATTCAAACTATTTTATCCATTCTTTATTATTTTTCTTATTTTAGGTGCAAAAGGCAAAGGGAAGACTCTAAAAATTTGGAGGGAGTATAGAACAAATAATTCCCTCCAATTTTTATAATAATTAGTCGTCCTTGTGACACGCACGCACTATCCGTCACAAGGGAGAGACGGAGCATATACATATCATGTTATGTTAATATGGATACAAGTGGGCCATTTTGTGTATTAATATATTAAAAACTGATATGACAATACACAATAAAAAAAGTAAAAATAAAAGGTTTCCCCATGCAAACACAAGCGTACTCAGTAAGGTCACTTCCTCAATCTTCTTCTTATAATGATATAACAAAATTGCATAAACATTTGTCACATATGAGTATGTGTTATAATGTTACCAACTTAGTTAAAAAATTAACCATATTAAAGAGGTCTTAAATTGATAACATATATGAACTCGAATAGTCACAGTGCAAAGAAGGTGATTTGTGTAAAAATGATAGCATCTTAGTCTGAAACGTAACCATAATAACAATCATTTATTTTGCAAATGAAAGACTCTTATTATAATAACAAAATTGCATAAACATGGTCGCATATGAGTATGTGTTATAGGTTATGTTTGGTAAACATCGGATTAATATTAGAAGAAGCAGATTTAGAAAGCAGATTTAACTAGCATAATGATTTAGCATGTTTGACTAGCAGATTCATTTAGTGGAATTGTTTTAGAGTTGTTTGGTAAGTTACAGTTTTAGATTAGCAGATTGTTTATTTCCTTTGTTAAATGATAAATAAGGATATGAATAAATTATTTATTAAATATATAAAAGGAAGGTTAATATTTTTCAATGGGATAAAGAAGACAATTTTTCTTCTTTCTAATTGGCAAACCTAATATGCTGGTAGGAGCAACATATTGCAAAATAGCATATTGGACCCCAATATGCTATTTCAATATGCCATTAACCAAACGCTCTAAATAGCATATTCGTAAGTCAAACATGATAAACCTCTCCAATATGCTGAAATTTGGCCAATATACCATTTACCAAACAACGCCATAATGTTACAAGCTTAGTTGGTAATGTAGGTGAAGGAAAACTAGATCTAATAAGGCGGAATAAACAATCAACTTTGTTACTTATTAGAAATGAAAGATCGAAATATTGCAACAAGTAATAATCGATAATATAATCTTGAATAACAATCTTAAATGATCGTATCACATTTAAAGACATAGCATATCAAACTAAATAAATAAGTTATTTACCATATGTCTTAGAGAAATCTAAAATTAATATATTGTCAAGCCTTTTCATTCAAAATCAGATTTACAACTTTATTTGTAAGATATTTATAGAAAAATTTGATTTTGATATAAAATTTAACCCGTTGAGAAAAAAATTTGGGAATTTTTTTTTTAGGAGTGAAAAAGAAACAAAAATTAGATTAAAAAATTGATTAAATAAAATAAGTGCGCTAAAAAATGGAAGTAAAAAAAATGATCTCCCACAAATCAATTAAAAAAAACATATTTGAAAAATTATTAATATAAAAATTCAATATGGTGAATTTTATTGAATTGTTTCATTCAAAATGAGTGCATAACATGGAAAATATAGAAATTATAATAATTTAAAGTCACAAGTGTAAATAATGTGAAATTTTTGAGAAAAAAACGATAAATTATAACAAAGAGAAATTAGTTTAGGCAAATAAGCGATTCTATTGTACGACAGTCTTTTTCGTGTTTTTTGGGTAAAAAGTGATTAATTTTTGGTTAATACTGACCACTTTGGGGGGAAAAAAGACCATTAGTTATAAAAAGCGGTCATTATTTTACAAAAAAAAAATGGTCACATTTTTCATATCGCAAGTACGACAGTCATACTAAAGAATTTGCATAGAAAAATATACGAAAAAATGAGTACACGAGAAATAAAAATAAGAATGTTGATAAACTAAAGAAATAATAAAATGTTAGGAAAACAGGATTAAGTTTACTTTTTGGCGAAAACGGTTTTGCTAAAATTATAGTCGGGAGGTTAACATCAAAAATTTGATTGTTTTGGGCAAAACAATGTTTTTCTCGCAAAATTTTGTAAATCATGTAACATTTTTGTAATTAAATAGTATTAAAGGTAAATATTGAAAGAAAAAAAATAAACTTAAAAGGATTCAAAACGCTAATTATATCAACAAAGTTAACTTTCAATTTCGGTAGCACATCAAAAGAACTCTATGGTTAAGGGTGCTCAGGTGAGACTGGTGTTGGGATAGGTGACCTCCTGAAAAACCTATCTGATGCGCATGGATGCATGATTGTTGAAAACATGTTAACGTTCAAATGAATCAAGATAACTAGCGAAACAAGTACCTAGATTGTCACGGTTCCATATATGATAAAATATCCATTGTGAAAAAAAAAACAAATTATTTTACGTTTTGTTTATTTAATTTTCATATATATTGTTTGCCACGAGAATCATTTTTTAGCCACGGGAAATTTTTTTGGCCACGGGAGTTATTAGCCACGAGAGAAACCGTGGCAAAAAATTCAATAATAGTCACGTTCTTGTTTTTCCCGTGGCTATCTCTTTGCCACGGCTACTTGCGTCACGGTAGGTATTCCCGTGGCAAAATAATTTAGCCACGGAAATTTACCACTTGCGCCACGAATTTAGCCGTGGCCCAAGTGCTCATTTGTAGTAGTGATATCTTATGAATTAGGCTTTAAAAATTGTACAATTAAATTTGTTATTATGGCTCCGTCTTGAGATAGATCCCTCTATTGATAGGCCACGTAGTAGCGATTAAGAAAGATGCTAGTCTATTATGTTTATGTGAGATGTGTAAGATATAGAGAAGGTTTGTCTTTTATTGCTTGAATAAATTCGATCATACATCACGTGTATTTAGACTAATACAATGGCACTCTATTTTCCGAAATTCCTATTTCTAGTTTAAGGAAAATACAATATTAACATAGTCTTTAGTTTTCCTAATTATAAACAAAGATATAGAATTAAGAAGTGGTAATATAAGGTAATTCTAGCAAGACGGAGAACCGACTTGGTTTAGGAATTATTTTCAATACGCCCCCGCAAGATGGACGGTCTAGGACCATGGCCAATCTTGGAACACAGAAAGTTAAAACGCAGACGAGGCAACAATTTAGTAAGCAAGTCAACAAGTTGATCATCCCCGGAGATGTGTGAAACACACAGCTTCCCTTCCTGTACTTAAGCATATACAAAATGGAAAGCAAGGGCCAGATGTTTCATTCGAGAATGAAAAACCAGGTTAGCAGAGTAGTGAGTGGCTCCCAAGTTATCACAAAAAATGGTAGAGGAAACACACTCAGAATGACGAAGTCCACTTTCCAAAGAAGTAGCCAATTAAGTTCAGCGGTTGTATCAGTGACGGCCCGAAACTCAGCCTCAGTAGAAGAACGAACCAAAGCTTGTTGCTTACGAGAGACCCAAGAAATGGGGTTGCGACCAAGATAGGTTACATAACCTGTTGTAGAAATATACGACTCCGTGTCACCAGCCCAATCGACATCACAATGAGCATGAAGACGAAGTGGAGTATGACGATAAAGTTGGAGACCAACACCCATAGTTCCATGAAGAAAGCGCAGTAAACGTTTCAAGGCCTGCCAAAGAGCCTCGATGGGTGCTTGCATAAATTGAGCAAGAACATAAAAGGCGATATCCGGACGAGTCATTGAAAGATATTTTAAACTACTAATCGCAGCACGGTAGGCAGTTGGATCAGGATGGAAAATGCCCCAAGTCTTCGTAAGAGAGAAAGTGTGACACCCCCATACTCCGAGTGCCTTACCAGGACCACTCAGGTATAAGAATGTCACCATCTCGGTTTCCCGAGGCAATGATTATCAAATGACAATAAAGAAACATAATTTAAATAGCCAAACTGTTTAAAGTGATTACAATTCGAAATCCAAACTGACAAAAGGTACAATAAATGTTCTCAAAAACCAAATGTTAAAACAACTAAAAGGTGACAGCGGAAGACTCTAATCAGCTCGTGGTGACACATCCCAGCTAGCCCAAAAGCCTCTAGTCAAACCTGGTGAACAACTGCTCACCATCCCCGAATGGATCATCACAGTTTTTAAAACAATAAACGGGGTCAGTATTAATCACACAATATAATCACAATAAGTCAAGTAACAAAACTGCTCATCCGTCACATCAACCCAAACTCCATAATCAACTCCTCATCACTAACTACACACTAAAGTGTGTAGCCCTTCCAGAGTACCCATCGCAACAGGTACTCCACACCGCCAGTGGGGGACCGCAACCGTTCCCACCTAAGCCCCGCTCATCTCCATCGAGCGATAAACCCAAGTCCATTAATGTGCATATCCCTTATGTGGCGGGTTCCATAGAAGGCGAATCATGGGCGTGAAGCCACTCCCGCAAGTGATTCTACTCAGCCAGGGACGCACCCTGAAGATCACAGACAGATACAATCAACAACAATCAATAATGATAAAATCCAACAACCGTCACAATACCAACAATATACTTTAATAACAATAATGATCAAATCACCAATCCACATCATGTGACTAATACTGAGTAGGGAACCCCTACCTGGAATGCAAACACACACAGCAGACGATCTTAGCAGCCGTCTCAAAACCTTTCCTCTACGAATCCTCCTCCTATCATATAATCATACAATTACTATATACACAACTAATCATAAAACCCCCAATCCCATAAATTAGGGTTTAAACAATCTTAACTAAATGCTATAAAATTGGTATGTAGGACTTACCCTTGACGCAAGGATCACAAAGACACAAAGAACAATGAAATCTGACCTCTCAAGCTCCGGGATTTGTCAATAATGCGGATGAAGAGAACAACGTAGTTTCAATCTCCTTTATGAGTGTATTAGGTTTATAAAAGTGTTTAATAAAGATGATGACATAATATATATACTAATCCACATTATTAACAAAACATGTCAAAACATAACCCGTCAACCGAGCTACTCGATCGAGTAACTAACGTACTCGATAGAGTGCCACTTACTCGATCGAGTACCCTACAGGCAGAATATTGTTTCGTAAATCAAAACACCCTTAGTCGACAGAGTAAGGCCCACTCGATAGAGTACCCAGAGACTCATAAAACCGTAGTATTACAGTCTTCCGTCCTTAAAAAGAACTTCGTCCCCGAAGTTCAAACCACAACAAAATAAAAACATGCTAACATAATCCCGACGCAACAACAAAAACAAAACTCAATATAAAAACTCTAACACATACTACCAACCCACTCTCAACCCGACTCTAACCACTACCAACTATATCAAAGACAACATAAAAAGATGCAAAAACTCTTCGCGATCATCTTCTACCTCCCTAAAAGAAACAAGGTTACGTCCCCGTAACCATTCATACCTGATAAAAAAGGAACGTCTCTCATGGCCTCCTCGGCCTCCCATGTAGCTTCCTCGACCTCATGATTAGACCAAAGAATCTTAAGCAAGACTGTCTCACCATGTCTAGTCTTCCTAACCTTCCGGTCAACGATCTGCTTAAGCACCTCAAGGTAAGACAAGGACTCATCTAGCTCTATGTTCTCCACCTCTAACATATGTGACGGATCACTCACATACTTCCGCAGCTGAGATACATGAAACACATTGTGTACTCTATCTAAAGCAGACGGTAAAGCCAAACGATAAGCAACCTCTCCAACCCGGTCTAATATCTCATATGGTCCTATGAACTTCTGACTCGGCTTGCCTTTCTTCCCAAATGTCATGACCCCACGCATAGGAGACACTTTCAGAAGAACCTTGTCCCCAACCTGAAACTTTATATCCCGGCGATGTAGATCTGCATAACTCTTTTGTCTGTCCTGAGCCGCTCTCATCCTTTCCCTGATCGGCTTAATCTGCTCAACCATCTCATGTACCCTCCGTGGTCCTAAAACCACTGTCTCAGCACTGTCATCCCAACAAATCGGACATCTACATCTCCTCCCATATAAGGCCTCAAATAGCGCCATGCCAATACTGGTGTAATAGTTGTTGTTGTAAGAAAACTCAATCAAATCTAACCTCTGTTCCCCGCTACCACCAAAATCCATCACACAAGCTCGTAACATATCCTCAAGAGTCTTGATTGTCCTCTCAGTCTGACCATTTATTGCAGGATGAAATGCTGTACTCATCTTCAATGTCATTCCCAAAAACTCCTGCAACTCTTTCCAAAACCTTGAGATAAACCTCGAATCCCTGTCAGATACTATGTCTTTAGGCACTCCATGTAATCTTAACACATTCTTCCGATAAGCCATAGCTAATTGTGCCTTAGTTAATGTATCTTTCTTTGGCACAAAATTAGCTGACTTGGTCAGTCGATCCACTATAACCCATATCATGTTGTTACCCTGCTGACTCTTTGGCAAACCCACGATAAAATCCATAGAAATGGACTCCCACTTCCACTCAGGTACCTCTAAAGGCTGAATCTTACCTTGTGGTCGTCGCTGCTCTCCTTTAACTCTCTGCTATGTCAAACAACGGGCCACAAACTCAGCTGTTTCTTTCCTCATCCCAGGCCACCAGAAAGTCTTCTTTAAATCCTTATACAGCTTGTCACCCCCTGGATGTACCGAATATGGTGTACAATGTACCTCTGTCATGATTGTCTTTTTCAGCTCCTCATTATTAGGGACACACCACCTCCCATCAAACCTCAAACTACCATCTGTATGAATATAGAATCTAGACACTGTCCCTTTCTCTACTCCAGCTCTCCACTCCACCATCTTGGGATCCAACTCCTGTTTACCGCGAATATCATCATAAAAATCAGGCTGCACTGTCAAATCTCCCATGGCATCCCTTTTCTGGATCATATGTATCCTAAACCTCCCAACCTCATCTCTCAACCTCAACAACGATATAGTTGTGCACAAAGAATGTACACTCTTCCTGCTCAAAGCATCTGCAACTACATTGGCTTTCCCTTCATGGTAGATAATATCCATGTCATAATCTCCAATCAACTTCATCCACCTCCTCTGTCTCATTTTCAACTCCTTTTGAGTGAAGATGTACTTAAGACTCTTGTGATCTGAAAATACCTTAAAGGTCGCCCCATATAGGTAATGTCTCCAAATCTTGAGAGCAAATACAACTGCACCCAACTCTAGATCGTGTGTAGGATAATTCTCCTCATAAGGCTTCAATTGCCTAGAAGCATAGGCAATCACTTTACCATTTTGTATCAACATACATCCCAAACCATTATTTGAAGCATCTGTATACACTTCAACGTTCTCACTCCCTTCAGGCAATGCTAAGACTGGAGCAGTGGTCAAACGCTCCTTTAATGTTTGGAACGCCGTCTCACAACTCTCATCCCAACGAAACCTGTTCTCTTTCCTCATCAAAGCCGTCATAGGTCTAGCAATCTTGGAGAAATCTTTCACGAACCGTATGTAATACCCAGCTAAACCCAAGAAACTCCTAATCTCGGCTACATTCTTTGGTGCTTCCCACTTGGTAACTGCCTCGATCTTTGCAGGATCCACAGCTACCCATTCCTTAGAAATCATGTGCCCAAAAAGGCAACTTTCTCCAACCAGAACTCACCCTTGGACAACTTGTCATACAACTCATGCTCTATCAAGGTCTGCAACACTATCTCGAGATGCTTCTCATGTTCTTCTTTAGTCTTAGAAAAGACTAAGATGTCATCTATGAATACCACCATAAACTTATCCAAAAACTAACTGAAGACTCTGTTCATCAAACCCAAACGGCATCACCACATACTCATAATGGCCATACCTCGACGTGAAAGATGTCTTTGGTATGTCCTCCTCCCTAATCTTCACCTGATGGTACCCCGACCTCAAATCAATCATAGTGTAGATACCCAGTATCTGCTGAGACTCTAACAAACACCCGATGATTATCGGACTACAACATGTTTTGGGATCGCAGCGTTTGATCGACAGTTTGTGTACAACTTTACGTCGGAAAAATTAAAATGATTTTGAAAACAAAACATTTCAAAACATTTCAAAAATACCTGGAGTGTTTAATGCACGACGACGGTGTCGCGATGATGCTAACTAGAGTCAAAACCGACACCGGACCAAAAACCGACTCAAAAATTCAAATCGCGACTCCAACAAACGAGTCAAACCGAGTCAAACATAAAAACCAAAATATCTCAAGCCTTCTATACTAATTTTTCCCGGATTCATGTTGGTCAAGTACCAAACATGTGACTACAAAACCTAGGATAGAACAAATCATGATTGCGTTGGTTGTGATAGTGACAATAGGACTCGAAGTGCCGCGACGTGGCTCGCGCCTCTTTGAGCAGCCCAGGTGGCCACGTCGCTCAAAACTCACACAACCCTTCATTCTCCTATAAATACCCCTCAAATGCCACCCATTTGAGACTTACGCGAGTGTCCGCCCCCTCTTTTCTCCCTTAAAATTCTCGACTCGACTTCTAAAGTCACAACCCGACGCGTATTTACGACCTACCGATCGTAAATACGAGCCTTACACATTGTTTGGTACCGTCATCGTGCATTAAATCACTTGTCCGACCACTTTGACCATTACACCATCACTAAACTTCTAAAACACTCTTTTACTTAACAAAACGGTTTTAAACCGAGTTTTTTTCGATCAAACAAGTTTTTACACTTACGTCGATCACTCGCCATAACCAAACATGTAAGTATGAGGGTGTAAAAATCCTCTTTTATTATGTTTTCATTTGCTTCATGACTTTAACATGCTAAAACATGCATAACATGAACTAAAACAGGGAATAAACGAGCCAAAACAGATTTTTGGTCTGAGGCAGAAGCCCCTTAGGTCGCCAACTGGCTCGCGCCTAAATGGGGTGCTCAGACCAGACATCAACCGTGTTTGTTCTCGTCATTTCCCCTAATCCATTTTCATATTTGTAATCGGTTTTTACCATTTCAAGTATTTTCGAAACCTTTTTGTTTCATTTCACATGTTTTAACCATAAAGCATTTTTCACACTTGGTTCTTCATACCATGACGGTAAATCCGTGTTTCGGTGATAATATTTGGTTAATGACATTTAAGAGGTATTTTAAAGCCTTTTATTTCATTTCTTTACATTTTTCAAACAAACATATTAGACACCAACACAAAATCATCTGTGGTTCTATATACCATGCCGGATTTTAACCCGGGTACGATGACGAGTATCGACTAATGACATTCAAATGGACTTAAGACAATTAGTCCATAACCATTTTTCAAAACTATTCATGTCAAGCTTGTCAAAACCGAACCCGACACCGAATATTATCAAACAATGATGATTATTCGAGTCTAGTTCTTCAAATCGACAAATACGGTCTAAATGACCCTTTCAAAATCAAACCGGGTTCAAATACCCATCTTCAACACGTTTCATAACGTTTTCTAAACAGTCAGAACACGGCATACAGCCGTTGGCTAACCCGCGCCTCAAGCAGGCATTTTCTTTCTCATTTTCAAAACCAGAGGGAGGCCCCTTACACCGCCGGCTGGCTTGCGCCTCTTATAGCCGTCTGGTACAGGGCCTGTTCCCTTCCTGCATTAGTCTAGGACGATCCCGACTCCGGTTAACTCAGATATAGGACGGATCAGATGACTATTGAAACCACATTTGTAAAATGCCTTACTAAGACAAATGGATCATGTTATGCACCCTAAACCTAATACGGTAAATGGATGTTTAATTTCCGTCTTGCATGCAAATCAATCATTAATCAAACTCGACATCTTATACTTGATACTTGGATTAAACCAACCGACTTAGAAAGCTCTCACATGTTAGGTTTAAATCATTGGATGCGCATTCATGCATTTAAACCGTTTTATCCATTTTTGCATTCAACCAACCAAGATCGATCAGTAGAGGCCGCTAAACGCGGGCGGGATTGGGTGTCTGATTAAAGGGCTTCCCAATACGTACCTTCACCTCTTACTCAGAAACTTTGGATAGTGGACGACCTTATCCAGGGCGTACGAGAGTCATTCTAGAGATAGGATGCTAAAGAGGGACGATTTCCTTATCTTTAGTACCTATGTCAAAACGCTGCTTTGTGCTTCGATTTGACCGAGGTATAAAGTGGAATTCGAACGGGTTCCAGGCATCCCACAAATGCTTGGTGGCGACTCCGAACATCTCTAATCGTTTCGAGACCCTTACCGAGACGAAACCGACCGATCTAAAAACGATCCGGTCAAAAGCACCTTTACGCCGCCGAGCGTGGCTTTCAAAAAGACCGCTGTATGTCCGCAGATCTAACCGGACCTGCAGGTGGGCCATGTCCACAGATTGGCGACTCCACTGGGGATAACTAGGACACTTACGTCTTTGTGATCCCTAGATGGTGAGACTCGAACGAGGTCTTGGTTGGAATGCATTAATTGATATTACGGTCACGGTCGGGTTCCTTGTCCGGGCCCACAACCTAACCCTTTTCAACCAATTGGCTCGTCCCGTCGGCGTGAGTTTTCTCATCCCCGCGTTTCGAATCCCGATTGAGTCAAGCATACCATTGACGTTACACATTTCTGTTTCGTCAAAGAGCTTTCATCACTTTCGAGCACGAGGCTAGGGCACCCTCCTTACACATTTTGTTTGGATTGGTATCCCTCTCGCAAATCGGGGTTTGATTACTTGGTGTGTAACCCACCTTTTTAAGCCAAAACCCTTGTCTGCATGATGCATAATATAATTAAACTGTGAGTGCTTATGTGCTACTTGATCATAAGTCCTTCCGTGTCATTTTCGAACTTTCAAATCACCTTTTTGCGCCGTTATAATGGCCATTTCAAACCTCGGTCTTTCGTCGACCGATGCACGCCTTTCTAGGCCGTCGTAATGACGTTTTTCAAACCCGGTTTTGTATAACCATTTCAACACACCTTTCTAGGCCGTCGTAATGACGATTTTTAAACCCGGTTTTGTATAACCATTTCAACACGCCTTTCTAGGCCGTCGTAATGACGATTTTCAAACCCGGTTTTGTATAACCATTTTAAATCCACCATTTTACGCCGTTATAATCGCCGCGTCTAGACACGGATTTTAACCCGTTTCGCGCCGACAATGGCTCTTTCAAAACCCGAGAAAAGCACACACCCTTTTCTCGAAAGACTTTCGGGATCCCGAGGACCGTATACCGTCCCCGAGACCTCTTCAAACATTTCAAACTCGATTTTCAAAACATACAATTTTGATTTTCAAAACCGTCTTGGGAAACAATGCACTGTTCTCCGAGCCGACTCAAACTCAAACCGTCTTTTGCAAATAAACTTAAGACAACCCTTTTCAACTGATGGACTTGCGGAGATCTCTATCTTCGGAAGCCGCCCATTAAAGCGACAAATGAATTTTTTGAAATTTTCTATTTTCGAAAACTTCAGTCCACCATTCCAATTCTGCTTCGTGTCTATCAAGTCAAAGCAAACGTACTTATGGGTCTTTACTTATGAGTCGTCTCACCACGAGACCCGTCTAATGGCGTCACGCCGTCATGTTGGACTCGTGTCAAAGGTTCGGTCAAACACTGTCACGTCATAAATCTAGTCAGCACCGAGGTACCACACACGGTCACCCCGTCTTGTTGAGTCGATCTTGGTCTCGTCCTCTGTGTTGTCTGCGTCCAGTCTTGGAACTGTGTCAGATGGAGTGGTAATGTGAGCCGTTTTTTTGCCTGAGAGCCATGGCACCGTCTGCTTACCACTCCATCACAACAATGATAAGAACAGAGATGTCACAACTGATCAGCTAGCCAGCCTGGTTACTGCTCTTAAGGTCACCCTGGATCGCGTCGAGACCCGTATCGACGCCCTCGAGAACAAGGGAATTGGGGAACATAATACCCTACCACTGACTGAGACTGAGAAGAGGCTGAAACTTCTGGAGGAACAGCTCCTAGCCCGGGGTAACAACATCCACCTTGAAAATAACCGAAGGTTCGAACTTGTTGCGGACCAGTTACCTGACAACTTCACCCTGACTGATGTGCCTAAGTTCAAGGGAGTGGAGGACCCACTCAACCACATCCGTGCTTTCAAAGACGACATGGTCATTAAGGGGGTCAAACAGGAACTTTTTACCAGGATCTTCCCATCCTCTTTGGAGCCAATTCCTCACCAATGGTACTACTCCTTGGACCCGAAAAACCTTACCACCTGGGATGAGATCGCAGTTGAGTTTGCCAAACAGTATGCAAACAATGTCGAGATCCAGGCCAACACCCATACTCTCGAGGTGTTAACCCAAAACGACAAGGAGGGGTTCACTGAGTTCCTAACCCGTTGGAGAAGGGTGAGTACTCAGTTGGTTAGTAAGCCGAGTGAATCAACTCTGGTGGAGAAATTTGTCAACAACCTCCGCCCGGTTTATGCCAACCTGCTGAGGTATCAAAATATTAAACCTTTTCAAGATCTGCAGATTCCGGGGACACGTTTTGAGGACGACCTCCGAAAGGGCGTCTTAGAAAAGACCACGGGCAGGGGTTATCAAGGATCCACCTCAACCGGATCTCGCCCTTACGGTCAGACAAACAAGATTAATGAGGTTAACCTAGTCGAACCATCTGCCAAGAAAATTGAACGCCCCCAGAGAGTGTTCACCAACATAGGGTCAACTTATGCAAGTGCCCTAAAGAGGCTCATGGACCAAGGGAAGCTACAACCGATCGGGCCCACCCCGGACCCGGCCGATGCCAAGAAATCCCGATTTTGGAACCCCAACGCCTACTGCCTGTATCATCGGGGGAAAGGGCATGATACAGAAAATTGCTTCAAACTCAAGCACCTCATTCAAGACATGATTGAGAAGGGAGATTTTCCTATACTCCCACCAACTAAGCCAAACAACAAGACGAATCCTCTTGGAATTCACGCCATCGCTGCGATGAGCCGACCCTAGACTGCTCTCATCTCATCTTGCCAATTGACGACGAGGTGAATGTTCTGGAAAAGGATCCTTCAGACGGAGTGTTCGTATTCAGTGCTGCCACTATGCTCACTATGTTTCAGCAAGTTGAGGAGGCCATTGCCAGCCTTTCTGAGTGAATCACCCGACTCGACGACGCCTACCGTCGACTCATCTTCAATCCCCCAGCACGATGTCCGAGGGAGAATTCCCCAAGCATTCAAAACTACCCACCCCAGGATGGATTGCTCCCGCGACCATTCTGGCATAGACCCCACGATAATCACCTTCAAAATAACCACCTTCATGATAATTACCCTCAAAATAACTACCCCCAAAATAAGTACCCCCACAAGAATCGCCCTAACAAAAATATTCCCCACAAGAACAACCCACCGAGGAATACCCCTCCAAGGTATCCTCGAGACCCTGAAATTAACGGCATATGGCGGGATGATGTTGAGGATGTCTATGTCGTCCTAGGAAAGGATAAGCGGACGAAGGAAATCGGACATCTCACCCGGTCCGGACGTCCCTATCAGAATCCGAGCAACCCAGCGGTCGTTCCAACAACGAATGACCAAATCGTCCCGGAAGCGGACACTCAACCAAAGGCTCCTGAGAACTCAATACTGAAACAACTTCAGAAAGCAAAGGCTGAGATCTCAATTTGGCAACTGATCGCAACGTCTTTTGAGCATCGGAATGCCCTGCTGCAGGCCTTGGGAAAATTAACCGTACCCTCCACCTCTTCCCCAGAAGAAATAGTGGCACACATGATAAGAGACGCCCCTAATCTGAGCAACCCGGTCGTCTTCTCCGACGAGAATATCCCCCTGTTCGAAGCCAACCATAACCTGGCCCTGTACATCACCGTGCAATGCCTCCAAAAGAATGTACCAATGGTCCTCGTGGATAACGGTTCCGCCGTGAATGTAATCCCTCTCAAAACTGCTCACATGCTGGGTATTAAGGAATCTGATTTAATCCCAACGAATCAAGGAGTACGCGCCTACGACGTCACTCGTCGCAAGGTCGCTGGGCTTATCACTCTAGCCGTCACAACTGGGCCACTAGAAAGACAAACCAGTTTTCAAGTGGTCGACATCGACGCATCCTTCAACATGCTCCTGGGACGTCCCTGGATTCACGCCGTCAAGGCGGTCACTTCAACGCTCCACCAAAAGATCAGAGTCCCCTTCAACGGGAAAACGATCACGATCCCCGCTTCCCCAATCAAAGCAGTCATGAGAAGAGGGGTAGCCTCCCAAGCCATTGAGGAGGACGACAATGAAATGTGGGGTTTCCAAGCCGTGAACGCCATAACCGATGAACTAACAACCTCTGAATGTGACCCGTTCGCCAACCTCATGATCAAACGTATCATGATGCGTCAGGGTTATTTCCCGGGTTTGCCGCTCAATCCACTAAAGGACCCATTGCCTCCCTTGAAATAGGCTAACGTCCCCAACATTCCCTTTGGGCTGGGATACGAACCTACCAATGAAGACATCCAGGAGATGAACCTCCTAATCCGTAAATGCAAGAAGCACGGGGTTATCCTCCGTCCCTACCATCTGACTCTCAACGGATACTTTGTCCCCGAGGGAGAGTCTGAACTCTACCACGGCTTTCCAGAGCCTATCTATGACTCTGTGGCCAGGGCTAGACATCCGGGAGTGGAAGTCTTCCAGGACTGCTACTTTATCCCCGACAACATCGAAGCCGCGTCAACTGAGTCCAAGCCGTCACCATGCCTTGACGGACAAGCTGTCACACTTCTATTTGCGGAAGATAACGTCAAACACCTCGACTATGAGGACATTATCAACATTGCCCTGAAAGACAACCAATTTGATCCAACCGCCTTGATCTCCGATACTGACCCGGAGAAAGCCACCCAGGGCTGGAGGAAAACCATCAAGTGGACCGAGCGCCAAGGCTGCATTCTCAAGATAACAATTGGAGAAGGCCCTATGTTGAAGGAGGGAAGTGATGAAGGATCTGAGTCTGAGTCCGAGTCGGAGTCAGGGTCTGTTATAGCTCCTAACACTCCAGATGTCCCAGTCAAGGTCCCCTTCCCACTGTTTTATGACAAAGTCGTGGCTGATTCAAAGGCTGAGTCTACTAGGGTCACCCCCACTCCAATGAAAGGTGATAACCTGGAGTCTGTTCCAGGGGCCACTTTCTCTGTCGTGTCGCCTCTGACTGACCACGAGATGTCTGTCCTCTCCAAGCTTTTCGCTCGTGTCAACTTAATGAACGCTAAGTTTGCTTATGACTCGTCTCAATTTAACTGCAATGCGATTCTGAATGATTATGAGGAATTTGACTTGAGTGACTACCCACCTCACTTAGCCAAAGAACTTGACAAACGGGAAACCAGAACCCCCATCATTGAGGAAACCGAGCCTATTAACGTAGGAACCGACAATACACCTCAAGAACTTAGGATAGGGACAACCCTGGACCCCTCGGAAAGACAGCAGTTCATTGACCTCCTCCACGAATACAAAGACGTGTTCGCCTGGTCTTACAGAGACATGCCTGGGATTGACAGAGAAATTGCAGAACACCGGATACCCATCAAAACAGCGGCTAAACCTGTGAAACAGAAGCTACGCCGGATGCGTCCTGAGTGGGCCCTAAAAATCAAAGAAGAGGTGGAAAAACAGTTCAAGGCTGGGTTCATCAAAGTGTCTGAATACTCTGACTGGGTGGCCAACATTGTGCCGGTACCAAAGAAAGACGGACGAATTCGGGTTTGCGTCGACTTCAGGGATCTGAACAAGGCGAGTCCAAAAGACGACTTCCCTTTGCCACATGTTGACATTCTGGTAGACAACACTGCCGAACATGCTCTCCTATCATTCATGGACGGGTATGCCGGGTACAACCAGATTAAAATGGCTGAGAAAGACATGCACAAAATTGCGTGCACTACACAGTGGGGTACATATTGCTACACGGTCATGTCTTTCGGCCTCATCAACACCGGAGCAACCTATCAAAGAACCGCTACTACTCTCCTACATGATATGATGCACAAGGAGGATGCGGTATATGTCGATGACATGATCGTCAAATCAAAAGAACGGGATGGCCACATCAATGCCCTCTGGAAATTCTTCGCTCGTCTGCGAAAATATAACATGAGACTAAATCCTCAGAAGTGTGCATTCGGGGTCACCTCCGGAAAACTCTTGGGACATGTCGTCAGCAAAAGAGGCATTGTGATTGATCCAACCAAAATCAAAGCCCTTCAACAAATGCCTCGGCCTAAGAACGAGAAGGAGATTCGGGGATTTCTCGGTCAGGTTCAATACATCAGCCGGTTCATTGCCAAGCTCACTATGATTTGTGAACCGATATTCAAGAAGCTTCGCGCCTCCGATCACACCGATTGGGACGACGACTGTCAGAAGGCATTCGACAGGATAAAGGAAATCCTATCCAAACCTCCTGTCCTCATGCCACCTCAACCGGGGATTCCCCTATCCCTATACCTGACTGTAACCAACACAATCATTGGAGTAATGCTAGCACAAACAGTTGGCAACGAAGAGCGAGCCATCTACTACATCAACAAAAAGTTCATTGAGTACGAGACGAGGTATACCCAACTGGAAAAGACATGCCTTGCACTAGTATGGTCAACAAAGAAGCTGCGGCATTACATGCTTAGCTACTGGGTCCACATCTACTCCAAGATGGACCCAGTCAAATACATCTTCGAAAAACCCGTGCTAAACGGAAGGCTGTCTAGGTGGACACTCATGCTGTCCGAGTTTGATCTCAAGTTTGTACCCCTTAAGGTTATCAATGGAAGAGCAGTTGCCGACTTCCTAGCAGAAAATCCCGTCAGCGAGGATCCAACGACCGACACATGGTCACTTCCTGACGAAGACCTCCTTTGTGCCGACTCCGACGCATGGGACCTATATTTTGATGGTGCATCTAATCTGAGAGGCTTCGGGGTAGGAATCCTTCTAATTTCACCAGAGGGAGAACATGTTCCGATCTCGGTCAAGCTAGACTTCGCCTTCACCAACAACGCCGCTGAATATGAAGCATGTCTCATCGGCTTACAAGCAGCCATCACACTTGGCATCAAGAGATTGAGGGTCCATGGCGATTCCTCACTCATCATCAATCAGGTATCCGGATCATGGAAAATCCGATCTGACAGCTTAGCTCCCTACCGAGCAAATATCAATCAAGAGGCCGAGTTCTTCGGCCAAGTCGACTACTTCCACTTGCCGCGAGAGGAAAATCAATTTGCTGATGCCCTGGCAAAACTTGCCGCGCTCGTCAACATACCTGACGACATGACATCGATGCCCCTTTGTGTCGAGAGAAGGAGTGAGCAAGCTCACGTTTGTGCCATTATCGACGATGAGGAGAGCCATGATGAACCTTGGTACCTAGCCATCCTCAATTACAAAACCAAAAACGAATTCCCTCCCAACTCTGATAAAAGAGGACAAAGAGCGATCCGTTTACTTGCATCACAATTCGTGATAAACCAAAATCAACTCTACAAAAGAACACCCCAAGGAATTCTCCTCCTTTGCATTGACCATCACAAAGCCAAGAAAGTCATGGGAGAGGTCCACGACGGAGAATGTGGCCCTCACATGAGTGCAATGATGCTTACACGGAAAATCATGCGGCTAGGTTACTACTGGACAACCATGGAAGCCGATTGCCGTAACTACGTCAAACATTGCCGCAATTGCCAAATCTTCGCCAACAAACAACACATACCACCATCCCTTTTATACACCATGACATCACCCTGGCCATTCTCAACCTGGGGCATCGACATCATCGGGAAAGTCAACCCGGTAGGCACCAAGGGGCATTGCTTCGTCCTCGTCGTCATCGACTACTTCACCAAATGGGTGGAAACACAGTCATATGCAGTCTTGACAGCCAAACAAGTGGCCAAGTTCATTCAAAACAACATCATCTGCCGATATGGGGTACCCCATGAGATCATCACCGATCAAGGCTCTCACTTCCGGGTGGAAACTCAAGCCTTGCTGGACAAATACAAGATCAAACGACATCGATCATCCCCAACCGTCCCCAAACCAACGGAGCGGTGGAGGCAGCGAACAAAACTCTTGTTACCACTATCAAGAAAATGAAAGACATCTACCGCGATTGGCCGAGCAAACTCCCATTCGCACTCTGGGGATACCGAACCTCCATTCGAACACCGACAGGCGCCAAACCCTTCTACCTAGCATACGGTATGGAGGCGGTTCAGCCGGTAGAGTTAGAGGTCCCTTCTCTACGCATCCTACTGGAGAGTCAAGTCCCTGAGGCGGAATGGACCCGTCGGAGGTACGAACAACTCACTCTTCTAGACGAACGGCGACTCAACGCCTTTCACAACGTCCAGCTATACCAACGACGTATACAACAGGCATTCAACAAGAAGGTTAAACCCAGAAACACCCAGGAGGGCGACTTGGTCATCAAGTCAGTTCGAGCACCATTACCCGTCGATCCGAGGGGAAAATTCAAACCCAACTGGGCCGGGCCATACCTGGTCAAGAAAATACTTTCGGTGGGCGCAGTGAGACTGAGTGACCTAGATAAGGAGGACTTTACAAACCCGACCAACCTAGACCAACTCAATAAATACTACCCTTGAACTCTATCAACCAACAACCTAGCCTAGTTTTGCAACTAGCACCGACCTCAACCCTTTTTCAAGTCAAGTTCCTCAATATGTTCTGATTTGAAATTGCATGTTTTATCGAGTCTAAGCTGCGGCACCTTGCCCGTTTCGAATGTCCTTTGATCCGTCAAAGCAACGTCCATTTGCACTACAAAAAACAAACCCCCTGAACTACGAGCATGGTTTGATTTCACCTCTTCAGGTGAATACGTAGGCAGTCCCTTTTATGCTTGAGGGATACAACCACAAAACCCAATTCAAATTCACAAAACATTTCGAACTACGATCATGGTTTGATTTCACCTCTCCAGGTGGATACGTAGGCAGTCCTTTCTTACACAAGAAGGATACAACCATTCCCATACACAAAAAAACATTACCCATACACAAAAAAACATCCCCATCAGAAAAGGAGAAAAGGGAAAACCATTCCCTTTCCCCACAAAATACAAAAATGAGCCTTTGTCCCTTTCCTCAAAATACCACTTTCCCAAGTGCAAATGCTGAGGACGATTCAAATCGAATTGCCTTCACAAAATGGATGGAAGAAACAAGCGTCCACAACTTTCGACATAAGCAATCCTCTTATTTAATTAATAATGGGAGGAATTACAATTACAACAAATAAAGCCCGACCAGTCTACAACTTGTCAAAGCTAAGGTGTCAACTAACACACCTCACATAGTAAAACTAGCACAAAACACACAATAACTAGCTAGTACAACATAATAAAAACTCACAACAATAATACAACATAATAATAAAGTGGGTAACGGAGGTCCTCACTCTTCCATTCTACCCTTGCCTTTTCCTTCGGGGTACATCTTCCCCTTATTCTTCTTGTTGGCCCGCCTAGCATGGACTTCTTCCTCGGAATGGATCCTAACCGGATCTAAGACGGCGACGGCCTCCGGTCTAGCACAAGACCCCATGTTCAACCCAAGGCGAGCCAATACACGGCCCACCATACTCTTGGGCACGGAACTCCTCCTCTTTGGTGGTCTCATCACATTGGAAGTAGCTCCATCAACATACTCCTCAAAGAAGGCACGGTTGGCCCTGCCAACCTCTCGGTACTTCAAGTCGACAACCTCGTCCTTACGGAATTTGGATCTCTCTTCCAAGGACGGAGCACGTGACCAATTGACATAAGCGGGAGTCACCCATGTCGTGGCAACGGGGTTTGGCACCTCCCAAAGCGGCCGAGTGGCCCACCACCTTTCAAAGAATTCCACGAGCTCGGAGTTCTGGAAAACATTCTCTTAGACAAGAGTATCTTGAGCGGGCACCTTTTGTTGACACCCCATTTGCCTCATGAGCCTTTCGGCATAAATGAAGGAAACAACCTTCAAACCCACAACCATTAAAGAACGAGGACTAGCACCCGAAGCGGGCAGCCCTGTGAAGGACCTCAAGTGCCACCACGGCACCACCCAACGGATATGAGGACCACCGTCCTCCGCCAATCTTGCGGCCCAATAGGCCTCGGTGGAAGCAAAACTATCCGGGTACAACTTCTTCCTCATAGTAAGGTGACGGAAGGAATAAGAAGAAGGATTAACCGGAGGCTCTATATACCTTAGCCTCTCCAATAGCCACACTTGGAGGATCCATGGCGATCCAAAAGAGGGAGCTTCTCCACAAGAGCCTTCCTTGTCTAAAGCTTGGATAATCTCTCCAAGCACCAATCATGATGGATCTCTACCATGCTCCATTTGCTCAATCGCATGGATGAGGGTCATGCTACCATGACATCTTGGCCCCTCCTTCTTCAAGACATCAACAAAGAGGTACACATGGACGAGGCAAAATGCAAGAGCCCTTCTCCTAGCCACCTCCGAGACATTAGCATCTAACCGATTCGAGAAGATGTTGATAAGAGCCAACATATCCACACCATGTGGAGCATGAAGATAGTTGACTTGGCTTGTTGACAAGCCCAATATGGAACGGAATTTCTCCTTGTAGCACAACCGAGTCGGAGGAAGCACCGGAGCACAAACCGGCCACCCACCAATGAATCCAATTTCTTCGGCAAGAGGACAAATTTCACCTTTCGGGAAAACGAAAACATGATTTTTCGAATCCCAAAACCGAGAACACGCTTCAAGAAGCGAAGGTTGCACCTTGATTTGACGAAGCACCAACAATTGACCAACTCCCATGCAATCAAGTTGATACTTCTCGGGAGGCGACAAATCCTGACACCATTGTTGCAACGCGTTCTCGAAAGCATCCATGAAATATTTTTGTGGAAGAAGAAGAGGTTTTGTAGAGATGTTTTTGTGTTTCGGATGCTGAAACAATGAAGCGCAAACGTCTCTATTTATACAAAATGACCAGCGCATTTTTCCAGAAAAAGAGGAGAGCCGGCTTCCATCGCCAGGCTTCTCGCGCCTCTTTGAGGCTTCTCCAGGATTCCCGCTGTGGACTTGTCTCTTTCATCATGTGTTTTCTCCTGACACCTCAAACCTCCCACCAGGAACCTCGCGCCTCTTCGGGATGATCCGGGAAATTTTGTGTTTCTTCAAACTCACATTTTCTTGTTTTCGCGTTTTACGAAATCCGACACGGTTTCCATGACGCAACTTTAAACATACGGGTTTTTCTTTCTTTTTTTAAGGAGGAAAGGGCTAGTCGCCCCGATCCTCAACGGATCGTTTCCATGTCAGACGAAATTCCGAAAGCTTTTTCGCAAAACAAAAATCAAAATCAAAAATTGATAACACGAAATCAATTTTCCTCAAAATTCAAGCACTCACAAATTCGAGTCTTGACCTCAAAAGCCAAATGTACTCGCAAAAATCCTTTCCTAAAATTCTTTCCTGACGGTTTGAGTTTTTTATATTTTTTCGAGTCAATTTTCAAAATTTCGATGCAATTTAATTCACAACACGAGTTAATTGCTCAAATTTTCAACAATTCCTTTTGAATTCCAAACGCGGCGATTTTGTCACGGAATTTTCAAAATTCATTTCAAAATTTCAAATTTAACTTCAAGTCATCTTGGTTAATTTTGATTTTCAAATGCTTTACGTGTCTCAATCAAATGCTTCTACGTGTTTACGTTTATGCGTACGTGCTATCTGTTGCCTGTTTTTCTACACTAACGATGCAAGAACTGGTGCAAAGCAAATGGAGAATCAACAGCCGACAGCGCTCCTCCGAAACACAACACAAAAAAGCCAAAATCACAAAATAAACCACAATCCAAAAACACATACATACAAACCGCCTTACGCAAAAAACAAACGTCTATCATACAGACACTGGCCTAAAACAAACGTCTATCATACAGACACTGGCCTAAGACAACGAACTGGGGGCTATCCGCCACCTACCGAAATAAGCACTCTCTATCCTCTCAAATGGAAAAGACAGAGAGCAACAGGGGAAACAGAGGAGCAACAGCGAAAGCAGAGGAGGTTACCATGACGATAACCCTCCGCTCCTGCTCCATGACAAAAAAGAAGACAGTGTCTTGCAGACTTCGGATGATGAGGAGGCCAAGAACCATGATGCGATGCACCATTCCGATACTGAACCCCACTCATCAGCCACCCTGTCTATGAGCCACAACGAAAAGGACAAACCGGCCATATCAGCCGCCTATCCACCTCTACGGAAGCATTCTCCACCACCGCCTCGAGTACGGCAGCCTCCTCGGCCACTACATCCCCTCCAGGATAGACTTCCTCCTCCAAAGCCTCGACAACGGACCCCATCGGTCCCAGATGATACCCTGTCATAAAAAAAAAAACAACAAGCAAAAAACGTCAGCCGAAATTTCGGCATTACGACGGCATGAAATGGATAAATCCAAAAACCAAAAAACAAAATCAAGGGGCAATCCCGCCCCCAAACCATTCACAAAAAAAAAAAAAACAAGCAAAAACGACTCGCCCCCTCTTTTCAAGCAAAAGACGAGTCAAAACCACAAAAACGACATTTCAAGACCCGTACAAGGTCTGCCAACAACCCAAAATACATGCCCGACACAATGGGGATTTTTCTACGGTTCAAAAAGGCAATTTATACGCTAATTTGAGCCCCAAACCGGTCAAAATCAAAAAACGACCGCAAAAAGGCAAACGTGATTTTATCACGCCCCAAGGTGACCTAAAATACCAATAAGGTCCATTTCAAGGCAAACTGACTCAATTCAAGCCCAAACAGACGCTTATTTTGTCAGACGTAAGACCGCCGCAAAAGGCAAAAATTCAATTTTGCCCACAAAACATCCAATGAAGGTCCTTAAATGGCAAACACGGGTTTTCCCAATTACAATGCAACCTAGTGGGACCCACTACCCAAGCAAATAAACTTGGCATTGTGAAATGAGACGGTTTCTCGCCTCACTCACGTTTTTCGAGCATAGGGAGCGGGAACGGGGACCAAAATGCAAACTAAAAGCACCACTATACTCCTAAACAGGTTTCTAACCTAATGCAAACATCAATTTCACTCGAAATTGGCTCAATCAAAAACGCCCAATTCTATTTATTAGGGAAAAATCCGCCCTAATTCAACTAAGCTAACAATCAACAAATTTGAAAGGATTCAAGAGGAAATACTTACCTTGAGATGACATTTGTTGACAATGGCACAAGCAAAAGCAAGCTAGAAGGTCCGTTAATGGCGAATTGGCGAGATTTTGAGGTTGAAGATGAATAATCATCCGCAGCTCAACCTCGCGTCTTTTTAACAAGAAATAGGGAAGCCGGCTTGCATCGCCAGGTGGCTCGCGCCTAAACCAAACTTCCCCTTTTGCTTTTCAGCGAAATTTGGGCTGTGGTCCAATTTCCCACAACAAATTTCAAAATTTTCGTTGACGATATGAATGTCGTCATCTCCTCGAAAATGAACAAAACAAATAGTGAAAATTTAAAACTTGCTATTTTCAAGCAAACAGCGATCAAAACCGCCAACTTCAAAAAATAATAGCGAAAGTTCGAAAACCGCTATTTTCTCCAAATTTCGAGCAAACGGCAATCAAAACCGCCAACTCCAAAATAATAGCGAAAATTCAAAAACCGCTATTTTTCAAGCAACGACGGCACATAAGCCGTCACTTCAATCAATAGTGAAGATTCCAAATTCACTATTTCCATCAAATGTCAACGGCGGCACATAAACCGTCACTTCAATCAATAGTGAAAATTCCAAATTCACTATTTCTTTCAAATGTCAACGGCGGTACATAAACCGTCACTTCAATCAATAGTGAAGATTTCAAATTCACTATTTATGTCAAAATGTCAACGGCGGCACATAAACCGTCACTTCAATCAATAGTGAAGATTCCAAATTCACTATTTTTGTCAAAATGTCAACGGCGGCACATAAACCGTCACTTCAATCAATAGTGAAGATTCCAAATTCACTATTTCTGTCAAAATGTCAACGGCGGCACATAAACCGTCACTTCAAACGTAATAGCAGACTTAAAATTTTCTATTTCCTTTCAAAATTAAGACAAACGGCGATCGAGACCGCCACTGCAAATTCAAACCGAATGGTGAAAATTCCAAATTCACTATTCCTTCAAATGCCAGCAGGGGGCTTCCTCGCGAAACCCGCTCATTCCAAAAATAGTGATAGTGAGAATCCATACTCGCTATTTCCCCAGCGACATCACGAGTTCGCTACTTTCAAAACAAGCCCATTCGACGCGGCTTTTCCCATGGTCTATTAACCGACCGTCACATTTGGCTGGTGAGCCTTTGTCCGCAACACATCAAGGATACATCCTGAAAATGCCTCGGGTACATTTCCTTACCTTGGCTGGCGAGCCTTTGTCCGTAACACATCAAGGATACATCCCGAAGATGCCTCGGGTACATTTCCTTACCTTGGCTGGCGAGCCTTTGTCCGTAACACATCAAGGATACATCCCGAAGATGCCTCGGGTACATTTCCTTACCTTGGCTGGCGAGCCTTTGTCCGCAACCTTTCAAGGACAGATCCCGAAGATGCCTCTGGTACATTTCCTTACCTTGGCTGGCGAGCCTTTGCCCGCAACCTTTCAAGGACAGATCCCGAAGATGCTTCGGGTACATTTTCTTACCTTGGCTGACGAGCCTTTGTCCGCAACCTTTCAAGGACAGATCCTGAAGATGCCTCGGGTACATTTCCTTACCTTGGCTGGCGAGCCTTTGTCCGCAACCTTTCAAGGACAGATCCCGAAGATGCCTCGGGTAAATTTCCTTACCTTGGCTGGTGAGCCTTTGTCCGCAACCTTTCAAGGACAGATCCTGAAGATGCCTCGGGTACATTTTCTTACCTTGGCTGGCGAGCCTTTGTCCGCAACCTTTCAAGGACAGATCCCGAAGATGCCTCGGGTACATTTCCTTACCTTGGCTGGCGAGCCTTTGTCCGCAACCTTTCAAGGACAGATCCCGAAGATACCTCGGGTACATTTCCTTACCACGGCTGGCGAGCCTTACAATGCACCGTGGCTGGCGAGCCCTCCTCACGTACGCACCACAGCTGGCGAGCATTTATCAGCAACCATGCAAGGACATATCCGAAGATGCCTCAGGTATGACTCCTTCTTATGACTAGCGAGCCTTTGTATGTAGTCTAATGGACTTTAAACGACCCGCACGGACAGTCGACAGACTCTAAACTGTTCCCGACGATAGGTCCTTGACTCGTACCCTCGAGTCGCCTTGGCGTCGCCCTTCCCGACGGCAGGTCCTTGGCCCGAATCCTTTTGAGCCGCCTCGACGTCGTTTGGGTCTTCGGGCTGTAATCTTCGATTGACCTGGGGACTCTACTTTGACTTTCGCCCTGTCCAAGCCTCAGTCCAAGTGGGGGCTCTGTAGATACCCAGTATCTGTTGGGACTCCAACAAACACCCGATGATTATCGGACTACAACATGTTTTGGGATCGCAGCGTTTGATCGACAGTTTGTGTACAACTTTACGTCGGAAAACTAAAAACGATTTCGAAAACAAAACATTTCAAAACATTTCAAAAATACCTGGAGTGTTTAATGCACGACGACGGGGTCACGATGACGCTAACTAGAGTCAAAACCGACACCGGACCAAAAACCGACTCAAAAATTCAAATCCCGACTCCAAAAACGAGTCAAACCGAGTCAAACACAAAAACCAAAATATCTCAAGCCTTCTATACCAAACATGTGACTACAAAACCTAGGATAGAACAAATCATGATTGCATTTGTTGTGATAGTGACCACACGACTCGAAGTGCCTCGACGTGGCTCGTGCCTCTTTGAGCAGCCCAGGTGGCCACGTCGCTCAAAACTCACACAACCACTCATTCTCCTATAAATACCCCTCAAATGCCACCCATTTGAGACTTACGCGAGTGTCCGACCCCTTTTTTCTCCCTTAAAATTCTCGACTCGACTTCTAAAGTCACAACCCGACGCGTATTTACGACCTACCGATCGTAAATACGAGCCTTACACATTGTTTGGTACTGTCATCGTGCATTAAATCACTTGTCTGACCACTTTGACCATTACACCATCACTAAACTTCTAAAACACTCTTTTACTTACCAAAACGGTTTTAAACCGAGTTTTTTTCGATCAAACAAGTTTTTACACTTACGTCGATCACTCACCATAACCAAACATGTAAGTATGAGGGTGTAAAAATCCTCTTTTATTATGTTTTCATTTGCTTCATGACTTTAACATGCTAAAACATGCATAACATGAACTAAAACATGGAATAAACGAGCCAAAACTGATTTTTGGTCTGAGGCAGAAGCCCCTTAGGTCGCCAACTGGCTTGCGCCTAAATGGGGTGCTCAGACCTGACATCAACCGTGTTTGTTCTCGTCATTTCCCTTAATCCATTTTCATATTTGTAATCGGTTTTTACCATTTCAGGTATTTTCGAAACCTTTTTGTTTCATTTCACATGTTTTAACCGTAAAGCATTTTTCACCCTTGGATCTTCATACCATGACGGTTAAATCCGTGTTTCGGTGATAATATTTGGTTAATGACATTTAAGAGGTATTTTAAAGCCTTTTATTTCATTTCTTTACATTTTTCAAACAAACATATTAGTCACCAACACAAAATCATCCTTGGTTCTATATACCATGCCGGATTTTAACCCGGGTACGATGACGAGTATCGACTAATGACATTCAAATGGACTTAAGACAATTAGTCCATAACCATTTTTCAAAACTATTCATGTCAAGCTTGTCAAAACCGAACCCGACACCGAATATTATCGAACAATGATGATTATTCGAGTCTAGTTCTTCAAATCGACAAATACGGTCTAAACGACCCTTTCAAAATCAAACCGGGTTCAAATACCCGTCTTCAACACGTTTCATAACGTTTTCTAAACAGTCAGAACACGACATACAGCCGTTGGCTAACCCGTGCCTCAAGCAGGCCTTTTCTTTCTCATTTTCAAAACCAGAGGGAGGCCCCTTACACCGCCGGCTGGCTCGCGCCTCTTATAGCCGTGGTACAGGGCCTGTTCCTTCCAAAGATTAGTCTAGGACGATCCCGACTCCGGTTAACTCGGATATAGGACGTATCAGATGACTATTCAAACCACATTTGCAAAATGCCTTACTAAGACAAATGGATCATGTTATGCACCCTAAACCTAATACGGTAAATGGATGTTTAATTTCCGTCTTGCATGCAAATCAATCATTAATCCAACTCGACATCTTATACATGATACTTGGATTAAATCAACCGACCTAGAAAGCTCTCACATGTTAGGTTTAAATCATTGGATGCGCATTCATGCATTTAAACCGTTTTATCAACTTTTACATTCAACAAACCAAGATCGATCAGTAGAGGTCGCTAAACGCTGGCGGGATTGGGTGTCTGATTAAAGGGCTTCCCAATACGTACCTTCACCTCTTACTCAGAAACTTTGGATAGTGGACGACCTTATCCAGGGCGTACGAGAGTCATTCTAGAGATAGGATGCTAAAGAGGAAGATTTCCTTATCTTTAGTACCTATGTCAAACGCCGCTTTGTGCTTCGATTTGACCGAGGTATAAAGTGGAATTCGAACGGGTTCCAGGCATCCCACAAATGCTTGGTGGCGACTCTGAACATCTCTAATCGTTTCGAGACCCTTACCGAGACGAAATCGACCGATCTAAAAACGATCCGGTCGAAAGCACCTTTACGCCGCCGAGCGTGGCTTTCAAAAAGATCGCTGTATGTCCGCAGATCGAACCGGACCTGCAGGTGGGCCATGTCCACACATAGAAAAGACTGTTGCACCACTCAACTAATCAAACAGATCATCTATCCTTGGTAAAGGATACTTGTTCTTCACCGTCACTCTGTTCAGCTCCTTGTAATCTATGCACAACCTCAAGCTCCGATCCTTCTTCTTCACAAACAGAACTGGTGCTCCCCACAGTGATACACTAGGTCTAATGTATCCCCTCTCAATCATATCATCTAACTGCTTCCTGAGCTCCTCCAACTTCTTAGGACCCATCCGGTACGGTGCCTTAGAGATTGGCCCCGTCCCCGGTTTCAACTCAACACTGAAATGTATCTCCCTCTTCGGTGGCAACTCCAGAATCTCCTCTGGAAAGACATATGGAAACTCCCCCACAACTGGTATCTGCTCAACTGTCGGACTCTCCATCCTGTTATCTCTCACATGGCACAAGATCATCGGGCACCCCTTCCTCAGATAAGACTTCAAGGTCACAGCTGCAATTAACTTGACTTTGGGTTTGACCACAAACCCATGATAAGACACAATAATCCCCTTAGGACCTCTCAGCGAAACATTCTTTTGATGACAATTTGTCTTAGCTTTGTACTTTCCCAACCAATCCATCCCGACTATCATCTCAAAACAGTCTAAAGGAAACTCTAGCAAGTCTTCAGGTAGATCAACTTGTCCAACCAACATGGATACATCTCTATACAATCTCCCACATGATACAGACTCACCCGAAGGTATAAAAACTTCCTCTCTTACAGACTCATACTCTCTCAAACCCAACCTTTTAACATGACTCGAAGATACAAATGACTGTGACGCCCCCAAATCAAACAAAACAAAGGTATAAACACCATTAACAAGAAAAGTACCAGTGATAATATGAGCGTCGTCCTCAGCTGCTTTCTTCTCCATCATAAACAGCTTTCCACTGGTCTTCTACCCATCTCCCTGGACAGTACTGGCTGAGGTAGTCGGCTTAGCACCCGACCCTTGGTTGTTGTTGGTGTTCGCAGCTGGCTTCTGATAAGAATTACCGCCATTACGGTTACCCCCACCGTTGTTGCTCTGGCCTCCCCTGTTGTTCCATGACCCAGCTGGTTTGTTGCTCGCATAACTCTGTGCCGGCCCCTGTTAAAAACTTCCTTGTCCCGGCCTCTGGAAACCCCCACTCACCGTAATGGTGCACTCATGTCTCTTGTGGCCTACACCGCCACAGTTTAACCAGGTCATTCCCCAGCTACTACTACTATTCCCACGGCCACGCCCATAGGAAGCCTCAGCACTAAACCCCGAGCCAGATGAATATACTCTAGCCTGAGTGTGGTTGCCCTTCTTGTAGTTAGATTGGCCTCCACCCTCGCTCTCAGCCTTTCTTTTCTCAGCACCTCTCTCTCGGGTCATCTCCACCAACCTCTTAGCTCTCCCCGCTCTCTCACAAGCTTCCTTAATTAACATCTGTAAGGACTCCCACAGGTAGATTCTGCATTATGTTGGGGGTCAACCCCTTCTCAAACCTCAACGCCAGGTTCTCCTCACTCAACCCCATATCATCAGCGTACCTCGCCTTCTCATTAAACTGTCGGTAGTACTAAGTCACCGTCATATCAGATGCCATCTTAAACCCATCAAACTTCTCTCTCAGTTTACTCCTCACATGCTCCGGCACGAACTCTCGCCTCACAGCCTTTCTAAATTCTTCCCAAGGACTAGCAGGTAACCCCAGCTTCGCATACATATCTCTAGCATTCACCTTTACCTTATCCCACCAGTCTCATGCCGCCTCCCTCAAGTAGAACGCAGCTTGTTCCACTTTCATCTCATCCGGGCAGTGCACCAACTCCAGAATGTTCTCTATCTCTTTGTGCCAATTATCTAGAAGAATTGGCTCCCCGGTCCCCTTGTACTCTTTCGGGTTAAACCTCGCTATATAAAGACTAATCTTTGAATGATCAACCTCCTTATCTTTCCCCACTCTCTTCAACGCATCTGTGAGAGCATCTTGGTGCTCCAACATCTTTACTATGTCATCGACTGACATACTCTCAGCTCTAGCATAAAGGGCGTTTCTCTTTGGCGGCATCTTGTAACTATATAAGAAAAGGTAGATATAAACACGCATACTATAACCCAAAACACGTATATAGCCTGCACAGACCCACTTGATCGAGTACCAGAACCCGCTCGATCGAGTTGAGGCTACTCGATCGAGTGCCCACCCTACTCGATCGAGTGCCTCGACTCCAGAACCTAATCAGACCTCCTGATCATAAACATACTCGACCGAGCTGACCAGCCACTCGATCGAGCGTCTCCTACTCGATCGAGTACCCAAAAACATGATTCTGACCAGAAAAACATCAAGCTACCTACTCGACCGAGTTACACCCACTCGATCGAGTACCTCACCTACTCGATCGAGTGCCCTCCACTCGATCGAGTCATACAGACTCGTATACACTACCCGCATGTGCATCTTACTTCCCAACACAACATATAGCCTTTATAATTTCAATAAAATTAACCATACTACACATGTACATATATACGCAACTCATTATGTAATCATTAAACGATTTATTCATATTATCAATTTGCCACATCATAAACATACAACATGCTTTTCATCCAATTCAACATATAAAACACTTATCTTTCAACTTCCATACCTCCAATCCTCCACATTCAACATCCAACAATTCACTACACATGCCACTATGTACACATACAAACCAATAGACAACACATACGACCCTGACACATACCCCATGTGACCGATTCAAAATTGCAGGCCGAGTTCGCGGCTTTAAGACGTCCCCCAAGCCTTTGCATTAGCTACTACAACTTCTACCCCGTGTTCATTTTAGTTTCCTCCCTATGTTCATTAGATTCATTAGTTACAGGTTTCAGGATCGTCGCTCTGATACCACTTTATGACACCCCCATACTCCAAGTGCCTTACCAGGACCACTCAGGTATAAGAACGTGACCATCGCGGTTTCCCGAGGCAATGATAATCAAATGACAATAAAGAAACAGAATTTAAATAGCCAAACTGTTTAAAGTGATTACAATTCCAAATCCAAACTGACAAAAGATATAATACATGTTCTCAAAAATCAAATGTCTAAACAACTAAAAGGTGATAGCGGAAGACTCTAATCAGCTCGTGGTGACACATCCCAGCTAGCCCAAAAGCCTCTAGTCAAACCTGCTCAACAACTGCTCACCATCCCCGAATGGATCACCATAGTTTTTAAAACAATAAACGGGGTCAGTACTAAGCACACAATATAATCACAATAAGTCAAGTAAGAAAACAGCTCATCCGTCACATCAACCCAAACTCTATAATCAACACCTCATCACTGACTACACACTAAAGTGTGTAGCCCTGCCAGAGTACCCATCGCAACAGGTACTCCACACCGCCAGTGGGGGACCGCAGCCGTTCCCACCTAAGCCCCGCTCATCTCCATCGAGCGATAAACCCAAGTCCATTAATGTGCACATCCCTTATGTGTCGTGTTCCACAGAAGGCGAATCATAGGCATGAAGCCACTCCCGCAAGTGACTCCACTCAGCTAGGGACGCACCCCGAAGATCACAGACATATACAATCAACAACAATTAATAATGATAAAATCCAACAACCGTCACAATACCAACAATATACTTTAACAACAATAATGATCAAATCACCAATCCACATCATGTGACTAATACTGAGTACGGAAACCCTACCTGGAATGCAAACACACACAGCAGACGATCTTAGCAGCTGTCTCAAAACCATTCCTCTACGAATCCTCCTCCTATCACATAATCATACAATTACTACATACACAACTAATCATAAAACCCCCAATCCCATAAATTAGAGTTTAAACAATATTAACCAAATGCTATAAAATTGGTATGTAGGACTTACCCTTGATGTACGGATCACAAAGACACAAAGAACAATGAAATCCGACCTCTCAAGTTCCGGGATTTGTCAATAATGCGGATGAAGAGAACAACGTAGTTTCAATCTCCTTTATGAGTGTATTAGGTTTATAGAAGTGTTTAATAAAGATGACGACATAATATATATACTAATCCGCATTATTAGCAAAACCTGTCAAAACATAACCCGTCGACCGAGCTACTCGATCGAGTAACTAACGTACTCGATCGAGTGCCACTTACTCGATCGAGTACCAAGACTACTCGATCGAGTACCCTACAGGCAGAATACTGTTTCGTAAATCAAAACACCCTTACTCGACACAGTAAGGCCCACTCGATAGAGTACCCAGAGACTCATAAAACCGTAGTATTACAGAAAGAAGCCGCCATAGGAGTAAAGATGAGTTTAGAGTCAAGCATTTTAAACCTACCAAGTAAATCATGGATATACTTGGTTTGTGTGAGGCAGAGTCCATGCGAGTTTGGAGTAACTTCCACAACCAAAAAATAGGATAACGGACCAAGCTCCTTGAGCGACATTTTTGTAGCAAGGGTAGCAATAAAGGACGTAACAAACTCTGGTTGGGTACCCGTGATAATAATATCATCAACATAAATGAGCAAATAGAGACAAACAGAGGAACGATGATAAAGAAAGAGTGATGGGTCAGCAATAGACGCAACAAAACCAAAACAAAACAAGAAATTTTTTTAAGGTTGAATACTAGGCACGAAGGGCCTGCTTTAAATCATAGAGAGCTTTCGACAGACAATAAACAAAAGATGGATTAGCTTGATCAACAAAACCTGGTGGTTGGGTTATATAGACCATTTTATTTAGAGTACCCTAAAGAAAAGCGTTGTTGACGTCGAATTGTCGAAGAGACCAACCACATCTGAGGGCAATAGATAAAATAAGACGAACTAAAGTTGGTTTAACAACAGGACTTAAAGTATCAAAATAATCAACGCCGGGGCGTTGGTGAAACCTTTCGCGACAAGGCGAGCTTTATACTTCTCTATCGTATTGTCAGCATTATATTTGACTCGAAAAACCCATTTGCAACCAATTACATTATAGGAAGGTTCCGGAGGGATAAGGGGCCAGGTTTGATTTCTCCTGAGAGCATCAAACTCATCAACCATGGCAGCACGCCATAGAGGGTTTATGAGGGCTTGTTTGATGGTTGTGGAAAGAGGAGAAGGGTGGATGAGTTGGGCAAGCTTGGCATTCTTAGGGATCGGCTTACGAATATTATGGCTGAGACGGGTAACAACTATACGAGAGGGAGGAGGTGGTGGTGGATGAGGTGGGGGGGGGACGGGGAAGGAGAGGAAGTCATTATGGGAGAGGCAAGCATGGACAATACAGGGGACTGATGGGGTATGTTCGTAGGAGAGGCAAGAGTGGTTGTTAGAGAAGCGGGAAGTGATGAGGCAGGGGTAAGGTTAGCGGGTGAAGGGATAGTAGGTGGGGTTATGGAGGTGGTAACGTGCTCATGGAACCAGTGGGCAGGAGTAAGAGTGGAAGACGACAGAGGTAATGAGCCAAGGTCAAGGTAAGGAAAGTCATTCTCAACAAGCTTAAAGAACGTTTCGAGAAGTGTAAATTTTGGAGGTGATGGGATTAAAACAGTAGTAAGGGCTCTGGGTGGGAGAGTAGCCTATGAAAATACAAGGGGGGAGCGATAATCAAGTTTGTGAGCAGTGTAAGGGAAAAGCCACGGGTAAAGTCAAGGTAACACAGACATCTAAAGCTATGCAACTTGTTGTAATTGGGAGGGTTATCAAAGAGTTTATGATATGGGGATTCGTGATTAAGATGCGGAGTGGGTAGGCGATTGATGAGATAACTGCCAGTGGTAAGAGCATGTGGCCAAAAGGTTGAGGGAAGACGGGCGTGACTTAGTAATGCATGACCGGTTTCAACAATATGACGATGGCGATGCTCGACATAACCATTTTGGTTGGGCGTGTGAGGTGGAGACGTGATATAAGATATAACATTGTCAGAAAGAGTGTGAGACAGTTTGATATACCCACCCCCATTATCAGAAAAAACTTGTAGAATAGAACGATTAAAAAAAATTTCGACTGAGGCTTTGAAATGAACAAAAACATTGGCTGTATCGGATTTATTTTTGAGCGGATAAAGCCATATATGCTTAGTAAAATGATCAACCAAGATAACATAATATTTAAATTTGTCAAACGAAAATACGGGGGATGTCCAAATATCAGTAAAAATAATATCAACAGGAGCATTATATTTTATTGAATTATGTGAAAACGAAAGCTTATGGCTCTTGCTAATATCGCAAGATTTACAATTTGAAGACGTAATTGAAAGCCTAGGTAAATTAAATTGCTTATTAATAAAACTAAGGATAGGTGTTGCCGGATGACCAAGACGATGATGCCAAAGACTCGGAGCAAGAGTAGCAGCGTGAACTTCTTACTTGTCCGGGGACCATTCGTATGTTCCATGACCATTACTTTGTCCTTTCAGAAGAAGACGACCCATCTTGATATCCTCGACGCAAAAAGAATTTTTTGAGAAAACAAAGTAAGCATTATTATCTTTGCAAAATTGAGAAACGGAAAGAATATTATGAGAAAATTTTTGGAGCACATAAAACGTTTTTTAAATATAATGGTGTCGTGTTAGTGAATAAAGTAAAGGAGTCAATGTGAGTAATAGAAATACTAGAGCCATCGCCGATATAAAATCATCAAGACCGTCATAAGGAGCATGAATAGAAAGTGTGTTGAGATCATTGGTAAGGTGATAGGTGGCACCGTTGTGAAGCACAAAAGAGCTTGAGGACGAAGTCGACGCGTGACTTACAAGGTGGACATGAGGTGGGTTAGTGCGAGTAGTGGGAGTTTGAGATTAGAAAACGACATCAGGGTAGAGACGCTTGAATTTAGGACAAGCTCTAATGACATGACCTATTATGCGGCAGAATTTATGCTTTCTCTTAATAGGGGGGGGGGGTATAGGTGGACGAGGAAGGTTGGTTTTGGGCAGGGGAGGAAGTGATGGGAGAGGGACGATGTTGATAGCGGTTGTTCGATGTGGAAGGATAGGATTGGGTAGCGTATGCAGTGGCAGAGAAGGGTGATGGAGTGGTGGTTTGTTTGAGTGTTAGCTCAAAGTTGATAAGTTTATCATGAAGAGCTTCATAGCTTATGGTTTCGTCGCCAGCTTGGACGGCTTGGATAATAGGTTTGTAGGTTTCATAGTCAAGTCCTCTGAGAGTCTTTGTGTTTATGTCTTCGAGGTCCATTGGTTTGCCCATAATGGCAAGTTAGTCAGTGTCTTGCTTAATAGATTGCATATACTCGGATATGGTAAGCGTGTTTTTGGTGAGGGAGTCAAGACAATCCTTAACTTGGCGTATGTGACCACGAGAGGTGTTTGCATATATTTTGGCGAGAAGTTTCCATGCTTAATGGGAGGGGGAAGCACGGATGACTGATAGGTTCATTAACTCCTATTAGACTTATCTAATTGATTTTTATAAATTACTCATAACTTATGGCATGTGGATCTAGTTGCATGCAAGATGTTTGAAATCAATAAGGAGAAAACCGATTTTTCTTACATTTCATATGGACTGAAATTTAGGGCACTAGATTTGGACTCCTTCGAAATCTAGATCTTGATCTAAATAAAATATTTGGATAATCCTCCAAAACTTCAAGTATTCACTGTGGAATACCTCCTCTTAGTTGCACCAAGACAATAACCCTTAATACTAATATACTAATTAACTAGATTAATATATTAGTTATCCTTAAATATTCTAATAATATTTGTATTACTATTCTAGTAATAATATAATTTGATATTAGAATATGGTGGAACAATTTGTGAGATCTAAAAACTATTTTTTAGAGAGAATAAGAGAGGTTTTGATAACCAAAACATAAAAATTATGTAAGAATAAAAAATAAGAGCAAAAGATGCTCTTATTGAGCCTTGGGAGGCCGGGTGAGAGGAGGTGAGAGTGGCCAATGCATGGCCTTTGTCTTACCCATAAAATGTAGGGTGAAGGCTAGTTAGTGTAGGTAATCATCATGCTTATTTTATCATTAAAATAAAACATCCACTAACTCCTTAATCCCTCCATTTTTTTCGGCCTCTTAAGATAAAATGGACTCCATTTTAAGTTTGTCAGTTTGTCATTTGTAATAAAGTAGGTCATGTGTCACACACCATGCCCATAAATATTTTAATGCATATTTAACCCCTTAAATATCATTTTATAATAAATAAATTACTTGTGACAATTTTACTAGTAATACATGATTACAAGTATTAAAATGGGTCATATAAATATAATTCACAACATTTCGCAATTATAATTAAACAATCATTCTTAATTTAATTGTTTCACAAACAATAATGAATTTTAGTAATAAAATCTTTTAATTACTAAAATAAATCTTATTTAATCAAATTACAATAAGATACTTATTCTTACTCACAAAACAAATTGTTCAATTTTTAAGGTGTTAATTAACTTGTATCAATATACAATTAATTAACTTATCTATTAAGGAAATTTTCCTATAAGTGTGACCTTAAGGGATCAAATGATCACCACCGTCAAACGACTGTAATGTCAAACTCTAGTTAGCCATTCATTACCGATTAATGTTGATCAGTTGACTATATAATTAAATCATCCCTTACGTATTCTTATCATGAGATTTAAACATGTGATCGCACTATTGTTAAGGACACTTACTCCAACAATCTCCCACTTGTCCGAGACAATTGTGCATCACCCATTCTCTTGTCCTATTACAATCTCCCACTCAATGCAAAGTGTCTTGTAGGTCATACTTGCATTTGATCATATCTTGAGTAGTTTCCTCGATCTGGAGAGTAACTGTCTGACCGGAATTATCTACTGTAGATACCTTCCGAGCGTGGCTACGCATTTTCAGTTCACTACTCCTCGAGTGGCCTTGAGATTTCAAATAACCCTGACAAGGGGTGGAAAATTCCTATCGCACTATTCCCTTCGTACACCTACAGTTCATCATGACCCAAAAGATGCACACTCACCCCTTTTGACAGAATGGCTTGAGGCATCATTCAAAGTCAATCAAAAACTGTGCCGACTTAGGAAAATAGTCTCTATTCAAAGAATCGACTCAAAAGAATACTATAGTAGCTCTCGTCATGACCAGGCTATATAAAATTGCCAGAACTCTATAAGCGGTCACTACCCGACAGAGTGTCCCATACAGTTTGCCTATTTGATCGACTAGTCATCTCTTATAACTCTATGGCACTTGAACTTGCCATCAATCAACTGACACTCTAGTCACTTGGAGACATCACCTCATATAAGGGACTAGGGGCCAATACTATGTTAATCCAGTTCACTTAAATAGGGTTCAATATTGTCTCGACAACCTATTTGGAAAACAAAGTATTTTAAGAAAAGAGTTTTTAAATAAAACTCAAACGATGATTGCATTATCACATATGTAAAATTTATACAATATCAATTACTACATAATCTATAATTCATTTTGAATCTCGTATATAGTGGATCATTTCAATTCAATTGAAATGGCATGACACATCTTGCTAAGCCTATGAGAAGGCCTTGATTAGTAAGTCTTAGTAACACTTTGCACTTTACTAACCTAACTATATACTATTTCCCTATGTTATGTATAATCTTTATTATAAAACTTTTGAGTACGTGTCTAGATCCAATCTAGACATAGGCTCTCTTGCCTTAGGATAGCTCCCACTGTCCTCATAGTGAGCAGGGATATGACCTTTGGTAATTCGAACCAACTACCATAGTTCCTCCAATTTAGAAAACCGAATCCTAATATCATCCCTTCCTTCTTGCACATCTCATTATTGCAAGCGTACTCAATTTCCGTTGTGTATATCTCATTTGTTCAACTGCCTATGATGTCTATAGAAGATATCCTCCTTAAATAATATAGCCAAGATGGTTCTCTAACCATCCTTATGTGTTTAGAATATGGTTTTTGTGTAACTCCTTGCACACAAATCCATCTCATATCTAAATGCTTAGCTTCATATATTTAGTACTTCCTGAGTACTAACTAATGAACTACGTGGCTATATAGAGACTTCTCTCAAGGATTCGATTTGTAACATCTCGATATACTCCAAGTATACGAAGTTTAAGAATGGTAATACATCTTAGAGTAATGAATTAATCTCGCAGCGGAAGAAAATGGATTCAATTTCTTCATGTTCAATACTTTTGAACTTGTCAAGATTCTTATTAACATAAGAATATTAACTTTATGCTAATATCCATCGAACTGGATATCTTAGAGATGTATTAATCTTCTCCTAAGTTTTTCATCACTCACAGTGATCAATATGTAATTCACATATAAGACTAATAATACCACCGTACTCCCACTAAACTTCATGTATAAACATAACCACTCGACAATTCGAGAAAAGTTTATCACATTAACAAACATACAATTCAACTCCTTAACTTCTACTTAACATTTCTTCTTAAGTTCGTATCCTACCTTAGGATAGTTGTGATGTGACCATAATTGGCGCATATTTAGCCCCCGAATTAGCCTTGTTTCCATGCTTTTTAGTGCTTATTGAAGGAAATGTAGATTCATATACATATTTAACATACTCTTATATGTCTAAATAATTTGTCATAAAATTAAAACGGATCTTATGCATGCAAACAATAAAATAAATAGAGGAGAAATCATGTCCATACATTGTAAATTTCGGCTATTAGGGCACAAGAGAGATCTCCTTTCTCTTCTTGTTCTTGAGCTTTTCCAATGGAAGAACAAAGATCTAAGAGTAAGATCTCTCCCTAAGCTTAATACCCAAGGCTTTCACTTAATCTAATTAATATTATAATACTAGTATAATATTAATCTTAGTAGAAAATTGAACCAAAACTTTTATAAAACACTTATGAGTTTCGGTTTTTAGAGAGATAATTAGGAGGATTTTTCTTCTCTCTAAAACAATGTTTTTGGATGAGTTAGTAGAATGAATTAATTTCTAACACATTTTAGAGTAATAGGTAAATTAAATTGAAAAACCAATGATGGTTTTTCACATAAAAAACCGGGTGGAAGGGAAGGCTTTTAGGGGAGCCAATGCATGAACACTTTTGTCTTCACAAGGAGTAGTAGGGTTGCATGGCTAAAAAGCAAAACAATCATTATGTTTAGCTACTAATTAAACAATTAATTAGCTTAATCCACTTCCTATATTTCGGTCCATTTGGTAATATGGAATTCATATTATTTTTGTCAATTGTCTATATGTTACATGTCACATGTCACATATATTTGTTATGTAATTTTTAACTTATTAAAAATCAACGCATTAATAAAAATACGTCACATACAAAAATCGACTTAGTAATATCACAATTACTAGTACCAAAATATTTTACCAATTATAAATTACAACTGATTGTATTTATAACAATTCATTCAATTTTAATTGTTACATTAAACAATTATTTCATCCGAGTAATGATACAATTCAATCACTCAGACCGTATCATTTTTAATCATATTTTAATATGATACGTAAATTTTACTTCCAAAATTGTCCGTCAATTTTCAAGTAATTTAATTAACTCGTAACATTATACGATTAATTAAATAATCAATTAAGAGAATTGCCCTTTAGGTATGACCTAGGGGGTCAACTGATCACCACCGTCACACGACAGTAATGTCAAACTCTAGTCAGCCAATCATTACCGATATATGTTGACCAGTTGACAGTAACAATATTACTTCCCAATTGTATTCATTTTAATGAGACTTAAACATGTGATCATCATGATCAACAGTCGTGATCGCATTATTGTCGGAGGACACATATTCCAACAATCTCCCACTTGTCCTCGACAAGTGTGCGTCACCAATTCTCTTGTCCTATTACTATCTCCCACTCAATGCAAGGTGTCTTTCAGGTCGTACTTGCAAGTGATCATATCGAGAGTGGTTTCCTCGATCCGGAGTATAAGCGATTGACCGGATTTATCAACTCGGATACCTTCCGAGCGTGGCCACGCATTTCCGATTCATTACTCCTCGAGTGGCCCCGAGATATTGTTATGACACGACTAGGGGTGGACAATTCCTATCGCACTCATTCCTTCGACTAGCCACAGCCATCATAACCCAAAATATGCCCATTTGACCCCATTTACGAAGGTCGTAGTAACACAAATCAAAGTTAATCTGAAACTGTGCCATCTTAGGTGAATAGTCTTTAGTCAAAAGAATCGACTCATTTTGAATACTATAGTAGCTCTCGCCACGACCAGGCTATATAAATTTGCCAGAACTCTATAAGCGGTCATAAGGCCCGACAAAATGTTCCTAACAATCTGCCTATGTGATCGACTAGTCATCTCTCATGACTGTATGGCACTTGAACTTGCCATCAATCGCCTCACACTCTAGTCACTTCGAGACGTCACCTCATATAAGTAACTATGGGCAAAAACAATGTTAATCCATGTTCACTTTAACGGGGTTCAATTGTCTCTACAACCTGTTTGGATATAACAATGTTCAAGGTGAGTTAATAATAACTCAAATGACAAGTGTCGACATCACACTCGGGTAGTCAATATCATATTACAACCTTGTGATGTATATCATAAGTGTAAACACTTATTGATTGCAATAGAAGTTTAACATCCCATGTGTCCACGTGTTCAAACTTCTTACACTTGCAATTTCCTTCACATTCATGTTCTCATACCATGAATTTTACCAAGCACACATTAAGGTTCTTGACCTTGGTTTTGGTTCTTTAACTTGAAAGAACTTTCTCATCGCTCATCTCATAACGAACGAATTTGCGATGAATAATATAACTTGTACCGATCAAGTATTCCATCCACACACAATGCACTAGGTATATGTTTTGTAGAATCTTGTAACAATTGACAAGATTATTAGCTTAGTACTTCTCACAGGTCCTAGCTTAACTAGGAAAGATTATCTTGAATAACTTCTTATTCAACCAAGCATCTTTCCTAAACTTCTCATTTCTCTTTCTAAGCTTGAAAGATTTGGGATTCTCATAAATCCTCATATGTGCTCGGATTTTCTACAGTATGTGCAACCTCTTAACACACAATGGAACATTCCGTCAATCACTGAAATCGCTCATTGGATTCTACTCGAGAATCCATGACGTTTCTTTTATGGCTCACCAACCAATCATCATGCTCTTATGCATATGATTCATAATTGGACACGTATATGATTATTCTAATGGCGGAAACATTAGTTACTAATAATCATGAGATCAACCGTTCTTAGGTTCAATGAACTACCATGACTGCTAATGGTAATCCCATTTTCATTCATATGAATAACCTATGTATATGTTGATACGATGTGTATCTCTTTAATACTAATCCAACATCTCATGATGTTATTGAATTCATCATTGTCCATTTTCATCCAGAATTGAAAACTCGAAAGCTTCTTTATGAAAGAAGGTATTAGCTCGTCATTCTTTAATGAGTAATGAGTTTTATACATTCAAGGATGATAGCTCCCACTAAATCCCATGTCTTCACATGAGAATTTCCTAACTCCCACTCAATTCTACATATTTCGAAATTGACTTCTCAATCGAAATTTGTCAAGAATATAAATATAAATCGCTTTGCCAAGTTACTAGGATAAAACCATATATGTTCCCATCATATCCTTTCAAAATGCCTATTTTGAAGTGGTCTCATCTCAACCTTACGGAAAGAGATTTTAAATCTCTAACACACTCATGTCATAATGATGTGTAGCAATGTCATTATTCAAATACAAATAATATTCAGAATAGGTCCTTTGGAATACCCTTTCGGAAGGAGGTTTAACCATTTCATAGCGAGGTTAAACAATGACATTTGCGTGGTTAAAACGTTGGCTATTGAAGATATCGGAATATCAATCTTTGCAACTTGATCATAACTAGTATGTTACTATGACTCATTTAGGCTCTTAAGTAAAACTCATGATTGAAACTATTGGTCAATTGATTCATAACCTTAGTCAAAAGCTTGTTAAGACTTTACATTAGTCATTTTTCTTCCAAAACTTCTTTTGGTCTCCTCGTGTAGTTATCTTGAGAATAAACTCTTATGATTACTTCACTTGGTCTCTTAAGTCATTTAGAACTAACTTGAGACTATAGATCTCATCTATTTGGTATACTATTTAAATAGATGTACCTTCATTCAAATCATTCTCTCTTGCGTAGATCTTCATTTACACAAGTCTTGCGTAGATCTTCATTTACACAAGTACACAATTATATCTTGCCTTGTGTGTTGTGTCCTTATTTTTCTCCCACTCTATCTTTAGAATGAATACACTAAACATTCAAAGATAGCATATGAGACACAAATTAATGATGTTGAAGTATAAGGAGAACTATCTCATAGATAGACTAATAGTTATTGATTTCATATGTGTACTTGGTGATTGACATACTTTTAAGAGAGTTCATAGACTCAAAATCGCTTTATAAATGATCATACACAAGCATTAAGCATGTGGACATATAATGAAACCCGTCATTATATTTGTCTATTAGATCACTTTAAGTGAATAATCTTATGTTTCAAAACGCAAGCAATTTAAAGATGAAATTTAGAACATTAAAAGGATAAATGATAAAACGGGTGACTTGGGTTGCAAACCAAGTCACCATCATCCAAAATACAAACCATTATCCAAAATACCTTTCCATGTCGAACACGGAAACTTAAAGTTCTAAAATTCAAAACATAACTTAAAATAAGACAATGAAAAACAAAGCTCCATAAAAGCTATCCTTAGCTTCTCCATGGTATCTTATGCTTGTTTTTCTTTTCCCTTGTCTTTGCTTGGTGGAGGCCCTATTTACAATAAAAAGGGAGATACATTATCACAACTTTGCATCATATTACCTTAGTTGAACTTGAAACATAAAAGAAGGTTAGTCATTTACCTACTGGAGTGATCTTTCCAGCTTTGATATCACCAAGGTATTTGGAACAATTCCTCTTCCAATGTCCCATGCCATTACAATAATGGCATTTGTCAAGAGGACCCTTCTTGACTTTGGAGGTGCTAGCTTCACAAGACTTAGCTTTGGTGAATGTGGGAGCTTGCTTCTTGCCCTTTCTCCCATTCTTCTTGAACTTCCCCTTACTCTTAGTGCTTATGTTAAGCACATCCTTGGGAGGGTTCACATTTAACCCCATGTCCCTCTCGGCTTGCACAAGTAACTTGTGCAACTCCTCAAGAGACACATCCTTGTCTTGCATATTGAAATTCACCTGGAATTGCACATATGCCTTAACCTTAGACAAGGAGTGTAGAATCCTATCTACGATGAGTTCTTTGGGGATTTCAACCTTTTGAATCTTCAAGGTCTCGACAAGCTCCATGAGTTTGAGCACATGAGGGCTAACCTTTTGGCCCTCTTTGAAGTCGAGATCAAAGAATGCCGCGGCCGCCTCATATTGGACGATCCGCGGAGTTTGTGAAAACATGGTCACAAGTTTGGAGTAAATCTCATTAGCATTGCCCATTTTGAAGGCTCTCCTTTGGAGTTCCGCCTCCATCGCAAATATCAATACATTTTTCATTGCGGCGGACTCCTTTTGGTAAGCCTCATAGGCTTCCCTAGTGGCCGCGGTGGACCTAGTGGAGGGCTCGGGTGGAGAGGCCTCGGTAAGGTAACGAAGCTTGTCGTCACCCTCGGCGGCTAATTTGAGTTGGGCATCCCACTCGGAGAAATTTGACCCATTCTTTTCAAGTTTACATCGATCCATAAAGGATCGGAGCCAAGATGAAGTAGCGAGAGGTGTAGCATTAGGAGTTGGTGTTGGTGTTGCCATTTGTTATGAAAAAGAAGTGGTCTACAAAACAAAATATAAGGAGTAAAACAATTGTCGTTTTAATAATACTCGTAAAAATGTATGATTTAAACAAGTTTTAAGCATTTTTCTAGTGACCTCTACCCAACTAGATAAATGATTCCAAGACCCAAATTCATATCGATTTAGGCACGGTAGGGCCGATTCATCCTTTATCAATATAACTCGGTGGATTAACGTTTAATCGATTCTACTCTTAGAACTCTTGGTCGATAATATTACATTAACATATATCTTTAGCCCAAAACACATTCGACAAGGGCACGGTAGGGCCGATACATCCCTTATCAAAAACTTTTGTTGAGGTCAATCCAAATTTCGAATAAATGTGTCCATGATCCAAATCCATATCAACTTGGGCACGGTAGGGCCGATACATCCCTTATCAACATGAATTCGGTGGATTAACATTCATCACCCACTTCCCCTACGTAACAAGGTTTGTACCCGGTAGGGCCGAGTGCACTCCCTCGCGAAATAGGTTTTCATGGTTTCTACTATTTGGTAAGGCTATATCTCAATTAATTGTTTTAGCGAGAGGTCATGTCAATTTATTATCTATCACGTTTTAAGTGAACTAAAGTGGTGAACTACGATAATTCTAATTGACACGGTCGATGAACTCGATCAAATGACGATGCATGTTTAGTTATGGCGATTTAGCAATGCATGTAACATAAAATAAAATGCAAGCATAAAAGAATAAATAAATCCTAGTATGGCCTTTCCTAAAATAGAAAAACTATTAATCTATTACATATTCGGAAACCAACTCCATTGGTCCCTTGAACTTCGGTTGTGGCACGCATCTCGAGGTAACACCGTCTTTATGTAACGCCATTCTTGAAGAAATCCGTCTTTAGGAATTAGGAATGAATAAAATTACATAATAAATTACATAAATCCTATTATACATTTGTAACTAAAATAAAATAAATCTATTAAAATTACAAAACGGTGATACGAGATCACAATAAAAATTACAACCGAATCGATATTCCCATTCATTTCGGGAAATACCAATTAAAATCTAAGGCCATACTAAGTAAAATTACATAATTCAAAATTACATAAATTAAAATTATGACAATCATAAAGGAAAAATGCAGCATTATAATATGAATGAACATGCTCAATTTTTATGCTAAATCGCCTTTAATTAGCCAATATCATATATTACTCGGTTTTTACGGATTTGCGTGATTTCAACATTTTATAATCACAAAATTACATAAACTCATATTTATGCATAAGTTAATTACCCTAACCTCTTAGGACTCAAAATATAGTCTTCACTAATAATTTGACCATAATTAACTTTTATTTACAAAATTGTTCATAAATGGGCCAAAAATACAAAATTAAGCTATTAAACTTCAAATAAATCCAAAAATTCCAAATAAATTCAAAATTCAAAATTTAAATTCATGAACATTCTGGAAAAATTCCATGACACTCATAATGTTCAAAATCTTAGGTTAAAAATTTCGAAAATTTTCCGGAAAAACAATGTTGCGGTTTATCGATATTTAATAAAATAATCATAAAAAAAACATGGAAAAAATTATTTTCATTAACTTTTCAATTTTAGATCTGAAAAATATAATAAAATGCAACATTAGACGTTTTTCCTAAGTCATAGATTATATTTTATTAATTTTCATTAATAATGTCACTATTTATGCCATTTTTCTTCAAAAATTCATAAATCATGCTAAAAGACTTCTTTATAGCCAATTATTTTACACACATCTTGTAAAATTGCATGTGACAACATATAAATTTTCTATGACCAGATTCGAAATTTAACTCTTATTAACCTATTTTTCTCTTAAATCCATATTTAATAATGAAAAATTCATTTTTCGAGCATAACAAGTGCAAAAATTATGAAAAATTACAGGTTATCTCAAAATAATATGTGTGACAACATATCCAAAAACCAACTTAAAATTCGAAGTATAGCTAATTTTCGACCAAAAATGACATTTTTACTCATAAAATCACATTTAAATGCCATTATTATTAAATATGAACAATAAAAATCCGAAAAATTAACCAAAAAATCCTAAAACACTTTAGGACCAGAAATATTAACATGCATGTAATTATTTCGTGATATATCATAATAACACAAATTTTACAAGTTTTATTTTGTTATTCATATAACTCGGAAAAACTTTTAACCAATTTGCATGCAAACAACCGTGGCTCTTGATACCGATTGAAGGAAATGTAGATTCATATACATATTTAACATACTCTTATATGTCTAAATAATTTGTCATAAAATTAAAACGGATCTTATGCATGCAAACAATAAAATAAATAGAGGAGAAATCATGTCCATACATTGTAAATTTCGGCTATTAGGGCACAAGAGAGATCTCCTTTCTCTTCTTGTTCTTGAGCTTTTCTAATGGAAGAACAAAGATCTAAGTGTAAGATCTCTCCCTAAGCTTAATACCCAAGGCTTTCACTTAATCTAATTAATATTATAATACTAGTATAATATTAATCTTAGTAGAAAATTGAACCAAAACTTTTATAAAACACTTATGAGTTTCGGTTTTTAGAGAGATAATTAGGAGGATTTTTCTTCTCTCTAAAACAATGTTTTTGGATGAGTTAGTAGAATGAATTAATTTCTAACACATTTTAGAGTAATAGGTAAATTAAATTGAAAAACCAATGATGGTTTTTCACATAAAAAACCGGGTGGAAGGGAAGGCTTTTAGGGGAGCCAATGCATGAACACTTTTGTCTTCACAAGGAGTAGTAGGGTTGCATGGCTAAAAAGCAAAACAATCATTATGTTTAGCTACTAATTAAACAATTAATTAGCTTAATCCACTTCCTATATTTCGGTCCATTTGGTAATATGGAATTCATATTATTTTTGTCAATTGTCTATATGTTACATGTCACATGTCACATATATTTGTTATGTAATTTTTAACTTATTAAAAATCAACGCATTAATAAAAATACGTCACATACAAAAATCGACTTAGTAATATCACAATTACTAGTACCAAAATATTTTACCAATTATAAATTACAACTGATTGTATTTATAACAATTCATTCAATTTTAATTGTTACATTAAACAATTATTTCATCCGAGTAATGATACAATTCAATCACTCAGACCGTATCATTTTTAATCATATTTTAATATGATACGTAAATTTTACTTCCAAAATTGTCCGTCAATTTTCAAGTAATTTAATTAACTCGTAACATTATACGATTAATTAAATAATCAATTAAGAGAATTGCCCTTTAGGTATGACCTAGGGGTCAATCGATCACCACCGTCACACGACAAGTAATGTCAAACTCTAGTCACCAATCATTACCGATATATGTTGACCAGTTGACAGTAACAATATTACTTCCCAATTGTATTCATTTTAATGAGACTTAAACATGTGATCATCATGATCAACAGTCGTGATCGCATTATTGTCGGAGGACACATATTCCAACACTTATTTGGGTCATTTCTTATCTTTAGTTCTTTGTTTTGCATATTCTTTGAGATTTTGATCCCTTGGTAGGAAAGGAGTAAGAATCTTGCATTTTCATGGCAAAACGAGACTAAATTGATCGAATTCAATGACCAAGCATCAAGGAGAGACAAGATTAGAAGGCCTTTGTACATATCATAGTAGAAGAGCAATGTTGAGAAAAGATCCTTGAGTCCCCAAGGAAATCCCCAAGGAATTTATGAAGAAAAGGGAAGAAAAGAAGAAGAATTGTTCTTTCGATCGACAATCCGAGCGGATTGTCACCAATCCGTCCGTCCAAAGCACCAAAGACAATCCGAGCGTCTTTGCCACAATCCGCTCGGATTCCACCTCCACAATCCGCCCGGATTCCCATGAATCCGCTCGGATTCCAACGCCAGAATCCGCCCGTCCCGACCCTATTCCGCCCGGATTCTGCTCCAGCACGGATTGCTTTCTCCAAGCTACGAAAAGAGAAGCCCTTCTCTCCAAAAATACCGGCTCCTCCTTGCTCAACTTAAAAAGTGTAATTACTAGTTTAGCCCTTAGTTAACCCTAATGCATCCTCCCTAATTTCCACTATAAATACCCCATTAGTCTAATTAGAGGAGCATGTTCTTCTTATCAATAATTAGTGTAGTTAATATCAATCAAATCTCTCTTTAATATTGTAATCAAGTATTAATCAAGTTTTAATCCAAGTTTTAGTTCTTTAATCTCTCTTTTGTTCATCCTTTATTTTGGGTAATTGAAGATTATTTTGGGTTATTGTTGGGAGATTGACAACCTCTCAATCAAGCATTCAAGTACTTCTTTTATCTTTGCTTTATTATTGGAATCATTAGTAGGTATAATCTCTTAATCCCTATTTAATTATTGTTAATTACTTTCATTTATTCATCATGTTTCATATTGTTGGTATGATTGACAACCTTGCTAGCATGATCAACATGATAATGAGTGAGTAGTCTCTTAGCTAGGGTTAATGGGTGATTAGGGGAAACCAACATGGGGAATGATTCATGCTTAAATTAATATGCTTTCATGTTTTATTTGCTTGCTTGTTTTGATCTCAACTCATGCACATGTTACATTTGATGAAATGCTAAGCCTATGAATCCTTGCATTTACTATCATCTTCTATCTTTTCAATGAGACTTGTAAGACATAACCCAACTCGAGTCTCATTAGACCATGCATGTTGTTGAGTAGGGAAGATTAAGTCGACTTGTAGGTGTTGTACAATCTAATCGATTCGGCTCCGGGACCCAAACTTTCCTAGGATTGTAAGATATAACCCAACTCAATCCATCACAACAATAATTGCTTGCTTATAATTTGAGAACATGTTTGTATGATCATATCCCATGATTCCCCTATGACCCCATGACACCCTAGTGCCTTTAATTAATTGTTTACACCCCTTTAATTCATCTTGCTTGTTTATTTTCATTGCTATTCTAGTTTAGTAACCTTCTACATCAACCCAATTTGTGACACCCCTTAGACACCACTAGTTACAATAGAAATCTCATTTCAACTCCCGTCCCTTGGGATCCGACCTTTACTTGCCTCTTTACTAATTGTAGAGTTGTTTGTGGAACTATAAATTGTGTTTTGATTCGACCGTGACCAACGACCACATCTTAATTTGTGAACACTTAGCGGGATCGCATCAAAAATGGCGCCGTTGCCGGGGACGGTGTTTGTTTGATTTAGATTTCTTTTTATTGTCATTAGTTGTGTCTTTCTTCGCCTTGAGGAAGTAAAACTCCTCAAGGTTTGTTCTAATTGTTTTCGAGTTGTTTGATATTTTGCATGTCTAGAAGGTTACAAGGTGATTTGTTACCTTTTGACCGTGAAATCGAAAGAACCTTGACGAACAATAGGAGAGTTGTTAGGAGGAATTTAAGAGGTATTAGTGAAGTTGTCCAACCCACTAGTGAGTTTGTCAATCCTTTCGCAATAGAAGGAGAAGAAAACCCATTACACAATACCCCACAAAATCCACCTACAATGCCAAAATTCTCGTCACACTCCGTACCCACCGAGGAGAATCTACCAAATGGTACTCCTACACCGCAACATCTCACCGGAAATTTTATTGCCAAGTCCGCCTTCATCCAATTAGTTGAGAGGAGCCAATTCGGGGGGATGCCTAGTGAGGACCCTCACTCTCATATGGAAACCTTTTGCGACTATTGTGATGCTATCTCTCAAACGGGCGTGACTCAAGACCAAATTAGATGGGTCTTATTTCCTTTTTCCTTAATCGGCACCGCGAAACAATGGTTGAAGGGCCTTGATAAGGCCACCCTTGGAATAGATTCTTGGAAGAAGTTGGCTCTAGCTTTCTACAAAAAATTCTACCCACCGGAAAAGACTAACATGCTAAGAGCTCAAATTACGGGTTTTAAGCAAAGGGATGAAGAGTCTTTGTATGAAGCTTGGGAGCGGTTTAAAGGTATTTGTCGCTCATGACCTCACCATGGACTTAGCGAATGGTTTTTGGTGCAACAATTTTGGAATGGTTTATATGAAGATTCTAGGAACATTCTCAATATGGGATCAAATGGATTGTTCACCGAAGTTGATGACAATCAAACATGGAACAAGATTGAGGAAATGGCGGTCCATAACTCACAATATAGTAGACCTCGCAAGGCTACTAGAGGAGGAAAGTATGAAGTGGACTCCGTTACTCAATTGGGTGCTCAACTTAGTGCTCACATTGACACAATCAACTTGAAGTTTGAACAAGCTATGGCTAGACTTGAGGAAAACTCAAAATCATCGAAGCATCATGTTAATGCCATGACGGCATCCTCATCAATCCCAAGTGGGATATGTGAGAATTGTGGAACTTTGGGACATGACCAAGGTGAATGTAGGGGAACAAATGAACAAGTGAATGCTTTCCAAGCATACAAGAGTGGTACCCCTTATTCCAACTTTTACAATGAAAACACCAAATTCCATCCAAATCTCTCATACAAAAGCCAAAATGTTCAAAACCCTCAAACAACATACACTCCACCACCCATGAGAAACCAAAATCAAAGACCCTTTTACAATCAAAACCAAGGTTACCAAAATCAAAATCCATACAATCACCAAAATGACCAAGGCTTTGATGTCCAAAAAGCGGTCCTCCAAATGCAAAGGAATCAACAAGAATTTTTCACTCAAATGCAAAAAGATAGCCAAGCAAAGGAAACCACCATCAACAACATTCTAGCTCACACCAAGATGTTGGAAACACAATTGACTCAACTAGCATCTTCGAGCTCACAAAGAAAAAAGGGGCAATTACCACCTCAAAGTAATCCCCCTAGACATGAAACGGTTAGTGCCATTCACTTGAGAAGTGGTACAAGGTATGAAGCACCGAAGAAGCAAGTTGAGGAAGAAGTTGTGGAAGCTAGTGAAAAGGAAGAAATTGTGCAAAACTCCAAAGACGGAGAATCATCAAAAGAAGAAAGTTCAAAGAAAAATGAAGACAAGGCCAAGGAGAAGGAGCCCATTGTGATTAGACTTCCTTTTCCAAGTCGTCAAGCCAAGCCCAAATTTGATGATCAACTTGGAAAATTCATGGAAATTGTGAAGAATTTAGAAGTCTCAATTCCTTTCACGGAATTAATCAATCACGTTCCGGCCTATGCGAAGTACATGAAAGATATCCTCACAAAGAAGAAGTCGATCCGGAAGCTTGAGACTATCGCCTTCACTAAGGTGAGTAGTGCAATACTTCAAGGGAGTTCACCTCCAAAGTTAAAGGATCCGGGAAGCTTCTCAATACCGTGTACCATTGGCGACACGACGATCAACAAAGCCTTATGTGATCTAGGGGCTAGTGTGAGTATCATGCCGTACTCGGTAAGTAAAAGGTTGGGGATGGGAGAGCTTAAATGCACCAATATCACACTCCAAATGGCCGATAGATCGACGAAGACACCGTTAGGGATATGGGAAGATGTCCCCGTGCGAATTGGGAAGTTTTTCATCCCGGTGGACTTTGTCATTGTTGATATGGAGGAAGATTCCAACATTCCAATCATCCTAGGAAGACCTTTCCTACACACCGCCGGTGCGGTAATTGATGTGAAACACGGTGAGCTCACTCTAGAAGTGGGAGATGAAAGCATAACTTTTAATCTTGACAAGACTATGAGAGCTCCTCGTTTGCATGAGCCATGTTTCATGATTGATCATTATAGCCGAAAAGATGAAAGGAAGAAATCGGAACTCCAATGGAAGAAGAAAATTGAAGATGCCCCATTCAAAGAACAAGTGAATTTTGACAAGGAGAGCTTGCAAAGCTCATCAAAATCAACCAAGGAAGAAGAGGATGGCCTCATTGGCCAAGAGAAGAAATTGGGAGAGTTGTCTCCATCTAAGCAAGAAATTTTTAATGATCAACTCGATGAAGTTTGTGGTCTTTGGGACGACGAGTTTGAAGGGATCTTTAATCCCTACATTGGTAATGCCATCAATCAAGACCAACAACAAGGGCCACGGTCTATTGAGAACCTCTACCATGATAATGAACAAGCTTTTGATTACTTTTTCAAGGTGTTGAGCAACATCAACAACACCTTGGACATGCCCCCTTGACATCTCATCAAGAATGAGAGTTTGGTGGAGTCCTCCCTAAACCACCACTTGTAAATATTTCTAACTCCCTAACTTACTTTTCATTTCTTGTATTGCATTTTTGTCATCTTTGTATTTTTATTTACTTTGATCAAAATAATTGTCATGTAAGAGAGAAGTGAGGGAGGGACTAACAATTTCAATTGATGTGTAGTGCTTTACCTTAGTGTGGGGATGGCAATTGCCTAGGCTATCCATGCCTTAGTAGTGCCCCCACAATGAAGAACACAAGACTTGAAGAAAGAATGGAAGAACGATAAGGGAAATGCGCTGTGCACGGGTGGAACTGAATCCGTGTACACAGAGGAAGAATCCGAGCGGATTCCAGAGAATCCGCCCGCCTTACAGAATCCGAGCGTATTGCAGAAAAGACGCCCGTCCTGAACTGAACTGAATTTTGAAAATTTCTTGACTGTGCTAAAATCCGAGCGGATTCCAGAGAATCCGCCCGTCTTGTGTAATCCGTCCGTCTTGTAAGAAAGACGTCCGTCTTTGCAGCTGAGGAAAACAAGCAAATTTCTCTGGACAGAAATCCGTCCGTCTTAGAGCAAATCCGCCCGTCCCGTGTTCAGCAAATCCGAGCGGATTGTAACAAATCCGCCCGTCTTTAGGCGAGTTTTGCAAAGTTCAGAAAGAGCAGAATCCGCACGGATTGGGCAGAATCCGCACGGATTGCCCTGCAGATTCGAAATTTTCGGCCTCTTTAAAACCCCTCCCACCTTCATTCATTCATTCATTCATTCATAAACACTACCCACAACATCAAAACCCTCATCCTCTCCATCACAAAAACAAAAACCCTCAAAAACATTCACCAAAATCAAATCAAACCATCCTTCCAACAAATTAATCACTCCTTCCTCAACAAAAATCAAAACCAAGCACAAAATCTTCAACCTTTGAGTCGATTTTTGTTTTCATAAAGGCAAAGCCTTTCACCTTCAAATCGATTTGGGCATACTACAAATTGAAGAATTTTCATTTTTTTCTTGGTTAGTTCATCAATGGCAAGGACTAAGAGAGCAACAAAGGCAACAAAGGCACCAAAGGCCAAGGCACTCTCACAAAGGCAAAAGGCTCTTCAAACAAAGAAAGCATTGGCTATGGTGGTAGCAACACCAAACTTGGAAGTGCAACATCAACAACAACCTTCTATGGGAGCAACAACACCTTCTACTCCGGTAATTGATCAACTTTTGCATTATCTGGAGGTAACTTTTATTTCCGATACCCATAGAAATACCTTTGTCAAGTTTGCTATGAAGTCATTACAATCCACCAAATTCATATGTGAAGATACCTTACAAAAATTGGGTGTTCTTGAACAAACAAAAGCCTTTTTCAATGCCATGGGGTTGAAGAAATTGTTTGAAACAAGGGAATTAACATACCCCTCCCTTACCTTGGAATTTTTAAGTTCTTTGAAAGTCACCAAAGTTGAGAATAGGGAAAATCTCGAGTTTCGTCTAGCTAATTTTAGTAGACGCATTACCTTTAAGGAATTGGGTGAAATTTTGGGTCTTAGTGATGAATTGCGTTATCTTAAGCATTATGGAAAGTATGACCCCGAGCCTCTTTGGGAGGCAATCTCCGGGAAGAAATTTGAAGATTTTCATGCGAGTCGTGCTCTTTTGGTCCACCATCCGGGCATAAGAGTATGGCACAAGGTTGTGGGAAATACCATAATTGCTAGGAAAGATACCAACCATTTCACAAGACTTGATTTTATTCTCCTTGAATCGACTTTGAATATCGGAAGAGTGCATACCAAGCCTTACAATTCTTTGAGGCTCTTGGTAGATAGATGGCTCAACATAGATTGTGGGAAGAAGGGCACGACCGTTATTGTCAATGGCGGCCTAGTCACGGTCCTAGTTAAGCACTTTGATCCTAACTTCAATAAGGATAACAAGTACAAAGCAAAAGAGGGTGGCCATCTTGTTGATATGTATACTATGATTCACAAGTTCAAGTGGGTTGCCCATAACCCCCTTGACACTAAGTATGGATGGCTAACTAGTGAAGCTAGATCGTTCACCTTGCCTTCAAAGATTTGCCGTCTAAGCGTCCACCGGACCAATTATCTACTTCCCCTTTCCAAAGAAGCCGAGTATATCATTCAACAACAAAAGGGTGATCTTGAAACTCCCTCCTCTTCCATTGTCATACCACCTTACCCCTTTAAGTATGAAGAGTTCAAGCCGGAAGGAGTTGAAGTTGGGAAAGACTATGTGACTCTTCTCATGCAAGCAATGCACAAGCAAGCCTATGAAGACCGGAAAAATGCCTACTTGGCTCAATATCCACACCTCCTACATTTAGCTAGGCAAGGACTACTTGATCCATCTTGTCCTTTGCCTAGTTGGGCGGATAGAGAAGTCTTATTTCCGGGTGCATCTAGGGTCGTTTTGGGTGACAATGAGGTTGTTGGAAATGTTGAAGAAGTTGATGATAATATTGAGGAAGAAGCAAGTGAAGGAGAAAAGGATGGTGAAGATGATGAAGATGAAGATGAGGAGGAAAGTGAAGAAGCAAATGACAAGGAAAGTGGCAATGTGACCACTTCTCATGAGGGAAGTGATGATGATAGCATGATGGAAGATTAGCAAGCCTTGGAGACTCCTACACTCTCATGGTTTGTCTATTTCTCTCTTTGAATCTTATTTCATTTTGATCATTGTTGGAGTAGTCCTAGCCCCATTAGAGGACTCACACCTCGGTACCATTGAGGTGTTCTCATTCTATTGTTCCCGTTTTTAAAATCCAAAATGACAAACTAGTTTCATGCATAGCATAGTATGTGCATGAACTATACCCATCCTTGGACATTAGCAATAGTGTCTCACTCGGTTTGGGGAAGTTAATGCATACACAATGGGAGGTAATCTAAATTATCCTCTCCGTCATAACAAAAACCATTCATCATGTAGTATAGCTTAGTATAGATTGCATTTAGTATAGAAATCATGCATCATCTTTGCATAATTTCCATCATTTTGGCCATTGAGGACAATGCCCATATTAGTGTGGGGATGGGAATTCTAACATTTAACTCTTATTCAAAAAAAAAAAAAAAAAAAATTGAAAAATTTCAAAAATCATAAAAATTTGAAAATTGAAAACCCAAAAACATGTTTATTTCCTTTTGTAGTTTTGTATATATTGTCTTGTATATATTGTGTTTGTCTATCCTTGTTCACATTGATTGACTACGCCACATCCGAGACATGAGGATATTGAAGACCGCATGGTATGATCTTTCCAATCTCCTTTTTCCTCTTTATGTTAATGACTATGTGGCTTTATTTTGATTAATGCGGTATAACAATGTGAATCTAGGACTTGCATTTAGTTTATATGTCATATTAGTTGATAGAACCACTTGCATTAGGATGTTTATATTAGTTGCATCATGGCATGTAGTTGCATGTTAGAAATGTTTTGAAAAATGCCTATTTAGGAACTTTGACAAGAGCAACTAAGCCATTGTAAATACTTGTTCAACATAAGACTTTGCCTACTAGAATGGTTGTAAAACACCCTAGATAGTGTCATACTAGTGTCTTTTGACCCATGACCCAAGGCCTAGTCAAGGGTTTGCATGTGAGTCACCTATCCAACCCCGTGATGCGATATGGACTTGGTTAACTTGTCTAGGTGACCTTGTTTGACCTTGTGGTAAGGCAACCCAAAAATATTTTCTATCAATAAGCTTGAAGTGCTCATTTCAAAGAAATTTTGTCATGTGGAAGTAATGTAATGCCAAGGAAACCTCAAATGTTATGAATTGTTGAAAGTTGAGAAAGTTAAGTTGTTTTGATGGAGGCGTACCACTTCGATGTGCTTTGGTGCGGGATCCATTGAATTGGGCCCCCATACGGTTGTGAATTCGGCCGCCCAGAGACAGAGTGACTATCACCCCGAAAAGCTATTGTCTAGAGGTTAACCGGTTGCCTAATAAGCGATTGGCGAAAGCAAAGGACACTAGCCCGGAATGGACAAACCCCATCTTAAAGTTTTGAAATGTGAAAGTGAAATGAGGACAATTTTGAATACTAGTCATATCCACCCGTTGTGAATAAAGATTTGAGCATTTCATTCCCAAAAAGCCTTTTGTCAAGCCACTTGGTCGAGCTTGCCTTCTCCAAGCTACGAAAAGAGAAGCCCTTCTCTCCAAAAATACCGGCTCCTCCTTGCTCAACTTAAAAAGTGTAATTACTAGTTTAGCCCTTAGTTAACCCTAATGCATCCTCCCTAATTTCCACTATAAATACCCCATTAGTCTAATTAGAGGAGCATGTTCTTCTTATCAATAATTAGTGTAGTTAATATCAATCAAATCTCTCTTTAATATTGTAATCAAGTATTAATCAAGTTTTAATCCAAGTTTTAGTTCTTTAATCTCTCTTTTGTTCATCCTTTATTTTGGGTAATTGAAGATTATTTTGGGTTATTGTTGGGAGATTGACAACCTCTCAATCAAGCATTCAAGTACTTATTTTATCTTTGCTTTATTATTGGAATCATTAGTAGGTATAATCTCTTAATCCCTTTTTAATTATTGTTAATTACTTTCATTTATTCATCATGTTTCATATTGTTGGTATGATTGACAACCTTGCTAGCATGATCAACATGATAATGAGTGAGTAGTCTCTTAGCTAGGGTTAATGGGTGATTAGGGGAAACCAACATGGGGAATGATTCATGCTTAAATTAATATGCTTTCATGTTTTATTTGCTTGCTTGTTTTGATCTCAACTCATGCACATGTTATATTTGATGAAATGCTAAGCCTATGAATCCTTGCATTTACTATCATCTTCTATCTTTTCAATGAGACTTGTAAGACATAACCCAACTCGAGTCTCATTAGACCATGCATGTTGTTGAGTAGGGAAGATTAAGTCGACTTGTAGGTGTTGTACAATCTAATCGATTCGGCTCCGGGACCCAAACTTTCCTAGGATTGTAAGATATAACCCAACTCAATCCATCACAACAATAATTGCTTGCTTATAATTTGAGAACATGTTTGTATGATCATATCCCATGATTCCCCTATGACCCCATGACACCCTAGTGCCTTTAATCAATTGTTTACACCCCTTTAATTCATCTTGCTTGTTTATTTTCATTGCTATTCTAGTTTAGTAACCTTCTACATCAACCCAATTTGTGACACCCCTTAGACACCACTAGTTACAATAGAAATCTCATTTCAACTCCCGTCCCTTGGGATCCGACCTTTACTTGCCTCTTTACTAATTGTAGAGTTGTTTGTGGAGCTATAAATTGTGTTTTGATTCGACCGTGACCAACGACCACATCTTAATTTGTGAACACTTAGCGGGATCGCATCAAGTTGCGATTTACAAAACTCATGCAAGATGATTTTAAAATCCAACAGTCAAATAATATTATTAAATCCGAATTTAATGAAGTGTTGTAATTGGTTTAAACCTCTTACCACCAATCAACCAAGTTATAGAAACATCTTAATGTTTATGTTCAGTTCATACTTTTGCGGAGTTAAAACTAAATAAAGCATCTTAATAAGTTACAGCTTTGTTACTTTCAAAAATAACATGACCCCTGTCCACTATAGGTTTTGAAGATGATGCGATCCCGCTAAGTGTTCACAAATTAAGATGTGGTCGTTGGTCACGGTCGAATCAAAACACAATTTATAGCTCCACAAACAACTCTACAATTAGTAAAGAGGCAAGTAAAGGTCGGATCCCAAGGGACGGGAGTTGAAATGAGATTTCTATCGTAACTAGTGGTGTCTAAGGGGTGTCACAAATTGGGTTGATGTAGAAGGTTACTAAACTAAAATAGCAATGAAAATAAACAAGCAAGATGAATTAAAGGGGTGTAAACAATTGATTAAAGGCACTAGGGTGTCATGGGGTCATAGGGGAATCATGGGATATGATCATACAAACATGTTCTCAAATTATAAGCAAGCAATTATTGTTGTGATGGATTGAGTTGGGTTATATCTTACAATCCTAGGAAAGTTTGGGTCCCGGAGCCGAATCGATTAGATTGTACAACACCTACAAGTCGACTTAATCTTCCCTACTCAACAACATGCATGGTCTAATGAGACTCGAGTTGGGTTATATCTTACAAGTCTCATTGAAAAGATAGGAGATGATAGTAAATGCAAGGATTCATAGGCTTAGCATTTCATCAAATATAACATGTGCATGAGTTGAGATCAAAACAAGCAAGCAAATAAAACATGAAAGCATATTAATTTAAGCATGAATCATTCCCCATGTTGGTTTCCTCTAATCACCCATTAACCCTAGCTAAGAGACTACTCACTCATTATCATGTTGATCATGCTAGCAAGGTTGTCAATCATACCAACAATATGAAACATGATGAATAAATGAAAGTAATTAACAATAATTAAAAAGGGATTAAGAGATTATACCTACTAATGATTCCAATAATAAAGCAAAGATAAAAGAAGTACTTGAATGCTTGATTGAGAGGTTGTCAATCTCCCAACAATAACCCAAAATAATCTTCAATTACCCAAAATAAAGGATGAACAAAAGAGAGATTAAAGAACTAAAACTTGGATTAAAACTTGATTAATACTTGATTACAATATTAAAGAGAGATTTGATTGATATTAACTACACTAATTATTAATAAGAAGAACATGCTCCTCTAATTAGACTAATGGGGTATTTATAGTGGAAATTAGGGAGGATGCATTAGGGTTAACTAAGGGCTAAACTAGTAATTACACTTTTTAAGTTGAGCAAGGAGGAGCCGGTATTTTTGGAGAGAAGGGCTTCTCTTTTCGTAGCTTGGAGAAGGCAATCCGTGCTGGAGCAGAATCCGGGCGGAATAGGGTCGGGACGGGCGGATTCTGGCGTTGGAATCCGAGCGGATTCTTGGGAATCCGGGCGGATTGTGGAGGTGGAATCCGAGCGGATTGTGGCAAAGACGCTCGGATTGAGCTGGGGCTGGACGGACGGATTGGTGACAATCCGCTCGGATTGTCAGTCAGCAACAATTTGTTCTTCTTTTCTTCCCTTTTCTTCATAAATTCCTTGGGGATTTCCTTGGGGACTCAAGGATCCTTTCTCAACATTGCTCTTCTACTATGATATGTACAAAGGCCTTCTAATCTTGTCTCTCCTTGATGCTTGGTCATTGAATTCGATCAATTTAGTCTCGTTTTGCCATGAAAATGCAAGATTCTTACTCCTTTCCTACCAAGGGATCAAAATCTCAAAGAATATGCAAAACAAAGAACTAAAGATAAGAAATGACCCAAATAAGCACTAAAAAGCATGGGAACAAGGCTAATTCGGGGGCTAAATATGCGCTAATTATGGTCACATCAAATATCCCCAAACCGAGCCTTTGCTCGTCCCGAGTAAAGAGGTGACAAAGACTAGGACCAATACTAACCTCTCCTAATAATATAGCCGATATGTGACAATTAGCGGGTCTCACTCCGCCCCTTCAACTCACAACAAGACAACCATGAGGTAGGATGCCTTCTTGCAAGGCAAGGTGGGTCTTGCCAAAATGGCGACACATCCAAACATTAAGCACACAAAAACACATAATGGATGCATCTACAAAAAGAATAGCCACTCCCTCATCAAGTGGTGGAGGCACTAAAGAGGAACAAATTTAAGAGCATGTAATCCTTCACAAATACTAGTTCAACAAATTACTAAGTCTAAGAGGATGGCACTAAATCACCTCCAAATGGTGTTAAACTAGACTACTTTCGTCCTCAATTTCCAAATGCTTTCGTCAAGAGCGATCGGATGGTGGTGGAATGATGATCCCTATGATGCTAGTAGCATATGACATGACAAGTCTCGAATTCTCTACAAAAGTAAAGGTCATGGATCGTCCCAAGCTCGACCAAGTGGCTTGACAAAAGGCTTTTTGGGAATGAAATGCTCAAATCTTTATTCACAACGGGTGGATATGACTAGTATTCAAAATTGTCCTCATTTCACTTTCACATTTCAAAAATTTAAGATGGGGTTTGTCCCTTCCGGGCTAGTGTCCTTTGCTTTCGCCAATCGCTTATTAGGCAACCGGTTAACCTCTAGACAATAGCTTTTCGGGGTGATAGTCACTCTGTCTCTGGGCGGCCGAATTCACAACCGTATGGGGGCCCAATTCAATGGATCCCGCACCAAAGCACATCGAAGTGGTACGCCTCCATCAAAACAACTTAACTTTCTCAACTTTCAACAATTCATAACATTTGAGGTTTTCTTGGCATTACATTACTTCCACATGGCAAAATTTCTTTGAAATGAGCACTTCAAGCTTATTGATAGAAAATATTTTTGGGTTGCCTTACCACAAGGTCAAACAAGGTCACCTAGACAAGTTAACCAAGTCCACATCGCATCACGGGGTTGGATAGGTGACTCACATGCAAACCCTTGACTAGGCCTTGGGTCATGGGTCAAAAGACACTAGTATGACACTATCTAGGGTGTTTTACAACCATTCTAGTAGGCAAAGTCTTAAGTTGAAAAAGTATTTATAATGGCTTAGTTGCTCTTGTCAAAGTTCCTAAATAGGCATTTTTCAAAACATTTCTAACATGCAACTACATGCCATGATGTAACTAATATAAACATCCTAATGCAAGTTATTCTATCAACTAATATGACATATAAACTAAATGCAAGTCCTAAGTTCACATTGTTATACCGCATCAATCAAAATAAAGCCACATAGTCATTAACATAAAGAGGAAAAAGGAGATTGGAAAGATCATACCATGCGGTCTTCAATATCCTCATGTCTCGGATGTGGCGTAGTCAATCAATGTGAACAAGGATAGAACAAACACAATATATATACAAGACAATATATACAAGACTACAACAAGAAATAAACATGTTTTTGGGTTTTCAATTTTCAAATTTTTTTATGATTTTTGAAATTTTTCCAATTTTTTTGGATTTTTGAATAAGAGTTAAATGTTAGAATTCCCATCCCCACACTAATATGGGCATTGTCCTCAATGGCCAAAATGATGGAAATTATGCAAAGATGATGCATGATTTCTATACTAAATGCAATCTACACTAAGCTATGCTACATGATGCATGGTTTTTGTTATGACGGAGAGGATAATTTAGATTACCTCCCGTTGTGTATGCATTAACTTCCCCAAACCGAGTGAGACACTATTGCTAATGTCCAAGGATGGGTGTAGTTCATGCACACACTATGCTATGCATGAAACTAATTTGTCATTTTGGATTTTGAAAATGGGAACAATAAAATGAGAACACCTCAATGGTATCGAGGTGTGAGTCCTCTAATGGGGCTACGACTACTCCAACAATGATCAAAATTAAATAAAATACAAAGAGAGAAATAGACAAACCATGAGAGGGTAGGAGTCTCCAAGGCTTGCTAATCTTCCATCATGCTATCACCATCACTTCCCTCATGAGAAGTGGTCACATTGCCACTTTCCTTGTCATTTGCTTCTTCACTTTCTTCCTCATCTTCCTCATAATCATCTTCACCATCCTTTTCTCCTTCACTTGCTTCTTCCTCAATATTATCATCAACTTCTTCATCATTTCCAACCACCTCATTGTCACCCAAAACGACCCTAGATGCACCCGGAAATAAGACTTCTCTATCCGCCCAACTAGGCAAAGGACAAGATGGATCAAGTAGTCCTTGCCTAGCTAAGTGTAGGAGGGGTGGATATTGAGCCAAGTAGGCATTTTTCCGATCTTCATAGGCTTGCTTGTGCATTGCTTGCATGAGAAGAGTCACATAGTCTTTCCCAACTTCAACTCCTTCCGGTTTTAACTCTTCATACTTAAAGGGGTAAGGTGGTATGACAGTGGAAGAGGAGGGCATGTCAAGATCACCCTTTTGTTGTTGAATGATATACTCGGCCTCTTTGGAAAGGGGAAGTAGATAATTGGTCCGGTGGACGCTTAGACGGCAAATCTTCGAAGGCAAGGTGAACGATCTAGCTTCACTAGTGAGCCATCCATACTTAGTGTCAAGGGGGTTATGAGCAACCCACTTGAACTTGTGAATCATAGTATACATATCAACAAGATGGCCACCCTCCTTTGCTTTGTACTTGTTATCCTTATTGAAGTTAGGATCAAAGTGCTTAGCTAGGAGTGTGACTAGGCCGCCATTGACAATAACGGTCGTGCCCTTCTTCCCACAATCAATGTTGAGCCATCTATCTACCAAGAGCCTCAAAGAATTGTAAGGCTTGGTGTGTACTCTTCCGATATTCAAAACCGATTCAAGGAGAATAAAATCAAGTCTTGTGAAATGGTTGGTATCTTTCCTAGCAATTATGGTGTTACCCACGACCTTGTGCCATACTCTTATGCCCGGATGGTGGACCAAAAGTGCACGACTCGCATGAAAATCCTCAAATTTCTTCCCGGAGATTGCCTCCCAAAGAGGTTCGGGGTCATACTTTCCATAACTCTTAAAATAACTCGGTTCATCACTAAGACCCAAAATTTCACCCAATTCCCTAAAGGTAATGCGTCTACTAACATTTGCTAGACGAAACTCGAGATTCTCCCTATTCTCAACTTTGGTGACTTTTAAAGAACTTAAAAATTCCAAGGTAAGGGAGGGGTATGTCAATTCCCTTGTTTCAAACAATTTCTTCAACCCCATGGCATTGAAAAAGGCTTTTGTTTGCTCAAGAACACCCAATTTTTCTAAGGTATCTTCACATATGAATTTGGTGGATTGTAATGACTTCATAGCAAACTTGACAAAGGTATTTCTATGGGTATCGGAAATAAAAGTTACCTCCGGATAATGCAAAAGTTCATCAATTACCGGAGTAGAAGGTGTTGTTGCTCCCATAGAAGGTTGTTGTTGTTGTTGCACTTCCAAGTTTGGTGTTGCTACCACCATAGCTAATGCTTTCTTTGTTTGAAGAGCCTTTTGCCTTTGTGAGAGTGCCTTATCCTTTGGTGCCTTTGTTGCTCCCTTAGTCCTTGCCATTGATGAACTAACCGAGAAAAGAATGAAAAATCTTCAATTTGTAGTATGCCCAAATCGATTTGAAGGTGAAAGGCTTTGCCTTTATGAAATCAAAAATCGACTCAAAGGTTGAAGATTTTTGTGCTTGGTTTTGATTTTTGTTGAGGAAGGAGTGATTGATTTGTTGTTGGAAGGATGGTTTGATTTGTATTTGGTGAATGTTGTTGAGGGTTTTTGTTTTTGTGATGGAGAGGATGAGGGTTTTGATGTTGTGGGTAGTGTTTATGAATGAATGAATGAATGAATGAAGGTGGGAGGGGTTTTAAAGAGACCGAAATATTCGAATCTGCAGGGGCAATCCGTGCGGATTCTGCCCAATCCGTGCGGATTCTGCTCTTTCTGAACTTTGCAAAACTCGCCTAAAGACGGGCGGATTTGTGACAATCCGCTCGGATTTGCTGAACACGGGACGGGCGGATTTGCTTAAAGACGGACGGATTTCAGTCCAGAAAATTTTGCTTGTTTTCCTCAGCTGCAAAGACGGCCGTCTTTCGTACAAGACGGACGTATTCTACAAGACGGGCGGATTCTTCACAGGACGCCCGGATTCAGTCACAGTCAAGAATTTTTCAAAATTCAGCTCAGTTCAGGACGGGCGTCTTTTCTGCAATACGCTCGGATTCTTTCAGACGGGCGGATTCTCGGGAATCCGCTCGGATTCTTCCCCTGTGTACACGGATTCAGTTCCATCCGTGCACACTGCATTTCCCATACCATTCTTCCATTCTTTCTTCAAGTCTTGTGTTCGTCATTGTGGGGGCACTACTAAGGCATGGATAGCCTAGGCAATTGTCATCCCCACACTAAGCTAAAAGCACTACACATCAATTGAAATCGTTAGTCCCTCCCTCACTTCTCTCAAACATGACAATTATTTTGATCAAAGTAAATAAAAATCCAAAGATGACAAAAATGCAATACAAGAATTGAAATGTAAGTTAGGGGGTTAGAAATATTTACAAGTGGTGGTTTAGGGAAGACTCCACCAAACTCTCATTCTTGATGAGATGTCAAGGGGGCATGTCCAAGGTGTTGTTGATGTTGCTCAACACCTTGAAGAAGTAATCAAAAGCTTGTTCATTATCATGGTACAGGTTCTCAATAGACCTTGGCCCTTGTTGTTGGTCTTGATCGATGGCATTACCAATGTAGGGATTAAAAATCCCTTCAAATTCGTCGTCCCAAAGACCACAAACTTCATTGAGTTGATCATTGAAAATCTCTTGCTTAGATGGAGACAACTCTCCCAATTTCTTCTCTTGGCCAATGAGGCCATCCTCTTCTTCCTTGGTTGATTTTGATGAGCTTTGCAAGCTCTCCTTGTCACAATTCACTTGCTCTTTGAATGGAGCATCTTCAATTTTCTTCTTCCATTGGAGTTCGACTTCTTCCTTTCATCCTTTCGGCTATAATGATCAATCATGAAACATGGTTCATGCAAACGAGGAGCTCTCATAGTCTTGTCAAGATTAAAAGTTATGCTTTCATCTCCCACTTCTACAGTGAGCTCACCATGTTTCACATCAATCACCGCACCGGCGGTGTGTAGGAAAGGTCTTCCTAGGATGATTGGAATGTTGGAATCCTCCTCCATATCAACAATGACAAAGTCCACCGGGATGAAAAACTTCCCAATTCGCACGGGGACATCTTCCCATATCCCTAACGGTGTCTTCGTCGATCTATCGGCCATTTGGAGTGTGATGTTGGTGCATTTAAGCTCTCCCATCCCCAACCTTTTACTCACCGAGTACGGCATGACACTCACACTAGCCCCTAGATCACATAAGGCTTTGTTGATCGTCGTGTCGCCGATGGTACACGGTATTGAGAAGCTTCCCGGATCCTTTAACTTTGGAGGTGAACTCCCTTGAAGTATTGCACTACTCACCTTAGTGAAGGCGATAGTCTCAAGCTTCCGGATCGACTTCTTCTTTGTGAGGATATCTTTCATGTATTTTGCATAGGCCGGCACGTGATTGATTAATTCCGTGAAAGGAATTGAGACTTCCAATTTCTTCACAATTTCCATGAATTTTCCAAGTTGATCATCAAATTTGGGCTTGGCTTGACGACTTGGAAAAGGGAGTCTAATCACAATAGGCTCATTCTCCTTGGCCTTGTCTTCATTTTTCTTTGAACTTTCTTCTTTTGATGATTCTCCATCTTTGGAGTTTTGCACAATTTCTTCCTTTTCCCTAGCTTCCACAACTTCATCCTCAACTTGCTTCTTCGGTGCTTCATACCTTGTACCACTTCTCAAGTGAATGGCACTAACCGTTTCATGTCTAGGAGGATTACTTTGAGGTGGTAATTGCCCCTTTTGTCTTTGTGAGCTTGAAGATGCTAGTTGAGTCAATTGTGTTTCCAACATCTTGGTGTGAGCTAGAATGGTTTTGATGGTGGTTTCCTTTGCTTGGCTATCTTTTTGCATTTGAGTGAAAAATTCTTGTTGATTCTTTTGCATTTGGAGGACCGCTTTTTGGACATCAAAGCCTTGGTCATTTTGGTGATTGTATGGATTTTGATTTTGGTAACCTTGGTTTTGATTGTAAAAGGGTCTTTGATTTTGGTTTCTCATGGGTGGTGGAGTGTATGTTGTTTGAGGGTTTTGAACATTTTGGCTTTTGTATGAGAGATTTGGATGGAATTTGGTGTTTTCATTGTAAAAGTTGGAATAAGGGGTACCACTCTTCTATGCTTAGAAAGCATTCACTTGTTCATTTGTTCCCCTACATTCACCTTGGTCATGTCCCAAAGTTCCACAATTCTCACATATCCCACTTGGGATTGATGAGGATGCCGTCATGGCATTAACATGATGCTTTGATGATTTTGAGTTTTCCTCAAGTCTAGCCATAGCTTGTTCAAACTTTAAGTTGATTGTGTCAATGTGAGCACTAAGTTGAGCACCCAATTGAGTAACGGAGTCCACTTCATGCTTTCCTCCTCTAGTAGCCTTGCGAGGTCTACTGTATTGTGAGTTATGGACCGCCATTTCCTCAATCTTGTTCCATGTTTGATTGTCATCAATTTCGGTGAACATTCCATTTGATCCCATATTGAGAATGTTCCTAGAATCTTCATATAACCATTCCAAAATTGTTGTACCAAAAACCATTCGCTAAGTCCATGGTGAGGACATGAGCGACAAATTCCCTTGAACCGCTCCCAAGCTTCATACAAAGACTCTTCATCCCTTTGCTTAAACCCCGTAATTTGAGCTCTTAGCATGTTAGTCTTTTCCGGTGGGTAGAATTTTTTGTAGAAAGTTAGAGCCAACTTCTTCCAAGAATCTATTCCAAGGGTGGCCTTATCAAGGCCCTTCAACCATTGCTTCGCGGTGCCGATTAAGGAAAAAGGAAATAAGACCCATCTAATTTGGTCTTGAGTCACGCCCGTTTGAGAGATTGCATCACAATAGTCGCAAAAGGTTTCCATATGAGAATGAGGGTCCTCACTAGGCATCCCCCCGAATTGGCTCCTCTCAACTAATTGGATGATGGCGGACTTGGCAATAAAATTTCCGGTTAGATGTTGCGGTGTAGGAGTACCATTTGGTAGATTCTCCTCGGTGGGTACGGAGTGTGACGAGAATTTTGGCATTGTAGGTGGATTTTGTGGGGTATTGTGTAATGGGTTTTCTTCTCCTTCTATTGCGAAAGGATTGACAAACTCACTAGTGGGTTGGAAAACTTCACTAATACCTCTTAAATTCCTCCTAACAAGTCTCCTATTGTTCGTCAAGGTTCTTTCGATTTCACGGTCAAAAGGTAACAAATCACCTTGTAACCTTCTAGACATGCAAAATATCAAACAACTCGAAAACAATTAGAACAAACCTTGAGGAGTTTTACTTCCGCACTGGCGCCATTTTTGATGCGATTCCGCTAAGTGTTCACAAATTAAGATGTGGTCGTTGGTCACGGTCGAATCAAAACACAATTTATAGCTCCACAAACAACTCTACAATTAGTAAAGAGGCAAGTAAAGGTCGGATCCCAAGGGACGGGAGTTGAAATGAGATTTCTATCGTAACTAGTGGTGTCTAAGGGGTGTCACAAATTGGGTTGATGTAGAAGGTTACTAAACTAAAATAGCAATGAAAATAAACAAGCAAGATGAATTAAAGGGGTGTAAACAATTGATTAAAGGCACTAGGGTGTCATGGGATCATAGGTGAATCATGGGATATGATCATACAAACATGTTCTCAAATTATAAGCAAGCAATTATTGTTGTGATGGATTGAGTTGGGTTATATCTTACAATCCTAGGAAAGTTTGGGTCCCGGAGCCGAATCGATTAGATTGTACAACACCTACAAGTCGACTTAATCTTCCCTACTCAACAACATGCATGGTCTAATGAGACTCGAGTTGGGTTATATCTTACAAGTCTCATTGAAAAGATAGGAGATGATAGTAAATGCAAGGATTCATAGGCTTAGCATTTCATCAAATATAACATGTGCATGAGTTGAGATCAAAACAAGCAAGCAAATAAAACATGAAAGCATATTAATTTAAGCATGAATCATTCCCCATGTTGGTTTCCCCTAATCACCCATTAACCCTAGCTAAGAGACTACTCACTCATTATCATGTTGATCATGCTAGCAAGGTTGTCAATCATACCAACAATATGAAACATGATGAATAAATGAAAGTAATTAACAATAATTAAAAAGGGATTAAGAGATTATACCTACTAATGATTCCAATAACAAAGCAAGAATAATAGAAGTACTTGAATGCTTGATTGAGAGGTTGTCAATCTCCCAACAATAACCCAAAATAATCTTCAATTACCCAAAATAAAGGATGAACAAAAGAGAGATTGAATAACTAAAACTTGGATTAAAACTTGATTAATACTTGATTACAATATTAAAGAGAGATTTGATTGATATTAACTACACTAATTATTGATAAGAAGAACATGCTCCTCTAATTAGACTAATGGGGTATTTATAGTGGAAATTAGGGAGGATGCATTAGGGTTAACTAAGGGCTAAACTAGTAATTACACTTTTTAAGTTGAGCAAGGAGGAGCCGGTATTTTCTGAGAGAAGGGCTTCTTTCTTCGTAGCTTGGAGAAGACAATCCGTGCTGTGCTAGAATCCGGGCGGAATAGGGTCGGGACGGGCGGATTCTGGCGTTGGAATCCGAGCGGATTCAGGGGAATCCGGGCGGATTGTGGAGGTGGAATCCGAGCGGATTAAGGCGAAGCCGCTCGGATTGTGCTGCTGCGGGACGGACGGATTGGTGACAATCCGCTCGGATTGTCAGTCAGCAACAAATCTTCTTTTCTTCCCTTTTCTTCATAAATTCCTTGGGGATTTCCTTGGGGACTCAAGGATCCTTTCTCAACATTGCTCTTCTACTATGATATGTACAAATGCCTTCTAATCTTGTCTCTCCTTGATGCTTGGTCATCGAATTCGATCAATTTAGTCTCGTTTTGCCATGAAAATGCAAGATTCTTACTCCTTTCCTACCAAGGGATCAAAATCTCAAAGAATATGCAAAACAAAGAACTAAAGATAAGAAATGACCCAAATAAGCACTAAAAAGCATGGGAACAAGGCTAATTCGGGGGCTAAATATGCGCCAATTATGGTCACATCAGAAGAAATAATTACTGATTTTTACCAAGAAGGAACATCTTCCTACGTCTTATTCTCAGTTTGTGGTTCTTAGTTTGTGGCTCCTGAACATTTTCTCCCACTCTGTCTTTAAGAAATAATCCACTTTTCTTTAATAGATAGCATCACGAGCCACAAACCCTTTGTTCTCGTGATCATGTAGGAAGAGAGATCACATTTTTACTATCGAAATAAGCTGCAATTTAGGTACCATGTGTAACCATATCTCATATGAAAAGTAGATGATTGCTTTAACCATGTTTTATATTAGTTGAAAATATAAATGCTAGACAAATTGTGATAGAAACTACCTCCAACTTTATAGTAAAGATTCAATCATATCGCATAAGTTTCTTTGTAACTTTCTAACACACCTTATCTTAATAGTGTGTGATTATGAAAGTGATTTTGTGATACTATATCACACTCTATGTGGTTTAAATCAAAGTCACTACTTTATAGTTCCCATCCTTAAGAAAGTACTAATACTTTGATCGTATAATCTGTAGGTTTTGATATTTTTTAAACATTCATTTGAACATATTCAAAGAATTTCTCTTTTTACCTCATTAAGTGGATACCATGTATCTACCTAGTTCGTCGGTAAAAGAGATGAAGAAGTATTAACCTTTTCTGATTGAAAATGTATTCGACAATACACTTCAAAGTGTAAATAAGGCGAATATGTTATTCTATTCATAATCCTTTTCTTGAAAGAAGTCATGAATTAATCTCGCTTTGAATACAAGATTCGCACACACCAAAACATCTCCAATCAAATGGTTTGGGAGACTAGTCAAAACTAGTTTCTAAATATGATTTTCAATCAAGAATTGAGAAATGATTGGGGTCACCAACTTGAGTTTTGTATATATATGACATTTATTTTTAGTTTGAATATAATTACTTCGATTTGTATGGTCTCACCATAAACTTAATCGTGGTATGTTGGGGCACAACGCTTGTTTTAATTGCATAATAGTGAAACCCTTTGCGTTATATACAAAAACTTGAATTATATTCTTATTTACACATATTGTACATCATAACAATTATTGAGGTACATTTCTAAATACAAAACTAAAATGAGTACGCTACAACATTCATATGGTCATGGATGAAATGGCAACTACACTAGTTCCATTTATGCAAATTTCTGGACTTATTTTTGCTAATAGTCACACGATAATGCCAAATATCATGACGAAATCCACAAATTTGTATCAAATACTCATGATGTGGTATTTGGCAAGAATACAATGTCAATGTCATAGATTTTCGAGAAGGAATATGTTGGAGTCACACGACCAACTTATTTGGGGTTTGTCTCTACTTTAGTATCTAACACTTTCTCTTTCGAGCCTAGTTCTATCCTTAACAATTAAGATAGGTACTTACTTCTTATTGCTCCCACTGACTTCAAGAATTTCTCCTTGATGAAGACTTCTCTTCATTTAAATTCCTAGTTAATCCTTCAAAAGGGTTAACTCTATTGTGGTATTTGGTTAATCAAAATTTCTAACAAATTAATTTACCAATTTAACATTGTCATGTTCTTAACAACTTAAGTGCTTGATGACAAGTGTTTAAGTTGAGCAATAAGACTTTTGAACTGTGGATGCATAGAAGATATTATTAAAACATATTTTGACTAATCATTACTTCTATTTACACATCTTCACAAGAAATCATACATAGGCTTATTAGGATTTTAAGATACTAATCTTATATGACATAGGACAACTCCTATGGAGTTCTATGGAATAGAACGATTCCTATGGAACTAGTCCATGCTCTATTTAAACGGTTCATTAGAGGATTCTGAAAGTGATTCTATTTGTCGTTAGTAATATAATAGTGGTTTAGCGGAGACTCGTGTTACAATTGAATTGATATCGTATATAAGTAGGAGCGATGATAAAGAACAATATAAAACAACGAAATAGTGGGAAAAGAAACATTCATCGTTAATATATGAAAACATTTTAGCATGTTTTAGCATTTATATAATGACCTCCACCTAATTATATAAATGATTCTGAGATCCATCTTCACACAAACGTGGGCACGGTAAACCGATATATCCCATACTTGCATAAATTTGGTGAATTAACTCTTTAATTGATTCTACCTTAGAACTCCTGGTCGATGAATTTCATAATTTCCATCTCTAGCCCCGGAACATAAGACTAGTCTTTATATCCCGTTGAGTCCAGCCAAATTTCGCGTGTAATAACGTTTTATTACCCCACTTACCCAATGAAAAATGAAAGTACCCCGGGAAACCGAATCTACCCCAAACGTCAAAGGGATTCATGGGTCCTACTATTTGGAAAGGCTAATCTCAATTTTAAATATGTGTGAGGTCTTGTTGATTTATATATTATCTATCACTTTTATGTGAACTATATTAGTGAACAAACGATAATTATAATCGACACAGTCGAAAAGACGATATATATATACATGTGATGTTAATGGCGATATGGCAATGCATGTAACATATAAAGAAAAATGCAAAGCAATAAATAAATATCCTAGTATGGCCTTTCCTAAAAATAGAAAATCCAATAATGTTTTACAAATTCGGAAACCAACTCCTTTGGTCCCTAGAATCTTCAAATGGCACGCTTCCCAATGACTCTGTCTTGGTCGGAACGCCTTTCTGATTGGCACTGTCTTGAAGGAGCTCCGGAATTACAAATATAATAAAATACATTTCTATTCCTATTATACATTTGCATTATGAAAAACTAGTAAAAATAAAAATGATACGAGATCACATTAAATTACAACCGAATCGGTAATCCCTTACATTAAGGGTAATACCGATTAAAACTAAGGCCATATTAAGATAAAATTACATAATTCAAAATTCAAAATTACATAAATAAAATATGACATTCATCAAAGAAATATGCAACATTATTATATGATCTAACATGCCAAATTAAGTGCCAAATCGCCCTATTTAAACCTTATATCGTATATAATCCGGTTTTATAGAAATGCGTGATAATAACTTATAAAAATCACAAATCAATACGTAAATCAAATTTAAGCCCAAGTTAATTACCCTAATCTTCTTAGGACTCAAAAATTAGTCTTCACTCAATTTTTGACAATAATTTAACTTGGGTTTCTATTATTGCTTATTATACTTCTCTTAATCATAACAATTATGAAATAATTCCTAATAAATCATAAAATTTGAAAAATTTTGAAATCACTCTTTTGCAAATTCTGGAATATTATCAAGATTCCAAAAACTCAATAAATTTGCTCACAAAATATATATAATTTACTTCATTAATAAATCGTATAAATCATAACTTTTAGCATTTAATTCCAAATTAAACATAAAAACTATGAAAAAAAAATCAAAATCAAAATTTTGAATATTCTTAAATAATTTTCAGAACCTGGAAATGGCAAAATTTCAACAAAAAATTTCGAATTAGTTTTTATGACTTATAAAGTTGCCCTTTTATCGATTTTATCACAAAAAAATCAATAAACATACCAAATCAATCAAAATTAATCATGCAACTTTAGATCTGATGTCCATATCATATATACAACATTAGGGAGAAATTTCAAGCCATAAAATTCATTTTAGCTATTTTTGCTAAAAATAGTCACTATTTATATCATTTTAACCATTAAAATTATAAATCATGCATAATAAATCACATTTATATCAAATTTTACATAACATCAGTAAAATATGCATGTGACATCATATTAAAATTTCATGGCCCGTTTTGAAGAAAACTATTTTTAGTCATTTAACCTCCATTTATACCATTTTTATCACATAAAAATCATAAAACATGCAAATCTAATCACAATGATCCGAAATTTTACATTAAATATGCAAAATATGCATGTGAGGTCATACTAAAAAATTACAGCCAGTAGTAAAGTTTAACTATTTTTAGTAAATAAAAGTTCATTATACTAATTAAAATGTAATTATTTTACTAAAAATCATTAAAATAAGCAATAATCATCCATAAATCATCAATATGACCTAATAATATTTTAGAACCAGAATATATTATATGCAAAAAACTTCGTGGCTTTATTCTTATAAATCACAAATTTTAGTTTTTATTTTGTTATCAAATAACTCATAAAAATCAATAAAAATGATATGCATGCAACACCAAAGCTCTTGATGCCAACTGATAGGTTCATTAACCCCTATTAGACTTATCTAATTGATTTTTATAAATTACTCATAATTTATGTCATGTGGATCTAGTTGCATGCAATATGTTTTAAATCAGAATCAGGAGAAAAACAATTTTTCTTACATTTCATATGGACCGAAATTTAGGGCACTAGATTTGGACTCCTTCCAAATCAAGATCTTGAGCTAAATAAAATATTTGGATGATCCTCCAAAACTTCAAGTATTCATAGTGGAATACCTCCTCTTAGTTGCACCAAGACAATAACCCTTAATACTAAGATACTAATTAACTAGACTAATATATTAGTTATCCTTAAAGATTCTAATAATATGTGTATTACTATTCTAGTAATAATATAATTTGATATTAGAATATGGTGGAACAATTTGTGAGATCTAAAAACTATTTTTAGAGAGAATAAGAGAGGTTTTGATAACCAAAACCTAAAAATTATGTAAGAATGAAAAATAAGAGCAAAAGATACTCTTATTGAGCCTTGGGAGGCCGGGTGAGAGGAGGTGAGAGTGGCCAATGCATGGCCTTTGTCTTACCCATAAAATTTGTGAGATCTAAAAACTATTTTTAGAGACAATTTTACTAGTAATACATGATTACAAGTATTAAAATGGGTCATATAAATATAATTCACAACATTTTGCAATTATAATTAATCAATCATTCTTAATTTAATTGTTTCACAAACAATAATGAATTTTAGTAATAAAATCTTTTAATTACTAAAATAAATCTTATTTAATCAAATTACAATAAGATACTTATTCTTACTCACAAAACAAATTGTTCAATTTTTAAGGAGTTAATTAACTTGAATCAATATACAATTAATTAACTTATCTATTAAGGAAATTGTCCTATAGGTGTGACCTTAAGGGATCAACTGATCACCACAGTCAAACGACAGTAATGTCAAACTCTAGTTAGCCAATCATTACCGATTAATGTTGATCAGTTGACTATATAATTGAATCATCCCTTACGTATTCTTATCATGAGATTTAAACATGTGATCACACTATTGTTGAGGACACTTACTCCAACAATGACAATAGGAGATATGGAGGGTGGTAGCGTGCTAAGAAAGCCACCAAATATGAGGCGATCTTGGCGAGACCATGTGTGGTATGCAGGGTTGGGTGTGATCGCAGTGGTGGGTTTAGGTTCCTCGGTGGAGGGTAGGTTTGTGGTGAACAACATTGGTGACGACATAGGGTGTGTCTCATCAAGAAACTTTACGAGGTCGTAGGAAAATAGAATGGATTCTACTTTGGTTTTCCAAGGGTAATAGGTAAGCGGTGTCAACTTGTCGACAATGGACAAATTTACGAGGATAAGAGGGAGGGCGGTTCATGAGAGTTGGCTTGAGTGGAAGAAGACGACATTGTCGGTGGCTTACGAATAAATTTGATCATACATCATGTATATTTATTGTAACACCCCTATACACCAAGGTGCCTTACCAAGACCATTTAATGCATGGAAGTGCTACCATCTCGGTTACCCGAGGAAATGTATATCAAATTGACCATAAAAGAACATACTTTAGATAATTAAGTTTAAATGATTAAATGACAAAATCCCAAAACTGTAGGGTGAAACAACTGTTCAGAACATCAAACCAACTAAAAGAAATATAAGTTCATCAACGACACAGCGGAAGACTCTAGTGACACGTGGTGACTCAATCTCAGCTATCCCAAGCGCATCCATCTCATACATGCTCAAGAACTGCTCACCATCCCCGAATGGATCACCACAGTTTTTAAAACAATTAAACGGGGTCAGTTACTGATTACACAATATAAGATACAACAATATCAACACCACACACAATCACCCAACTCTGTCACATCTCAAATCACCTGACTAGCCAGAAGGTCTAATCCTGCCAGATTACCAGGCGTAACCAATAATCCACACCGCCAGTGGGGGGCCGCAGCCGTTCCCACCTAAGCCCCGCTTATCAACACCGAGGGAAAACCCAAGTTCCTTAATGTGCCCATCCCTCTTGTGACAGGAACCACACGGGCTGAATCAAGGGCGAGAAGCCACTCCCGCAAGTGACTCCACTCAGCCAAGGACGCACCTTGCGAACCACAGACAAACACAACCAACCAACTATAGAACAACAATTTCCAATTGCCATTACCAACATGATATAGATCAACAACATTAAACAATCAACCACAATCAACAATCAAATATGATGTAATGAATAACCAAGTAGGGAAACCCTACCTGGAAAAGCAATCACCAAGATCCTCACAATCAGCTAATTAGAAACGTTCCTCTACGAAATCACGTCTTAACAAACACACAATCATACAATCACCATCTAATATCAAAATACCCCCAAATTACACAATGAGGGTTTTAACCAAAATCAAAGAAACGATATAAAAACTATACTAGGATCTTACCCACAACGCGACGGTCTTAACGGCGTAATGAACTCAACGATCCGACGACTCTAGCCCTTATGATTTGTTAGCAATGTGAAAGAGAAAGCAAAGTAACTTGTTTAAGCTTTGTGAAGTTTTAGAAAAAGATAAAAGTGAAAAACAAACTGACGAAAGGTGTTTATATATCTTTCTTGCATTGCTAATAAAACCCGGCAAAATAACCCGTAAAACCGACTTACTCGATCGATTAAGTGACTTACTCGATCGAGTGCCCCCTACTCGATCGAGTGGCTCCTACTCGATCGAGTACCCATCAGACAGCCCACTGTTTCACACGCAAAACTCACTTACTCGACAGAGTAAGCCTTACTTGATAGAGTACCCAACAGCACATAAAACCGTAGTATTACAGTCTTCCCTCCTTAAAAACGAACTTCGTCCCCGAAGTTCAAACCCAACCTATAAAACATGAACTCCTAACACTAACTCCACCAACTTTGCCTACCTCCACAACCTAGCTCACGATATCTTATCGCCTACATTATATGCTCTCTACACTAACTCCATACACTACTGAATACCATCCAAAAACACCGCTAGCTCTGTCTCACTAACTTATTATCCACTAGAAAATCCAATATCAAGACAAACCACCAAGCGAGATCAACCACTCAACAGAATGATACATTCTACCACCCTTAAAATGAACTTCGGCCTGGAAGTTTACTCATAAACATAAATATCATCGCCCAAAATTTTAACACTATCGAAGTTTACTCACCCTCCTAAACATCACATTACTACAAGCACGGCCATGACCTTTAACAATATCAGCCACAATACAAATCCATCCTTTATTCTCCACCAAGACTCAAACTTCCACATCTACTAAAACATGTACAACCATCAAACTCTCTTTGTCGCATACTACTCCGCTTAAGATAAATGTTACGTCCTTGTAACTCAGTAATAATACTAGATCCTTAGCTATATGTTCTCATTATCCTCATCACCACCGCATGTCAATGATAACCGCTTATAGCCTCAACACCTATAACCATTCGTAAATACAAGGCTCTCTTACTCTAACATTTCTCATACCCTAATTAGTTCGGCACACCACCTAACCTATAACACCAAATCCTTAGCATAACCAATACTCCAATTCTTTCACATTACCATCAAAACGACATACTCCTCTATACATGCACTTATCTCCATAATCATAACTCACAATCCATAATTGTTACACACAGTCACTCTAGATCCTCAAGTTCTTTCCTTTTATTACCGCAAAACCCATCCATAACTTAACATGATACTAATTCCCAACACCCTAGAATCACTGTCCCAATAAATATGTGAACCACTTGCCGCTTCCAGCTCAGTAGAAACGTTCCACAAATCTCTTGCCACAACTATGTCAACCCATGCCTCATATAAAACAAGATCAAAAGTACTCTAACGACCTCTCACAACTGTGTCCCACTAATAGAATATGTATATACCTTGACAACAACGACCACATGCGCAACTTTCTTCCATATCATACTCCACCCTCACCCCCAAGCCAAAACTAGTAAGAAACATCAACAAACAAAACAACAGTCTATATGTCCAAACGAAACTCATAAGAAATAGTAGTAAAAAAACAACAATCTATATAACTGGTATACACTTTTGAAAACTCGCCTCATAAGTATCACGTCTACTCCACCACAACCGATGACGGCATCGCAACACCGCCACCAACAACCGCACCACAACGCAAAAGTACCCGCATCACAAGAGGAAGTACCATGCCCGGATCGCCACCCGAGGCACATCAACCACATCGATAGTCATCAAAACTTATACAATCCCATAAACACTAACTCAGTATAACTTCCTTAAAACCGCTTTACTAGATCAGAACGCAACATATTACATGGAATAAACAGGTAATAACCTTATGAATCTTTTCCATACTATTACTCATTAGGTAGGAACCTCACACTATCACTTACATATAACATGAATACACATACAAGTATAACTAGCCTGTAATACCCCATATTTTAATAATAATTTATGAGAATAATTTATGTAATTAAATAATTAATTAGTGGCACTTTTAATAATAATAATAATAATAATTTCAAATAAGACGTTAATTGAATAATAAATTAAGTATCCAAGTCGGGAATTGGGCTTAGCTAATAATTAAGCTTTTGGCTGTGTACCATAGTTATGTGGACCGAAATTTATTAATCTAGTATGAATGTGATCGGGATTTGTATCGGGATTTAATAATAATAATATGGAAATAATACTAATATGGAAATAATAATAAGTAAAGGTAATAATAATTATATCAATAATAGGCCTAATAATAATGGTGTTATAGTAATAAGAAAATTAGTAAAGATAGTATGTGGAAATCCTACTTATGGTAAGGCTAATGTAATATTTAATAATAATAATAATAATATTTATAATTTGTAATGGTAATAATAATGATTCCTATAATAATTAGAATAAGGAAATAGTAATAGTTTCCTAATTGGCCTCATATACTCTCTAAACTTAGACTATAAATACCATGATATATGAAAAATAATTCATAAAAAGAAGAAGTAAGAGATCTAAAAGAAAGAATAATGAAATTAAGGAAGAGAAAATAAAAGGAATTAACTTTTATTATCGCCTGAAGGTAATACTTTAAGACCGTCTCATGTATACACTTCGCTTCATTATAACTTGTTATTTAGACCACCTCTAGACTAGGCGTGACCGTGACTGTGACCGTGGACCACCAGGGACCTTCGTTGCCCTCCGTTGACCACCATAGACTGGCGGGAAAGGGTGTTTGAAGGGGGTTGTTGTGGGTGGTCGTTATACATGTTTTTATGGTTTATGGACCCATACTCGAGACATGACTGACCTAGATTGAGTAGGATGGGTCGTGGTGGCTGGGTTGACCATGGTGGTGGTATTGGGGTGGCTATAGACGGTGGTTCGTGCGGTGGTTGGCCGGAGTTGCGCTAAAACAGCGGAAAACAAGGGCGAGTGTGTGACCGTCTTAAGACGGCTACTATGACCAGTGTAGTTACGATTAGGGGAAGTGGATGCCACCTATGGAACCACTGTGTGTCAGAGGTGACAATGGTGGTGGTCGTGAGTGGTATGGGGCATTGTGGTGGCCGTGGTAAGGCGAGTTGGGTGGTGGTGTAGGGTGTGGTGAATGTTGTATTTGTATAGTTAGTGAGTGGTTGTTTAGGGCGTGAGTTGTGGCTGGTTATATCGGGGTTGTTGGTGGCTTGGATAGTCCAGGGACACCGTGGGATGGGTGGCCAACCACGGTGAGAGTGATGGTGTAGAGTCATGGTGGGGCTAGTGTTGGAGGAGTTAGTAGTCGGGTTTTCGGTATTGTTGATGATGTGTGTGGTTGTTGCTGATAGGGCCGTGGGTTGCTGGTTGTTTGGGGTAGTCGTTGCAGGTGGTCGGGAGGCTGGTAGAAGGGACTCACTGTGTGGGCTGGGTTGGAGTGGAGGCCGTGTGTTGGTAGTGTCAAAACACGGGTATTGTTGGGGTGTTAGTCGTGGGTACATGGGACGTAGGGTTGGAATGTTTCACGTGTTTAGCATGGATGTTGGGTTTTGTTTATGAGTTGGTTTATTTAGTTTTAAGACGGGTGTTTACGTAATAATAATTTAAATGGAAAATAATTAATATAATTAATATAATTAAATTACAATTGAATAATTAATATAATGAATTAAATAAATAATAATTGAAGTATAATATTTGTGATTGGTCGATTTGTGAAGAAATTATAATCGGGTTTAGATTGCTTTAATTATTTGGAACACATGAACTGCTTAATTGGAATTGCTTACTAGGTAGGGATAAATCGTACTCAACTCTTATTCGATAATGTTTGGTATAATGGATGGTTTATGTTAATGTGGAATTGATCATATGTCTATTGTGTTGATTGATATTATCGTAATTGTTGGAAGGAAGAATTATATTGTAATGTGTTGGTTTATATTATCATAATTGTTGGAATGGGAGATATATATTTCATTGTGTTGGTTGATATGAATAATTGTGATGTGGTGAATTAATTATTATCGTTGATTGTGAATGTGGAAATTGTGAAAAGCTGTGCGACAGTCAGATGTACGTTGTTATGGGAGTTTGTACTCTAGGTTTATGGTAATATGTACGTTGTGAGGGAGGGGTACTATTACATGATGATGGTACGTTTTTAAGGGAGGGGTACCAAAGTAATGTGACCACGTTGTTAAGGGAGGTGTGCTAAGTCATGGAAAGGAGCACGTTGTCAGGGAGTTGTGCTATGAGAATGGAAAGTGGATTGTTATCGTATGTTTTTGTTGTTAGTGTTTATTCCTACTCAACCTCGTGGTTGACAGTGTAATCGTGAACACATGTGATGAACCATAATGGGGAGCAGATTTGACAGGTACTAAAGATTAGCTAACTTGGGAGCTTATGGGAATGCGTGAGGACTTGGCCAGTCTACCTAGAAGTCTAGACCACATAGAATATTTAATCACTTAATTTATTCCCGCTGCGAGTGGTAATAATTTTATATCAAATTTTAGTTGGTTAAGTTGTAATAAACATGTAATCGCTAAATTTTAATTTAAAGTACCTTGGTGAGTTAGACTTTGTTATTCACTATCTCGGGAAACTGAGATGGTAACGCTCTTATTTACATGGGATGTCTAGCTAAAGGCTCCTAAATAAATTGGGGTGTTACATAGCCATTCCAGATCACCCAAATTATCACTTTTTGAATATCATCCCATTAGGTAACCATACACAACAAATGACGCGGAACACTCAAATAACGACTTTATAACTATCACACCATACCACTACTCGTGAGGTCAGAAACTCACACAAACATTTACACATATCATAGACCTGTAATCAAATCTAACTAGTCAATCCCAATCACGTAAGTTACCACTTGATAAAGCTAGGTTATCTCTCGCCCGAGCTTAACTCGTATGACCTTCATAGCACATTCTCCCATTCGCATAACTATCATCTTCTGACAAAAGTACTCATACCATTGATACCGAACTACTAGCAATCGTCTCCTATAACCACATCTTATACTCCATCATAACCACACATACCAATCCGGCCTCTACAAAATCAACCTTTTTAAGATGGCTACCTTTCCTATAAATCATCACCCTTAGCCACTAGTGACACCACCACAACACCACTGTTCGTCACCCAAATCTCCACCAAAATCTCATATCGTGCAAATACTCTACCAACTTCTTACTCCCTTAATTCCTCGAAACTCATGGCTAACATGTTGTCCTGAAACTCCTATACAACCATTAACTCACACCGTCTCATGATGCTATCGCACATTTCCATGATTCCCTACTTTCATGTTCTTTAACTCTGGTCGACGTTCTCTCAGCTTACTTTCATCCTTCTTTTCCCTTTACACTCAACAACACCAATTAGTAGCTTATCTCCTTACTTCTTGTACCTAACTCTTTAGTAATCCGGTTACCTTTTCGTTGCTCTAACACTCAAATTCCATTAATTCATATCGGTACCTTCTTACTCTTTCTTACCATGGGTCCTCTCTCATCATACTACTCACTCGCACTTGTCACTAATATATCCACAAAATCAACGTTTACTGTTAAATCAATTGCATCTCCCTTTTACATCTCTAGAAAACAAAATTCATTTGATACCGTTAATTGCCCAAGAAAATTACACACTAGGCTCACCTCTTGATGATCCAAATTCTCAAACTCAATCACTATCAACAAATCTACATCGCGGCATAACTTAATCTAAGCTCTCTATACACCATTCATTTCCATCCCACTACAATGACCTTCATTACATATATTCTTAACCAACCCAGTTATACTATCTCCCTCCATAATCCTTAAACATCCCAAGTTACCACCATTCGGATCCCTCATTTCAATCTTTTCATTCTCATGTTCCTTACAATTACTCACCCCTTGCCCATATTCACTTACCTTTACATTACTCAAACTCGCGATTATATCACTCACCACATCTCACAAAAGATGTTCCCATCCTCAATAAGGTCGTCAATCTTCCCTTTCCTTTTTCCACTATCTATCACAACCACATATAACTCATGTTCTTCCCACCAAATTCATACCCATCATAAGGTGCTACTCCTTACATCATAAGATCTGGTAACTTACACATCAAAACCAAAACATACGTAAAACAATGCATAAAGAAGCAAAAGAACACCTTTGAATTAACCATGATATGTGACGAAGACAAAAGATAAGCATATGACCCAAAATGGGGGTTACTAGATCGAGTACAGCCTACTCGATTGAGTAGGTGAAGGTTAGAAGCACGCACAATAAATTACCAGGGCTACTCGATCGAGTAAGGGGTACTCGATCGAGTAACAAGAGGTGTACTCGATCAAGTAAGTGCTACTCGATCGGGTACCCTACGCAGTTCTCAGCACTGTCCAATTTTCGTAAAACGGTCATATCTCACTCGTTTCTTTGTCATTTTGAGCGTGTGACCTATCGTTAGAATCGAAAAATAACATGCTATCACCTCGAAGTAGAATAATATCAATATCATTTATGCATCTCATGTTATAAAAGTTGAAAGACAACTTCTCTATAATCGGACAACATAACTACTTGATTCTTTCTTCCACACAACTTAAACAACAACAAAGTAAACAAAAACAACTCATTGCTCATCAAATAAGTATCCCTAACCACATTTTACTATCTACAAAAGCCAAATAAAAACATCCATCATGCACATATATTATTCAACTTATTAATCATGTAATACCCACATTCTTTAATTCTACAACTTTACGTAAAAAAAATAACATAATATACAACATCAAATACCCTATTGACATGTTTCTAACATAACACCATTATAAAATCACTTCTATCATAAAACATGCTTAACCATAAATCATATTATTATTCAACGATAATATTCATCCAACATACTTATCCAACATATTCATCCCACATATGCACATGAACAATAGTAAACACGTAGCGATCCCATGACACCCCATAGTGACCGGTTTAAAGTTGCTGGGCGAGTTCGCGACTTTAGGACGTCTCCCAAGTCTTTGTATTAGCTCCTAACAACTCCTACCCGGTTCATTTTAGTTTGTCTCCCTAGATTCATTAGGTTCATTAGTTACAAGTTCCAAAATCGTCGCTCTGATACCACTTTATAACACCCTCATACACCAAGGTGCCTTATTGTGGACATGGGCCACGTCTCGGTCTGTGGATTTGGGGGTCCACCCACCGATCTGCGGTCACGGGCCACCTGCACGCCCAACCAAACTGTGGACATGCAGAGGTCTATTGAAAGCCACGCTCAGCGGCGTTGAAATGCTTTCGTCCGGATCGCTTTAGATCGGTCGGTTTCGTCTCGGTAAGGGTCTCGAAACGATTAGAGATGTTCGAAGTCGCCACCAAGCATTTGTGGGATGCTTGGAACCCGTTCGAATCCACTTTATACCTCAATCAAACGAAGCACAAAGCAATGTTTGACATAGGTACTAAAGATAAAGACTCGTCCCCCTTTTAGCATTCTATGCCTAAAATGACTCTCATACGCCCTGGATAAGGTCGTCCACTATCCAAAGGTTCTGAGTAAGGGGTGAGGGTACGTATTGGGAAGCCCTTTAATCGGACACCCAATCCCGCCCGCGTTAGTGGCCTCTACTGATCGATCGTGGTTGTTTAAGTGCAAAAGTTGATAGAACGGTTAAAATGCATGAATGCACATCCAAAAGTTTTAATCTAACATGTGAGCTTTCTAAGTCGGTTTGTTAATCCAAGTATCAAGCATAAGATGTCGAGTTGGATTTAGATTGATTTGCATGTGAAAACGGAAATTAAACATCCATTTGCCAAATTCGGGTTATAATGTTTAATACGATCCATTTATTTTAAAAAGGATGTAAAATGACAATGTGTAAAAACGTAAGCTTGTCAATCTGATTCGTCATGTATTCGGATTAACCGTAATCGGGATCGTCCTAGACAAGTGCTAAAAACGAGGCAGAACAGCGCCAGGCAGCCCCATTGGGGCGCGAGCCTATTGGCGATGGAAGGGGCTCTGCCCTGGTTTTGAAATGTGAAAACAGGCGGCCTCTTGGGGCGCGAGCCATGAGCCGACCCAACGGGGCGTCTCCTGGTTTTGGGAAAGGTTGTTTAAAACCGTATTTGTGAAACAATATTTTCAAGTATTGTTTGTATGACTCGGAATAATTACTATTATGTTAGTAATATCCGTTGTCGGACTTGCATGTTTGAAAAGCATAGTTTACAAATAAAAAAGTAAAATGTTGATTTGAACTAATTATGTTAAGTTCAATTATTTGTAATTAGTCAATTTTGTCATTGTACTCGGATTAAACCGACATGGTATAAAGAACCAAGGATGATTATGAATTATGACTAATATGTTTACAAATGTAAGCAAATGAGAAAAATGCTAAATAAAAGAAAAGGGTGTTAAAATACCCATTAAAATGTAATTAACCAAATATATCACCGAGTCACGGAATAAACCGACATGGTATAAAGAACCAAGGATGATTTTTATAATGGTCAAAATATGTTTATCATAAAAATGATTTGAAACATTTGAAACGGTAAAAACCGATTACAAATAAGAAATGAAATAAAGAGGAAAGACGAGAACAAACACGGATGAGTCTGACCTGGGCACCCCATTGAGGCGCGAGCCACTTTGCACCATAAGGGGCTTTTGCCTCAGGCCAAAACTCGGTTTTGGCTCGTCTAACCTATATTTGAATCGTGTCATGCATTGTTCATGCTTATAGACTCATTAAAACAGTAAATACATGAAATAAAGTGAGTTGTTTACACCCTCAAACTTACATGTATGATGTTTGCGACATAGACGACTTTAGAGACAAGTTTTCTCGTAGCGACTACTCACGATCAAGAAGTTAAAAAGAGTGCCTTAAAAAAGGATTTTGTTTTGAAAATGAGTTGAAAATATGTTAATTAAAACATGTTGATTAATGTTGAGTTGGTCGAATGGGTCGGTCGAATGCACGGCGATGGTACCAAACAATATGTGTAAGGCTTGTGCTTACGATCGGTAGGTCGTAAACACGTGTCGATTTTGTGACTTAGGAAGTCGAGTATAGAAGTTTAAGGGAGATGTAACACCCTGTATTTTATTAAGTTGGATAAAATTCTTTTAATTGCTATTTTGAATTTAATTACATCATTTAACGATTTATATATATATGCTTAGCTAATTAATTAATTTCATCATAATTCGATACGTTAATTTTAATAATCATTAATAAGTTTATTTAAAGTTAGTTCGAGTTTATTGAAGTTAGTTCGAGTTTATTTATTTAATAATTTTCGTTTCTTTACGAGTCCTTATGAAAGTTATTTTGGGAACAAAACCGTCCAATTAGCTATTTTGAGCTTATTTCACTAAATTAGCAATTTTTTATTAATATCCGTTAGTTTCGTAAAAATCGCTAATAATTCCGTTTCAAGCCGATTTCTTATTATTTACGTTAACTAGCTGAGTTTATTTTATTTTCACTCATTAAATTTATTTATTATTGATTCCGTTTTATTACTGAAACTTTTACTAAAACCGGTTAAATTTAACTCGAAACGGTTTTAATAACTATCGAAGTTTCTTAACAACGAAGAAACGTACGTATAATAAATAGCAGGCTGGCAGGCTGCTGCCTCATTTCTTCATCCCTTCACGTCTTCTTCCTCCCTTCTTTGTTCTTCTTTTCCTTCGTTTTAATTTTGATCTTCAAAATTGATATCGATCTCCGTTTGTCATCCGTTTTCAACTATTTTTGTTCCATAGCGCTCCTTTCGTCGTTCTCGTCAATCCGTTGTAAGTAAAAATTCATTTTCGTCATGTATTTTTACAAACCCATTTATATTTTCAGCTTTATTTATTATAAGACGGTTGTAGATGCTAAGATAGACGGTCTTGTAGAAGATTTGTTAGTCATAAATGATTAGTTCAATCGGAAAAAGGTAACAATTACAGATTACTTAATATTACTTGTAAAATATGTTTATTTCGAATGCTGGTTAGTCTGTTTTATAATTAAGAAGGTGTATAATTATATATAGGGATCCTTATAGATGTTAATTAGTCAGTTGTATAGTTGAGACGGTGTATACTGATATGTGGAGATAGTTGAGACGGTGTATACTGACCTCTAGGGATCATTTGGGATGCTAGCTAGTAAGTGGTATATTTAAGACGGTGTATGCTGACATGTATGGATTGTTTTGGGTGATAATTGGTGTGTTTTATAGTTGAGACGGTGTATACTGACATGTAGGGATTGTTTTGGACTAATTTGGACTCTGTGTTAGGGCGATTTTTGTAGTCTTTAGGGTCTGTTTTTGAGTTGCTTTATACTTGTGGATTTTCGCTCTAAAACCGTTTTAAATACTGACTTAGTTGGCTCAGCTAGGACTGTTTTTAGGCGCGAGAATGGAGTCTTAAGGGGACGATTGGTACTCTGTTTTGGGCAGGGACGAGAAATGTCATCGTGGGTTTTCACTTTGCATTTGAGGACTGGAGTTGGGGTCGAACTTAGGCACCTTTTGGGTTCTGTTTTGGACTGATTTTTGGGTCAGGTTATGAAGTAGGGTGAAGGCTGGCTATGGGTAGTCGGGTGGTGGTCGTGTCGGACTCTTTGTGGCTTGCTTTTAGGCGAGTCGATGGCCTGCGATGTGGGCCCGGGCTGTAGCTTAGCAGTGGCCTGGCCGTGGCCTAGGCAGTGGCCTAGCTAAGTCACGAGTTTGAGGCCATGTGTAGTTGGTGGTTAGGCCGAGTTTGAGGTTGTCATTATAACTTTTGAGCCGTGTCTATAAATTGTTTTGATGCTAGTTTGGTTTATTTAAAATATAATTAAATTAATTTCCGTCTCATATTTTATATAAAGATAATTCATTAATATCGTCCTTTCACAAGATAGAATGTTAGCATTTATGTTGGTAAGTTGGACTCTTTGCCCCTTTTATGGTTAATTGGGTATCCTACTTGTCTTGTGTGGTGTGGGCTAAAGTATTCAAGCTAGGACCTAGATTGGTTTTATTTAGGTCCTAGGTGAGTATTTCGGCCTTCATCATAGATAGGCCATTATAGTCTTTGACGAGTGTATGTTCACTGCTTGATAGCCTCTGTGTTCCTGACTTGGTGGGATTATATCCAAGTTGGGGCATGACCTCGTTACTTATTTTGATAGTAAGTGGTCAGCTTAAGTACTAGCCAACCCTTTGGTGGACTTCTTAGGGTACTCACTTTGTTTTAGAAAAATTGTGGGTCTTGGGTGCGGTGGTGTGTATCCGCATGTCTAGGTCTGCGCAGATTTTAGGATAGGGTTGTGTTGTGTCTTGGCCATGTTTTGATAGAACCTCTGAGCCAAGATACCGGTTCGATTACCTTCCCTACCTCGTGGTATAGACTCGAGTTACAGAGTGACTATTGACGGGACTAAGAACTTATGCCTGTCTTTGATATATTGTCCTTTCTTGTTTGATGATTCTATGAATCATAGAAGGTGAGATGCAAGCCGGCTATGGTTGATAGAGTTTGGATTCCTGGATGTTATGTGATTCACATGATAGTGTAGTATGAGTCGGTCTAGTATTCACATGCTAGGACTATGTGGCGTTATATTGTTGTTCACATGATAAGCACGATTGTCTAGCATCTATATGCTAAGGCAGTGTGTGATTCGTATTCATATTCTTATGTTTACATGTTATATTATTTATGACATTTCGTGGCTGGGAGAACTCGATGTTACTCCCCACTGACTGTGGCTTTCGTATTTGTATAAAATGCGAATGACAGGTAGGTGATGCATATATGGGGTACATGGACGAGCTAGCGAGCAAAGTAACCTTGGGACCTAGATTGGCTTTATTTTATGGTGACCCTGAAACACTTTTTATGTGACATACATTTTAGGGACATATGTCTCCCTCTTTACATTGGTTGTATAATTTGCTATTCGCGACTTTAGCGATGGTTATGTTATGAAACTTCTAGTTAGACCTTGTATGTTTGACACCTTCCAATTTGGATATCTTTATAACAGGTTCAGGTTTTAAAATTACAGGTTTTTACCCAATTGAACCTATTACAAACATATCCATACAGTTTTATTCTAGAATTACGTGTTTACTTTTCCGCGATAATTGAGGGTGTCACAGTTGGTATCAGAGCATATTTGCTCCCGACGCACGTTTGTGCACCCCAATATAAATAACTTGACCTTAAAATAATAAACTTGAGAGATGGGTAAGATGGCTAGACTTAGGACCTTATGTTGTAGTCTCTTTGTGTTTGCTCGTTGTTAGGTACTAACATGTTTGTTGACTGTCAGTTAATAATTGTTGCGTTCTTGGATCAATGACCGTGAGCTTATCTATAGCTAATGGAGTTATTACCCTTATTATAAAAAAAAAAAAATTGAACTAAAGGTTTTGAAAATATTTTAATGTTTTTCACTGGTTTTAACGTCAATTAGTGTTAAAGCTTGTTATTGGAGACGTCTGATAATTAGTTTTATCATTTGTTGGTGTAAAAATGTATTTTTATGTCTTTGAATTGGAATATTGATGCTCTTGAGTGATCGCCAAGAGTATCTCCGTTCCATTGAAAGGACACTTATACTTTAAGAAGATCAAGATTTAGTGCCTATTGCTGAGGATTGAAGATTTGTTCAACCTTTGAAGAATGCTTCTACTTCCTTGAAGATGTTTCTCGTTCTTTTTGTATCTCGCCTTATTCTTAATCTCTTGGTGCTTATCCTCCTTCTAAACTCCCTTCTGTTTTACTTTAAAAGCTACGCTTGTACTCCTAACTTGTCCTTTGTTCTTTGCTTATCCTTCCTTAACGCCATTAGATAGTACTCTTTCTTGTGAGGAATGTTGACCTTGGTTGGAAAATTCGACTTTTGAGGAGATTGTTTGTGTCTGACCCTTAACCCTGGTTTTGAGGGGATGTGATGTTAGAAAGACTTAGGTAAGGTGATGAGACATACTTAGTGATTCTTATACCTAGTTCCTTGACAAAGTAAGTATAATCGATTGGTGGATTCTTTGTGTTAGGAATGAGTTGCCTATGTGATTAAAGTTATAGAACTTGGCTTTGTTGTTTATGTTTGGGATTTGAAAGCTTAGTAGGTTGAGCGTCGTCGCCTTAGGAGTAAACATGAGATAAGTTTAGAATATGAATTTGGAAGAAAACCCATTTTTAGATGTTAACAATCCCGTATAGATTGGGAATGTGATTTGGTGTTAGTTGTTTCTTGAGAACTTTGTTGAGAAGTCTTTGTCAATTCATTCTTTGGTTTTTAAAACATTGAGGTTGTGTCGAGTGCTTGAGATAAAGAGATGCTTTTATACTTGAGTGGTAGATTTGCTTTAAGGAAATCCTAATATGTGATAAGATAGGTGGAAGAAGTATCTAACCGATTTATCACCCCTTAAACGAGCGTTTATTTTACCTTGACCCTTGTTTGGGATTTGATCGTTTTGTCATGAAGGTACAATACCATAATAGGCGTGACCTTGTTAGAAAGAACCTTAAGTTTTAGGAAGCGTATGGATTAAGCCTTAAAATCATCTTTCATACCATTAATCGTTTTCCTCCCTTTCGTTCATACCTTGGTTGGATTTGATTCTTAAGTATAAAAGTTTACTCGTTATTTCCTTGTCTTGAATACCTTCCTAATTCTAATATCTCTTACTGGTTGGTAACTAGTTATCTTTATGATTCGACTCTTTTAGTCTCACATCTTGACATGTTCATATATTCCTTTTTAAATTTCCTATCATTTTCGACTGGTTATTACCCTTTGTTTCCTTAGTGGAGTGATGACATTGTTGTTTGAGATTTGAGTATCTGGCGTTTCCTTGTTGTCTAATTTTCTTTTCTCCTTGATCATAAGCGTTACCGTTCATACCTCATTTCCTCGCTTCATCTTGCTCCTCCTTTAAGTTTGACACTCGTATCTTGTGAAACTCTATCTTTGACATCCTTGTAATTTTGACTTCAATTTCTACCCTATGAAATTCATTATAGCTCTCTTGTTGCTTAAGTTTGAGCTCTCTTAACATACTTTGTTTTTATGCTATCTAAGTTACTTTCCTTTTTTTGTACGACTTCTAAACTTTCAAGCTACCAGTTTCGATTCATTCATAAAAGTTTATGTCACTTCTGCAAACCTAACCTATTTTAAAGATTTGAAAATGAAAATTCGATTTAATTCTCTAATTGTTCTTTGAGTATAGACTTCTTTATCATGGTTTTGAGTTGCTAAACCTGAGATTTTTGTAAATTTTATCCAATTTCTATTCACTTTGATCTAATCATGATGCCTTTGTTAAAGTTTAATATTATATTTCAGGAATTTAACTCCCTTTTAGTTTAAAGGTGAAACCTTTATTTCTATTTTGGCTTTTTGCAAAAGAAAATTTGAGTAGATTACCTTTCTCTTATTTTGATTTTAACGTTGATGGGATGTTAGGACTCGTTATTAAAGGCGTCTAATAACTTGCCCTGCGCTTATCGGCGAATGATTTTTATTTTAAATCTGTCTTTGACATGGAAAGTTAGCGCTCTTGTGTGCACGACAAGGGCAATTTCGTTCCATGAATGAGACTTATACTTTTGAAAACTCTTCATTAATGTTTTCGAAAGTATTTTGATTTTTGATTTATACAAATGATTTGCCTTTGACCTTATCTTGGATTTGGAATGTGATGTTCTTGAATGCGCAACGAGAGCACTTCCGTTCCTTTGAAGAGAATCAGTTCAATTTTCGGAAAATTTTATTTGAAACTTTTGAAAGAATTTTGATTCTTACGATAAGTGACCTTTTAAATGTTTTGGTTACCGATTCCAATTTCAGTTTTATTTTTATAACCTTTCATTTATACTTTCAAGTTTCGAGGACGAAACTTTTTAAAAGATGGGATGATTGTAACACCCCGTATTTTATTAAGTTGGATAAAATTCTTTTAATTGCTATTTTGAATTTAATTACATCATTTAACGATTTATATATATATGCTTAGCTAATTAATTAATTTCATCATAATTCGATACGTTAATTTTAATAATCATTAATAAGTTTATTTAAAGTTAGTTCGAGTTTATTGAACTTAGTTCGAGTTTATTTATTTAATAATTTCCGTTTCTTTACGAGTCCTTATGAAAGTTGTTTTAACTGAACCCGAGATGGATTTTGGGAACAAAACCGTCCAATTAGCTATTTTGAGCTTATTTCACTAAATTAGCAATTTTTTATTAATATCCGTTAGTTTCGTAAAAATCGCTAATAATTCCGTTTCAAGCCGATTTCTTATTATTTACGTTAACTAGCTGAGTTTATTTTATTTTCACTCATTAAATTTATTAATTATTGATTCCGTTTTATTACTGAAACTTTTACTAAAACCGGTTAAATTTAACTCGAAACGGTTTTAATAACTATCGAAGTTTCTTAACAACGAAGAAACGTACGTATAATAAATATAAAGTGGCTGGCGGTCTTTGCCTCATTTCTTCATCCCTTCACGTCTTCTTCCTCCCTTCTTTGTTCTTCTTTTCCTTCGTTTTAATTTTGATCTTCAAAATTGATCGTCGATGCTCCGTTTGTCATCCGTTTTCAACTATTTTTGTTCCATAGCGCTCCTTTTGTCGTTCTCGTCAATCCGTTGTAAGTAAAAATTCATTTTCGTCATGTATTTTTACAAACCCATTTATATTTTCAGCTTTATTTATTATAAGACGGTTGTAGATGCTAAGATAGACGGTCTTGTAGAAGATTTGTTAGTCATAAATGATTAGTTCAATCGGAAAAAGGTAACAATTATAGATTACTCAATATTACTTGTAAAATATGTTTATTTCGAATGCTGGTTAGTCTGTTTTATAATTAAGACGGTGTATAACTATATATAGGGATCCTTATGGATGTTAATTAGTCAGTTGTATAGTTGAGACGGTGTATACTGATATGTGGAGATAGTTGAGACGGTGTATACTGACCTCTATGGATCATTTGGGATGCTAGCAAGTAAGTGGTATATTTAAGACGGTTTATGCTGACATGTATGGATTGTTTTGGGTGATAATTGGTGTGTTTTATAGTTGAGACGGTGTATACTGACATGTAGAGATTGTTTTGGACTAATTTGGACTCTGTGTTGGGGCGATTTTTGTAGTCTTTAGGGTCTGTTTTTGAGTTGCTTTATACTTGTGAATTTCCACTCTAAAACCGTTTTAAATGCTGACTTAGTTGGCTCAGCTAGGACTGTTTTTAGGCGCGAGAATGGAGTCTTAAGGGGACGATTGGTACTCTATTTTGGGCAGGGACGAGAACTGTCATCGTGGGTTTTCACTTTGCATTTGAGGACTGGAGTTGGGGTCGAACTTAGGCACCTTTTGGGTTCTATTTTGGACTAATTTTTGGGTCAGGTTATGAAGTAGGGTGAAGGCTGGCTATGGGTAGTCGGGTGGTGGTCGTGTCGGACTCTTTGTGGCTTGCTTTTAGGCGAGTCTGATGGCCTGGCATGGCTGGTCAGTAGCTTATGATGGCCTGGCCGTGGCCTAGGCAGTGGCCTAGCTAAGTCACGAGTTTGAGGCCATGTGTAGTTGGTGGTTAGGCCGAGTTTGAGGTTGTCATTATAACTTTTGAGCCGTGTCTATAAATTGTTTTGACGCTAGTTTGGTTTATTTAAAATATAATTAAATTAATTTCCGTCTCATATTTTATATAAAGATAATTCATTAATATCGTCCTTTCACAAGATAGAATGTTAGCATTTATGTTGGTAAGTTGGACTCTTTGCCCCTTTTATGGTTAATTGGGTATCCTACTTGTCTTGTGTGGTGTGGGCTAAAGTATTCAAGCTGGGACCTAGATTGGTTTTATTTAGGTCCTAGGTGAGTATTTCGGCCTTCATCATAGATAGGCCATTATAGTCTTTGACGAGTGTATGTTCACTGCTTGATAGCCTCTGTGTTCCTGACTTGGTGGGATTATATTAAAGTTGGGGCATGACCTCGTTACTTATTTTGATAGTAAGTGGTCAGCTTAAGTACTAGCCAACCCTTTGGTGGACTCCTTAGGTTACTCACTTTGTTTTAGAAAAATTGTGGGTCTTGGGTGCGGTGGTGTGTATCCGCATGTCTATGTCTGCGCAGATTTTAGGCTAGGGTTGTGTTGTGTCTTGACCATGTTTTGATAGAACCTCTGAGCCAAGATACCGGTTCGATTACCTTCCCTACCTCGTGGCATAGACTCGAGTTACAGAGTGACTATTGACGGGACTAAGAACTTATGCCTGTCTTTGATATATTGTCCTTTCTTGTTTGATGATTCTATGAATCATAGAAGGTGAGATGCAAGCCGGCTATGGTTGATAGAGTTTGGATTCCTGGATGTTTTGTGATTCACATGATAGTGTAGTATGAGTCGGTCTAGTATTCACATGCTAGGACTATGTGGCGTTATATTGTTGTTCACATGATAAGCACGATTGTCTAGCATCTATATGCTAAGGCAGTGTGTGATTCGTATTCATATTCTTATGTTTACATGTTATATTAATTATGACATTTCGTGGCTGGGAGAACTCGGAGTTACTCCCCACTGACTGTGGCTTTCGTATTTGTATAAAATGCGAATGACAGGTAGGTGATGTTGGGGCTGGTGTCCTTTACAGTTAGTGCAAGGACTTATAAATCTCTAAAAGGATCAAAGGGTATACTTTTGTATTATAATCAGTTGGTCCACGTTTATCAATAACGGTTGGCTTGCTAGATAAGTTTGACGTTATTGTCATACAGATGGCGGTGATCAACTGGTCCCTAAAAGTCACACCTATAGGATACGTTTGAGAGATGTGACGGTATGAAAATACAGTCATATTGATGCCAAATTTGACTAACCAGTTAGTCCGAGTTATTTGACTAGTAATTAGTCAAAATGCGATGTTGAGATATTTTATTTAATACGGATTAAATAAAAATGGCTAAGACGAATTAAGCGGTTAATTCGTAAATTAAATATAAAGCGATTTATATTTGATTAATGTATATTGAATAAATTAATTATACGATATTGTCTTTGTCGGACATGTATTAATAATTCAGCTAATCCGTGTTATTAGTTGATATTTTAATAACCGATAACCGATGACGATTTATAATAAAGACCGCGTCATATACATTTTAGCATCGGACCACGAGTTAAAATAAGGAGAAAATGAAAGCCCATTTCCTCCTAATCCACTCGGTTTGGCCGAATTAGAAGATTAAAAAGGAGAGCCTCTCCTCTTTGTTAACCTAATTATCATTTGCAAAAGAAGATTAGGGTTTTGAGAAACATTTCTCTCAAAACTTTAGATCTCACATCTAAACAAAACTCACATAACAATCCTCTCAATATTGCAAGGCAATTAGAGGATACATTCTAGCACAAGGGCATTTCTCAGACGATCTTGGGTGCAACAATTAGGAGGAGGTCTACTTTGATCTCTCATTGCCGAATTGCACTAGGACCGAAGGTTAATTCTTGTGCTTTATCATTTTTCATTGTTTTTCGTTTATGACAATAAATCACGTATTAAATTTGCGTTATAATCCTATAATTTAAGGGTTTTATACGGATATTACCCTACAAGTGGTATCAGAGCAAGGCCACGTAATTTTTTTATGTGATTTTCATCAAACGAAATGGATCGATAATTTTTTTGTTGCTTAAAAACCACACGGCTGAAAATTTTTTTAGCACGGCTATTTTTTTTTTTTTGCACAGCTGCCTTGAATTCCGTGCATTGCTTTATTGTTTTTTTTTGTTTTCGATTTTGATCTTTGCATATTATTTTGTAATCGATATTCATTGTAATATGTTAAAGATCTATCAATTGCAAATTCATTTCTATACGGATTAGGTGATATCGCAATTGGTTTTTATCAAATCGATAATTTTTGTATAAAAATTTGATAGACCGTGTGGCCTTTAGGTCTCGGCAATTTTTTTTTTGTGCCACGGCCTGTTTTTCTTTGGGAACCGTGTCCAGTTTACACGGTTGCATTGTCGATCTTTTGTTATCTTTTTATTCTTTGCATATTGTAATTTTAATCGATAATTGTTGCAATATGTTAAAGATGTATCAATTGTAGTTTCAATTCTATACGGATTAGATTAAAATTGCAATTGGGTTTTAACAAATCGTTTTGTTTTGATCTTTGTTGCTCTCGTTTTGAGCCGTTTTGTTTTTTTTTGTTGCTCTCGGTTTTCAGCAACTTTATAAAAAAAAAAAAATTTTTTTACTGTTCACGGTCAGACCGTGAAGAAAAAAAAAAAAAATCAGTTTTTATTTTTATTTTTTTTCGGCCAAAACATGTGCACAATACGAATTTTGTGCATTCGCTTGATAGTGAAACGGTTCACCCACGTACGATTTAGTTACTTTAAAACGATTTAAAGTAACGGATTATCACGGATTAAAATTAACTTGACTAAAGCGGTTTTGTCACATAATTTTAATCATTAAAGGTGGTTTGGATAAATTTAACATAATTACGGAATTATGTCACGAATAAATTTAATTTAGTTGATGCATTTTATTTAACGTTATTTAGATTGTTTTGAATGCTTTTAATTACGTATTTATTTATTTATTTTTACAAACGGTTGTAACTTAGTGTGGCCTTAGTAGAACGTGTTACCGTAATGATGGAACACGGTCTTGGTTGTATTTTGAGATCTCGTATCTCCCTTTTTATTTCTTTTAATTACAGTTTTTATTTAGAATGTAAATAGGTTTATATTTTGTAAATTTTAATTGTAATTTTGAGAAGACTAAAGATGGAGATCGGATGCTCACTCCCGCTGCATGGACAAAGATGGAACATCAAGACAAGCTTCTCGGGTCCAACGGTGGATTCCAAAGTTGTATTATGTTCTTTTTACTAGGATAGGCCACACTAGGAATTTTTATTTACGTATTGCATTCATTTATTTATTTTATCGTAACGATAGATTGCATCATATTCCGCCTAAAAACCAAACCACCTAATAATTGCATGAAAACTGACTCATATAGAGGTCACGCGTTAGTTTTCTATGACATTCATATGTCACACGATTTAAGCCATCATCTAAATTAATTCATTCACGCAGTTGCTAGTTATTCGTTCACTTAAAATGAATTCAAACTTAGTTGATGGGATCTTCCTCGTATAAACCAAAATTGAGAATGGTCTTTATAGGTCAAACTCCAATGAGTCCCTTCTTCGTCGGTAGGCATAATATGACCCCTTCTACGTCGGGTAAGTTGGAACCGATTGACCTATTTTATCTCAACGCTATGGTCACTCAAATGCGATCCCGTGATCATGGTGGACTATAGATAGGATTTACGGAAATCTATCGACCAAGAGTTCTTACGGAAGAATTAGCTAAACAGTTGGCTTATCAATTTACGGAAATTAAGTCTTGGGATCACTTGTATCATTCTTGAGGGAGATCAATTATGCAAGTGCAATGAGTCTACACGATTAAAATGAATTTTAAATAGACTTAAATCACCTCGATGAGTTTCTTATTTCGTTTTTGTTTTTCTTTCTTTTTCAGTGTAAATCACGATCACTTAAACTGCAAATAACAAAATGGCTGGCCGTGCTGACGACCCAATGCCAAGTGCCACATTGAACCGTGAGTCCTGGCTTCGGATCTTCATGAATCAGATGAATCAGTCAACTCGACTGAAGAATGATGGATCAAACGTGGATCGGGAGGCAAGATTACGGAATGCCGCGCCGCCGACGGAAGCTCAAATTTCTGCTAGAGCCCATGCCGTCAAACCCAGGCCCCACGGCTGGAGCTAACGAGATCGCCACTTATTACGATTTCGTCATGGAAGCGGGTGCGATTAAAAACGTACTCATTTTTGCAATGGAATCCAATTTGCAGAAACGCTTCATAGCCCAAGGTGCAAACAAGATTTTCACCACGCTCACCAAGGAATTCTCGAAAGCACCGAGAATTGTGACCTATGAGCATACCACTCGCTTCTTTGATGCGAGACTCCAGAAGGGCCAACCGGTTAGCCCACACATTCTCAGCATGATTGAGAATGTCGAGAGACTGGAGACGCTTGATTGTAAAATCAGCGAGAACATCGTGATTGACCGCATGCTTCATTCACTCCACGATGGTTTTGCGCTCTTTAGAGCGAATTACTATATGAATGATTTGAAGAAAAGTCCCCATGAACTGCACTCCCTTCTCGTACAGACCGAGAAGGACATGAAGTTCAGTGGGAGCTTGAAACAGGATGTTCTCGTTGTGACAAACAAGGGGAAGGGTAAGGGCAAAGCTCAGGCAAACCTAGCAGTAGGTAAACCGAAGTTCAAGAAGTCGGGTTCAGGTAAGAGTGGGCCTGGTGAGTCGAGCACCTCATCAGGCGCGACAAAGAGCAAGAATGAAAACATGGAATGCCATCATTGCCACAAGACTGGGCATTGGAGGCGTACATGTCCTCTTTATCATGAGGACTTAAAGGCAGGTCGCGTTAAACCTGTTGGTATGTCTTCATCCTCTTCTACTTTTATTCATATGATTGAGATTAACCATGCAAGTTACGGAACTTGGGTACTTGATATCTTTGGTTATGGTTCTCATCTGTGTAATCATGTGCGGGGGCTCAAACATCGAACCCCTCGTAAAGAGTGAGGTGGACTGCGTGTTGGGAATGGAGCACGAGTGGCTGCCGTCTCAAGGGGAACATATGTGATCCAACTTCCTAGCGGATTTGAGTTATTTTTATATAATCGCTATTATGTACCAAGTCTTTCCAAAAACATTATTTGGTTTTTCGCACTTGACAAACTTGGATTTTCATTTGTAATAGAGAATAATACTTGCATTTTCTCATTACACGATATGATTTATGGCAAGGCAGTCTCCATGAACGGAATTTATGTTTTAGATCAGACCACCGAAATATTACACGTAATGAATAAAAAGTTAAAGGTTGGTGACAAAGATCAAACGTATCTATGGCACTGCCGTATGGGACACATTAATGAGAAACGCGTTAAACAGCTCATCAAAAATGGAGCTATCTCGGCCTTTGATTTTCAATCATTTGGCACGTGTGAATCATGTCTCATCGGTAAGATGACTCGGATTTCCTTCAAAGGTGTTGGAATGCGCGTTTGTCGACCTATTAGGTCTCATACACACGGATGTATGTGGACCTATGTCAATCACCGCACGAGAAGGCTATAGGTATTTCATCACTTTCACGGACGATTTAAGTAGATATGGCTATGTCTACTTAATGAAGCATAAAAGTGAATCCTTTGAGAAATTCAAAGAATACCAGAATAGGGTACAGAACCTATTGGGTAGAAAGATTAAAACACTACGTTCAGATCGTGGTGGCGAGTATCTTTCTCACGAGTTTGATCAACACCTTAAAGACTGTGGGATTGCCTTACAGTTAACTCCACCTGGAACACCTCAGTTGAATGGTGTGTCCGAACGGAGAAATCGAACATTACTTGATATGGTTCGATCCATGATGAGTCACACCGTGTTGCCAGACTCATTATGGGGTTATGCTCTTCTCGTCACTGCTCTAATACTTAATCAAGTCCGTCTAAAGTGTTGACAAGACTCCATATGAACTATGGAAGGGAACGGTCCCTAACTTGTCCTTTATACGGGTTTGGGGCTGCGAGGCTTATGTCAAGTGGAGACACGAGGATAAGCTCGGCCCGCGATCGGTCAAGACATACTTTATAGGTTATCCTAAAGGAACACTTGGTCATTACTTCTATTCGCCAATCGAACAACGTGTTTTTGTTGCGGCTAGTGCGACATTCTTAGAGAAGGAATTTCTCGAGAATGCAAAGAGTGATAGAACCTTCGACCTGTCGGAGATTCCAGAACCAAATACCGAGCAACCATTGGAGGAACCAGTTTCCTCAATCCCAGTTGCGGTTAATACTCCTGAGGAACCTAGGAGGTCGGGAAGAGTCTCTATTCCTCCAGACAGATACATTGGTATGGTCGAGGAACATGACATAGATGATGTTCTACTCTTAACGAGTAGTGAGCCCGTAACCTATAAAGGTGCCATGACTAGTTCCGACTCAAAGCTATGGCTTGAGGCCATGCAATCCGAGATGGACTATATGTATGAGAACAACGTGTGGGATCTTGTTGACTTACCTGCTAAGGTTCGTCCCCTTCAATGCAAATGGCTTTACAAGATAAAGCATTCTGTGGAAGGTCAACAAGATATCTATAAAGCACGACTAGTTGCTAAAGGTTTCACCCAAGTGCCAGGTCTGCACTACGATGAAATTTTTGCACCCGTAGTCATGCTGCGTTCCATTCGGATTATCTTAGCGATTGCCGCTTTTCATGACTATGAAATTTGGCAAATGGATGTGAAAACCGCCTTCTTAAACGGCTTTTTGGAGGAAGAGTTGTACATGGTACAACCCGAAGGTTTCATCGATCCTGAACATCCTAAGAAAGTGTGCAAGCTTAAGCGTTCCATTTATGGACTTAAGCAAGCATCTCGAAGTTGGAATCATCGCTTCGACCATGTGATTAAAGAAAATGGATTTACTCGATCGGTCGAGGAACCATGTCTTTATATCAAGTCGAGTGGGAGCAAGATTGTCTTCCTAATATTGTATGTCGATGACATACTCCTGATTGGGAATGACATACCTCTCTTAACTTCGGTGAAAGTATGGTTGAAAAACCATTTCCAGATGAAAGATCTGGGAGAGGCACAAAGAATTCTAGGCATCCGTATCTATCGAGATAGATCACGACGGATGTTATCTCTCAGTCAGGAGTCTTACATAGACAAAGTCCTAGAGAGATTCAGCATGACTAACTCCAAGAAGGGGCTTCTTCCTATGGCTCCAGGGGTGCATTTGAGCAAGTCTCAGGCACCAGAGACACCGGAAGAAAAAGAGCGCATGACACGGATTCCTTATGCCTCGGCTATAGGATCAATCATGTATGCCATGATATGCACACGTCCGGACGTGGCATATGCATTGAGTATGACAAGTCGATTCCAACAGCATCCAGGTGAATCACATTGGATGGCTGTCAAGAACATTCTTAAGTACCTACGGAGGACTAAATATTGGGCATTGACTTATGGAGGCGATCAAAAGCTATGCGCAACCGGTTACGCAGATGCTAGCTTCCAAACGGATCGAGATGACTCCAAATCTCAGTCTGGATTCGTTTTTACTCTTAATGGCGCTGCAGTCAGCTGGAAGAGTTCCAAACAAAGTGTTACAAAGCAGATTCTACGATCGAGTCCGAGTACTATGCGCGTCCGAAGCCGCAAAGGAAGCGATATGGATGCGTCAATTCTTACAAGGACTATCCGTAGTGCCTAGTTCGAATGACCCGATCACCATCTATTGCGACAATAGAGGTGCCATCTTCCAAGCTAAGGAGCCAAATTCTAGCAACAAGTCTAGACATGTACAACGGAAAGCTCATCTAATCCGAGATTACGTGGAGCAAAAGGAAGTAGTGATAGAAAAGATTGCTACAGATGATAACATAGCAGATCCTCTCACTAAACCATTACGACAAGATAAGCATAAAGGGCATGTTAATTCCATGGGAATTAAACGTGTTCCTAAGTTGTAGTACTCTTTTATGGATTAGATTCATTCTCTTTTGTACTCTATACGACGTCATCGTTTTGATATTTTATATATTTTGTTTTTCATGTGGATTTGTATGACAAATTTTGAACACCACAAAGTGAACTGAACAAACATTATAATTTTGGTCCTTAATTGCCCACGTCAGATGATAACTCAAGGTAATCATTTTGTGACGTTGGTTGATGGTGGGTTCAACGAGCCATAAGTCAACCGGTTGACTCACCAATCACAGAAGCGTGTTATACGGATATCTCGTAGGACACAATTGTGACATCAACGTGGAGTCCTAAATGTTTTATAACATTCGGTGCCCGGTCGTGGATAGGACCTCCATGGTGATCCTAAGAGTCGATTCTTTTGACTCGACTGTCTCTTGAGACTAAGACAGATTTTGGGTGACTTTGGTTTCTTTCTCACGGTCATCCGTAACAGGGGGCCAAGTAGATTGTTTTTGGGTCATTTCATGCTGTGCTTAGATCGGAAGGAGTTCGAGTTGAAGGAAATATTCAGCCCTTATCAGGTACTCGATATTTCTCAGGGCCACTCGAGGAGCTGTAACTGAAATGCATGGCCATGCTCGAATACGAATTCGTTTTATCAGTTAAGTTACTCTCTAGTCGGGGAAACCACTCTAGATACAGATCGATTGTAAAATACGACCTTTGCGGATCCGGATCTGCAAATTGTTTTACATTGAGTGGGAGAAATTTTAAATGAATATGAGAATCGGTTATCGCACATACACTTGTACGGACAAGTGGGAGTTTGTTAGAGTTGTGTCCTCCAGTTAGTGCGGATAACGTCATTGCACATACACTTGTACGGACAAGTGGGAGCTTGTTGGGGCTGGTGTCCTTTACAGTTAGTGCAAGGACTTATAAATCTCTAAAAGGATCAAAGGGTATACTTTTGTATTATAATCAGTTGGTCCACGTTTATCAATAACGGTTGGCTTGCTAGATAAGTTTGACGTTATTGTCATACAGATGGCGGTGATCAACTGGTCCCTAAAAGTCACACCTATAGGATACGTTTGAGAGATGTGACGGTATGAAAATACAGTCATATTGATGCCAAATTTGACTAACCAGTTAGTCCGAGTTATTTGACTAGTAATTAGTCAAAATGCGATGTTGAGATATTTTATTTAATACGGATTAAATAAAAATGGCTAAGACGAATTAAGCGGTTAATTCGTAAATTAAATATAAAGCGATTTATATTTGATTAATGTATATTGAATAAATTAATTATACGATATTGTCTTTGTCGGACATGTATTAATAATTCAGCTAATCCGTGTTATTAGTTGATATTTTAATAACCGATAACCGATGACGATTTATAATAAAGACCGCGTCATATACATTTTAGCATCGGACCACGAGTTAAAATAAGGAGAAAATGAAAGCCCATTTCCTCCTAATCCACTCGGTTTGGCCGAATTAGAAGAACAAAAAGGAGAGCCTCTCCTCTTTGTTAACCTAATTATCATTTGCAAAAGAAGATTAGGGTTTTGAGAAACATTTCTCTCAAAACTTTAGATCTCACATCTAAACAAAACTCACATAACAATCCTCTCAATATTGCAAGGCAATTAGAGGATACATTCTAGCACAAGGGCATTTCTCAGACGATCTTGGGTGCAACAATTAGGAGGAGGTCTACTTTGATCTCTCATTGCCGAATTGCACTAGGACCGAAGGTTAATTCTTGTGCTTTATCATTTTTCATTGTTTTTCGTTTATGACAATAAATCACGTATTAAATTTGCGTTATAATCCTATAATTTAAGGGTTTTATACGGATATTACCCTACAGGTGATGCATATATGGGGTACATGGACGAGCTAGCGAGCAAAGTAACCTTGGGACCTAGATTGGCTTTATTTTATGGTGACCCTTAAACACTTTTTATGTCACATACATTTTAGGGACATATGTCTCCCTCTTTACATTGGTTGTATAATTTGCTATTCGCGACTTTAGCGATGGTTATGTTATGAAACTTCTAGTTAGACCTTGTATGTTTGACACCTTCCAATTTGGATATCTTTATAACAGGTTCAGGTTTTAAAATTACAGGTTTTTACCCAATTGAACCTATTACAAACATATCCATACAGTTTTATTCTAGAATTACGTGTTTACTTTTCCGCGATAATTGAGGGTGTCACAGAGATGTGAGGGGGCGGACTCTCGCGTGAGTATTATGGTGTGTGATGGTGGGTATTTATAGAGAAATGTGGAATGGTAGGTCGGTTGTGTTTGCTTGGAGGCTAAGGAGACACCCCATTGAGGCGCGAGCCACCCCGTGACTCAATGGGGTGTACTGTCCCTTTCAATTTGGACGTGGCCTATTCTCTATCCATTGTTGATATGTGGTATTCATATAAGATGTCGTGTAATAATATGGGCATCAAATAAGATGATTTTAGGTGTTACTTGAGGTAGATGTTTTGTGTGCTTGACTCGGGTTTGACCCGTGTGAGTCGGGATTTGAATTTGGAGTCGGTTTTTGGCTCGGTGTCGGTTTTGACTCTAATTAGGGTCATTTTAATGGAAATGACATGATGAAAACATTCATGGCATTATTTTTGACATTCGAGATTTGGGTTTACTCGGGTTGAATCAGGTTGACTCGAGTTGCGGGTTTCTGAGTCGATTTTGGGTCCAAAGACGGTTTTAACTCTAAATAGTGTTATTTTAATGCAAATGAAGTTAGAAAACTTTTGAAATCATTTTTCATATTTGAGTAGTGCATTAAACCGTCTCATGTATAGCCAATCCACGTACGCATATCAAAAACACGTTATAGTCCGATCATCATCGGGTGGTTTTTGGAAGGTGCAGATACTGGGTATCTACACTTACCAAGACCACCTAATGCATGTAAGTGCTACCATCTCGGTTACCCGAGGAAATGTATATCAAATTGACCATAAAAGAACATACTTTAAATAATTAAGTTTAAATGATTACATGATGTTGATATAGTCGTTGTTCACTCCATCAAACACATTTATAATCTCAACAAACAACAAGTTAGTGGTTAAGTCAAGGTTGATCCACGGGACGGTGTGCTTTGGGTTCTAAGTCTATCTATCTCAATTTGTGCTAGTGTCACAATTGATTTGGGTTTATAGTTGTGTTCTAAACTAATGAAAGCAGTAAATACCAATTAAAAGTAAAACAAGTAATAAATTAAAGGATGTAAACAAATGAAAACAATACTAGAGAATTATGGGATCATAGGGGAATCATGGTAAGATAGCATAAATGAATCTTAGAGATGCAAACAATTATTATTTGTTGGAATCAACTTAGCGTATCTCTTACAATTTCTAGGGTAAACTTAGGTGTCGGAGCCGAGTCGGTCAAGACATTACAACACCTACAAGTCGACTTGGCTTTCCCTATTCATAGTGAGATAACATAAATGAGTCCTAACAAGGTTTGGGTCCCGGAGCCGAGTCGGTCAAGACTGTACAACACTTACAATCGACTTAATCCTTCCTAATAAACTACATTCATGGTCTAACAAGCCTTGAGTTAGTTTATGTCTTACAAGTCTTGTTGAAAGGATAAGAGAAAAATGCTAGGTTGTCAATCGAGCATTTCATCAAACATGACTTGTGCATAAGTTGGAAAATAATAATCAAGCATTCATATGAACTCATTAAGCATAAATCTTTCCCGTGATTAACTCCCATAATCCCCCACTAATCCCTAGTTAGGAAACTACTCACTTATGATCATGGAAAACATGCTAACAAGAGTGTTAATCATATTTACAAGTCTAAACATGATGAAGGAGTAAAACAATAAACAAGGATTAAGTAAAGAGTAGAGAAATTATAACAACTTAGGATGATCAAATAGAAAGAAAAGAATAATAGAAGAAAACTTGATTGATTGATGAAGAGTTCTCAATTCTCTAATAATAACCCAATAATCTTCAATTACCCAATATTAAATCTTGAACAATAATTAAGGAAAGATTAAAGTGCAATTTTGTGGAATGATTGAGATTAATCTATTCTAATCTACTTCTAATTTAATCTAAGAAAGCTTTGCCTTCACTAAGAGGGCTTAATCTCTTGGTTATTACAAAAGAGGTATTTATTGTAATACAAGGATTATGTTAACTAGGGGCTTAAAAGACGATTAGACCCTTTTAGAAGGAGATTTGAGCCTTGCAAGTCTCAAGAGGAGCCTCATGTCTTGACTATGGTTGGATGTTTAAACTGCAGGGAGTGATGCTCGTCCTATGCTCAGGCCGCTCGGATTAGTCACTGAGATGCCCAGACTGGGCTTGAGACGCCCGGATCGTGAGCCATCATGGTTTCTTCTTTTTTGACAGCCTCAAGATCCGTGAGGTTCGTTGAGGGGTCATGAGGGTCTTCATCATTGCCCTTTTTACTTGATTTATTAGCTTCAGCCATTAGTGTTAGTCTCCTCTTTGGTGCTTGGTCGTTATATGCTATCAATTTAGCTCCGCTTCACTCTATCTAGTCAAGTTAGTCCTCTTCTCGTACAAAGGACACCAAGCGTCATAGAACATGCATAGAAGGAGGCTAAAGACAAGAAACAACCCTAATACATAATAAAAAGCATAGGAAATAGGCTAGTTAGGGGAATAAATGTGCGTAAATAGGAGTCACATCAAATATCCCCAAACCGAACCTTTGCTCGTCCCGAGTAAAGAGGTGACTAAAACTTTGACCTTTATTTATACTAATCTTATAATATAGCCGATGTGAGACAATTAACGGGTCTCATTCTGACCCTTCAACTCACAACAAGACATCTATGAGGTAAGATGCCTTCTTGTAAGGCAAGGCGGGGCTTGCCAAAATGGCGATACATCCAAACTTTAAGCACACAAAACAAGTAATGGATGCATCTACAAAGGAATAGCCACATTCCTCATCTAAGTGGCGGAAATCATCTACAAGGGAAGCAATTCAAGGGTACACACTCCATCATAGATATTGGTTCTCCTAGTTACTAAGTCCAAGAGGATGCAAACAAGTCACCTCCAAGTTTTGTTAAACTAGGTTACCTTTTTCCACAATTGCTAAATGCTTCTGTCAAGACCCAAGTCCCTATGGTGTTAGAAAACAATGTAGGATCGCGGAATTCCCCCTCTTGTCTAGATAAGAAGAAGGGTCGTCCCCTCTCCACCATGCAACAAAGTAGGATCATCAGAGAATATAAAGGGTTTAAGGATGCATGAGTTTCACAATGGTAGTTTGCTTTTGATTTGTTTTTCCCTCCAATTTGTTGTGGTATTTGACTTTTCGAGAACATTGCTTTGCCATTTTTTATGTTTGGCATTTTGATACTTGACAAATTTTTCAATTTTTGCATTTTTGAACATTTTTTAAAGTAACCCCATTTTGTAGCAAGGGTACTTTTCATTAAAGCATAGGAGTCTATTTTTTCTCCTCATTTCATTTGATGCAATTGCAAACTTTTGACATTGAACTCAATTTGATATTTTTATGCCCATTCCCTTTTTGTTGACAAAATATGATGCTAGAAGTGTAAGAATGGTTGCATGGCTTCAAAGGTCACCTTGGAATAAACGGAAGCCAAGGAGTTATCACACCACAAGGTACTCTTGACTAGGCCTTAGTCCATGGGTCAAAAGATATTAGTATGACACATCCTAGGGTGTCTTGAGGGTATTCTAGCAAATAAAGTCTCATGGAGAAAAATCATCTACAAGGGCCTTATATACACTTGTCAAGCTTCCCAAATAGGCATTTTCACAAAATTTTCTAACCATGAAAACTACATGCCATGATGCAACTATCATATATACAACTCTAATGCATATGCTTCTATCAAATATTATGCCAAATAATCTAGAATGCATTTCCTAACAACACATAGATACACAAACCGTAACAACAAAATACACCGCATCCTCCTTGACATGAAAGCCCATCCTCTTCATATTAAAATAAATGGAAGGGAAATGGATATTAGAGGGATCATACCAAGTACTCTTCATATTCCCTTGACAATGGCTCAAATGTAGTGTTGTATCTTTGTAATAAGAGAACAAAAACACAAGTATATACAATTCTACACTACTAAATTAAAGAACACGTTTTTGATTTTTAAAATTTTAAAATTTTTATAGATTTTGTTTTTATGAAATTAAAGAACATAATTTTTTGGATTTTCAAGAATTTTCAACTTTTTATGTATTTTGGAATATAAATTCTCATCCCCCACTTTATTTTGGACATTGTCCTCAATGTACATGTAGGAGTAGGAATGAAAAAAAAAATACATGTTTTTGAATTTATGGAAATTGAAGTACAAATGCAAATGCAATGATATGAATGAATGCATGCTCTAAGTAAGTGCAATTCATATATAACAAATGAATGCAATCTAAACTATACTAAATGATGCATGTTCGCTATCAAGCTATGATCACCTATGATAAAACCTCCCTAAACCGATTTAAGCACTATTTCTAGTGCAGAAAGGAATAGGTTTGGTCATTAGTGATTATGCATGAATTCTAGTCTATATGCAACTAACTATATGAAGCATGTGAGAAGTAATGCAAACTAATCTAAAATGCAACTATACATAAGAGAGGGAGAGAAGAGGTATCATACAAATGGAGGTGGTGTGGCTAGCCACTTCACTCGTCATCATCTTCATCATTATTGTGGCCTCCATGTCCGCTATATCCTCCTTGGTCGTAGCCTCCTCCTTGGCTATAGTATCCCCCACTTTTGTCAACAAAGTTCCCTCCTTGGTTGCCATAGTTAGGGAACAAGAGATACGGTTGAGCCCAAGATGGATGGGGGACTCTGGGATTGATGTATCCTTGTTGAGCAATAATGTAGTAGGAGGGGTATTGGTCCAAGTAGTTGTCAACTCTTCCATCGTGCACTCTAAGATCAACATTTTGCATGAGCTTCATCAATTTTCCCATTGATGGAGCTCCCGGATCTTGAGGGGTGAATGGCACATGTGGTGTGGGGTGGGGTAAAATGGGTACATAGGATGATGGTGTATCACCCCGTTCCGGCAACTCGCGAGGTCGATGAGGTGCTTCTTCCCTTGGTAGTGGGTGATCTAGGATTTCGATAGGAAGGAGGTAACTTGGCCTTGGGGATTACCGGCTCAAGCGGGGCTCGGTAGGCGGAATGTTCCACCCCATGAGTACAACTAGAGTGCATCCCCTAGTGAGCCATTCGACACTCCCGACATTATTATATCTACACCACCGGTGGTGGTAAAAGATAGTATGCTCATCGATCAAAGTGCTTCCCTCGAGCTTGGTATATCTTTCATCAAAGTTGAACCCAGGGCAGAGTTCATTAACCAAAATTCTTATTAGGCCTCCCATCACAAAGGTTTTGATTGCGGAATTCCCTTTTGCAAAATCATTAAACCTTGTAATCATCTCAAGGGGGGTGTTGAAGTTGTAAGGCCGCGTCCCTTGTACATTCGAGTAAGACTCTAGAAAGGTCATATCGAGAAAGGTGCATTTATCTTGTTCTAGCCTTCCGTTTATAGTTTCGGCCATGAACCGTTCACTAATCCTAGTCACCGGATGCTGGATTGCAAAAGTATAGCATTGTTTGTAAGAATTAAATTCTCTCCCGGAAACAGCCCTCCAAAGGTGATTAACAATGAAGTTGGAGGGCTTGTCGGTGTCACTCCTTGGTACCTCAAGACCAAAGATCCTTTCAAGTGGTCTAAGGTTATTATATGATCCGTTTTTCAAAGACGGAACACCATACCGACATTATTTTGCCGAATAGTGACAACACGGAGGCTACATAAAAACTCTAGTGTAAGGCTTAAGTAAGTGTCCTCATGGGCATAAAACAACTTCTCAAGACCCAAACCATTGAAGAATACCTCCATTTGATGCCTCATACCAAGTATTTCTAACACCTCAAGATCAATGAATTGAGTGGGTTCATAGGCCTTACCTAGAAATTGCTCAAATTGTTGACGGTGTTCTCATTCTTGACAAAATATACCTCCTGTAACACCCCCATTTATTCAGGAGCCTTTAGCTAGACATTCCCAAATAAATAGGACTGTTACCATCTCGGTTTCCCGAGGTAATGAATAACAAAGTACAACAATACCAAAGTACTTTACATTAATACTTAGCGATTACATTTTTATTACAAATTTAACCAACTAAAACTTAATATAAAATATTTACAACTCGCAGCGGAAATAAATAAAGTGATATAATTATTCTATGTGATCTAGTCATCAACTATGGTCCAAGTCGAGCTCTCATTCCAATGCTCCCGAGTCAGCTAATCTTTAGTACCTGTCAAATCTGCTCCCCATAAAACGGTTCACCGCAGGTGTTCATGAATACACAGTCAACTGCGAGGTTGAGTAGGAATAAATACTAACAACAAAAACATACGATAAACAATCCAATTTCTTTTTTCATTGCACAACCCCCTGACAACGTGCTCCTTTCATTTACTACTCATTACACTAATCATCCCGCCAATCCCTGGCCGGGGCAGCCTCAACCCGAAGGTGAGTAAACACAAACTACATTACCAAAGGTAATGTCTGCCTCAACATATAGTTGATTAAATATCCACCAGATGGCTGCCAGACCAACTGGGGCCGCTCGAGAAATCACGATTTAAAATCGTGCGCGAATAAATCTGAAATACGTCACCCGAAGGCTCTTACACGACGTCTGCCAAGACAACCATCCGTCATAACTAAACCAACCAGCCAAAGGCTTAAATCCGTCCAACGTATATTCCAGCACAAAATGTCATATAAATAACCGATATTCAATTTACTTCTCCCTTCCAACAATTACGATTATATCAACCAACACAATTCACATATGATCAATTCACTTTAATACAAACCATCCAACAAACATTATCGAGTAAAAGTTGAGTAGGATTTATCCCTACCTGGCAAGCAATTCCAATTACGCAGCTCAAGCAATCCAATAAATAAAGCAATCCGATTCGATTATAATTCTTCACTACCGTCACCTAATCAAAATATTATAATTCAATTCAATTCAATTATTTACTTTATTTATACTTCATTAATAATTATCATTATTAATTATCATATTTTATTCACAACCTATTATGATTAATTATTATGATATACGAAAACCCGCATCAAATCCAACTTAGAAACCCAACTCAACGATTATTAAGTAATTAATTAATCCCGACTCAACTAAAGATATACCCATTTATTAAATTCAAAACCCGATTACCCACCAAAACCCGAGTCAACCCGTCTTAATTATTAAATAACCAACCCATCCACCAAAACCCAAAACCCACGACAACATAAACACCCAACCATACACGACACCTATGACAACTATAAACACGATAAACACAAACCGTGCACCTCCCTTTGAACCTGATTTCCGACCACCAAACACCACTCATACCACCAGCCATGACAACCACCGTGATCCCCTCACTACCCACAACAATAACCACCCAAAGTCTCCCCAACTAGGACATGGCAACAAGGGTAACAATATGTCTTAAGAGGTCTTAACACAACACCCATTTATTCCCCTGTTTCGCGAATTTCGGCCACCACCCACAAAAACCACCACCTGCCGCCACGCCAACACCAACAACATGGTCGACTACCTCCCCCCATCACAATCCTACCATGCCCAGGTCAACTCTTGGCCATTAGAGGGTTCAATTACTCCCTAAAACTACCCACGACCTAAACCGCAACACCCCCTGACCAGCCACTTTTAGCAGCTTGCCACCGCCACCCTAGGCCTGCCTAGACACCACCACTACACCCATTCCAACCCTTGCAACCCCACGAACCACCTCCCAAAGTTTGGTCTCATTCCGTCAAGGTTTGGGTCAATTTCTAAGTGTCTTAAGATCGTCTGACATTCAGCTGTATAAGAAAATAAAACAAGATTATAAATTGTTACCTATTAATTACCGCTTGCTAATTCCGTCTCCAAAAGCTCCTTCTTTTAATTTATGAATTATTTCTCAGATTTAAGGTGGTATTTATAGTGTAAGATTATAGAGAAAGCGAGTTCGATTAGGAAACTATCTTAATTTACCTATTCCAATTAATATAGGAATTATTATTATTATAATTATCATTATATTATTATTATCACAATTATATTAATATTATTACATATATCACAGGTAGGATTCCCTTATTTTATCTTTACTAATTTATTATTGTCATAAATTCTTATTAGTAATAATATAATTACTACCTTTCCATATTATATTATAATTATTTTCCGATGCAAATCCCGATTATACTCTAACCTTATTATACTAAATTTCAGTCCAATTACTTAATGTCACATGGTCCAATGCCCAATTATTAGCTAAGCCCAATTCTCGACTTGTTTTACTTATTTTATTATTTAATTATCGTCTTATTTGTAATTCATTATTAGAAATGCCTTTAATTAATAATTAAATTGCATAAACTATTCTCATAACTTATCATTAAAATACGGGGTATTACAGTCTTCCTCCCTTAAAATGAACTTCGTCCCGAAGTTCGCCCATAACTACAACCACAACATTCACAACATCACACCATTCAACATTACTAAGCAACTTCGATCATCAACTACATCAATCAGATCAAAACAATAATTCAAAATTTATGTAGTATTACATTCTTTCTCCTTAAAAATAAACTTCGTCCTCGAAGTTTGGAATACTAAAAATAGGAACAATCAATTCATTATTATAATGCCACAAAACCATGAAACACATATTGTAATATAGAACACTTATCGCTTCCAACATGAATTAACGATTGAATAAATAACAAAATTTTAATTACTAGCAAATCACATCATATAAGATATTCGAATTAATCTTTATTCCAACTTATTGCTTAACTACTGGCGAATACAAGCCAAAATAAATAATAGTCTATAACAAAATACACATAATGGTTTAGTCTTTTCTTTATAATGATATCTAACATAAACATGCATGCAACTAATATAAATATTTGGGCTTAGGGAAACACATTCCGCATATCACTAGACATGTCATCCTACTTCACATAATTGACAACATCATAGTATCAAGTGCAAAAGACAAGAAACAAGACTTACATATTTCCCAAAGGCTAAGAAAACATGTTGTTACTTCTAAAAATCATAAATAAATAATAACATAATTAAGTCTAAAGAACTTATACTTTTTAGAAAATATAGAGAGTTAATAAACCATGAGAAAAATAACCAAGTCAAAAACTCAAAAGATCCATTTATAATGCATTTTACAAACAACTTTGTCGAAACAGAAATTTTACAGCAACTTGTCAGAAACTTAGGTCAACTTGTAAAAATCACTATTAATTATCAAAAATTTACCTTGTAACGTGGCTTATCAATTTAGAAACATATAAGAATCGTTTAAAGAATGGAGTTGAAATTACACTAAATAGACTGGTAGTTTTTAAATGGCAAATTATACAAAAACATGGCGCAAAAACATCACTGTACAGGAATATTTCGACTACTGTTCACTAAAATATTTATTTCTCCTAAACCGTATATTATTGGATCATGAGACCAGTGGCATATGAAAGCTAACTCACAAGGGTATCACACATAAAAATGTCGGGCACGAATTTTAAACCGACAGTAAATAGCAGCCAAAACAATCAAGCGATAAAATTTCGAGAAACCAACCAAAATCACATTCTTTTCACTTTCACACAATTTCCGTAATACTTCACATGTTAATCATGATTACACTTCCACATACTTACCAACACACTTTTTCATACCCCTACACTTTATATCCATACTTAAAATCAATTATTATCACATTCCGTTCCTCATAAAAGCAAGGTTACGTCTTCGTAACCGCAATCATCAATAACAACAACACACATCCAAAGCAAACAATTAACTCCTAAGAAAAGAAACAACATTCATTTTAAATTACCCCACACTTCAATATCTCTCAAGGTAACCGGTTCAAAACTGTAAGGGCCAGATCAAGGACGTCTCCCTAACCTAATAAGGGACTCCTAAACAGTATCTACCCGGGTTCATTTTATTAGACACATCCTAAGTTCATTATTATTCATTAGTTAGGCCTGAGGATCGTTTTGCTCTGATACCCCTTTGTAACACCCCCATTTATTCAGGAGCCTTTAGCTAGACATTCCCAAATAAATAGGACTGTTACCATCTCGGTTTCCCGAGGTAGTGAATAACAAAGTACAACAATACCAAAGTACTTTACATTAATACTTAGCGATTACATGTTTATTACAAATTTAACCAACTAAAACTTAATATAAAATATTTACAACTCGCAGCGGAAATAAATAAAGTGATATAATTATTCTATGTGATCTAGTCATCAACTATGGTCCAAGTCGAGCTCTCATCCCAATGCTCCCGAGTCAGCTAATCTTTAGTACATGTCAAATCTGCTCCCCATAAAACGGTTCACCACAGGTGTTCATGAATACACAGTCAACCGCGAGGTTCAGTAGGAATAAATACTAACAACAAAAGCATACGATAAACAATCTAATTTCCTTTTTCATTGCACAACCCCCTGACAACGTGCTCCTTTCATTTACTACTCGTTACACTAATCATCCCCGCCAATCCCGGTCGGGCGACCTCAACCCGAAGGTGAGTAAACACAAACTACATTACCAAAGGTAATGTGCGCCTCAACATATAGTTGATTAAATATCCACCGGATGGCCTGCAGACCAACTGGGGCCCGCTCGAGAAATCACGATTTAAAATCGTCCGCGAATAAATCAAATACGTCACCCGAAGGCTCTTACACGACGTCTGCCAAGACAACCATCCGTCATAACTAAACCAACCAGCCAAAGGCTTAAATCCGTCCAACGTATATTCCAGCACAAAATGTCATATAAATAACCGATATTCAATTTACTTCTCCCTTCCAACAATTACGATTATATCAACCAACACAATTCTCATATGATCAATTCACTTTAATACAAACAATCCAACAAACATTATCGAGTAAAAGTTGAGTAGGATTTATCCCTACCTGGCAAGCAATTCCAATTACGCAGCTCAAGCAATCCAATAAATAAAGCAATCTTATTCGATTATAATTCTTCACAACCGTCACCTAATCAAAATATTATAATTCAATTCAATTCAATTATTTACTTTATTTATACTTCATTAATAATTATCATTATTAATTATCATATTTTATTCACAACCTATTATGATTAATTATTATGATATACGAAAACCCGCATCAAATCCAACATAGAAACCCGACTCAACGATTATTAATTAATTAATTAATCCCGACTCAACTAAAGATATACCCATTTATTAAATTTAAAACCCGATTACCCACCAAAACCCGAGTCAACCCGTCTTAATTAGTAAATAACCAACCCATCCACCAAAACCCAAAACCCACGACAACATAAACACCCAACCATACACGACACCTATGACAACTATAAACACGATAAACACGATAAACACAACCCGTGCACCTCCCTTTGAACTCGATTTCCGACTACCAAACACCACTCATACCACCAGCCATGACAACCACCGTGATCCCCTCACTACCCACAACAATAACAACCCAAAGTCTCCCCAACTAGGCCATGGCAACAAGGGTAACAATCTGTCTTAAGAGGTCTTAACACAACACCCATTAATTCCCCTGTTTCGCGAATTTCGGCCACCACCCGCAAAAACCACCACCTGCCGCCACGCCAACACCAACAACATGGTCGACTACCTCCCCCCATCACAACCCTACCATACCTAGGTCAACTCTTGGCCATTAGAGGGTTCAATTACTCCCTAAAACTACCCACGACCTAAACCGCAACACCCCCTGACCAGCCACCTTTAGCCGCTTGCCACCACTACCCTAGGCCTGCCTAGACACCACCACTACACCCATTCCAACCCTTGGAACCCCACGAACCACCTCCCAAAGTTTGGTCTCATTCCGTCAAGGTTTGGGTCAGTTTCTAAGTGTCTTAAGATCGTCTGACATTCAGCTGTATAAGAAAATAAAACAAGATTATAAATTGTTACCTATTAATTACCGCTTGCTAATTCCGTCTCCAAAAGCTCCTTCTTTTAATTTATGAATTATTTCTCAGATTTAAGGTGGTATTTATAGTGTAAGATTATAGAGAAAGCGAGTTCGATTGGAAAACTATCTTAATTTACCTATTCCAATTAATATAGGAATTACTATTATTATAATTATCATTATATTATTATTATCACAATTATATTATTATTATTACATATATCACAGGTAGGATTCCCTTATTTTATCTTTACTAATTTATTATTGTCATAAATTATTATTAGTAATAATATAATTACTACCTTTCCATATTATATTATAATTATTTTCCGATGCAAATCCCGATTATACTCTAACCTTATTATACTAAATTTCAGTCCAATTACTTAATGTCACATGGTCCAATGCCCAATTATTAGCTAAGCCCAATTCCCGACTTGTTTTACTTATTTTATTATTTAATTATCGTCTTATTTGTAATTCATTATTAGAAATGCCTTTAATTAATTATTAAATTGCATAAACTATTCTCATAACTTATCATTAAAATACGGGGTATTACACCTCCGGAAAATGCTCAAGTTGTTCAACCTCCGGTATCATCTCATTCTCTCGGCCCCTTTCCTCCCTTGAGGCGGTTCAAGTAGCACCCTTGCGGCATTTGGGTGCGGTCTCAGTGGCCTTCTTTCTTTTGCTCCTTAGAAACATTCTTGCTTGACGTGGTTAGTAGGGACTTGGTTAAAAAACCTTGGATTGATGATTGTGATGGGGTTTTTGTGATGGAGATTGTAAGGAGGATGATGAGATGTGGTTGTAATGTTGATAAGATAAGGGAATAGGGAGGGTGGGGGATGTTTATATCGAGGAAAAGCTGTTGGGACGAACGGGCTTCGAGTTGGGTTCGGGCGTCCAGCAAAAGAGGCCTGCAATTTTTCTATTCAGACCCGGGCGTCTCTATATCGGTCAGAGCGACTCGTGGATTGGCTCGGACGTCCTGAGGAAGAACCGCGCAGATTTTCATTCAGTGAATTTCCTTACTTTGAGTTCAGGTTTAGGCCGAGCGTCCTGGTGTCTGTCTGGGCGACTCAGATATTGAGCGGGTCGTCTCCAGCATAAACCGTGCGGATTTTAGTCCAGCAAGCTTTTCTCTATTTCTCCTAGGTACGGGCCGAGCGTCTTGTTCTAGGGCCGGGCGTTCTGGCCTATTATTGTCTTGTTCTGGGGCCGGGCAACTCAGATATTGAGTCGGGCGTCTCCAGCATAAATCGTGCGGATTTTAGTCCAGCAAGCATTTCTCTATTTCTCCGAGGTACGGGCTAAGCGTCTTGTTCTGGGGCCGGCCGTCCTGGCCTATTTGTAGATACCTCATTTCTGCACCTCCCGCAAACCACCCGGTGATGATTGGGCCGCATGCTTGGTACACGGAATGATTTATGACAGTTCGCAAGTTTACCGTCAAGTGGTAGCTCAAATACTTGTGTCTATCCCTTGGTCGTCATCTACGCGCCATTATGGTCGTTTTGACAGTAATTAGAGTACATTTGGAGTCCGGGTCAAAAACCGTCTTCATTTTCTAATAACCGTTTAAAATGCCGAGTCAGAATATTCTGGAATGTTCCGGATATTTCTATTCCATATTTCAATCTTTTAATCTTTTGGTAAAGTATTTTCCGGAATTATATTTTAAATAATAAGGAATCTAAGATCAAACCGCAATTCCATAATAGAAACGCGGAAAATCTTTCTTCCGCAGGAGGAAACCCTTGGGGAAAGGACGCATCAGGTGCTGCGCCACTTCCAAGAGACGCAGTGGTTGTTGCGCCTCTTCTAAGAGACGCAGTGGTTGCTGCGTGCGCCTCTTTCCCAGCTCCTTTCTACGTATTTTAAGATCTTTTCGAGATTTACTTCCAAAGTTTTACCGAAACCCTAGTTCCTTCGTGTGATTAGTATAAATAGGGACCTCCGTTCCTCATATTTCTCACGCGAGTGTCCGCCCTTCTCTTCTCCCTTTGCATTCTAAGACCACGCTCTTGCTTTTTGGCGTCTATGTGCTTGAACTATCGACCACATAAGCTCGGATCCTTCTGAGTACCAGCCTCGTTTTGCATGACCGACCAGTTTGACCAACTCCACATCAATCAACTTAATCAATATTGTTTAACTTCCTCTTAGAGGGCACTTTCGTCGTACATTCGAGTCGAGCATCACTAAACGTTATCTTAGCAAATCTCGTTTCGTCAAACATGTAAGTCTGAGGGTGTAAATCCCATCTTTTATTATTGTACTTTATTTTTGTAATCATTATTAAACGAAACATATTCAAAACCGATTTACAAAACCTTTATTCAAACCCTTTTTACGGATTAATGGGAGACAGATGTCGAGAAGGAACGCAGCAACTGCTGCGCCTCTTCGAAGGGACGCAACACCTCTTCGTGAGGCTGCCGCAGTTCTTATTTTATTAGCATGATAATTTAACATATGTTCGTTATTAATTTATCGTCTTTTAATTCCCGATTTAAATCCCAAGTAATTAATATTTGCGCGTTTTCGTCATTAAAATAAAATCCGGCTTTTAGAGATTCGATTCATCCATATCAAGTCTCTGAAATTCATCTTTTGTATATTTTCATCTGTTAATTATCGTCATCATCATCAATAGTTTAGCATTAATAACCTAACTAGTTTGTTAAATTGTAATCAACCTTGTAATTAATCTTGTAATTAATTTGTCCTAATTAGTTTTACCTCATGTTTTATTGTTTTCATGACCAATTCACATGTAAATAATATATTAATCCACTTCTATCCGAGTCAAATATCGATAATCGAGCATTAAATTACCAATGAACATTAACGATATGCAATTCCGGCTTCACAGCCAGAGTTGACCTCAGGAACAGACGCGAGTAAGTTAATCGGCCTCTTCAAAGGACGCGCTCTGCGCTACTTATTCGGTTGAATTCGCTTTTGAACTTCCGTTGTTGCTTTGACTTAATTATTAGCTTACGTATTAATTAACTATTACTCGTATTATCACCTAATAATCTGTTCGTTAATTTATTTTCCCTTTCTTTTCCTCAAATTATCCGTTTTAAATGTATTTTCGACGTAGATCAATTAACCCATTGTAATTATTGCAATTTTCAATTATTGTATTTCTTTATTACCATATCGTTTGTATGCTCTCACATGCAATCAACCTAAGTTTCTATTTCGACATTAATGCATGTTAAATTACGTGTCTACCGACTTAGTCTAAATTCACATGCTAGAATTAATCTAATGGATGCTGCATAGCATGCATAAAACCTTCAACATATCGAGTATAGATAACTTCCCTAATCATTAGTAGAGGCGGGTATCGATGCGGGCGGGATTAGGTGTTCGATCAAAAGAGCTTCCTAATACGTACCCTCACCCCTTACTCCAGATCTCTGTGAACATCCGTGTTCATTGGCATCCACGAGCGTCATTCTAGACATAGAATGCTAAGGGTAAAGAGTTCTTGGTGTTCATGTCACTACTTTGTGTCTTGACATGGCATGAGGTATTCGAACAGTTTCCAATTTTCCACAATACATTGGTTGCGACTCCACAAATGCAAAGCTTGCTCGTTTTATCCCGAGCGTCCCCCATGGGTCCGCGTCCACAGTTTGGCGACTCCACTGGGGATAATACACTTACGTGTAGCTAAGGGTAAAGCTTGAACAAGGTTAGGGAATAGTTTGTACAAGATAGTTGTCGGTTTTCATAACTCGGTCTTCCTAGATCGTTTATTCGGCCTTCCTAGGCCCAACCCAACCCATTCGACCAATCGTCCCATCTAGACGGTCCAAATTCTTATTTGGGCCTAAGGATGAATAGTGATTGACGTCAACCATACCATGACACTTACTCTTGTTTGTATCAAAGACTTTCACTACTCGAGGAAATGGACTAGGAATCAGCCTTACTCCTGTTTGGTACAAGCCTCTCCACAGACCCCAGGTTTGATTATTCGGTATGGCAACCCACCCTTTAAACCAAAACCCTTTTAAATGCACTCAGCATCTCGTTATAATGTCTGTATAAATGCTTGTATTATATGTGATCACCATTTTCTAAACGAAACCATGACAAATTTTGTAAAATTAAAACCTCTTTTAAAAATGTAAATTTTCGAAATAGGCCTAATATTAGCGCAAAACCAGTCAAAACTCTGTCCAATTGTCGAGTCAAAATTCGGGCCACAAAGCCCATTTCAAAACCGCACTTCGACTCCACTCCTACAACTACACTATAGTTGAATAGGACCAACATTTCAAAACTTTATCATTTTCAAACCTCACTGACATAAGTGGCACACTCCCACTTCCCGAGTCGAGTCTTTTTTGAGTAAGTGTGCTAGAATGGTCGATCATGTTTGGATTCATCATCGATCTCTTGTCCAGTTTCCAAGATGCCTGACACTAGCACCACAAGCAACAGTCAACCCCAGAATGGTAATGATCGAATCCTAGCCGCGCTCGCTCATCTCCAAACTAGCAAAGACCAAGTGTATGATCGCCTCAACACGATCGAGGGCCGAATTGTTGCTGTAGAAACTAGGTTGCCTCCTGCAGAAAGTGAAGTGCCTAATGATTTTGTGAATGATTTCGTGAATGATAATCCTCTACCTTTTGTGGGAGCACAAGAAGTCAACCCTCCCGTAGGTCTGACTGAAGCTGAAAAACGACTCCAGTATTTGGAGGAACAATTGATGTACCTCAAAGGGGATGATATCTATAGGAAAAACAATCGCAGGTATGAGGCCGTGAGTTCCAAATTGCCAACCAACTTCAACATGACGGATATCCCGAAATTCAAGGGGCATGAAAACCCTTTGAACCATATCCGTGATTTCAAGGATTACATGTCAATCAAAGGCATTAAATCCGAGATTTTCTTAAGGATCTTTCCTTCATATCTTGATACCATCCCGAAGCAATGGTTCTATTCCCTAGAACACAAGAAGATCACCACTTGGGATGACGCCGCAATTGAGTTAGCTAGACAATATGCAGATAATGCTGAGATCCAAGTCAATATGCACACTTTAGAGGTTCTTACCGAAAATGAGAAAGAAGGTTTCACCGACTTCCTAAGTAGGTGGAGGAAAACTAGTACCCAACTTGTCGAGCGTCCAGATGAAGCTACCCTCGTGGAAAAATTCGTGGAGAACTTGAAGCCTATTTATACAAAGCATTTGAGGTACCAAAACATCAAAACCTTCAAGGACTTAATTGTACTAGGGACAAGGATCGAAGTTGACATCCGTAAAGGACTCTTGTCCAAAACGGTAGGTCGTGGATATCAAGGCTCAACACGTCATTCTTACGGCTCTACTAGCAAGACTGATGAGGTTAACTTTCTCGAACCATCAAAGAAGAGTAACCCACAAAGAAAATTCACAAACATTGGGGATACATACTCCATCGCTCTGAAGAGATTGATAAAACAGGGTAAGCTCCAACCCATAGGGCCTACACCCGAACCAGAAAAGAAATCCAAGTCATGGGACGAGAATTCGTACTGCGAATATCATAGAGGTAAGGGACACGATACAGAAAAATGTTACAAGCTAAAACATGTACTTCAGGACATGATTGAAGACGGTCCCCTACCAATACCGCCTTGAGGGAAGCCAAACAATACTCAGAATCCTCTTGGAGTTCTGATGATTACAAGTGACGAATCTACCTTAGATTGTTCACATCTTATCTCCCCAAAAGAGAAGGTAATCAACGGGATATGGACAGATAGCGAGGAAGATGTCTACCTCTAGGATCTTCCCTTAATCAAAGAAGCCAAAAGCATCATAGATGAGATCATTGCCACGCTAGGCACCGCAACCAGTTCGAATCAGCAAAAAGGATGGAGAAAGTCGATCAAGTGGACGAACAACCAAGGAAGACTCTTCAAGCTCACCACTGGAGAAGGAGAGATGTTCAAAGGAGAAACAAAAGACGATGAATTCGAGTCAGAGTCAGAGTCAGAATCAGACTCGGAGTCTAGAGAAGTCCCTAGAGAGTCTCCTCCTGTCGTCACTCCCACTCCCCTTGTTTCTCCTAGCTTAGCATCAAGTAGTAATAGTAGTTCGGGAAATGTCCCAACCGCTGTCCCTTTACCGCCACTGACTACCGAACATATGGCTTCTTTGTTTCAACTTTTTTCAAATTTTAACATGAATAAATCAGGTTCTGCTTACTCTTTGTGTTAATCTAAATGCAATTCTGTTTACGATGATAATGAGGATGGCCCAGACCCAGACTCAATTGAAATACCTCCCTACATAGCTACAGAAATACTACAAGAGGGGGAAGGGGGACTAGTCATAGAAAACACCGAACCCATCAACGTGGGAACCGAACTAGAGCCCCAAGAACTTAGGATAGGGACGACCTTCAGCCCCGCCAAAAGGGCCATTTTTATAGACCTCCTACACGAGTTCAAGGATGTTTTTGCTTGGTCCTACAAAGACATGCCAGGGATCGACAGGGATATCACAGAGCACAAAATCCCAATCAAACCAGGTTTCAAATCCGTAAAACAGAGGCTTCGTCGAATGAGGACATAATGGGCTCTTAAGATCAAAGAAGTAGTTGAGAAGCAATTCAAAGCCGTGTTCATCAAAGTTTCCAAGTACTCAGACTGGGTTGCCAACATAGTACCCATACCCAAAAAGGATGGGAGAATCCGTGTTTGTGTTGATTTCAGAGACTTGAACAAAGCGAGTCCAAAGGATGACTTTCCTCTACCACATATCGACATATTGGTGGATAATACAGCAGATCACACGTTGTTGTCATTCATGGATGGATACGCGGGATATAACCAGATCAAGATGGTCGTGGAAGACATGCACAAGACCGCCTTCGCCACTCAATGGGGCACCTATTGCTACACGGTTATGCCATTTGGGTTAATCAATGCCGGAGCCACGTATCAACGCACCGCAACTACGCTACTACATGACATGATGTATAAAGAAGTTGAGGTGAACGTAGATGATATGATTGACAAGTCCAAGGATAGAGTGGGGCACATTGCGAACCTTCGCAAATTCTTCTCGAGACTAAGAAAGTACAATACGAGGCCCAACCCTCAGAAATGTGCATTTACGGTAACATCCGGCAAACTCCTGGGGTACGTCGTTAGCCAACGAGGGATAGAAATAGAGCCCTCCAAAATCAAAGCTCTAATCGAAATACGGCAACCTCAAACAGAGAAGGAAGTTAAAGGAATCTTGGGCAAAGTGCAATATATAAGTCGATTCATATCGAAACTCACCATGATATGTGAACCTATCTTCAAAAAGCTAAAGAAACCAGATCACACCATATGGGATTATGACTGTCCGAAGGCGTTCGGCTGAATCAAGGAGATACTAGACAAACCACCAGTGCTCATGCCACCCCAACGAGATCAACCTCTTGGTTTATATCTCACAGTAACTGAAACAGCCATGGGAGCTATGCTAGCACAAACCGTGGGAAAAGAAGAAAGAGCTATCTACTACCTTAGTAAGAAGTTCTTGGAGTATGAGTGCAAGTACACACCACTCAAAAAGACATGCCTCGCTCTTGTGTGGGAAACGAAGAAGCTACGCCATTACATGCTTAGCTACTCCGTTAAAATATACTCCAAAATGAATCCTGTCAAATACCTCTTCGAAAAACCCGTTCTCAATGGACGCCTAGCGAGATGGACTTTGATGCTCTCAGAGTTCGATCTCAAATATATACCTCTGAAAGTTATAAAAGGACGCGCTGTCGCCGAGTTCTTCGCAGAAAATCCAATCAATGATGCACAAACAATAGACACAGGGTCGTTTTCGGATGAGGATATACTCAAAACCGAGGTAGACTCCTGGGACCTCTATTTTGATGGAGCGTCGAGCTTAAGAGAATTTGGAATAGGAGTGTTGCTCATTTCTCCTGACGGTGAGCATACACCACTCTCTGTCAAACTCAACTTCGAGGTGACAAATAACGCAGCAGAATACGAAGCTTGCCTCATTGGGCTACAAGCAGCAGTAGGTTTAGGCATCAAGAATCTTCGAGTACATGGAGATTCATCATTGATCATCAACCAAATTACGGTATCTTGGAAAATTCGGAGTGAAAGCCTAGCACGCTATCAAGCCAAAATAGACCAAGTGGCCCAATTCTTCGATCAAGTAACTTACCTACACCTACCTCGAGAAGAGAATCAATATGCAGATGCTCTTGCAAAACTCGCATCCTTGATTAATATGCCGGATAATATGGTAGAAATGCCTTTATGCATCGAACGACGGTCAGAGCCAGCTTATTTGCACCAAATTACGGATGAGGAAGAAAACCCAGAGGAACCTTGGTTCCAAGCAATTCTGAACTTCAAACTCAATGGCACTTATCCACCAGATATGGATAAGAGGGGACAACGTGCTATACGCTTATTAGCCTCCCAATACGCTTATTAGCCTCCCAATACGTCCTTAATCATTCACAGGCACGGAAAGTGATGAAAGAAGTCCATGATGGAGAATGTGACCCTCACATGAGTGGACCAATGATGGCAAAGAAAATCACGCGTTTGGGGTATTAATGGACAACGAAGGAATCTGATTGCATCAAATATATTAGACATTGCCACAACTGTCAAATCTTCGGGAATGTGCAACATGTCCTTCCTTCGTTAATGTATACCATGACGTCTCCTTGGCCATTTTATGCTTGGGGAATCGACATCATCGGGAAGATCACCCCAGCCGGAACTGGAGGTCATTGTTTTATTCTGGTGGCAATCAATGATTTCACCAAATGGGTAGAAGCGGTCACTTACACTAGTTTCACAGCCAAGAACTTGGCAAAATTCATACAAGTCAATATCATCTGTCGATACGGTTGCTCAAACGAGATCATCAGTGACAATAGGTCACATTTCCAGGCTAAGACTGAGCAATTGCTAGCCAAGTAAAAGATCAAACACCACCATTCCTCGCCATATAGACCACAAACTAATGGCGCAGTAGAGGCAGCAAACAAAAATGTTGTCACAATCCTCAAGAAAATGATTGACAATTATAGAGATTGGCCAAGCAAGATACCATTCGCCTTATGGGGATGTCGCACATCTGTTAGGACGCCCACTGGGGCCACTCCTTTCTATTTGACTTACAGCATGGAAGTAGTGCAACCAGTTGAGCTAGAAATACCATCCTTGCGTATTCTACTCGAAAGTCAAATCCCAGAAGCCGATTGGAAGAAGGATAGATATGAAGAACTCATCCTCCTGGATGAACAAATATTGCGCGCATTACACAATGTGAAAACATATTAGGAACGTATCAAACGAGCCTTCAACAAAAGGGTTAAGCCAAGAAACATTAAAGAGGAAGACTTAGTTCTCAAATCAGTTAGAGCTCTTTTATCTGTCGACCCACGAGGAAAGTTCAAACCCAAACGGGCCGGTCCATACTACCGGGGGGTGCGGTTAGAATCACAGACCTAGATGGGAATGAATTTGCCAACCCAACTAACCTCGACCAACTAAAACGATATTATGCCTAGAATAGGAACAAAAACGCACCTCGCGTAACCTCACGTGTCGCTCATGTGGCACAAAATAAAAGTCGCCCCTGGCCAGCTGAAATTAATCATATGTCACTTTGCTCTTACATTTTGACAATTCGTCTTGCTCGTATCATCAAATAAACTGAATTGTGCTTTATGAGTAAGTAAAGCTCATGCTTATTTTCTAGTTCATTATAAGCTCTTGCTTAGAACAATTATTCTTTTACATTTACTTGAAATACGCGAGTGTTTGATTTCATTTTAAAATGAATATGTAGGCAGTCCTTCACAGGATACAACCCATTTTTTTTTAAATGTAAATAGAAGGACATTTGCATATGCATTTGGAATTCGACAAGAATAATAAAAGAAAATCACAACGGTTTCATAACCAATCAATCTTTTATTCATAATAATAATAATATGCCACATAATAAAAAATAATGCTAAGATAAATAGGCTAGGATTCTAAAAACCCCACCATTTTATTACAAGTAATAATAATAATAAATAATACTAAGACTTAGGCTATTCTTCCATTTTCCCTTTGCCTTTGTCATTCTTGTCATATTTCTTATCTCGACCACGAGTCGGGCAATCCTGCGCTATCTCAGACCTAATCACCAATGGTCTCTCTCGTGGTCTGGCCTTACCATTCTTATCAACCACCTTTTCAACGACAAGAGAGGTCTTCGATTTCTTCGACGGATGAACAACTCGGAATACGACTTCTTCCTCTCCCTCGGTCAAATGCTTCTCTTTCTCTTTCTCTACATCACGAACCTTGTAATCAACAGGCTCGCGCTTCCTTAGCCTCTCGCACTCCTCAGGAGTAGTAGCCTTCCTCTATTTCAAGTAGGAATCTGATACCCATAATGCGCTAACAGAAGAGTTTAGGAACCACATATTTCTCTGAGCCCATTTGATGGCCCACTCTCTTCGACTCTCAGTAATAAGCGCCATGGCAGTCTGAGGAACAATATCAAGCTTTGGAATCATCTGTTTCAAGCTAACTTGCCTTATCAGCCTCTCGGGGAAGATGCATAACATAAACTCCAAGCGAGGAATGTGCACTGATCGAGTAGGATCCAAAGACGATACTCCAGCAACGGACTTGACATGCCACCATGGTACAATCCATCTAATCAGGGGACCATCCCCGTTCTTCAACTTGTTCTCCCAATAGTTGCAAACCCGAGTGAAATCCACCATATAAAGCCTGGTCCTCATTGCAATTGAGCGAGCATGATAAAAAGGAACATTAACTAGGGGCTCGATCAACCGCAAACGCTCCATAAGCCAAACCTACCAAAGCAGGCATTAGTATAAAAAAAAAAAATAAAACGAAAAAATGAAAACACAAAAACACAAAAAACGAAAAAACGAAAACACAAAAAACGAAAAAACGAAAAAAGAAAAAGAAAAAAGGAGTGTATTCTTTTACCTGTAAAATGATAGGACTTCCTAAATAAGGAAGGTCGTGGTTGGCTTTCCTGTTATCCAACCCCAATAGGATCTCTCCTAAACGTAGGCAATTTGGGCTCCTACGAAGCTCCATTTGCTCAACTAAGCTCAAATAGCGAGAATCACCTCTCATATCCTTATCAACATGCCCTTGGAGGACATAAACATGCAATAGGCAAACCCCAAATGCCCTACGCCTTGCAACATGGGAGATGGAAGGGTCTGCCCTATTTATGAACCGATCGATGAAATCAAGCATTCGGACTCCATTTGAGATCACAAGACGGTCAACTGCAGCCCTTGTTAATCCAAGCAAATCCCTAAATTTGTATTTATACCTTTAAGAAGTAGAGGGTATGGCAGGCATATGTTCTGGGTCCCAACCGCCAATTGTAGCAATTTCTTCAGGAAACGGACAGATATCGCCTCCGGGGAAGGCAAACATGTGGAAATTAAGGTCCCAATACTCAAGAGAAGCATCCAAGAACGGTTTGACCACCTTAACTAGTTTTAAGCTCAAAATCGATCCAAAGTTTTAGGCACCTATATCGTGTTTCTCCACATTTGAGAATTCGTTTGTCCATTCTTTGAGACGGATTTCTAAAGTATCCATGTCGTATGATTAATTAGAGAGTTTTTATGTAATAGACGGAAGAAAGACGGAAGGATTATGTGAATAAAACCTTCATCGACGTCTATATTTATACTAAATGCTGTTTCCCAAAATCTGCCACGACGCACACACTGAGGAAAGGGCGCAGCACGTGCTGCGCCTCTTCCAAGGGACACAGCTCGTGCTGCGCCTCTTCCTCAGAGTTTTTTTTTTTTGATTTTCCGCGTTAGATCATTCCTAATTCCTTAAGCATAATTTCCTATTCATATGGGTTATTATTTTTGGTAATTCCGTCGAATTACCATATTTCGGGTTTCCTAATCTTACGGCCACGCTTTTCAAGGCAAAAACGACATTTTCGTCATACAAGCACACTTACCCATTTCTTTTTATTTTTTTTCTTTTTTGGGGAATCATTTCACCAATTTAACAATTTATTTTCAAACTTACCCATTTCTTTTTATTTTTTCTTTTGGGGGAATCATTTCACTCCCGTTTCATATTACATTTCAAACTTATATGTTTCTATTTTCATTTTTTTAGGGGGTAACCCTCCCTACCGTCTGTCAGGTTTATTTACCTATTATTAGACTCCTCTAATAAAGAACTACTTAACTTTTTAATTATTTGTTCCTTAGATCTAGTGCATGCATAACAAAATAAAAGATTTATAAGAAAACAATGTCCCTTATATTATAAATTTTGGTTTATGGGCACAAGTAAGGTCTCCTACCTTCACTTGTTCTTGAGCTATGATGAGTAATAGGATGATCCCCAAAGACTTCAAGTAGAGAAGCCACTCCTCTTGATTGCACCCAAGATATCCCTTATCTCTACTAAATAATATGTGCTAGATATTTGTTTAGTAGTTTACCTTAAAATTAATTAATAATACTCATATATTACACTAATAATATTAGTAATCTTATAGAACAATTTTAATCAAGACTTCTCATGTTTTGATGAAGAAGAAATGAATATGTGTAAGAGAGAATGCATGTGAATGAATGAACATGCATAAAGAGGAATAGATAAAGAACAAAGTGTCCCTAGTATGTGTGTAGTGTGTGTACCGGTTATGGAGGGGTGGAGGACCAATATATGGTCCTTCACTTTTTCTTTTGGTCTTCTCAAAACCTTAGGTATGTAAGGCTAGTAGGTATAGGGATCATTATTTTATTTTTTATCACATAAAATAAAATATCCACACCCACTAATACCACCTCCGTATCGGTTCATTCACATAATATGGACCACTATTTTATTTTGTCAATTTGTCATTTGTCACACAATATGTCACATGTAGTATGTTACATGTTATTAATTAATTTAATGCATATTTATCACATAAATATCATTTTACAATTTAATTAAATTACATTCAACAAATTGACTAGTGATACTTGATCACATGAATAAAATGCGTCATTTAATTATAATTCACAACGTCTTGTAAATATAATTAACCATTCATTCTTATCTCTATTGTTTCTCAAGAAATAAACAACTTTAGTAATAAAGCATTTTTATTACTAAAATAAATGTTATTTAATCCCATTACAATAAGATATCAATTTTCTCTCTCACAAGTAAATTGTTCAATTTTAAGGAATTGATTACCTTGTATCATCGTACAATTAATCAACTTTGCAGATTAGGGCATCATCCTTTAGGTGTGACCTTAAGGGATCAACTGACCACCACCGTCCCACGACAGTAACGTCAAACTCTAGCAAGCCAATCATTACCGATTAATGTTGATCAGTTGACTATATAATGAATCATCCCTTACGTATTCTTTATATGATATTTAATTATGATATTAAATCATGTGATCGTACTATTGTTGAGGAGACATTTTCTAATAATCTCTCACTTGTCCGAGACAAGTGTGCATCACCAATTCTCTTGTCCTATTACAATCTCCCACTCAATGTAAGGTGTCTTGCAGGTCGTACTTACACTTGATCATATCTTGAGTGGTTTCCTCGATCTGGAGAGTAACTGTTTGACCGGAATTATCTACCATATATACCTTCCGAGCATGGCCACGCATTTCCATTTAACTACTCCTCGAGTGCCCTTGAGATTTCAAACAACCCTGACAAGGGGTAGACAATTCCTATCGCCCTATTCCCTTCCTTCAGCCACAATCCATCATAACCCAAAATATACCCAGTTTGACCCCATTTACGAAGCCGTAAAGTATAAATCAAAGCTAATCAGGAATTTGTGCCAACTTGGGCGAATAGTCTCTCGTCAAAAAAATTGACTCATAAGAATATTATAGAAGCTCTTGCCACGACCATGCTTTAAGAATTACCAGAACTCTATAAGCGGTCACTGCCCGACAGAGTGTCCCATACAGTCTGCCTATGTGATCGACTAGTCATCCCATATGACTCTATGGCACTTGAACTTGCCAGCAATCGCATCACACTCTAGTAACTTCGAGACGTCACCTCATATAAGTAACTAGGGGCGAATACCATGTCAATCCAGTTCACTTTAATGGGGTTCAATTTGTCTCTACAACCCATTCGGATACGATAAGGTAATGGGTGAGTTTAATGAAACTCAAACGAGAAATGCGATTATCACATATGAATAGTCAATATACTATTACTACTTCATATCTTATAATCTTTAGTGTATTATTAACACTAGTTTAAATGCAATAAAAGCTTGGCAAGTGGATATACCCGATATCCATTTATTCCAACTTTATTAATTGATATTTCCTTCCATTCAATGTCATCTCTAATGACATGAATTTATCTAAGTATATGTCTAGACATCTTACTAGACTTGCTCTCTTTAACTTGAAAGATGCTCTCACTGTTATCACATAACTTGGGATAAAGTCATTTAGTAGTGGGATTCACCCTTAATCCCTAAGTTGACCATTTTATCACAATTTACTTAGATTCCTTTTGTAGAATTTGCAATGCGCGAAAGTAAAACACTTTTCTTAGTCTCTTACTCCTTAGTCAATAAGACATCCTAGGATTACAACAAATCCCTTTAAGTTTGGAAAATAAAGTTTGTGCAACCCTTTAACACCTAACTTAGTTTATCATCCAAACATATGAACGAATCCTTAATTCTTCTCAAGAATCTCTAGGATGTTCTATATGGCTTTCCAGAAGCCATATCATGGGAATTATCTTGTTATTGACTTATTATGACCTAGGCATAAATGACATCATGGCATGTGCGTCTGTTAGTATACATGATCATTCTAATGGCAGAAACATTAGAATTCGATTTCATGTGATCAACAACTTAATAGGTTCAGTGAATGACTATGGCTCCATCATAGTAATTCTACTTCCATCAACATGAATAGCCTATTCAACCTTGTTGATGTGCAACAGATACGAAAGATCTTATTATCATAAGACTCTCAACTCTATGCCAATATACTCTCACATAGATTCGGTAATCTAAAGTATATTGCACACTTTCCTAGTCTCCCAATCACTCTTCCCAAAAGAGAGAATTGGTACATTATTCTGAATAAGTAATATGTTTTCAATATATAAGACATGGAAAAATGATTCTGGCTGCCACTTAACTTCATGTATAATCACGATTCTTCAATCATGTGAATGAAACCATTCACTATTATCACATGAACGAAAAGTACAATCCTTTAATGCTTGCTTAAGACCATCCTAGGATCACTTAAGAAAGCTACGCATAAGATGTTAGGATTCTTAAATTTTTATCTAAGATTTTGTGTTCGAAACACTTCCTTCTCTAAATTCTCATTTTCGAAAAGTGAATTTTTATTTCCCATTCTTCATTAAAATGAAATGCGGCAATTCCTAACAAAATTAATCTTGATCAACATCTTTATGTCAATCTTATGCATTTGAATACTCTGAAGCTCTATTTACCTTTAAAAAGACTCTCGCTTTAAAGTAAATCTACTCTTGAGTAACAATTTTCGGATTGTAATGCTATGGCTCGTATGTAACATGGTCATGATACTATCACTTTCACAAAGTAATATTTTAACAATAAGACATGTGCGATAAACTTCCACTATGTTATGGCTCGTATGTAACATGGTCATGATACTATCACATTCACAAAGTAATATTTTAACAATAAGACATGTGCGATAAACTCCCACTGAACTATGCTCCCATTCTATCTTTATAGACTAGAGTTCAACTACACACCCACTTTATATTTCTATTACTTTCACAAAGTAACACTATAAGACATGTTTGTAACGATCCATTTTACTCCCATTCTATCTCTCGGAAATACATCTATTTTCTTGAGAGATAGCTTTGTGAGTTACAAACATATATATATGGTGGATTTTTATAAGTTTATCTAAACTATGTATTAGCTTTCAAAAGGCCATCCCTAACATGGCTAGGGCTGTTCACTCAGTGGTCCGGACCAAAGACCAGACCGGCCTGGACCGAATTTGGTTTGGTCCGGTCCACGGTCCACCTATTTACTCTACTTTGGTCTTCGGTCCGGTCCTGGACTAACCCGAACAGACCGCGGACCGGACCATGGACCGAAGTTATGTAATAAAAGAATTTTTAAATTTGTAATATTATTGATTTTATTTTCTACTTTGTTTACACATATTATAAGATGTGTAACTATGTAGTTAACTCTAGTAAGAAAATAATGTTGTTTATTTTGTTCATTAGGAACTTCTCGAGTTCTAGTTTTAGATGCTAAAACATGTCAATGACAAAAATATTTGGTCCATTTGCTTCGGTCTGGTCCGGTCCATGTGTTTTTATGGTCCAGACCGGACCGGACCAATATTAATATGGTCCGGTCTGGTCCGGTCCCGGACCAATGAACACCCCTAAACATGGCAGTTTGATTCATATAAGAGTCTTATCCATTTCAACTGTTTAATAGACTCTCTATTCTACGTATCTCATGGTTGACCATCCGTTTAGAATTACTTGTCCGTTTTGCAAATTCCCAAAATTGTGTTCAACAACTCAAACCAACTCATATTAGTTTGATCTTATGGGTAGTGACACTAGGTCATAATCCATCTTTAATAAATAAAATTTATTACTTAGACTTTGCCACTACGATCGGATCGTAATGCTTTAGTGTTTTCTTCAATTGGTTCTCTACACCATTTAGAAATTTCTCAAATTTCTCAAATGTTTCACTTTATATTTGATTAAGTAAATATACCCATATCTACTTAAATCATCTGTAAAAGTGATGAAATAGTTATAAATTCTCTTTGTGGTGATGCTCATTAGAACACATACATTGGCATGTATTAGTCCCAACAAATCAGTTGCTCGTGTCCCTTTACCACTAAAGGAAGTACAAATCATATTGCAAAGGAGCCAAGATTCGCATATTCCATATGATTGAAAATCAAATGGTTCAATAAATCTAGTCGACACTAGCCTTTTAATGCGTTTCTCATTTATGTGACCTAATTGAAAAAGCCAAAGTACAAATCATTTGGATTAATACTTTGAGTCCTTTTGGATCGTATTATGAAGATATCTTTGCTTGAGTTGGAAGTGTCTAAAACTTGTATATCATAAAGATAAGTGACATGGCTCACAGCAATGTCTATTTTCAACAAAATATAACAATGGTCTTTGATGGCAAAATATAATTCCTTTCATGTCTCACATAGAAATGGAAATAATGTTTTAGACATAATCGGTACATAATAACAACTATGTTGATTACAACTCAAAGCTTTTAGCTAAAACAAGTACATAAGTCCCTCTTGAAGTGGTGGCTACCCTAGCTCTGTTTCCTTGTCGGAGATTTATATTACTCTTGTTTAGCTTTTCCATATTTCCAAGTCCCACTTAGAGTAATAAGTCCAACTTTGATATCTCCCAAATACTTGGGGTAATTTCGCTTCCAATGGCCCATGACATTACAATAATGACATTCCTCATAGGATTTGACACCCTTCTTGGTCTTGGTCTTGGTAGTCCCACTATCCATTTCCAATTCATAATCAGGTTTGGGTTTCTCGCCCATTTTTGCCTTCCCTTTATCAATACCAATACTCCTTTCATTTGCAAGGACACTCTTGCTAGAACTCCCACTGAATTTAACATTTCTCTTTGTTTCTTCAAACAAGGATGCCTTGGGTTTTGTAAGTTTTTCTTCACAAGATTTTCTTTCCAAGGTGGTGGGCAATAATATTGGAGTGGGTGGAGTGGAGGTGGTAAAGAAGAAAAAATTTCCATCCTGACCAATGCCAACGCGTAATTCTCTAATCTTATCATTGTCATACTCGGAGCATTTTTCATCAAATGATTGGAGCCATGTATCAACGGTGATTGGTGTAGGAGTATTAGATGAATTCATTGCGTATAATTAACTACAAAAACGGAAATGAAGGAAATAATTAACATCTATCGTTTTTAATAATACTCGTATATTTGTAAACAAGTATTGCATCTTTGTAGTGACCTCCACCCAACTAATATAAATGATTCCGAGATCCAAATTCATATTAATATGGGTACGGTAAGTCGAGTCATCCCTTATTAATATAACTCGGTGGATTAACCCCTTAATCGATTCTACTTCTAGAACTCTCGGTCGATAAAAATTACTCTAATTTTCATCTTTAGCCCGGAACACATGCGACTACGGTCACGAAAACATCCGTTGAGCTCAATCCAAATTTCGATGTAAAAACATTTTACTACCCCACTTCGCCAATGTAACAAGGTTTGTATTATGGTAAAGCCGGCTCAACTCCCTTATGAAATTGGTACTTCATGGGTTTCTACTATTTGGCAAGGCTAATTCTCAATTAATATATGTGAGAGGTCTTGTCAATTTATTATTTATCAAGTTTTAAGTGAACTAAAGCGGTGAACTACGATAATTATAATTGACACGGTCGATGACTCGATATGATATGCATGTGTTGTTATGGCGATTTGGCAATGCATGTAACATATTAAAAGAAATGCAAAGCAATAATAAAATTTCCTAGTATGACCTTCCTAAAATAGAAAATCTAATAATCTATTACATATTCGGAAACCAACTTCTTTGGTCCCTTGAATCTTCAAATAGCACGCTTCCCAAGACAACGTCTTCGTCGGATCACCTTTCCGAATGACACCGTCTTGAAGATACTCCATAATTACAAATAATAATAAAAATACAAATTTATTCCTATTATACATTTGTAAAATGGAAAAACTAATAAAATAAAAATAAAAATGATACGAGATCACATTAAATTACAACCGAATCAATATTCCCTTTCATTACGGGTAATATCGATTAAAACTAAGGCCATACTAAGATAAAATTACATAGTTCAAAATTATATAAATAATAGAGATTCAACAATTGAAATATGCAGCATTATAATATGTACCTATCATTCCAAATGATGTGCCAAATCGCCCTATTTAACTTATGTTGTATATATAACCCGGTTCTATGGAAATGCGTGATAATAACCTTTTAAAATCACTAATTAACACTTATATCACATCTAAGCTCAAGTTAATTATCCTAACACTTTTTAGGACTCAAAAATTAGTCATCACTCTATTTTCGATAATAATTCAACTTGATTTAGTTTTATGCTCATATTTGACCTTAAAATCATAATATATATGAAATAAATCCAAATTAAATTATAAAAATTACAAAATTTAAATTTTAAATTTTTGAACATTCTGGAATAATTCCATGACACTCATAATGTCAAAAATTATGGTTAAAATTTTTGAATTAATTTTGAGAAAATATAGTTGCAATTTATCGGTTGTTTCTCATAAAACATCTAAAGTATTTAAAAATTACTCCCATTAATTTTACAACTTTAGATCTGATAAGTGGGATATTTATGTAACCTAAAATAATTTTCTCATGTCATGCAAATTGTTTTAGCTATTTATGCTAAAATAGTCATTATTTATGCCATTTTTACTCTAAAAATTTATAAATCATGCTAAATGAGATATTTTAATCTCTAAATTTACATACACTCTTTAAATTATACATGTGACAACATATTAAAATTCCATGGCCCAATTCGAAGTATAAATATTTTTAACCATTTAACCTCTTTTAATCCATTTTTATCTCATAAAAATCATAAATCATGCAATATTAATCCAATTAATACGAGATATTACACACAACTTGTAAAATATGCATGTGAGGTCATATAAAGTTTTCAAGGTTAGAGACTTAGTTTAACGTTTTTAGCATTTTAATTCCCATTTTAGTCATAAAAATGTAATAAAATGGCCAAAAAAATCATTTAAATGAGCAATAAATTTCGATAAATCATAAAAATGACCTAAAAATATTTTAGGACCAGAATATAAAACATGCATGATGATTTCGTGGCTTATACTTATAAATCACAAATTTTTAGTTTTATATGTTAACTTTTTAACACGGAAAAACAATAACCGATTATGCATGCAACATCCTTATGTTCTGATACCACTTGTTAGTTTTATTTACCTATTATTAGACTCCTCTAATAAAGAACTAATTAACTTTTTAATTATTTGTTCTTTAGATCTAGTGCATGCATAACAAAATAAAAGATTTATAAGAAAACAATGTCCCTTACATTGTAGATTTCGGTTTATGGGCATAAGTAAGGTCTCCTACCTTCACTTGTTCTTGAGCTATGATGAGTAATAGGATGATCCTCCAAAGACTTTAAGTATAGAAGGCACTCCTCTTGATTGCACCCAAGATTATCCCTTATCTCTACTAAATAATATGTGCTAGATATTTGTTTAGTAGTTTATCTTAAAATTGATTACTAATACTCATATATTACATTAATAATATTAATAATCTTATAGAACAATTTTAATCAAGACTTCTCATGTTTTGATGAAGAAGAAATGAATATGAGTAAGAGAGAATGCATGTGAATGAATGAACATGCATAAAGAGGAATGAATAAAGAACAAAGTGTCCTTAGTTTGTGTGTAGTGTGTGTACCGGTTATGGAGGGCTGGAGGACCAATATATGGTCCTTCACTTTTTCTTTTGGTCTTCTAAAAACCTTAGGTATGTAAGGCTAGTAGGTATAGGTATCATTATTTTATTTTTCATCACATAAAATAAAATATCCACACCCACTAATACCACACCCATATCGGTTCATTCACATAATATGGACCACTATTTTATTTTGTCAATTTGTCATTTGTCACACAATATATCACATGTAGTATGTTACATGTTATTAATTAATTATATGCATATTTATCACATAAATATCATTTTACAATTTAATTAAATTACATTCAAAAATTGACTAGTGATACTTGATCACATGAATAAAATGGGTCATTTAATTATAATTCACAACATCTTGTAATTATAATTAACCATTCATTCTTATCTCTATTGTTTCTCAAGAAATAAACAATTTTAGTAATAAACCATTTTTATTACTAAAATACATCTTATTTAATCCCATTACAATAAGATATCAATTTTCTCTCTCACAGGTAAATTGTTCAATTTTAAGGAATTGATTACCTTGTATCATCATACAATTAATCAACTTTGCAGATTAGGGCATCATCCTTCGGTGTGACCTTAAGGGATCAACTGATCACCACCGTCCCACGACAGTAACGTCAAACTATAGCAAGCCAATCGTTACTGATTAATGTTGATCAGTTGACTATATAATGAATCATCCCTTACGTATTCTTTATATGAGATTTAATTATGATATTGTTGAGGACACATTTTCCAACACCGTCCGGTCATTTTCGGCAAATTTTTTGCATTTTCTTCGAGTCTTTGTCTTGCGCTAATCTAGGCCATGTGTACAAATATGTGTTTTATGTGCGATTTCTATGTGAATTTCGGCAGCATGACGGCATAAACCATCATCTACCAAACCTGTTCAAAGTTAACCTGCAGGTACAAACAAGGCAACCCAGCAGCAAAGGCACTCAGGCCGCCATATATTCAACGAAAAGGAAATATGTACACCAAACTAGTGGCTCGTGCCCGAAACAAAGTTCAAAAGTCCAAAATGAAAGTCCTAAGATGTAAAAAAGTGTGTGCGGTACAGCCAGCAACAAAAACAACAAAAGAAACAAACTACTGTGGGTCGCCGCCTAGCTCAGTAACTCTCGCCTCGAGAGCAGCGATCTCGGTGTCGCGGATCCTCAACTCCCTCAGTAGGCGAGCTGTCTCCTCCCGGGACTACGCTAGCTCTCGCTCCAAGTCGCGCTCCCTCTGCAAATGACAATAATTGGCTCATGTCAATCATTTCAAACATAAAGAAAGGTAGAAAATTCAAATACGAAGTAAACGAAAGGTTCATAACCTGACGTCCTCGACCGCCAGCAAGTGCCTCGACGACAGTAGCCCGTAGCCGGTTGGCTACCCTCCACAAAGCCACGAACCGAGATGGCGCTACCTGCATTTCAATAAACAAGGATTCTCAATGATTGGACAAGAATTAAACAAATGTATTATTATACAAAAGTTAATTAAGTTGGAGAACTTACCCTCCGAATCAGATGCTGCCACTCGTCCAGGCCAGCATCTGTCACCGCCTAGCCGAAGTCGCAAAGCTCGGAGACCGTCGTCATCCCCGCCGCGTCAGTGTACTCGAGGGTCTCGGGGTACGCTCAGGGCTCGACGCCCTCCGCCTCAACCTCCTGCAAAATTCAAATGGTTTCCATTAATCGCTGATCATTCATCTTGTTTTCAAGCCAATCGAAAAAAAAAGTAAAGCACTCACCACAACCGGCCAGTACGCCAACCTCCGGTGGAGGAACGCGAAGTAGTCCTCATCAGGAAGAAGGAGAGCGTCACCGCCGACGTCTGCCAGGTCAGCCTCCCTCTCAGCATCGGAAGGCTCCCTAAACATCGTCCGAGGAGGATCGATTGGGACCGTGAAGACATCTCGAGAGCACTGGCGAGTTAAACGCTCGCCCAAGTACCACACGGGACCCATCGACGTCCTCACCAGTAACCGGCTCGAGCTTCTAGGTCGAAGGACCTCAGCCACAAAAGGAGGGGCGCCAGTGTAGTCCGCTCAAGGCCTGGGCACCCACTAAGATAAGCAAATAAGAGGTTATTCTTATGATCAGTTCTAAAAGAAAGCGATGATAAAGCAAATAAAGGAAAGTGATACTCACGCCACTCAGCTGCAGGGCGTTCATGTCCCGTCGACAGACGTCGTGAGAAGAACGCTGACTCTTCTTGCGACACATCACCCAATCCCTCACAACGGGATAAGTTCTCTCCTCCGGCTCCGTCCTCTTGGGTGCGAAGTTCGGAAAGTAGGAGTACACCCACGCCTGCAAAATAAGGTAATCAATGACGATCTTTCGTGATTCGATAAGGAAAGGAAATGATCTTTCATGATAGGAAATGAAGGTTCATACCTCCAGCAGCAGTCTAGGACCAACAGTGGCAGGAGAAGTTCCCTTCTCCACCAACTCAGGACGAACCATGGCCCTTATGTAGCGAGTGAGGACCGCAAAGCCGGGAGTGACCCAGTCCCAAAGACCTAAGCCACTCAAGTCAGAAAGGAATGGAAGAAGCTTCGTCGACAGCCTCTCCCCCTTGTCTCCGAGGTAGAGCGAAGACAAGAACTACCAGCGCCACAGACGAACTCTCTGCTCCGCAGTACAAGGAGGAGCCGTCTCCCTTGTTGGAGCTTGTGTCCTCCACAGTAAGTGTGATAACATATATAAATCTCTTATAGGGTCACAAGGGTATACTTAGTATTTTATCAGTTGATTAACGTTTACTTAATAACAGTTGGCTTGCTAGAAGTTTGACGTTATTATCATACTGATGGCGGTGATCAACGGGTCCCTAAAAGTCACACCTAAAGGATGTGTTTGAGAGATGTGATTGTATGAAAATATAATCACATTGATGCCTGACTAAAAGGTTAGTCCATGTATTAGACTAAATAGTTAGTCAATGTGATGATGAGACGATTACTTAATACAATTAAATAATACCAGCTGAGACGAATTAATTGTTAAATTCGTAAATTGAATATTAACTGTTATATTTAATTAATGTATACAATGTTAGCTTAAACGAATTAAGATGTTAATTCGTAATTAAACGGAACCAGTTATATTTAATTAGCGAACTATAAATATGCGATATTTATAGTTATTGTATATATTATGCGGAATTGTCATAATAAAATTTGACAGACCGGTATTAATAAATCGACTACAAACTGTTGTGTGTAGACTTATTAATACATGTCGACATAAATAATACAATTGAAATAAAATACACATTTTATACATTACATAAACCAACCTAAAATAAGAAGATAATTTTTCTTTATTTTTGGGGTTGGTGGGAAAACCGAAATAAGAGAGAAAAAGGGAAGAATAAAATCTTCCCTAATGCACTCTCATTTTACACGGTTTGAAGAGGAGAAAAAGAGAGATTTTTCTCTTAATTCTCTTGACCTAATTCTCTCATCATTCACACAAAAACCCTAAAAATTAATTAACAATTTTGGGGATCTATTCTAGCAAGAACAAGGGCATTTCTCATAGCATCTTGGGTGCAACGATTAGGAGAATATCGATTTCGATATTGTTCTTAGGCCATATTGCTAGGACCGAAGGTTGATTCTTAATCTCTATTCTTTTGTTTATGTAAATTCGTTTATGACTAGTTTTTCATAATTATAATTTCGTTATAATCCGAAAATTTATAGAGGAAGTATACCGATATTTCCCACTAGTGGTATCAGAGCCAAGGCCACGAAATTATTTTGTATGATTTTCATAAATGAATTTAAACAAAAATTTTTGAAGAAAAAAATTTTCGGCCGTGAGGATTTTTTTTTTTGCCGGGAAAAAAAAAATTTCCGAGTTGTTTTTCCGGTTTTGATGTTTGTGTTTCCATTTTGATTTATTCATATTGTTGTTTTAATTAGTTAAGATGATAATATGATAATTTGTAGATGTTTTGATTTAATGAAAATTAAATTGAAATGTAAATGGAAATCGTTTTTTGTTTGTTGATGATTTGTTTTTGCTATATAGTTTTGGCTACAAGTTAATTTAATCATGTTCAAATCAATTGTGATGAATCAAATATCCAGATAATCGATTTAATCATGATTTAGATATTCATTTTAAGATGTTAAATTGGATTATCTAGTTTGAATCTATTTTTGAATTAAAAGATCATGATTATGCCAATCTTGTTCTTATACCAACATTAAACAATTTGTTCATCTAAATGTTTTTTTTTCGATATAAGAATTTAAATAGGTTGTTTTCGTTTTTTTTTTAAATTTTGCCGTGAGCTGAGAAAAAAAAGGGGGCTGTTTTTTTTTTGGCAAAGGCCAAGTGAAAAAGAACGAAAAAAAAAAACTGTTTTTTTGTTTTTTAGGGCTAAATGCCGAGTATAAAAAAAAAACTGTTTTTCTCTGTTTTTTTTATTTATGCCGAGAGCAAAATAATTTTTTTTGTTTTGTTTTGGCCAATATTGATTATACATTATTATCTATAATGTATAATAATTGTTGTGAAAAAGTTCACAAATTAAAGATCCCTAATTATTTTAAAGAGGTTTAAAATAATATTGGATTAATTCATATTACAAGATTAATATGTATTTAGATTGAAATTATTGTGAGTAATTGAGGAATTGTCACATAATTTGATCATTTAAATAGGTGGTTTGGATAAATTACTCTACATAATTAAGGAATTATGTCTTGAATGTTTAATTTATAGTTGATGCATTTTTTATTTAGTTGAATGGTTTATTTACGTATTTTTGCAATCGGTTGTAATTTGTAATACCTAGTGTGGCCTTAGTTAATTATGTTTTCGTAATGATGGAAACATAATTTTAATGTAATTTTGAGATCTCGTATCTCCGTTTGGTTTTCTATTATATTATGGTTTTGAAATTAGAATGTAAATAGGTTTATTTTGTAATTTATTAATTGTAATTTTGAGAAGACTAAAGATGGAGATTGGATTGCTCACTCCCGCTACATGGACCAAGATGGAACATCAAGACAAGCTTCTCGGGTCCTAGGAAGGATTCCAAAGTTGTAGTTATGTTCATTTTGGTAGATAGGCCACACTAGGACTTTGTTTTTGTTTTACGTTTTTCCATTCTTATTGCTTTTCATTCACATGATACTTAGTGCATCATTTTCCGCCTAAACCAAACCACCTACTACTAAAATGCATGAAAATTGACTCATATAGTTTGGATGTTAAATTTTCATTGACATACAGATGTCACACAATTTTAAGCCATCATCTTAGTTTATTCATTCTCGCATGCTAGATATTAGTTCACTTAAAATGAATTAAAATAAAGTTGATGAGATCTTCCTCTAAAACTGAAATTGAGACTAGTCTTTATAGGCCAAACAACTATGAATCCCTTCTTCGTCGGTAGGCATATAGGACCTTACTCTCCATATGACCCCTTCTACGTTGGGTAAGTAGTTTGTGTTGACTTAGTTTACCTCAACATTATAATCCGAAGAGTTTCTCGTGATTATGATGGACTATAGATAGAATTTACCTAAATTTATCGACCAAGAATTCTAATAGTAGAATTAGCCAAGAGGTTGGCTTATCAATTTACAGATAATTGAGTCTTGGGATCATTTATATAATTCTTGAGGGAGGTCAATTGTATAAATGCTTGAGTCTTCGTGTTATAACAGTATTGCATTAGACTTAAATCATAACGATGAGTATGCTTATTATATTTTTCTTCTTTTCGCAGTGTAGAATTCGTTTATATTGATAATACTGTTACAACAAATGGCTAGAAATAACGAAATCCCTATGCCAAGTGCCACACTTGGACGCGAGTCCTGGCTAAAATATTTCATGGACCACATGAATCAGTTCACACGACTGAAGAATGACGGGTCCAACTTTGCGGACTGGGAGGCATCATTATGGAATGCTGCCATTGCTGACGGTAAGCTCAAGTACTTAACTGAGCCAATACCGCCAAACCCAGGCCCCAATGCAAGAGCTAACGAGTCAATTGCTTATAGTGACTTCGTTATGGAAGCGGGTGCAATAAAGAACGTACTCATTTTTGCAATGGAAACCAATTTGCAAAGACGCTTCATTGTCCAAGGTGCAAACAAGATTTTCACCACGCTCACTAATGAGTTCTCAAAAGCTCCGAGAATCGTTACTTATGAGCTTACCTGTCGCTTCTTTGATGCGAAACTCCAGAAGGGCCAACCGGTTAGCCCACACATTCTTAACATGATTGAGAATGTCGAGAAATTGGAGGCACTTGATTGCAAAATCAGTGAGAGCATAGTCATTGACCGTATGCTTTATTCACTTCATGATGGTTTTGCCCTCTTTAGGGCGAATTACTACATTGAATGCCACCATTGTCACAAGACTGGACATTGGAGGAGGAACAGTCTCGTGTACCGTGAGAACATAAAAGCAGGCCGCGTCACTCCTGTTGGTATGTCATCTTATATTCATATGATTGAGATTAACCATGCAAGTTTCGGAACTTTGGTACTTGATAGTGGTTGTGGTTCTCATCTGTGTAATCATTATCAGGGCCTAAAAAACATCACACCTCTCGCAAAGGGTGATGTGGACCTGCGAGTCGGGAATGGAGCTAGAGTTGCTGCAGTCTCGAAGAGAACATACGTAATCCAACTCCCAAGTTGTTTTGAGTTATATTTATATAACTGTTACTATGTCCCCAGTTTATCTAAGAACATTATTTCTGTTTCCGTACTTGATAAAGACGGTTTTTCATTTTCAATAAAGGATAATAGCTGTATTTTCTCTTTTAATGAAATGGTTTATGGCAAAGTAGTTTCCATGAATGGAATTTACATCTTAGATCAAACCACAGATATATTACATGTGAATAATAAGAAATTAAAGGTTGGTGACAAAGATCAAACTTATCTATGGCATTGTCGAATGGGACCCATAAATGAAAAACGTGTAAAGAAACTTGTCGAGAATGGGACTATTCCCGCATTCGATTTTTCTACATTTGGCACGTGTGAATCATGCCTTATCGGCAAAATGACTCGAATTTCCTTCAAAGGTGTTGGAATGCGCGCTAGTGACCTATTAGGACACATACATACTGATGTATGTGGACCTATGTCAATTACCGCTAGAGATGGCTATAGATATTTTATCACTTTCACGAACGATTAGAGTAGATACGGATATGTCTACTTAATGAAGCATTAAAGTGAGTCCTTTGAAAAATTCAAGGAATACCAGACTAAGGTTGAGAACCAACTGGGAAGAAAGGTTAAAGCACTCCGTTCAGATCGGGGTGGCGAATATCTTTCAAAAGAGTTTGATCAACACCTCAAAGACTATGGAATAGTTTTACAGTTAACTCCACCTGGAACACCTCAATTAAATGGTGTGTCCGAAAGGAGAAATCGAACATTACTTGATATGGTTCGATCCATGATGAGTCACACGGTAGTACCTGATTCATTATGGGGTTTTGCTCTTTTGTTAGCTGCTCTTATACTTAACTGAAGTCCGTCTAAAGATGTCGACAAGACTCCATATGAAATGTGGAAGGGAACGGTCCCTAACTTGTCCTTTATTCGGGTTAGGGGTTGCGAGGCTTATGTCAAGTGGAGACACGAGGATAAGCTCGGCCCGCGATCGGTCAAGACATACTTTATTGGTTATCCAAAAGGAATGTTTGGTCATTACTTCTATTCGCCTACCGAACATCGAGTTTTTGTTGCGGCTAGTGCAAAGTTCTTAGAGAAAGAACTTCTCGAGAACAAGTCAAGTAATAGAACCTTCGAGTTATCGAAGATTCAAGAACCAACAACCGAGGAACAGATGGAGGAAGTTGTTCCTTCAACTGATGATACGGTAAATATTCCTCAGGAACCTAGGAGGTCGGGTAGAGTCTCTAATCCTCCAGATAGATACATTGGTATGGTCGAGGAGAATGACGTTTTGCTCCTAGAGAGTAATGAACCCGCTACCTATAAAGGTGCCATGACCTGTTCCGACTCAAAGCTATGACTTGAAGCCATGCAATCCGAGATGGACTCCATGTATGAGAATGACGTATGGGATCTAGTTGATTTACCTATTAAGGTAAAACCTCTACAATGCAAATGGCTTTACAAAATAAAGCATTCTGTAGACGGGCAACCAGATACCTATAAGGCACGACTAGTGGCAAAAGGTTTCACTCAAGTGCACGGATTGCATTATGATGAAATTTTTGCACCCGTAGTTATGCTACGTTCCATTCGGATAATCTTAGCGATTGCCGCTTTTCATGACTATGAAATTTGGCAAATGGATGTGAAAACCGCCTTCTTAAACGGTTATTTGGAGGAAGAATTGTACATGGTACAACCCGAAGGTTTCATAGATCCTGAAAATCCTAAGAAAGTGTGCAAGCTTAAGCGTTCCATTTATGGACTTAAGCAAGCTTCTCTGTAACACCCCCATACTCCAAGTGCCTTACCAGGACCACTCAGGTATGAAGACATTACCATCTCGGTTACCCGAGGCAATGATAATCAAATAAACAATGAAGAAACAACGTTTAAATATAAATACTTAGTGAAGAGTACAATTCTCAAAACCAAACCAAAATGCAATACATGTTCTCAATCGATATTTCTAATCGAAATGTAAATAACTAATAAGCTACAGCGGAAGACTCCTATCATCATGTCGTGGCCATCCCAGCTATCCCAGAACTCATCTCAATACCTGCTCAATATCTGCTCACCATCCCCGAATGGATCACCGCAGGTTTACAAAACAACACCGGGGTCAGTACTAATCACACAATTCAATATATACTAACAATAAGATAAACAGACAGCTTAACTGTCACACACACACAATCACGCCAAATCCAATCATCTCAATCACTGACTGTCCACTGGACCAGCCCTGCCAGTAGGGGACCGCAGCCGTACCCACCAAATCCCCGCTCCACATAGTGAGCGATAACCCTGTCCATTAATGTGCACATCCCTTCTGTGGCGGGTTCCACAGAAGGCGAAACTAGGGCGTGAAGCCACTCCCGCAAGTGACCCCACTCAGCCGAGGACACGCCTCGAGAACCATAGACAACAATCACAAACACAATCGCAATCACAACCGTCACAATACAATTACTATATCAACAATCAATCTCAACACATCAACCAATATCCCATTATGGGACTAATGCGAGTAGGAAATCCTACCGGTAAGCACACAATCGACGGTCTCTCTTCTTTGAATCAAAAAGCTTCCTCTATGAACCCTCCTCCTATCATACAACACATAAAGGCTACCAAATCACATACTACACATAAAACCCCCAAATCTCTAAATTAGGGTTTAACCAAATCAAAGGAAAGACAATAAAAAGGGTACATAGATCTTACCCTCGACGCAAGGAACTCAACGGTATAATCAACGCTAAGAACTGACCTTCCAAACTCCGGGTATTGCTAATAATGCGATTAGGATGAAGAACTTGCTTGCTTTCTCTCTTAAACAGTAATTTAGGTTTTGCAAAAGTGATTTAGAATAATGACGACAAAGCTTATATACCTTAATCGCATAATTAACAAAACCCGAGAAAACTCCCCGTAAAACCGGCTACTCGATCGAGTACCCGAGGTACCCGATCGAGTACCCCCTTACTCGATCGAGTGCCCCAGCTACTCGATCGAGTACCCAACAGGTCAGAAACTTTTCTAAAACGCAACTTACCCTTACTCGACAGAATAAGGCCTACTCGATAGAGTACCCCAAGACTTATAAATACGGAGTATTACATTCTCGGAGTTGGAATTATCGTTTCGACCAGGTGATAAAAGAGTATGGTTTCACTCGATCGGTCGAGGAACCATGCTTATATATCAAGTCGAGTGGTAGCAAAATTGTTTTCTTGATATTGTATGTCGATGACATACTCTTGATTGGGAATGACATTCCTCTCTTATCTTAGGTTAAAGGATGGTTGAAGAACCATTTCTAGATGAAAGATTTGGGTGAGGCACAACGCATATTGGGAATCCATATCTACCGAGATAGATCACGACGGATGTTATCACTGAGTCAGGAGTCTTATTTGGATAAGATTCTTGAAAGGTTCAGCATGACCAACTCCAAAAAGGGGAACCTTCCAATGACGTGTGGGATGCATTTGAACAAGTCTCAGTCACCCACGACACCTGAAGGGGTTGAACACATGAGTCGTGTTCCTTATGCATCTGTAATAGGATCAATCATGTATGCCTGATAAGCACATGTCCAGACGTGGCATATTAATTAAGTATGACGAGTCGGTACCAAGGCAATCCAGGTGAAACACACTGGATAGCTATTAAAAACATCGTCAAGTACCTACGGAGGACTAAGGATTGGGTATTGACTTATGGAGGAGATACTAAGCTACGTGCAATCGGTTACGCAGATGCTAGCTTCCAAACAGATCGAGATGATTCGAAATCTCAGTCTGGATTCGTCTTTACTCTTAATGGTGTTGCGATCAGCTGGAAGAGTTCCAAACAGAATGTTGTAGCAGATTCTACTACTGAATCGGAGTACTATGCCGCTTCGGAAGCAGCAAAGGAAGCTATATGGATGCGTCAATTCTTAAAAGGACTATCCATAGTTCCTAGTTCGAATGACCCGATCACTATCTATTGTGACAATAGAGGTGCCATCTTCCAGGCTAAGGAGCCTAAGTCTAGCAACAAGTCTAGACATGTACATCAGAAGGCTCACCTGATCCGTGATTACGTGGAGCAAGAGGAGATAGTGATTGACAAGATAGCTTCGGATGATAACATCGCGGACCCTCTCACTAAACCGTTGAACTATGATAAGCATGAAGGGCACGTTATTTCCATGGGAATTAAACGTGTTCCTGAGTTGTAGTAGTTGATTATGGATTCGATACATTATCTTTTTCATATGCTATTTATAACTTCATCGTTTTATTTCATATTTTGTTTTTCATGTGGATTGTACGACAACATTGAACACCACAAAGTGAACTGAATTACATTATATTTGTTTTGGTCCGTAATCGCCTACATGAGCTGATAACTCTGGCTATTATATTGTGCAGTCGATTGATGGTGGGTTCAACGAGCCATAAGTCAAACGGTTGGCTGATCGATCACAGATGTGAGTTATAACGATACCTCGTAGGACAAAATTGTGACAACATAATGGAGTCCTAAATGTTTAAAAACATTCGGTGCCAGGTCGTGGATTGGACGTCCATTGTGTTCCTAGAGTCGATTCTTTTGACTATCGACTGTCTCTTGAGATTAAGGCAGTTTTTGGGTGACTTTGACTTCTTTCTCATGGTCGACCGTAACTGGAGGCTAAGCAGATTTTTTCTGGGTCATTTCATACTGTTCTTATATCTGTAGGATTCGAGTTGAAGAAAATATCCAACCTTTATCAGGTATAGTTATTTCTGAGGGCCACTCGAGGAGTTGTAACTGAGATGCATGGCCATGCTCGAATGATGATTCGTTTATCAGTTAAGTTACTCTCTAGTCAGGAAAACCAATCTTGATATTGATCACTTTTAAAATACGACCTTTGTGAATACGGATTTTGCAAATTGTTTTACATTGAGTAGGAGAAATTTTAGGATATCAGAATCGGTTATAGCACATACACTTGTGAGGACAAGTGGGAGATTGTTGGAGCTCTTGTCCTCCACAGTTAGTTTGATAACATATATAAATCTCTTATAGGTTCACAAGGGTATACTTAGTATTTTATCAGTTGATTAACGTTTACTTAATAACAGTTGGCTTGCTAGAAGTTTGACGTTATTATCATATTGATGGCGGTGATCAACTGGTCCCTAAAAGTCACACCTAAAGGATGTGTTTGAGAGATGTGATTGTATGAAAATATAATCACATTGATGCCTGACTAAAAGGTTAGTCCATGTATTTGACTAAACAGTTAGTCAATGTGATGATGAGACGATTATTTAATACAATTAAATAATACCAGCTGAGACGAATTAATTGTTAAATTCGTAAATTGAATATAAACTGTTATATTTAATTAATGTATATATTATGCGGAATTGTCATAATTAGCGAACTAGTTATATTATGCGGAATTGTTATATTGAATTAAGATGTTAATTCGTAATTAAACGTTATATTGAATTAAGATGTTAATTCGTAATTAAACGTCATAATGTATATATTATGCGGAATTGTTATATTGAATTAAGATGTTAATTCGTAATTAAACGTAACTAGTTATATTTAATTAGCGAACTATAAATATGCGATATTTATAGTTAATGTATATATTATGCGGAATTGTCATAATAAAATGTTGACAGACCGGTATTAATAAATCGACTACAAACTGTTGTGTGTAGACTTATTAATACATGTCGACATAAATATGACAATTGAAATAATATACACATTTTATACATTACATAAACCAACCTAAAATAAGAAGATAATTTTTCATTATTTTTGGGGTTGGTGGGAAAACCGAAATAAGAGAGAAAAAGGGAAGAATAAAATCTTCCCTAATTCACTCTCATTTTACACGGTTTGAAGAGGAGAAAAAGAGAGATTTTTCTCGTAATTCTCTTGACCTAATTCTCTCATCATTCACACAAAAACCCTAAAAATTAATTAACAATTTTGGGGATCTATTCTAGCAAGAACAAGGGCATTTCTCATAACATCTTGGGTGCAACGATTAGGCGAATATCGATTTCGATATTGTTCTTAAGCCATATTGCTAGGACTGAAGGTTGATTCTTAATCTCTATTCTTTTGTTTATGTAAATTTGTTTATGACTAGTTTTTTATAATTATAATTTCGTTATAATCCGAAAATTTATACAGGAAGTATACCGATATTTTCCACATCCCTTCCATCGATCGTCACCACCGTCGGGACCTTGCCAGCAAAGTAATCCCTGACGTAGGAACTCGGCACCAACCCGGGAACCGCAGTAGCTTTCGCCGCCAGGTTCCAACCGATCAAGCTCCTAGCCTCAGCCGAGTCCACTCTCATGGCTGTCTCCGGCCACACCACAGCCTCAGTCCCACACCGCAAACCAGAAATCATGCCGTAATCCTCCAACGTGACCCCAACCTAGCCAAAAGGCATGTGAAAGGTCGAGGTCGTGTCCCAGAACCGATCAAGGAAAGCTCGGAGCAGGCAAAGTTTAGCCCGAATCTTCCTTCCCTTGATGTCCCTCCACACTCGTACCAAGGCTCCAAAAGCTCCCAACTCGATGATAGTTTGCTCCTCCGCTGACAGCCTCCTGTAAGCCTCCATCATCGTAGTATAGCCCGAAAAGGACTTGATGTTCCCAGCCTCCTATTTTGATTCAAAGTAAGAGCTATCTTTAGCTCGAATGAAAGAGAAAAGGAATAGCAAAAGAAGGATAAAAGAAGGTAAATGAAAGAATGTTGAATTCGATTTACCAAGCTCTTCACCGTCCTGTAGGACAGGTGACTCTCCGCTGCCCAGCTGAGATGTCGGCTATCCCATCTCTCAGCCCACTCGGGTGCTCCCCTCAGCTGATGACCGCCTCGTCCGACATTGGCCCGCCTCGGGGCCTCCTCCTCAACAACCTCCTCCGCGACCGCCACTGCAGCAAAAGTCTCCTCAAACGTAAGAGAGGGGTCGAAAACAGTGTCCACGTCCATGGGAGCCCTCCCTGACGTAGAAGCCTTATCACCTGCGAAATTAAAGTGAATTAGACCGCGTCAAGTGAGGACGAGCCTTAATTAGAGGATTTTCAAGCTTTCAAAGCTCCGAAATCGCTCTTTTCTCGCCATTCTTGGCCATTTCTCCCGAAACCCGACTGCTCATATGGTAATATGGGTCAAGTCAAGCCTAAGTTCAAGCCTAGTCATGGGTTCGAGTCGGAATTTCGACAGCATTTCGTTATAACGGTGATTATGCCCTAGAAAAGTGTCCTGAAAAAGCCGTCACAAATCAAAATTCCGAGATGGTAGGAAGTTTATCCATCACACAAGGATTCCAAATATGATGTTTCGTCGCGAATGGGCAATCCTAAGGCTATTTTCGAAGCAATTTACGACTCAGCGGTCAGACCGTCACAATTTCACTCAAATGCTCAATGCTCGATGAAAATTTGAAATGAACACATGGTTATGATCCTTATACTACCAATTATCCATTTCCAATGTCAATTTCACAAAGAAAATTCATTTGGTGGAAAAGCCCCAAATTTTCGAGTTATTTGGGTTGAAAACCCTAATTTTCTCGACTTAAATCAAGCAAATACGGATGATTAATACAAGAATAGAACACATACCTCTATTAGTCATGGCAAATGCAAGATTTTGATCAAATTTTGACAGAAAATGGTTGGAATTTGAGAGAGTTTTGATGAAATTATGTTTTGAAATTATGAAGTAAAACACGATTTTTTATCGAGTTTTTAATCAGACAGGGACACACCCAGGAAAAGACGCAGCAGGTGTTGCGCCTCTTCCAAGAGTCGCAGCTCTTGTTGCGCCTCTTCCTCAGCTTCCCTCCAAATCAATTTTTGAAAATTTGTTACAAGTTCGTTATTTGTGGGCCCATCTTTGGTGCGCCTTTTCCTCAATATCATATATCGTATATTTGGTCCATTTGATATTTATTCTTCGTCCGAACCCGTATTTTCGAGCCAACTGCAAACTGTAGCTGGACCTTATCAAGACCTCGCTTGCCACAACGAGCGAATATCCTCTGACAGGTGTTTTGACACGCCTCAATTATGTTCCCCCAGCGAGAGTTCAAGACAGCCAATTGTCCTTCTCAACACGTGGAGTTCAACATTAATCTCAAGTTTTACCGAAGTTTGTTTGAAGACCGACCCAAGCAGATTTTTCCCAGCAGTTCCTACCAACGTCCTGCTGCCCTCTTCGATCCTTCAATCTTACGTTTCGTTTCCCCTTGGAATCCGACAGAGTAAGGAGTCTGTCGGATTCCAAGGAATCTTAGGTATGGTCTCTTCTTATGGCTGGCAAGCCTCCTTACGTTGTCTAAAGGACTTTAAACAACCCTCCCCGATAGTCGACATACTCTAAAATGTTCGCGACGACAGGTCCTTGGCTCAGACCCCTTGAGCTGCCTCGCGTCGCCATAGTCGTCAGGTTATAATCTTCAATTGACCTGATGGTTGTACTTTGACTTTCGCCTTGTCCAAGCCTCAGTAAAAGTGGGGGATCTGTAGATACCTCATTTCTGCATCTCCCGCAAACCATCCGGTGATGATTGGGCCGCATGTTTGGTACACGTAACGATTTATGACAGTTCGTAAGTTTAGCGTCAAGTGATAGCTCAAATACTTGTCTCTACCCCTTGGTCGTCATCTACGCGCCATTACGGTCGTTTTGATAGTAATTAGAGTATATTTGGAGTCCGGGTCAAAAACCGTCTTCATTTTCTAATAACCGTTTAAAATGCCAAGTCAGAATATTCTGGAATGTTCCAGATATTTCTATTCCATATTTCAATCTTTTAATCATTTGGTAAAGTATTTTCCGGAATTATATTTTAAATAATAAGGAAATTAAGATCAAACCACAATTCCCTAATAGAAACGCGGAAAATCTTTCTTCCGCATGAGGAAACCCTTGGGGAAAGGACGCAGCAGGTGATGCGCCTCTTCCAAGAGACGCAGTGGTTGGTGCGCCTCTTCCCCAGCTCCTTTCTGTGTATTTTAAGATCTTTTCGAGATTTACTTCCAAAGTTTTACCGAAACCCTAGTTCCTTCGTGTGATTAGTATAAATAGGGACCTTCATTCCTCATATTTATCACGCGAGTATCCGCCCTTCTCTTCTCCCTTTGCATTCTAAGACCACGCTCATGATTTTTGGCGTCTACGTGCTTAAACTTTCGACCACGTAAGCTCGGATCCTTCTGAGTACCAGCCTCGTTTTGCATGACCGGCCAATTTGACCAACTCCACATCAAATAACTTAATCAATCTTATTTAACTTCCTCTTAGAGGGCACTTTCGTCGTACATTCGAGTCGAGCATCACTAAACGTTAACTTAGTTAATCTCGTTTCATCAAACATGTAAGTCTGAGGGTGTAAATCCCATCTTTTATTATTGTACTTTATTTTTGTAATCATTATTGTAAAGGTTTACGTCGAAAACATATTCAAAACCGATTTACAAAACCTTTATTCAAACCCTTTTTACGGATTAATATGAGACAGATGTCGAGAAGGAATGCAGCAACTGCTGCGCCTCTTCGAAGGGACGCAATACCTGCTGCGCCTCTTCCTGAGGCTGTCGCAGTTCCTGCTTTCCTTCTTCTTCCTTCGTCTTTTGTGTAATTCGTCTGTTTATCTTGTTTCGTCTTTGCTTGTTCTTATTTTATTAGCATGATAATTTAACATATGTTCGTTAATAATTTATCATCTTTTAATTCCCGACTTAAATCCCAATTAACTAATATTTGCGGGTTTTCGTCATTAAAATCAAATCCGGGTTTTAGAGATTCGATTCATCCATATCAAGTCTCTCAAATTCAGCTTTTGTATATTTTCATCTGTTAATTATCGTCATCATCATCAATAGTTTAGCATTAATAACCTAACTAGTTTGTTAAATTGTAATCAACCTTGTAATTAATCTAGTAATTAATTTGTCTTAATTAGTTTTATCTCATGTTTTATTGTTTTTATGACCAATTCACATGTAAATAATATATTAATCCACTTCTATCCGAGTCAAATATCGATAATCGAGCATTAAATTACCGATGAACATTAACGATATGCAATTCCGGCTTCACAGCCAGAGTTGACCTCAGGAACAGACGCAGTAAGCATTGCGCCTCTTCCAAAGGACGCAACTCTGTTGCGCGTGTTCCGAGTTGAATTCTGTCCCTGAACTTCCGTTGTTGCTTTGACATAATTATTAGATTACGTATTAATTAACTATTACTCGTATTATCACCTAATAATTTGTTCGTTAATTTATTTTCCCTTTCTTTTCCTCAAATTATCCGTTTTAAATGTATTTTCGACGTAGATCAATTAACCCGTTGTAATTATTGCAATTTTCAATTATTGTATTTCTTTATTACCATATTGTTTGTATGCTCTCACATGCAATCAACTTAAATTTCTATTTCGACATTAATGCATGTTAAATTACGTGTGTACCGACATAATCTAAATTCACATGATAGGATTAATCTAATGGATGTTGCATAGAATGCATATAACCTTCAACATATCGAGTATAGATAACTTCCCTAATCATTAGTAAAGGCCGCTATCGAGGCGGGCGGGATTAGGTGTTTGATCAAAAGAGCTTCCTAATACGTACCCTCACCACTTACTCCAGATCTCTGTGAACATTCGTTTTCATTGGCATCCACGAGAGTCATTCTGGATATAGAATGCTAAGGGTAACGAGTTCTTGGTGTTCATGTCACTACTTTGTGTCTTGACATGGCATGAGGTATTCCAACGGTTTCCAATTTTCCACCATAAATTGGTGGAGACTCCACAAATGCAAAACTTGCTCGTTTTCTCCCGAGCGACCCCCGTGGGCCCGCGTCCACACTATTACTTTCGAGTTTGAAGGCTTTGAGTCAAGCCTTTCCCTTGCACCCTTTGTGATCCCTTCTTATCATTGAGTTTTTTTCCTGAAACATGGCTTAAAGAGTAGAGAAAAGCTCTCCCTCACAACTCTCATGTAAAGACTATATGTAAAATATAACTATTTTTATACAATGCAAGGTTTGGAAAGAATAAATTACAAATGGTGGTTGGAGATAGGACTCCACCGAACTAAGTTGAAGTGATAAATTCCATTATCCATAGAGCTTAATGCTCGCAAACGTTGGTCAAAAGCTTGTGAATAGTCCTCAAGTAAGCATGCGTAAGTTTTGAACCATTTTAAAATAGAGTAGGGCCAATAAATAAGGGACCTCCCTTTGAACTCCTTCCCCTTCTCCTTTGCTTTGTCATAATGGCCTTCCCGGCTCTTGTAACTACAAAACTTGAGATTCTTGTCATAGGGGGTTTTCCGGTTGCTCATATTTCTTTTCAAGTTGATGATGAGAATACTTGGATCAATCGACCCTTCAAGGATAGAAGGTGAACTTTCATGGCATTGATGATGAGGTGTCTTGGGAGTTGGGATAGTGGGTGCCAAGTTTCCACAAGTGGGCTCCTTCTTAGCTTTGTCTTTGAGCTTTTCCACTAAGTAATTCTTGTATGACGATTTGACTTTCGTGAAAGGTCCGTAATGTCATCTCCAACTATCATGGGCTCCATAGTGGGCGTGAGAAGGTCCTCATGCTCAATAAGGAAGAGGCATTCTTCCTCTTCATTGAAATAGTCTTCAAACTTCTCAAGGATGGATTCCTGAAGCAAGCTAATCCCATAACTCTATTCATCATTTGAGTCCATATTTCCCTCATCATTTTCTTCCATAGATGCGTCATCATAGCTTTCTCCATATGAATCATAAATAGGGGCTTCACTTCTTCTCAATTACTCTTCATCCACCATCTCAATGTTCACATCAAAAGTCACACCCTCATACTCACAAAGGCTAAGAGTATTTGGCTTACCCATCCTCATGTCTTCTTCATCAAATACCATACTTTTATACTCACAAAAGCTCAAGGAGATTGGCTCTTCCCACTTCACATCTTCTTCATCAAAGGTCATTACCTCAAATTCACATTCATGATCAATAATGCTCAAGGATTGGCGAGGAGTGGTTGCTTTGGTGGTTTCTTGTGTCGCCTTCATTTGGGTAATTCGAATGGCCAACTCCTCACCATAGGTAGCAATACTTTGAAGAACATTGTCCCTGTGTTGGCTCTCCTCTAGCACTTTTTTGAAGAAGTTTTGTTGATCTCCCATAATTTGGAGAACAATATTTTGAATGTTAAAGTTGGGTTCATATTCTTGTTGTGTGTGGGTGTGAAAGTGGTCGTATTATGGCATTTGTAATTGGTTGTAAAGTGGGTATTGGGAGGGTGGTTGTTGTGGATATTGGATGTGGTGATTTTGGCGGGGAAAGTTGGGGTAATAGTTCGGATGTTCATTGTATGATTTGTAAGGTAGGTTTGTGTTGACTTGCTCCTCAAACTCCCCATACCCATTGTAGTCATACTCACAATATCCACCACATACTACAATCATAGAAACTACAATAAAACGGTAAAAAAGACATAGAGGAACAAGTTCCTCAAGGTTAAAGCACAATTAAAAATAGACAAACAAGTAAAAACTTAATCACAAAACACCGTCCCCTGCAACAGCGCCATTTTGATGTTGAGCGAGTCCTTGTTCACTCCATCAAACACATTTATAATCTAACAAAGAACTAGTTAGTGGTTAAGTCTAGGTTGATCCATGGGACGATGTGCTTTGGGTTCTAAGTCTATCTATCTCAATTTGTGCTAGTGTCACAATTGATTTGAGTTTTTAGTTGTGTTCTAAACTAATGAAAGCAATAAATAGCGATTAAAAGTAAAACAAGTAATAAATTAAAGGATGAAAACAAATGATAAACAATACTAGGGAATTATGGATCATAGGGGAATCATGGTAAGATAGCATAAATGAATCATGTAGATGCAAGCAATTATTATTTGTTGGAATCAATTTAGTGCCTCTCTTACAATTTCTAGGGTAAACTTAGGTCTCGGAGCCAAGTCGGTCAAGACTTTACAACACCTACAAGTCGACTTGATTTTCCCTATTCATAGTGAGATAACATAAATGAGTCCTAAGAAGGTTTGGGTCCCGGAGCCGGGTCGGTCAAGACTGTACAACACCTACAATCAACTTAATCCTTCCTAATCAACTATATGCATGGTCTAACAAGCCTTGAGTTAGTTTATGTCTTACAAGTCTTGTTGAAAGGATAAGAGAAACATGCTAGGTTGTCAATCGAGCATTTCATCAAACATGACATGTGCATAAGTTTGAAAACAATAAGCAAGCATTCATATAAACTCATTAAGCATAAATCTTTCCCGTGATTAACTCCCCTAATCCCCTACTAATTCCTAGTTAGGAAACTACTCACTTATGATCATGGAAAACATGCTAACAAGAGTGTCAATCATATTTACAAGTCTAAACATGCTGAAGGAGTAAAACAACAAACAAGGATTAAGTAAAGAGTAGAGAAATTATACCAACTTAGGATGATCAAATAGAAAGCAAAGAATAATAGAAGAAAAATTGATTTATTGATGAAGAGTTGTCAATTCTCCAATAATAACTTAATAGTCTTCAATTACCCAATAATAAATCTTGAACAATAATTAAGGAAATATTAAAGTGCAATTTTGTGGAATGATTGAGATTAATCTATTCTAATCTACTCCTAGTATAATCGAAGAAAGCTTTGTATCCACTCAGAGGGCTTAATCTCTTGGTTATTACAAAAGAGGTATTTATAGTAATACAAGGATTAGGTTAAATAGGGGCTTAAATGACGATTAGACCCTTTTAGAAGGAGATTAGAGCATTGCAAGTCTCAGGAAGAGCCTCACATCTTGACTTTGTTTGGATGTTTAAAAGGCAGGGAGAGATGTTCATCCTATGCTCGGGCCGCTCGGATTGGTCACTGAGATGCCCGGACTGGGCTTGAGATGTCCAGATCGTGAGCCAGCATGGTTTATTCTTCTTTGACTGCCTCAAGAACCGTGAGGTTCGTTGAGGGGTCATGGGGGTCTTCATAATTTCCCTTTTTTACTTGATTTATTATCTTATGCCTTTAGTGTTAGTCTCCTTTTTGGTGCTTGGTTGTTATATGCTATCATTTTAGCTTTGCTTCACTCTATCTAGTCAAGATAGTGCTCTTCTACTATAAAGGACACCAAACCTCATAGAACATGCATAGAAGGAGGCTAAAGACAAGAAACAACCCTAATACATACTAAAAAGCATAGGAACTAGGCTAGTTAGGGGAATAAATGTGCTTAAATAGGAGTCACATCATTACATGACAAAATCCCAAAACTGTAAAGTGAAACAACTGTTGCAAAAATCAAACCAACTAAAAGAAATATAAGTTCATCAACGACACAGCGGAAGACTCTAGTGACACTTGGTGACTCAATCCCCGCTATCCTATGCGCATCCATCTCATATCTGCTCAAGAAATACTCACCATCCCTAAATGGATCACCACAGTTGTTGAACAATTAAACGGGGTTAGTTACTAATTACACAATATAAGATACAACAATATCAAAAGTACACACAATCACCCAACTCCGTCATATCTCCAATCACCTGACTAGCCAGAAGGTCTAGCCTTCCTAGATTACCAGTCGCAACCAGTAATCCACACCACCAGTAGGGGACCGCAGCCGTTCCCACCTAAGCCCCACCCATCAACACCAAGCGAAAACCCAAGTTCCTTAATATGCACATCCCTTTGGTGACGGGAACCACAAAGGGCGAATCAAGGGCATGAAGCCACTCCCGCAAGTGACTCCACTCAGCCAAGGACGCACCTCACGAAACACAGACAAACACAACCAACCAACTATATAACAACGATTTCCAATTACCAATACCAACATGATATAGATCAACAACATTAAACAATCAACCACAATCAACCATCAAATATAATGTAATCAATAACCGAGTAGGGAAACCTTACCTGGAAAAGCAATCACCAAGATCGTCACAATAAGCTAATCAGAAATGTTACTCTACGAAATCACCTTCTATCAAACACACAATCATACAGTCACCATCTAATATCAAAATAGCCCCAAAACCCCCAAATTACCCAATTAGGGTTTTAACAAAAATCAAATAAACGATATAAAAACTATACTATTATCTTACCCACAACGCGACGGTCTCAATGGCGTAAAGAACTCAATGATCCGACGACTCTAGCCCATAGGATTTGATAGCAATGCGAAAGAGAAAGCAACGTAACTTGTTTAAGCTTTGTGAAGTTTTATAAAAAAGATAAAAGTTAAAAAGAAACTAACGAAAGATGTTTATATATCTTTCTCGCATTGCTAATAAAACCCGGCAAAAGAACCCGTAAAACTGACTTACTCGATCGAGTGCCCCCTACTCGATCGAGTGGCTCCTACTCGATCGAGTACCCATCAGACAGCACACTATTTTGCACGCAAAACTCACTTACTCGATAGAATACCCAACAGCACATAAAGCCGAAGTATTTCATTTATACTAATACAATGGGACTCTATTTTCCTAAATTTTTATTTCTAGTTTAAGGAAAATACAATATTAACATAGTCTCTAGTTTTCCTAATTATAAACAAAGATATAGAATTAGGAAGTGGTAGTATAAGGTAATTCTAGCAAGACGGAGAATCGAGTTGGTTTAGGAATTATTTCCAATAAGATTGTAGGACCATATAGTTATATGTTATGTTTTGATAATGACAAGTGTACTTTATAATATGTAAATATCTGTTGCTCGTAGTCGTTTGTTTAGTCTTGGTTAGATTGAATAAGGATTACAATATAAGCAAGGAATGTTATAGCCTTCGTGACTATAACATTGAAGATTTGGGAAGCATCATTAAAGTAATGTTATAGCTGCTTAAGCGATAACATTGAAAATTCTTAAACCATTGTTGTGAATATCTCAACTACAATGATCACTCAGGAAAAAGGCTTGATCAAGCCTTTAAGAAGCTCAAGATAAAGAGCTTATGATCAAGATGAAGAGATGATCCATATATTGAAGATCTCCAGGAAGATTAGCTAGTATAGGACATCGTCCATTAACGGTATTTGGAAGTAATGTTGGGAAGGTAAAGTTATAGATATTTCCCCTATAACTTTACTTATCAAGCTTAATGTTATAGTCATTTGACCTTTTACTTTAGGCTGAAATATGAAGTCACAATTTTAGGGTTTTAAAATCGATTTTCGAAACTCACATCTTCAATATACTTTTCGAAAATATGTGTGTGTATATTATAAAGGAGATACGATTTTGATTAGATCAAATAAATTTATGGATATCCTATTGATTAGTAAAACAGCTTATGAGTTGTCATGCTATCTAGAGTTCTCAAATTTATCTAGATCTAAACCCTAATTCATGCATCAATATTTCATCTAAGGTTTCGAAATAAGATGATAGGCTTATGAGCCATCATCCACTTCGTACTAGCCCTTTGTACAAGTAATCTATTAGGTTAAATCTAGAATAAGTTGTTGTAAGATATTTTCCTATCTTAACAACTTTATAGATTTATCTTATTTACTTATAATATGATATTATGTGAATTAAATTAAGAGAAGATAAGATTTGTTTCTTGTGAAACAATTCATTAGGCCCGCATGACACCTCTAGGATTTCGTTAAACTCTAGCTCTCCTCTCTACTATATATACACAAGTACTTCATTATTTAAAAATAACTTTTCGCAATCTTAAACATCCTTTTGGCAAACAAATCGAGTAAACACTTTATCAAGTAATTAATTTGTTTTTGTAATTCGAAAATCCTTACGAAAAGTCATGCTTCATATTGTTATTTACTTTCATAGATTACATTATTGGATAATAGTACTTCACATTGTTTCTTACTCGTTCAATTGTGTGAATAAATTAGAAGAACAATCAAGTGCTTTCTTATTAACGCAAGTTCGACAAAACCGAGTATTTAACAGTACTCAATTGAATTACAACTAGAGTTAGTTATACGAGTGGGTTAGTAATTTTGTAATCCGTAGAAAGGTACTCAAATTATTAATCTCGAATAGTGGACGTAGGTTTCGACTTGTGAAACTGAACCACTTCAAAATCACGTGTGTCACTTATCTTCTTTCGTTTATTTCTTTACGTTTTAATCTGTTTAATTAATTAGTTAAAGTTTGATCAATAAACTTTAAATAATTAATTATTAATTCACGCTGATATGGTCAATTTAAAAAGTGTGCTAAATTTTTTGTACTCAATTCACCCCCCCCCCCCCTTTGAGTATTTCGGATCGATAGACTCCTTAATTGGTATCAGAGCCTCGTGCTCTTGATTGCCTAACCGCAAAGAGGACGATCCGTCTATCTCTTTTTATTTTTATTTTATTTCTATTCCGCTACCTTACACGTGTGAAATGGATTTCATGTAACTAAAGTGTCCCTTCTTTAATAGGAAGAATTATTGACTTTGGAAAAACATGATGACACACTATCTGAAAGGACATGATTGAGAGTGCTGAAAGATCATATAAAATAGACTGAATAAAATTTTGGTCGGATATACTGAAGGCACTACCTATGAGAAAAAGGAAGAAGACTATGTGGAGGCTGATTACAAGAAGGCTGAGAAAAACTCGAAAGCTATAAGCCTGTTGCAAAACGGCATGAGGTCAAATGAATTTTATCTTTTTTCTTCTTGTACCTCGGCAAAGGAAATATGGGATGGTCTTGAATTAGCCTATGAGGGACCGACAATTGTTAAGAAATATCGTATTGACTTTCTGATTCAAAAATATGAGCTCTTTAAAATGGAGCCAAACGAATCTCTTGCTAGCATGTCTGCACGATTTTCCAGCATTATAAATGAATTCAAAAATCTTGGTAGAATGTTTGAATCTGAGGACATTGCTAGAAAAGTTCTTAGGAGTCTAACCAAAAAATGGTGTCCTAAGATCACAGCAATGGAGGAATCAATAGATGTTAAGTCTCTATCTTATCAAGAGCTTATAGGAGCTCTCATGGCTCACGAGCTCGTCCTTGATAACGAAGATGCCGAACCAAGTAAAAATAAGAGCATGGCTCTGAAAGCATCAGCAAGTGAAAAGGTTGATTCTGACATTGAGGATGATACGGTCTTGTTTCCTAGATGTTTCAAAAAGAAACTTTTCAGAAACATGCAAACAAAGCCGTCATATAACAATAATAAATCCTTCAATAAAAAACCAACTGAGTCAAAAACATCGTTCATTAATAGAGGATGCTTCAAGTGCGGAGAGTCTGATCATATGATCAAAGACTGTCCCACATGGGAGAAAATCCAGGACAAGACTAAGTGTGAAAAGACCAAAAATGAATTTAAACAAGTCATGATGGCATCATGTTGGGGAGATCTCGACACAGAAGATGATGAGGGGTTTGAAGATGAAGAAGTTGTTAATCTATGCCTAAGCAACGTCAGTCTTGACTTAATTTCTGACAGTGACGATGATAGTAGGAGTTCATGTTCAGAATCTCGTCTTCTAGGAGAATCTGACTCAGACGATGAAGAAGAAGAGGTAAGTTATCTTGTACTTAAGAAAGAAGTTAAGAAACTGTCCAAGAAAGCTGTAATTGAATACTTCGAGAAAAGTCTTGATAATTGTCACAAACAAGATCTGGAACTGAAAGATTTGGAAGAACAGATTCTAAATATTGCTGAGGAGAATCACCTTCTAAAGGCTAAAGCCAAGAAGCTTAAATCTAGAGTTACAACTAATATAGCTACAACTTCATATTCGATAAATGCTGAGAAGCTTAAGATAGCTCTTGAGTCTAAAGTTATAGCTAATGAAGCTATAACCTTAGAACTAAAACTCAACATTAAGCATCCCCAAGCCAAGCTTATATAGCTAATGAAGCTATAACCTTAAAATTGAGAAAAGTCAAAGAGCTTCTTAAATCTAAGGTTATATCTGGAGAAGCTATAGTTTCATATCAAAAGAAGGAAATAGATTATCTGAATCAGCAATTGAAAGAATCTAAAACCTTGTTATCCGATACAAAGAAATACATTCTTAGATGGTACGAGTTCTTAACAAAAGATTCCAGGATTTTCGTGACAAATATAAAGAGAATAATCCCTCTAAAGATGTGGAACTAGATCATTCCAAATGCTTAAAGGAAATTAAATCTTTAAAGGATTTGTTCTTACATGCCAGAAAGGTTCATGATAAGTGGGAAGGAAGCACGAAAGTCCTAAATTTTCTAACTAAGAAATAAAACAATAATATGAAAATGGGTTTAGGACATGAGTGCTAGAGTCGTAGAAACCACTCTAAATGCAAATCAACTCCTTCCGAACGAGATTTTAGGAAGAGAAAATATGTTAATTTACCTGAATAATTGATTTGCAATTACCGTGGTTATACGGGACATATTCAAGACAACTGTGTTAAATGCATGCAAGATTTACGAAAAGGCATTCAATTTTTTAAAGCATCTGATACAGTAGTTGAATAAAATGATATTCCCACAAATGAACCAAACTTGAATGAAAAAAGAAATAATAACTTTCGTTTGTTTTATGATATGAGTTTTGATTACAAGAAAAAGAACGATGAATCAAAACAACCACAAAAGCCTAAAGAGTCTCATAAGATTAAGACTCCCCCAAAACAACCTGAAAGTCAACACCATGAAAAACCCAAGGCATACTCTAGGACATCTAATAGACAAACCTTCGTGTTCAATAAATAGAAAATCATTCGACAAGTATGGGTTAGGAAAGACCTAGTTTTTAGAGTGACTAACGTCAAAGGACCCAACATAGCTTGGGTACCTAAAACCTGTATCTAATCTTCTTGCAAGTTAAGGGGAAATAAAACAATCTATTTTACCTTGATAGTGGTTGTTCAAGGCATATGACTGGAGATATAAACCTATTTCTTTCACTTGAACCCTTTGTAGAGGTAAGGTTACCTTTGCGGATGACAAGAAAGCTAAGTTTGTTGGCGTTGGCAAGATTGGTATATCTACTTCTCATGCTATTAGTGATTTTTATCTTGTTAGAGGACTCAAGCATAATCTACTAAGTATTTCTCAATTATGTGACAAAGGAAAATAAAGTTGTTTTTCACTCAGATACTTATCGTATAATTGAAGAAACTAGTAGTGTTATTCTTGAGGATCAACGTAAAAGGAATGTCTATATGATTGATTTGAATGCTATTCCTACTAACTCGTTTACATGCATGAAAGCTACTTTAGACGATCCTTGTTTATCGCATAAAAGGTTTGCTCACATTAGCTCCACCATATTGAATAAACTCAAAAATGGGATTTGGTGGAAGGGTTGTTGTCGATCAAATTTAATCAAGAAACTCTATGTGACTCGTGTAGTCGTTGCAAACATGTGAGATCGTCATTCAAACCTAAGAGAGTGGTAAGCACCAAAGAACCACTAGAACTAGTACATATGGATCTGTGTGGTCCAATGAAGGTAAGAAGTAGAGGCGGATCCAGATATGTTTTTGTTGTAGTTGATGATTATTCAAGGTACGTTTGGCCTCTCTTTCTAAATTCAAAAGATGAAACTTTTGGTAAGTTTGTAGTTCTAATGAAGCTTGCCCTAAATAAGTACAAACTAAAATTAGTTTCTATACGTACCGATCATGGCACCGAATTTGATATTCATGCATTCATAGAATTTTGTAGGGAAAATGGTGTAGGTCACAATTTTTCTGCACCACGAACCTCACAACACAACAGTGTTGTTGAACGTATGAATAGATCCCTTGAGGATATGGCATGCACTATGTTATTGTGTAGTGGTCTACCTCGCAATTTTTTGGCTGAAGCTATTAGTACTGCATGCTATGTTCATAATCGAGCTTTGATTAGACCTATCATTAAGAAGACTCCTTATAAGCTCCTTAGAGGACGAAAGCCTAACATATCTCATCTATGTTCCTTAGGGAGTAAGTGTTCCGTCCATAATAATGGCAAAAACCGTTGAGGCAAATTTGATCCCAGATGTGACGAAGCGGTTTTCGTTGGATACGCTAATCATAGCAAAGCATATAAAGCTTTTAATAAAAGAACTTTATGCATCGAAGAAAGTCTTCATGTTATTTTTATGAGAATAATATGTTTGATAAAGCTGAACAGGATGAGGAAGAAGATATGAATGAACCTGATTTCTGTCTATCTAGAGATGATCCTCCAGAGCTGGATGAAGAAGATAAAGAAATTGAAGGCACGAATGATGAACGTGGAGATCCTTCAACTAAAAACGGAAAGGGAGCTGAGATTATATTTGATGATACTATAACCTCCTCTCCAAACAAGAACCTTGAAAATGAAGTTAGAACTGATGAAGCTACAACTTTAAATCCAAACCAAGGTGTAAAATCAAGAGTTATACCTGATTCTACTGTAACCCCAGGATTGAACTTGGGAGGAGCAACTCTTGGATCTCAATCATTTGAAGAAGGTGAGCTCGTGTCAAACGATAATGATGTGCTTTCAGTCTCTAAGAAATAGAGATATAAAGATTATCATCCCATGGAGAACATTCTTGGAAATTTAAGGAAAGGTGTTCAAACTCGTTGAGGTTTGAAACAACTTTTTCTCCTTCTACTTCTTTATCTCCACCATTGAACCTACCAATATCAAAGAAGCCCTAGCTGAACCAGATTGGATCGTTGCCATGCAAGAAGAATTGGAACAATTCAAAAGGAATAAAATGTGGCCCTTGGTTCCTAGACCTAAATATAGATCTTTTATTGGCACCAGATAGGTGTTCAGAAACAAACTGGATGACACGGGAGTTATTGTGCGAAACAAATCTAGATTGGTTGTACAAGGATACAATCAACAAGAAGAGATTGTTTATGACGAGACCTTCGCTCCCGTTACTTGTCTTGAAGGTATTGTATTATTAATAGCTTTTGCAGCTCGCAAAAGAATGAAATTATTTTAAATGAATGTTAAGACTGCATTTCTTAACGGTTATTTTAATGATGAAGTTTTTGTAGAGCAACCCCCAGGATTTATGGATAGCAAGTTTCAAAACCACGTTTATAAATTAGATAAAGCCTTATATGGTTTGAAACAAGCTCCCAGTGTAATACTACGGTTTTATGTGTCTTGGGTACTCTATCGAGTGGGGTTTACTCTGTCGAGTAATTAGTTTTTCACGCAAAACAGTAGTCTACCTGTAGGGTACTCGATCGAGTAGGTTGGGTACTCGATCGAGTAGAGGGCACTCGATCGAGTAAGTGTCTTACTCGATCGAGTAAGTGGGTTTACGGGTGATATTTGACGGATTTTGTTAATAATGAGGGAATGATATATAAGGCTTTCGTCACTTTTCTCAAAACACTTTTACAATCTAAAAACCTTCAAGAGAAGATTGGAAGTTACGTTGAATCATCCTCGCCGCATTATTAGCAAATCCCGGAGCTAGAAGTGTCGGATTTTGTCGTTCTTTATACCTTTGTGATCCTTGCGTCGAGGTTAAGCTCTACATATCTTGATTATATCGTTTGGTTAATATTGCTTAAACCCTAATTTGGGGATTTGGGGTTTTTTTTATGATTATATGGTTACGGTAGTGATAATATGTGTGTATGTTTAGGAGGAGGCTTTGTTGAGGAGAGATTCTGAGTCAGGTTTGTGATCGTCTTATTTCATGTTGCTTTCCAGGTAGGGTTTCCCTACTCAGTATTAGTTACATGATGTGTGTGGTGATTGTGCTGTAGATAGTAATTGTTGATTGTTTCAGAAGGTTGTGATATTGTATTGTTGATTGTTTCAGACGGTTGTGATATTGTAATGTTGAATGTTTCAGACGGTTGTTGAGGTTGTGTGGTGATTACTGATTAACTGTCTGTGATCTTCGGGGTGCGTCCCTGGCTGAGTGGAGTCACTTGCGTGAGTGGCTTCACGCCCTTGATTCGCCTTCTGTGGAACCCGCCACAGAAGGGATGTGCACATTAAGGAACATGGGTTTATCGCTCGATGAGATGAGCCGGGCTTAGGTGGGAACGGCTGCGGTCCCCTACAGGCGGTGTGGAGTACCTGTTGCGATGGGTACTCTGGCAGGGCTACACACTTTAGTGTGTAGTCAGTTGTGTGGAGATTGATGATGGAGACTGGGGTTTGATGTGTTGATTGAGCTGCTTTTTATTTGCTTCATATTTGTTTGTATCGTGTAATTAGTACTGACCCCGTTTAATTGTTTTAAAAACTGTGGTGATCCATTCGGGGATGGTGAGCAGTTGTTCAGCAGGTTTGATACGATGCATTTGGGCTAGCTGGATGAGTCATCACTTGCAGTTAGAAGAGTCTTCCACTGTGTCAGATGATGTCCTTTAGTTGTTCAGTTTTATTAGCAGACAGTATTGGTTTGATTGTATTTCATTTAACAGTTTTGGTTTGAGACATGTAATCGCTTAAACTATATTTACTTTTAAAGTATGTTTCTTTATTGTCTTATGATTATCATTGCCTCCGGTAACCGAGATGGTAGCACTTCTATCCCTTAAGTGGTCCTAGTAAGGCACTTGAAGAATAGGGGTGTTACAAAGTGGTATCAGAGCGATGATCCTGAAACCTATAACCAATGAATCTAATGAACCTAGGGAGTCTAACTAAAATGAACTCAGGTAGGAGTTGTAGGAGCTAATGCAAAGACTTGGGAGACGTCCTAAAGTCGCGAACTTGCCCTACAATTTTGAACCGGTCACCATGGGATATGAGTCGGGATCGCTATGTGTTTATCTTGTGAATTGTGTATCTTTGTAGCAAAGTGTGGTATAAATCGGTGGATGTATGTATCTGGAGAATGGGGAATGTGTAGAGAAAGATAATAATAAGGTGATGGTATACATTATTGATTGAAAGCATGATAATTGTTTTACGATATTGCATTATAGAGATACAGAAGAAAGATTGTTTTGTTTGAGTTTTACATAGAATTATGTGTATATATACATGTTGTTGGTTGTCGTTGTACGAGTTTAGATAGCTGAAAGTTTGAGTAAGAGCATGAATAATTGGTGGAAAAAGATGAATAATTGTTGCATGATAATATGATTTCGGATAAAGCATGTGGTATGATGGAAGAGATTTTATAATGTTGTTATGCTAGTAACATGTGAATAGGAGACTTGATGTTATATATTTGTGATTTTGTTTACGTAAAGTTATAGAATAAAAAACATGTAGGTAATACATGCTTGGTAAGTTGAATGATGTATGTACATAATGGATGTTGTTGCTTGGCTTTTGAAGATAGTAACATGTGATTAGGAATACTGGTTTTATGAGTATTGAGTTGTTTTTGCCTACCTTGTTGTTGTTTAAGTTGTTTGGAGGTGAAAATCAAGTAGTTGTGTTTTTCGATTATAGAGAGGTTGTCTTTAAACTGTTATAACATAATATTTATATATGATTTTGATGTGATTCCAATTGGAGGTGATAGCCTGTTCTTTTACGATTCTAACGATAGGTCACACGCCTAAAACGACCAAGAAACGAGTGAGTTATGACCGTTTTACGAAAATTGGACATTGCTGAGAAATGCGTAGGGTACTCGATCGAGTGGCCCTTACTCGATCGAGTGCACCTCTTGTTACTCGATGAAGTAGCCCTTACTCGATCGAGTAGCCCTAGTAATTTGTTATGCGTGTCTCTGACCTTCACCTACTCGATCGAGTAACTCACTCACTCGATCGAGTGGCCGGTACTCGATCTAGTGACCCCTGTTTTGGGTCATATGCTCATCTTTTGACTCTTTGACTATTATGTTTAATTTAAAGGTGTTCCTTTTTGCTTTTTTATGCGTTATTTAACGTATGTGTTGGTCCTGATGCATAAGTTACCCAATCTTATGATGTAAAGAGTGGCACCTGTAGTGAGTGTGAGTTCGGTGGGAGGACATGAGTTATATGTGGTTCCGATAGATAGTGGAGAAAGGAAATTAACTTTGATTACCTGATTGAGGCATGAAGCATGTTTTGTGAGATAAGATGAGTGATATGATTGTGTGTTGAGTAATGTAAAAGTAAGTGAATGTGGGCAAGAGATGATATGAGTTTATGGAACGTGAGAATGAAAAGATTGAAATGAGGGATGCGAATGGTGGTAACTTGAGATTCGTAAGGGATTATGGAGGGAGATGGTTAGGAATTGTGTTGGTTAAGAATATATGTAATGAAAGGTCATTTTAGAGGGATGGAGAAGAGTGGTATATAGTGAACTTAATGGAAATATGTCGCGACGTGAATTTGCAGATTGTGAGTGAGTTTGGGAATTTGTATTATCAAGAGGTGAAACTAATGTGTGATTTCCTTGGGCAATTAACGACTTGAAATGAAATTGTTTGAACAGTGAACGTTGATTTTATGGATAGATTAGTGACAATTGTGAGTTATAGCATAATAAGAGAAGATCCATGGTAAGAAAGAGTGAGATGATATCGACATAAAATAATGGGATTTGAGTTTGGAGCAATGTGAAGGTAACCGAAGCACTAGAGAGTTAGATAGAAGTAATGAAGAGTTGAATTATTAATTAATTTTGTCGAGTGTAAAAGAAAAGAATGAGGGGAGTAAAAACTAGGAACATGTTCATTGAGGTCATGTGATATAGAAGTTCCAGGACGACATGATAATCATGAGTTTCGAGGAATTAAAGAAAGTAAAAGTTGGGTAAATAATTTGCACGATATGAGATCTTGGTGGTGAGTTGAGTGACGATACAATTAAGGATGGTATTGGGAAGAAAGTTGAGGTAAATTTTGTTGGTGGATCTGATGTCATGATTTGGGATGTTAACCAAAGATAGAAAGGAAATCGTGATGTTTAGAGATGAGTGTAAGAGGCTTGATGTCCGAACAATGGTAGTGTTTAGGTGTTGTCACTGGTGGTTAAGAGTGATTATAAATAGGAAAGATGGTCATTCTAAAGAGGTTGATTTTGTAGAGACCTGATTGATGTGTTTGGTTGTGAGAGAGTATAAGATGTGGTTAGATGAGGCGGATGCTAATAGTTGAATGGTAATGGTATGGTTATACTTGGCAGGAGGTGATGGTTATGCGAATGGGGGAATATGTTATGAGGGGCATATGAGTTAAGCTCGAGCGACAGGTAACCTTTTTGAGTGGTAACTTACGTGATCAGAATTGACTAGTTGGATGTGATTATGGGTCTATGATGTGTATAAACGTTTGTGTGAGGTTCTAACCTCACGATAAGTGGTATCGTGTGATAGACATGAAAGATCATAGATCCATGTTAGACTCTCTAATAAAAATTAAATTATCTCATAATTTATCATTTTGGTGATCTATGTAACATGCATGCAAAAATAAAAGCATAAAAATAAAAGTTAAGGAAAAACAATTTCCTTACATTGATTTTTATGGTAATATGGGCACAAACTATATCACCTTTCTAGTTTGTTCTTGAGCTAAATGAAGATGGATGATCCTCCTAGAAAAACCTTCAACAAGAAAGTCTCCTTCAAGTTGCACCCAAGAACTACACCCAAAAATTATCTTACAAGTATTAACTAGATACTTGTAAAATTAACCCTTGATCATATGTAAATAATACTAACAATCTTAGTAATTATTTTATTTTGTTTACTAACTAATCTTAGTAAAAGCTTTTATTATTATATCCCGTTGAGTCCAACCAATTTTGGCGTGTGATAACCGCTTACCACCCGACTTACTCAAGGTAAAAAGAGAACACCTCGCTTGGGCGAGCGTGGCGTCATATTTTGGAATGTTTAGCTGTGACAGAATCCGGGCATCTTACCCAGAATCCGCCCGTCCCGTGGAACTTGAATTCGAGCGTCTTCTGCTCGAATCCGCCCGTCTTCCTGCGGTGATTTGACCCGTCTTTTCTTAATTAAATTACACCCCACCACACATTTAGTGACACATCACCCTTCCTTCCACTTTTATTATAAAACCCACCTCCTTATGACCCCAAAGCATATCCAAATCACTCTTTTACTCCACAAAATCAAAAAGCCCCAATTTTCTTGGGTTTCCAAAGGCAACATTCAATTTACAAGGAGCATCTTTATTCTTTAACAAATCAAAAATCCCAGCTCAATAATCAAAGAATGGCACCAAGGAGATCTTCTTTTAGGAATGGGAGAAGACCAAGGATGAGGGAAAGTTCTTCCACCTCCCATGTCAACACTTTAAGAAGGGAGCATGAAGAAATAGTGGATCTTACAAGACTTGATGACTTCTCAAATGTTGAGTTTATCAATGATGTGCAAAGACTAGTCTTCCACCGGCTTCTAAGTAAGAACATTCTCCCTACTAAGTGTTTATGTCATGATACCTTGAGGAAACTTGGAATTTATCACAAAGTAGAAGCCCTCTTTGAAGTATTTGGACTCTCTACCCTTTTTCACATGCATGAGCAAACTTACCGATCCCTTGTACTTGAGTTTTTGAGCTTTTTGAAGATTACAACCTTGAACAAAACAATTTGCATAGAATTTAGGTTAGAAAATGTTTCAAGGATGATGACCCTGTAGAATTCGCAAATGTGTTTGGACTCGATGTTTCGCCTACCCGAACATCGAAGCCAAAGAAATACAGTGTTGAACCTTTGTGGAGGGCCATGACCGGTCGGCATTTCATACACACCAAGGAATGTCTCGCTTTTCATATTCAAAATCCGATCTTGAGACTTACTTATCGATTCCTCTCGGGCACCCTCTTTGCTCGCCGAGATCCGGCGATCGTGAACCAATTAGACCTTGTGTTTATGGAATCCTACCTCAATATTCAAGGAAGAAGTGTGTCCCACTTCAATGCACCTCTAGTGTTACTCGAGAAATGGGCAAAGTTTAGGAATGGTGATGATGACGGGATGAAACACATTGTGAATGGAGAACTCATTACTAGGCTTGCAAAGCATTTCAATCCGAGGTTCAATGAGAATAATGAGTATGCTCCTCTTTCGGGAAACACGAGGATAAATGAAGACCTTATTCTCATTCATCATCATTGGATAACCCTTGAGGGGGTTGAAAACCGCATCAAGTGGATAACGAAAGGAAGTGATCTGATTTATCTTCCAATGACCGGCCTACCATGGATTTCCCCGAGAAGAGGACCTTTGTCTCCAATACCATCCTACCTCATCCCTCCAAACCCAACCCAACCAAGACAAGCACCACCAGCTCCAAATCAACAACAACAACAAGAGCAACAATCTCAAGATGAGAAGATCAAAGTGCCTCCTTACCCATTTTCTTATCAACCGTATAACCATCCCAACCCCTTCATCCTCCCCCGTGACGACTTTGTCACGAGAATTCTACAAGATTTGCACTACCGCCAATATGAAACCAATGTGGACAATTACTATGCACTCTATCCTCAATACCACGATATGGTTCAAAAGTGAATGATTAGTGAGGAGGGAGCATTTCCCTCATGGGCTCAAATGGACTTACTCTTCCCCAATTCGGAGAGGACAAACGAAGGGGCAAACGGGAGACAAGAGGAGGGAAGCAACAATTCTTGCGGAGGGGACACGGTGGAGCTTGAAAGTGAAGAGGACGAGTTCATGGACCCGAGTATGAGTGATGCATCAAAGGAGATATAGGATAGCGATCTAGAAGGAGATGATGCCGATCTCTACAGGATTACTTCATAGCTAGGTGGAGCGGGCGAGAGGCACCCACCTAAGTTTAAGTGAAGTTTCCTCATCTCCTCTCTTTAATTTTCGAAGTTTCATGAAAAGAAGTTTGTGTTTTGTTAACTTGTATTTTATTAATCTTGATCATTGTTGGAATAGTCCTAGCACCATAGAGGACTAACACCTCGGCCCCATTGAGGTGTTCTCATTTTATTGTTCCCACTTTTAAAAATCCAAAATGACAAAATTAGTTTCATGCATTGCATCGTGTGTGCATGAACTACACCCAACCTTAGGACATTAGCAATAATGTCTAACTCGGTTTGGGGAAGTACATACATACACAACGGGAGGTAATCTAAATTATCCTCTCCGTCATAAACAAAAACCATGCATCATGTAGTGTAGATTAGTGTAGCTTGCATTTAGTGTAGAAATCATGCATCATGTTTGCATAATTTCCCATCATTTTGGCCATTGAGGACAATGCCCATATTAGTGTGGGGATGGGGAATTCTAATCTAAGTTTTATTCAAAAATCCAAAAAAATTGAAAAATTTCGAAAAACCATTAAAATTTGAAAATTGAAAAACCATAAACATGTTCTTTTCCTTTGTAGTGTAGTCATGTATATATTATTGTATATATTGTGTTTGTTCTATCCTTGTTCACATTAATCGAGTACGCCACATCCGAGACATGAGGATAATGAAGACCGCATGGTATGATCTTTCCAATCCCCTTTTTCCTCTTTATGTTAATGACTATGTGGCTTTATTTTGATTGATGCGGTATAACAATATGAACTTAGGACTTGCATTTAGTTTATATGTCATATTAGTTGGTAGAATCACTTGCATTAGGATGTATATAATAGTTGCATCATGGCATATAGTTGCATTTAGATGAAATATTTTGAAAAGTGCCTAATTGAGAACTTTGACAAGAGCAACTAAGCCATTACAAATACTTTTTCAACTTAAGACTTCGCCTACTAGAATGGATGTAAAACACCCTAGATTGTGTCATACTTGTGTCTTTCGACTCATGACCCAAAGCCTAGTCAAGGGTTTGCATGTGAGTCACTTATCCAACCCCGTGATGCGATGTGGACTTGGTTAACTTGTCTAGCTGACCTTGATTGACCTTGTGGTATGGCAACCCAAAAATACTTTCTATCAATAAGTTTGAAGTGCTCATTTCAAAGATTTTGTATGTGGAAACGTTTTATTGCCAAGCAAACCTCAAATGTTATGAAATGTTGAAATGTTGAGAATTTTAGTCGTTTTGATGGAGGCGTACCACTTCGATGTGCTTTGGAGAGGGATCCATTGAATTGGGCCCCCACACGGTTGTGAATTCAACCGCCCAAAGACAGAGTGACTATCACCCCGAAAAGCTATTGTCTAGAGGTTAACCGGTTTCCTAATAAGCGATTGGTGAAACCAAAGGACATTAGCACGGAAGGGACAAACCCCATCTCTAATTTTTGAAATGTGAAAGTTGAATAAGGTCAATTTTTGAATGCTAGTCATATGTACCCTTGTTTACAACGATTTGAGCATTTCATTCCCAAAAAGCCTTTTTGTCAAGCCACTTTGTCGAGCTTGGGACGATCCATGACCTTTACTTTTGTAGAGAACTCGAGACTTGTCATGTCATATGCTACTAGCATCATGGGGATCATCATTCCACGCCATCCAATCGCTCTTGACGAAAGTATTTGGAAATTGAGGACGAAAGTAGTCTAGTTTAACACCATTTGGAGGTGATTTAGTGCCATCCTCTTAGCCTTAGTGATTTGTTGAACTAGTATTTGTGACGGAATATATGCTCTTAAATTTGTTCTCTTTTAGTTGACTCCGCCACTTGATGAGAAAGTGGCTATTCCTTTTGTAGATGCATCCATTATTTGATTTTGTGTGCTTAATGTTTGGATGTGTCGCCATTTTGGCAAGACCCGCCTTGCCTTGCAAGAAGGCATCCTACCTCATGGTTGTCTTGTTGTGAGTTGAAGGGGCGGAGTGAGACCCGCTAATTGTCTCATATCGGCTATGTTATTAGGTTAGTTTAAATAATGGTCCTAGTCTTTGTCACCTCTTTACTCGGGACAAGCAAAGGTTCGGTTTGGGGATATTTGATGTGACCATAATTAGAGCATATTTAGCCCCCGAATTAGCCTTGCTCCCATGCTTTTTAGTGCATATTTGGGTCATTTATTGTCTTTAGTTCTTTGTTTTGCATATTCTTTGAGGTTTTGTGTCCTTGGTAGGAAATGAGTGCAAACCTTGCATTTTCATGGCAAAATGAGACTAAATTGATTGAATCCAATGACCAAGCATCAAGGAGAGACAATATTAGAAGGCCTTTGTACATATTATAGTAGATGGGCAATAATGAGGAAAGGTCCTTGCATCCCCAAGGAAATCCCCAACGATTTTATGAAGAAAAGGGAAGAAAAGAAGAAGAAACAAGTCTGAGCAGCAATCCGTGCGGATTGTCCTGAAGACGCCCGTCCCCAGCACCACAATCCGTGCGTCTTCCATACAAGCCGCCCGGGCAGCAGCTACCAGAAGACGCTTGTCTTCTCCCAAAGACGGTCGGGCAGAGACAATGGAATCTGGCCGTCCCGAGCCTAAGACGCACGGATTCCAAGACAGCGCAAATTCGTTTCTTCAAACTTCAAGAAAGATGCCCATCCTTCAGAAAATACCGGCGTTTCCCTAAGTAGGGACTTAATCGTCATTTAAGCCCTTAATTAACCCTAATGCATCCACCTAGTTTCCACTATAAATACCCCATTAGTCTAATTGGAAGAGCATGTTCTTCTTATCAATTCTTAGAGTAGTTAATATCAATCAAATCTCTCTTTAGTTTTGTAATCAACAATTAATCAAGTTTTAATACAAGTTTTATTTCCTTAATCTCTCTTTGGTTCATCCTTTATTTTGGGTAATTGAAGATTATTTGGGTTATTATTGGGAGATTGACAACCTCTCAATCAAGCATCAAGTACTTCTTTTATTCTTTGCTTTATTATTGGAATCATTAATAGGTATAATTCTCTTAATCCCTTTTTAATTATTGCTAATTACTTTCATTTGTTCATCATGTTTCACTTTGTTGGTATAATTGACAACCTTGCTAGCATGTTCAACATGATAATGAGTGAGTAGTTCCATAGCTAGGGTTAATGGGTAATTAGGGGAAACCAACATGGGGAATGATTCATGCTTAAATTAATATGCTTTCATGGTTTATTTGCTTGCTTGTTTTGATCTCAACTCATGCACATGTTATGTTTAATGAAATGCGAGCCTATGAATCCTTGCATTTTTTACCCATCACCTACCTTTTCAATGAGACTTGTAAGACATAAACCAACTCGAGTCTCATTAGACCATGCATGTTGTTGAGTAAGGAAGACTAAGTCGACTTGTAGGTGTTGTACAATCTAATCGATTCGGCTCCGGGACCCAAACTTTCCTAGGATTGTAAGATATAACCCAACTCAATCCATCACAACAATAATTGCTTGCTTATAATTTGAGAACATGTTTGTATGATCAATTCCCATTAATCCCCTATGACCCCATGATACCCTAGTGCTTTTTATCAATTGTTTACAACCCTTTTTAATTCATCTTGCTTGTTTATTTTCATTGCTATTTAGTTTAGTGACCTTTTACATCAACCCAAATTGTGACACCCCTAAGACACCACTAGTTTCAATAGAAATCTCATTTCAATTCCCGTCCCTTGGGATCCGAGCTTTACTTGGCTCTTTATTAATTGTAGAGTTGTTTGTGAAGCTATAAATTGTGTTTTGGTCTAGGTGCTCCTAACGACAAGTTACCGAAAAGATTTAGTCCGACCACTTTCTATGTCAGTTGTTTATCCAAATATCGAGTAATTGATGTCAAGTTGGATTTAATGTTGATTTGCATGCAAGACGGAAATTAAACATCCATTTACCGAGTTAGGTTTATGGTGCATAACGTGATCCATTTGTCTTAGTAAGGCGTTTTTGCAAATACGATGTAAAAGGGGAGATTTGTCATCTGATCCGTCCTGTATTCGGGTTAACCGAAGTCGGGATCGTCCTAGACAAGTGTTGGAAAGGAAACAGGGTCTGCATCAGGCGGTTTATTGAGGCGCGAGCCATCAAGCGATGCAAGGGACGTCTTCTGACTATTAAGTTTTTTGTAAAATGGTTTGAAAAGAGGGTATTTGAACCCGTCTTGATTTGAAAAGGTCGTTTAGACCGCTTTTGTGTTAATGTGAGGAATGGGACTTGAATAATCATCATTGTATTGACAATATTCGATGTCGGGTTCGGTTTTGCGAGCTTGACATGAATAGTTTTGATAATGATTATGAAATAATTGTTTTAAGTTCATTTGTTTGTAATTAGTTAATTTTTATCATCGTACTCGGGTTGAAAACCGACATGGTATATGGAACCATGGATGACTTTGTATTTGTGACTAATATGTTTGTTTTGAAATGTAAAGAAATGAAATAAAAGGTTTTAAAATACCTTTTAAAATGTAATTAACCAAATATTATCACCGAAACACAGATTAAACCGTCATGCTATGAGAAACCAACATGGTTAAAAATTTACCATGAAAAATGATTTAAAATATTTGAAATGGTAAAAACCGATTGCAAATAAGAAATGAAATAAAAAAAGGAAAGATTAGACCAAACACGGCTGGATTAAAGCCTGAGAGGGCATTGAGGCGCGAGCCTCCTTGTTATAGAAGCAGCCCCTGTCTCCGGCCAAAATCCGGTTTTCGCTGATCTAACCTATACTTGAATCATGTTATGCATGTTTTCGCATGTTATAGTCATAAAACAGAAGAAAAAAATGATAGAAGAGGATCTTTACACCCTCATACTTACATGCTAGGCTTGAGACGAGAAATCGACGAAAATGAATCAACTTGTTTGATCGGAAAACTCGGTTTGAAAACCGTTTTAGCAATGTAAAAAAGTGTTTTGTTAAGTTTAGTGATGGTGTAGTTGGTCGAGATGGTCGGTCAAGTGATTTAATGCATGATAACGGTACCAAACAATGTGTAAGGCTTGTATTTTAAGGGGGAAATGAGGGGGCGGACACTCGCGTAAGGATTATGGTGTGTGAAGGTGGGTATTTATAGAGAAATGGGTGGTTGTGTGCGTTTTGAGCGACGTGGTCGCATGGGCTACTCGAAGAGGCGCGAGCCATTTCGCTGGTCTTCGAGCTGTCTTGTCACTATCACGCAATTGAAACCATGATTTGTTCTATCCTATGTTTTGGATGACATGATTTGTACTTGACAATCAAGCATTCCGGGAATACTTAACATGGAAGTTTTGAGAAGTTTGTTTTTTTGTGTTTAACTCGTTGTTGGAGTCGGGATTTGAATTTTTGAGTCGATTTTTGGTCCGGTGTCAGTTTTGACTCTAGTTAGTGTCATTGCGACCGCGTCGTCGTGCATTAAACACTCCAGGTACTTTTGAAAAGTTTTGAAAATTTTTGTGTTCGAAATCGTTTTAAGTTTTCCGACGTATAATTATACAAAACTGTCGATTAAACGTTGCGATTCCTAAACATGTTGTAGACCGATAATCATCGAGTGTTTGTTAGAGACTCGAGAGATACTGGGTATCTACAAAACCAACACAATACAATGCCAAAGAAACCAGCACGATACCTAAGTCCTTTAACACAAATAAATGTGAACGCATTTGGTTGTTTGGAGCAATAAAAATATCCACCAAGAAAAACGACCGGGCTAATGACACTAAGTTAGACATGATATTTAAATCCTATTAACTACACTCGAAGAGTCGATGTTATTACGACAAATTAAATTGTCATTCGACATCACCTTCCAACAAATGAACCACCCAAATTAGTATTGTTTCTAATGAATTGTCTCCACCTAAGCAAAAGTAGAAGGGGAATACTTGCCTTGCCTTGCCTGGACACCCCCAAACCATTATAGTTCATGCCTTGAAAAATGGGCGCCGGAACGAAACCCCTGAACATGCCCCTGCCACTGTTTTGACATCATGTGAACAACTCTTGGCTAGGGTGCTCAGTCCTGCATCCAAACCGTAAGCACAGTTCATAGAACCCAGATCTAACAAGAGAACACATATAAGATCGAGAAATTAGTTAAATTATTAAAGCAGTCGAAAGTAAAGCTATAAGAGGCATCAAAAGGAAATAATCACTTATTGCGTTTAATTAACCACAAATGAAATGAGCAACTTCTCAACTAATTAGCTTATAGAAGGCAGCTACAATAATCCAAGTGAAATTCTCAACAATTGTCGAAATAATTTTGAATAACAGGCGAAGTAAACCACAATAAACACTGTTACATTTAATCACAACTAAATCCATCAAGATTTGTTTGTAACATCAGTTTCTGCCATATTACCAAGCCTTTCACCCACCTGCACACTCATTTATAAAATCTACATATCGTCACAAAATTGAAAATGGAAAACAAAAGGTCTTGAGTGCAAAGAGGCCCACGTACCATTTTTTATTTTCGGCGAATGTGGCTAGTGACTAAGTCAGTCTAGTGACTCAAAGTCAGTCATATTGGTAATAAGTTTTTAATGGAAAACATTAAATACTTTTTGAAATTCAGAAATACACTTTATCTGAGCCTCCTCCATCTGAGATACATGAGCATAATATTTACTTGATTCTTCTCTGATCTTGTTTAGGTATTCATTAATGAATTCTGAAGTATCCTTCACTTGTTCAATTTTATCATGAAACCTTTGGGAACAAAAAGACGAAAAAATCAAAGTCATTTATAGTCTTCGTTAAGATCATAAAACTGAAAGCGTATATAAATTAGAGAGTTATAGATTCTTGCCAATGTTGAGACAAACCTGGCGAGAATCGTTTCCACCTGATGGGACGCGGGAGGTATTTGAAGATCCTCATTCATTGTAAGTTCTTCTGTGTCCTCATTCACCAGAAACTAATAGAAATAAAAAGAAATGTTCAGTGGCTCTTAACCAATGTGTATAAAAGTTTATGGTGGTCATACTAATTAGGGAAGCTCGAACAGTCATTTATCCATTTTGCCTCTTCAGTTCTTAAACCTTATACATTGGATTCTCTTTCAGAAGAGTAATCATTTACTAATATCAAGGATTAAATGTATACCATGTACAAGTCAACTCTTAGGCATGAAAAATGACTAAGTGGCCATGATCTATTATGAAGCAAAGATAAAGAATATAAAACAATTGTTCACACACACCTCTCAATGCACCGAGGATTGTTAGAAGCTAAAGATGGCATCTTTTCTAATGTAGCATCAGTTTTGTTAGAAGCTAAAGATGACATCACATTTATAATATCCTTTGTGCAAACAGACAACATTATAAAGAGCCTCGGCTTGAGAAATATGTAAGGTCATTGAAGGCATTACTTTTTTCTTTAACTCAGTAATAGCCTATAAGCTAAAACATCAGTGTGAAAGTAACACATCGGCTAGTTTAACAAGAAAACACTAAAGATTTACCTACGCCAAGATTTCCTATTCAGCCAGGGAGAATTATAAAAAAAGAATGCACTGTCCTTACAGAGAAGATACTGAGAAGAATCGGAAGCCTAGGTGCCAGGAATCTTTCCTATGCTGGAAGACTGACTCTAATCAACTCCGTTCTTAACACTCTCTATGCTTATTGGGCAAATATTTTCATTCTTCCAAAGTATGTGATTAGAAGAATAAAAGTTGTTTGTAGAAATTTTTTCTGGGATGGATATGCAGAATACCACAGGGTGCCACTGGTAAAGTGGGACAATGTAACTCTGCCAAAAAATGAAGGAGGTCTTGGGGTTAAAAATGCTGAACTATGGAAAACAACAGACCTGGCATGAATACAAGCCGCCTGCTGATGCTACCTGGACTTGGAAGAATATTTGTAAAGTCAAGGAGATCATGAAAATTGGTTATTCTGATGGAAAATGGGCCCCTGATGCTAGGGGTTATACAGTTAGTAGGGGATATGCCTGGCTGAGACCACACAATACCAAACCTAATTGGTATGGGATTGTTTGGTGCATTTGGAACATCCCAAAACATTCCTTAATCTCGTGACTTATAATGAACAAAGGGATAAACACGAGGGAGAAACTGTTCAGGATTGGGTGCTGCAGTTTTTATAGTTGTTGCACATGTGATACTGCATCAGAAACTCAGGAACATCTGTTCTTTGAGTGTGTGTATAACAAAAGTATTATGATGCAGGTTGGTGCCTGGTGTAGACTTCAAATCCCATCTGCAGGAGGGATAAGTGGTGCAGGTTCAACTGTGCAGAAGAATGTGTATGCTCTAGTGGACACAGAGAAATAATGATAGGATGAATGCAGTGTTGGTTAGTCCAAAACGGGTTGTTCAGTTGATAAAGAAAGATGTGCAATATCGTATCAGGCATAAACAAGATATTCACATGTCAAGTGCAGAGAAGAATTGGATAATGAGTCTAGGAAATGATATGTAAGAGTGGCTCTTTGTGAGCCTCGAACCCAAAACCTTTGTTTTCTAAGCCTTGTAATTATTTCCTTTTGATATATAATATATACATCTCACATTTTACCAAAAAAAAAAAAAAAAATTTCCTACGCCTACTTAGGTTAGAGTTCCAAAAGGATTGGCTCGGGCTTTGGCTTCCCAATCGATGGCACACTGCTTGACAACAAAAATGGTGAAAACTTAATCAAACCGATGCATGCATTGTATAAATAAACGAGGAACAAACAACTATCATTTGTTTTTATTATAGTATTGTTCATCTAAAATGATAGAAGGCTCTACACTCACTCACACCTTTTTTTTTGTTAATTTGTATTGCCTAACTAACAAAGATAGGAAGATAAAACATACATCTATTTATTATGGAAACAGGTAGACACGTTATCAACCTCTACTTTAATAACCAACAAATTTAGCACACCGTCTGGAAGATTTTTGACACATGAAACCTGAATGAGTAACAACTAATCACATAGGTGAAAGAAATATTTTAACGTTAACATAACCACCACAGCAATTAACAAAATTCCCGACGATTTCAAATCATTCAATCTAGGATAAGAATAAATAAAAATGTATTCCGAAGAGGTAAGACTCCAAATATTAAGCATGCTAAACAGACCTCAACCATTGGTAAAAACATTATTTTGCGAGTTTGTCTATATAAGTATTTGTTGTATTTAACAAAAAATGAACCTTGACTCCCAAAACATAAAAATTCATTCCAAATTTGTGATGGCAATGAGTTCGTATAATCGGATTCGAATCTAAGATCCTATACATGAAAGTTCTAATAGAAGTACTGAAAAGCAATGAAACTCTAAATATAAAATAATGATAGTTAACTGAATCTAACAATTCAATTTTGAACAAGAATCTTCCAAATTAAATGATAACCCAACAAAACCTGCAGAAAAAAGTTTCAGAGAAATCTCCCAAAACAACATTCTCAGGGAAAAACATCACCCCTGGTTCTTCAATAAAAAGGTCACAAATCACAATAAACCCTAATTCTCGACAAAAATAATTCAACGTCACCTCCGTCGAAACCGTGTCCTTCGTCGTTGATCCTTGCGCCTCCGCTAGAAGAGTTGAGGCTGTAGCCGTCATTAGAATTAGGGTTCATGGAAAATGGTGGAGATGTATGTATGGTTAAGAAAAAGTTGAGGGAAAAGATAGATAAAATTAAATAAATAAAAAATAGGCCTTACAAATTCTTCAGCGGTACCAGTTTGAGTACCAGAATGTCGGGATTTCTCCAAACCACAACAATTAAAGTAGTGATATTCATGATCACAACATTGTTTTCAACAATCATGGTCTTTGCCTAAAGTTGTCATTTAAATGTGGACACTTTAGTTCTAAAACTGATACTTCAATGGACTTCGAATCCATTCGTTATGGAAAAAAAGGATGATTCTAATCAAAGACATGAAGGTTAGAAAGAAAGAAAAATGGTGAGATGAGAAAAGAGAAGAAGGATAAGGTGATGGTGAGGCCGGGTGAGAGTTTGGGAGGTAAAAATTAATTGAGGTGAGAGACTGATAGTTGGGGAAATAAAATTGGTTATGGTGTTGGTTTGTTATGCTCAAAACGTAACGTTTCTAGGGAAGAGAGGCAAAAGTGGAGCGTGTGAGTACTGTTCATTAGGAACAGTAACATCCCTTACCCACATTTTAGTAAGGAGGATATAATAATAATATTATGTTATGTTTTATGCGTGTTAGATTATGAGACGGTATAATAAATAATAATTATTATAATAATAATAATAATACATAATACACGTATTATATACGCCCACCTACCTAGGGATGGCAACAGGTAGGGTCTGGGTAGGGTCCTATAGGATCCATATCCATATCCATATTATATATGTTGGATCCATATCCGACCCATATCCACAGGGTCCAAAATTTTCAGACCCATATCCAGATCCATAAGATCCACAGGATCTGGGTAGGATATGGGTCTTAAATGAGTCCGATCTTTTTCAAAAATTTTCAATAATTTCCTCATCTTCTAAATGTATTTTCACTATTAAAATTACATAACACGCATTAGAATGTTTAATAGAATTATGGATATTAAATATGTCGATATTTATCATGATAAAGTAACAAATTACCACGTAAATTATTATTTTTACGATGAAAAAGTTATTTCTTGTTTCTCGAATATTTAAATTAGGTTTTAAATTCGTTAATGACTATGAAATAAGAAAACTGACATAAGTAAATTGAATGAAAGATAAGAAAACATGAGTTTTATAAACGTTAATGATTCTTATATATCTAAAAATCTAAAAATAAAACAAAAAGTATGGATTTGGGTAGAATCTGGATCTAAGCGACCAATCCATATCCATATCCACGTAAATTTTTCTAGATTCATATCTGACCCATAGACCATATCCATTGGATCAATAAAAATGAGATCTATATTCGGTCCATCAGGGTCCGATCTAGCGGATATGGGTAGGGTCCTGGATCCACTGCCATCCCCACACCTACCATTCTACCCTTATATATATATATATATATATATATATATATATATATATATATATATATATATATATATATATATATATATATATATATATATATATATATAAAATTGAATCATGTGAGGCACCCTTGTTAGGGTGAGACGGTTGTACCCATCCTAAACCATTGGATTAAAAATTATAAAGTCATCAGATGATGCCACATGTCTCTTACATAATTCTAACTAACCCACCCATTTCCATTTTATTTACTCAACTCATTTACTCTGTCTTCTTTCTCTCTCTTCAACTCCTCTTCAGTGAGCTCCATCTTCAGCTCCGTCTCCATTATCCCTGAGTTGAAGACCGCCATTATCACCGAGCTTTTGCAGCGCCAATATCATTGATCTTTCCACCGCCATTATCAGTGGGCTTTTGTACTGCCATTATCATCCGCAAAATAGGTATTTTTGATCTACTAATTTTACTTTCGATTCATCATGCCTTCATTTCTTATTTTTCACCCTAATTTCAATCAACTAATTGAATTTATAAAATTATCGTTGTTATATTGCAAGTTTTATCATTTTATGCGCATCAGTGAACACAGTAGGAACTCATAAAATCAATTGAAGGCGATTTCTAAGCTTCTTCGTATGTTCCTTTCCCTTTCTTTACTAGATTTTCATTTTCTTGCTTATTTAGTTCAATTTTAAGTTACAAAACTTATTTCATTACTTTCATTCCTGAGTTTTTCTCTTGTTTTCCTATTTTCCTTCACTCGACTTCTATGGATTTCTATGCGTTCCTTTTCTGCTCGATTATGCTTTTAATTGAAGTTTCATTGTTATTGTTCATTATTAGTTATGAGCCTTATGACCGATTTCATGTAACCTAGGTTTGTGACGAACCTCATGTGTACCAAATGTTTCTCATAATACCTATGTTTCTAAGGATACACCTCTCAGTCTGCCTGTTGTTGTTGTTGCTTCATAGTTAATTTTAGAAATTTGCCTCTATTTTGCGAGTTTTAGGATGCTTGAGTACGATATTTTGTCATTAGCTTGTCATTATTTTTCTACGTGTTTCATTTTCGGAGGTTTGAATCAATTTCAGTAGCTACTCTGTCTTTTAAAATGTGTTGTTCCTTGAGTGTTGGGTAGCTACAACAGCTACATCTCATCTGCGTTGATCCATTACTTATGTTTATACTTCGAATGCGCTTGCATTCTTCCACCTAGCATTTTAGTGTTGTTGTATATACCTCGAATGCGCTTGCTAGCTTTTAGTTGTTCTTTGCTTTCGGCTGCTAGCATATTTGGTTTTGTGTGTCCCTGTTTGTCTTCTCTTCTGATATTGTCTTCTCTTATTATAACCCTGTTTGTCTTCTCTTGTTATATTGTCTGTGACCATTTCAATCCAAGTTTCACTAAATCAACCATTGAGGTCCAAGTTTCACAAAATAACCTTCTAGTGTCACAAACTAAGGTCTCTGCTTCACACAAAAAAAAAAAATTAAAAACTTTCATACGTAACCTTCTAGTCCTGGACAAAATGTTTGAGCGTGTTGTATATAAATAATTTAACTATAAAATAACGTGGAAGTTTTATACTCCTTAGGGTAGTCAATTCATTTATATGCACCCGCAATTTGTCAGCTTCTTCACCTAACCATTATATGCACCCTCTGAACCAATTCCCCTCGGTTGAACCCATTCCCCTCGTTTGCTTACTTGCACGGAATTCAGAATTCAGCAGGATGATATGATATTGGCTGATGTTTTTAATACTTTGAGTCTAAAATTATAATTTTCTCTTATGTATTTTGAGTTTTATTGTGTCTAACTAAACGTCTTTTACTAACTTGCTAAAATTTAGGTCCATTCCATTTAAGTGTCAGTTACGTTTCTCTAAACAAACATTTATGGAAAATTGGTGCAAGGGGTGGGTTATGAATATTATAACAGAAGATGAAGCACGATTTGTTGAAAATTATGTAACTGAAAAGCAAACGGCTATGGGTTTTTCATTTGCTCCCTTAAAGGAAGTCAAAGTCAATGGGAGACGCTATCAAGAACAACAAGTTGTTTTCAATAATCAAGATCTAATGAATGAAATCTTCACACGCCTTGATTTTTACCAAGATAAGGCACATATGGCCATCGTTTGTAGAAATTGGTCTCAATTCTTTCTTGTCCACCCAATTGTTATTCATGTTGACATGGCATTCTTGCGTTCTCTAGTCATAAATGATTCCAATGGTGTAAGGACTATTCGTAGGGGTCCTAGAATAGTTTATAAAAGATGCAAATGTTTTATGACGGAGGATAAGACATCCAAATTAATCCTCCATAATCACCAAGCAAAAAATCAAAATCGGAGCCCCAATCTTAACGATCTTAATGATATTGTATTGGGCGAAGTTAAAGAGTTGTTGTGTGCTTTGGCTATGTCATCTGAGGCACGAAACATATCAATTGCCATTACTACAGACTTGCTACTAACTCATGAAAATTTCTCTTTTCTTCATTTCCCTTTTGAGATCGACATATAGCCCATGTTTGCCACACTTTTTGCCAATGTACTCTCTGTGTACTTAGGGCTTCATACGTGAAGGTTTTACAGTTGCCCTTTTCTTAGCCTTTTAGTAGTTATTATGTATAATTATGTACTTCTTTAGTCAACCTTTTGAATAATTGTTGTATAATTATGTAACTCTTGTGGGAACCTTTTGTATAATAATGTAGTTCTTTATTTAACATTTTAGATAACAACATTTATCATGTAATATTCAACTTTGTTTTCAATATTAGCATCAATGTCTTTTCTATGAAATTGTTTACGCGCACTTGGAAACGGTTCCGTCAAATAAGGGAAAGCGTTCCGCCTAATCCAACCCTAAACCCTTTCCCGTCCTAAATAATTCTGTCCTAAATTTTAGGGCACCCGTCCCATATCTTAAACCCCGTCCCCCAAAAAGGGTTCACCCGGCTCCTCTAGGGTTTCTTTTTGTCTTGCTACCGTTCAAATGAGTAGCAAGGGAAAGGGTTTAGGGTTGGATAGGCAGATCTGCGGTAGCGGTCTGCCTAATCCAACCCTAAACCCTTTCCCGTCCCGTTTTAGGATACCCGTCCCCCTACTTTAAATCCCCCCCCCCCAAAAAAAGGGTTCACCCGGCCTCTCAAGGGTGTCTTTCTTTCTTGTTGCCGTTTGAATGAGTAGCAAAGGAAAGGGTTTCGGGTTAGATTAGGCGGGTCCGCGGTTGCGGTCCGCCTAATCCAACCCTAAACCCTATCTCGTCCCGTTTTAGGATACCCGACCCCCTACTTTAAATCCCGTCCCCCAAAAAAGAGTTCACCCGGCCCCTTTAAGGTGCCTTTTTATCTTGCTACCGTTAGAATGAGTAGCAAGGGAAAAAGTTTAGGGTAGGATTAGGCGGATCTGCGGTAGCGGTCCGTCTAATCCAACCCTAAACCCTTTCCTGTCCCGTTTTAGGATACCCGGCCCTTTAGTTTTAATCCCGTCCCCCAAAAAAGGGTTCACCCGGCCCCTCTAGGGTGTCTTTTTATCTTACTGCCATTCGAATGAGTAGCAAGGGAAAGGGTTTAGAGTTGGATTAGGCGGATCCGCGGTAGCGGTCCACCTAATCCAACCCTAAACCCTTTCCCGTCCCGTTTTAGGATACCCGACCCCCTACTTTAAATCCCGTCACCCAAAAAAGGGTTCACCCGGCCCCTCTAGGGTGTCTTTTTTATCTTGCTACCGTTCGAATGAGTAGCAAGGGAAAGGGTTTAGGGTTGGATTAGGCGGATCTGCGGTAGCGGTCCGCCTAATCCAACCCTAAACCCTTTCCCGTCCCATTTTAGGATACCCGGCCCCCTAGTTTTAATCCCGTCCCCTAAAATAGGGTTCACCCGGCCCTTCTAGGGTGTCTTGTTTTCTTGCTGTCATTCGAATGAGTAGCAAGGGAAAGAGTTTAGGGTTGGATTAGGCAGATCCGCGGATTAGTAAGTCTTTGATTTTGGTCTGCTTATATTTCAACTTAAGTTCATTTTTGTCTTTTTTATTCAAAACATTTTTGTCTTTTTAATTCAGTGACTTTTTGTCCTTTTTTTAAGGTTTGCGCTCCAATAGTCTCCGCATGATTCTCACTATTCTTGATTTGTATCGACATAAGAACTCACAATAGCAAATTACAAATCATCCATCCTATGAAAGGCACATCTATTGATTATTCTTGTTTTATAAAACTTGTGGTACGTATATTGTTTCCATTTTGCTTAGGAAAATGTGTGTTATTGTCATTCTACTAGGAATCGACTTTGTGAAAGTAGGACTTTATTTTGTGAATCCAACACTAAAGGTCTTTGAATCTTAGGTTACAAGAAAGCACTCTATCTTTCTATTCTGGAGCTGTTTGTTTAATTAGAAATTATAGGACTTAATTTGTGAATCTTACAATGCAGGGTTGTGAACATTTGAGTTGCCTTTGTGAAAGTAGGCCTTTATTTTGTGAATCCTAAATCTTATTTTGTGAACTTGTGGTGTGAAGTTGTGAAACTAAACTCTACTACTTGGACTGAATTCTTGCTCTTGTAGCTTATTGTCCTTGACCATTTCACTCCAAGTTTCACAATCTAAGATGTATGGTTCACATGAATCCTAGCTAGTGTCTGTGTTGAGAGTCTAGCACCTTACAAATTTCACAAAATAAGTTTTGTTCATACCTATGATAAGAAAGACTAATTTCTCTTTTGTTCATACAGAAAGACAGGCTCATCCTGCTTCTTAAACCAAAGTTCCCAATAGTGACAAGTATTATTTGGACGATGCCCGAAGTGTTTATCCCAAAATCAATTATGAATTTTGATGAAATTGATAATGGCGTCTATTTATTGAACATATTGGAGATTTACAAAGGAAATAAATGTGATTATCCAATACCCATAAATACTGTAAGATTACTTTTTCAACATTTATTCTTTATTTATACATTGATAAACAGAAATTTGTAAACGTTTGCAACACATAATTATTCCGCTTTTTCCATTTATAGGAAGCTCAGCTGAAGCGTTTTGCATTGAGGGTGTGCCATCACATTATTACATGTGATAAAAACTTATTAAGAGATAGAGTGAAAAAAGATGCACTAGAATGGAGTCGTGTACCGCTATAACAACCTTATTCTTTTAATATTATCAAGTTTTTCTTGCGAAACCTTTACATTCTTCAATACTTTAGTTGATTAAATAATCTTATATTTTCGTATTATGGCAGTGGCTCTCGACCACTACCTCACTTTGACCAGTAATTGCTGGATTATGTTTGCAGACCCAAATCGAGGAAAACTAAATTGTAATGATTTTGCTTTGATTTTTAAATTGTTTTTTTTAAAAAAGTTATATTGCAAGAGATAAATCGACTAATTTCATTTCCTCAATAATTAAGTGATGCTATGGTGTCCACTCCGTGGATGGAAGTCACAAGAGATGTTTTGCAGACCCTTGGACCGCGTGGCTTAGTTCTGGACCAGGTAAGTAGTATAAGTATCATTTTCCTTTCCTTTTTCTTCTCATGTTTCATTTTGTTCACTCAATGTCTCTTTTTCCTAACAAATTTTATTTTGTACGTGATTTATATGCATGGAGTTAAGTCCACAATGGGTAGAACAAATGTCCTATACTTGTCAACGACAGTATATGTCAGCTTCAAATCCCTTGGATGTTGATATTTAAGTATTTGCTTTCTTAATATTGCTATGGTTTATGAAATTACACAAACTAGTCCTACTTTTGTCGCATGCAGACTGTTAATCATTAGCGTAACCCAGCTATTTGGGGTCAATACCTGAAGTCTAATTACATTCCATTTGATGGTAGCAATATCCAAAAGGTGAAATATCCCTCTTCTGATATTTATTTTCTTCTTTATTTATTGTCGTTCATGTGTATTGTTGATTGTTTTGTCTTTTACATTTACTATCTCAGGTTTTAATCCCTATGGGTACCGATAAGAGTCAGCATTGGTGGGTTTGCGTTTGCTATTTAAAGCGGAAACTACATTTCATCCTCGACTCAAGCACCGATTTACGTGCGGATCCTGACAACCACACAGCCATAGAGATTGTATGATTTATTCCCAAAATATTGTAGAGTATTTATCTTTAATCTCTTAAAAATATAACCCAAAATATATTTTGATCTTTTATTGCCTTTTTCTTTTCAGTTGTACAATGTTCCATCTGTTCTGGGTGGTTCATCTGCATTTGAATCTTTGCGGTTGATGCACATGAACGGACTTGACAATCTTCAAGTCCCTCAACAAACAACATGATATGTAAGCATGTATCTTCGTTTTTTAGGTTATATTTGTGTTTTTATTCTTTTTTAAGTTGCGCTCATAAATGTGTTTTTTGTGAAGTTTTGATTGTGGAGTTTTTGTGCTGAAGTGGTTGAGTGCGGGACGATGAAATTTTATGGACCAGCAGTGAATATTTTGTGGTAAGTTCATTAGTATACGAAAATTTATGGACCAACGGTGAATATTTTGGTTTTTGCTGGTATAAATTGACGGGTTTTGCCTCCAAGCTTGCCATTACTACATATTAAATATATCAAGCATATCTCTATGAGTCTACGGTGATGTTAGATAACTACTTGATTCATATGCTATCATATGTTGAGCAGGGCCTAGTGTTTTAGATTGGTTTCATTGAGTACGAAAATTTCATATTTGATCCTGTTTTGATCCCCTGTTGCAATAGTCCTTCTCTGACCAAAAGCAAGTACCCAATCCCATAATGCTTTTGTGTCTCATGCGTTCATCAAATCTCAAATGGTTTAGTTTCATTAATTTACGTCACTTTTTGCAGAAATTGCCGGAATATCGAAAGAAGATAATTTTGGAACTTCTTAAATGGGATAAAAATACTAAAACGGTACTCCCCGTCTTAAAATTGATGCAAAGTCCATTTGTTCATAACTTGGGTGAACATTTTGTAAATAAGTTTACTGTTACTTGTTTTTGATGGTATAGTTGTTTCATTGATGACGTGAAAGTCTTTTTGCAAGCAAATGATCTTTCTCAGATGGATATGTGTTCAATGGCGGAGGTCTGTTGCTTCAGCAGACTATATCTTGTGTGGATGTATTCAATATTCCAAATGGTGAAATTCGGCCATATGACCTTGTTTGTTTGTAATGGTACCATGAATTGATTAGTCTTTAATCTTGTATATGATCTCGTGTAACGCTCATTGAAGAGTTGTGTATATGAGTAGCCGAGAATGTAATGCTACAAGAAATTAAAAGTCTACGAAACGATTTCAATCATTCAGGTCCAAGTTTCACAATTTTATGTTCCAGTTTCACAAGATAAGTTCCAGGATTCACAACATTGAGTAAAAGAAACATCTTAAGTGAAGATTAACTATTCATGACCAAGTTTCACAATTTCATGTTCCAGTTTCACATAATAAGTTCCAGGATTCACAAAATTAGAAATAGAAACTTCTTAGGTGAAGATCAACTATTCATGACAAAGTTTTACAATTTCATGTTCCAGTTTCACATAATAAGTTCCAGGATTCGCAAATTAAGAAAAAGAAATTTATTAAATCAAAATATCAACCATTCATGTCCAATTCACAAAATCACCTTCAAGGTTCACACAATAAGGTCTAGGAATCACAAAATCACCAAGTAAAAGAATACTCCTTTGCGAAACAAAACCTACTGCCCAATGTAAAACCAAACTTCTAACCAACTGCTCAAGTTCAAAACCAAAATAAAACTTAGTTAAAACTTGTCTTCTTCAGTCGTCATCTCTATTCTCGTTGCTTAAGAATACTCCTTTACATCATTCTTCATTCTCGGCTTCTTCCTCTTCTTCCCTTCTTCCTCTTCTTCTGATGTGTTTCCCTATGTGAAGAATCAAACCTTGAATTAGATAAATTTTTTTAAAAAAAGTTAGTAGACAAATATTACAAGGACATAACTAATATGAGACCAAAAAAAGAAGTTGCGTTTTCAAGTAATAATAAAATTAAAAGACAAGAGTAGAATAATACATACTTGATTCTCAGGTGGATGCTCTGCAAACTCATTTGGACAATTTCTTTTATCATGGTGTGACATGCGTTTACAATTAGCACACAACCGTTTCGATTTTTTTGCCTTCATAATTGCCTTATTTTTGCTGCTCACCAACCTTTTACCACTACCTTTGTTTTTAAAGACTTTAGGTGGTAAGATCTTGACTTCTTTTGGAGCTTTTCAGTTGAGAAGGACCTCTAATTCTTGTTCTTTGGTCAAAGGCTTTCGGTTTGGCTCCAACTTCTCTCGGAATTATTTAATTAGCTTGGAAAACTCTCTCAGATCCGACTCTTCTTTTCCTTTGAGCATACCAACAGTTGCGTAAATCTCAGACCACGCCCGAGTCATTCCAAATTTACTATTACCAGTAGGAACGCAGTTTTCCAGAAGATTTCCATTCAAATCATAAACCGGGTTTCTGAGTGCATTCATACTCCACCTACGCAAAATGTATTTCTCAGGTATTTCCTTAAACTTTCCCGAGCAAATCCAAATGATGTGGTTGTATAAAATACCTTTTCTTTCAAACAATTTACATGTATAACTGACTGTTAGGTTCATATACCTATTATTAGACATTTCTAATATGTACTAATTAACATTTTAACTAGGTGATTTAAGATCTAGTGCATGCATAACTAAAATAAGAGATAAAAAGAAAAATATATATGTTCCTTACATTATATGTGGTTTGAAATTTTGGGCACAAATAAGGACACCTTCCTTATTTGTTCTTGAGCTTAAATATTATGGATGATCCTCCAAAATCCCATGTATAGAGATTCTCCTCTTGTTTCACCCAAAACAAAACCCTTAAAGCTTATATACTAATTAACTAGATTAATATATAAGATTTCCTTAATAATTGTATTACTACACTAGTAATATTATTATGTGATATTAGAATTTAGATGAACAATAAAGCGAAGTTTCTAAAACTATTTTAGAGAGATAAGATGAGAATTGTGAGGATGTGAATGATAAAAATGATTAAGAGAGAAATGAGAAAAAATTTCTCATAATAAAAGAGGGGATCCGGTTGGGATGGTGTCCCTAAGACAATGCATGGCTTCCTCTTATCTTTTTTCTCTTTTCTAAATACGACGTGTGTAAGGCTAGTGAATTAGAGTAATGATCATGTTTTCCATTCAAAATTAACAAACACAATAAACTCATTTTCCTCTTCAAAAACCGGTACCCTACATAAAATGGACACCATTTTATTTTTGTGATTTTGTCAAATGCAATTTGTTAGGTCATATATCACACACCATGCCCATATCTAATTTTAATGCATATATATACAATAAATATCATTTCCTAATAAATTAATTACATATGACAAATTAGCTAGTAATTTATGATCACAAGTATAAAATGGGTCATATAAATATAATTCACAACATTTTGCAATTATAATTAATCAATCATTCTTAATTTAATTATTTCACAAACAATAATGAATTTTAGTAATAAAATCTTTTAATTACTAAAATAAATCTTATTTAATCAAATTACAATAAGATACAAAAATTCTCACTTACAAAAGAATTGTTCAAATTTAAGGAATTGATTAACTTGTATCGATATACAATTAATTAACTTATCTATTAAGGGAATTGTCCTATAGGTGTGACCTTAAGGGTTTAACTGATCACCACCGTCAAACGACAGTAATGTCAAACTCTAGTTAGCCAATCATTACCGATTAATGTTGATCAGTTGACTATATAATTGAATTATCCCTCGCGTATTCTTATCTTGAGATTTAAACATGTGATCGCACTATTGTTAAGGACACATACTCCAACAATCTCCCACTTGTCTGCAACAAGTGTGCGTCACCAATTCTCTTGTCCTATTACAATCTCCCACTCAATGCAAGGTGTCTTGCAGGTCGTACTTACATTTGATCATATCTTGAGTGGTTTCCTCGATCTAGAGAGTAACTGTCTGACCGGAATTATCTACCATAGATACTTTCCGAGCATGGCCACACATTTTAAGTTCACTACTCCTCGAGTGGCCCTAAGATTTCCAACAACCCTGACAAGAGGGTGGACAATTACTATCGCACTATTCCCTTCGTATAGCCACAGTTCATCATAACCCAAAATATACTCATTTGTCTTCAGTTACGACAGTCGTAGAGTATAAATCAAAGCCAATCAGAAACTTGTGTCAACTTGGGCGAATAGTCTCTAGTCAAAAGAATTGACTCATAAGAATATTATAGTAGCTCTCGCCACGACCAGGCTTTATGAATTTTTTGAACTCTATAAGCGGTCACTGCCCGACATAGTGTCTCATACAGTCTGTCTATGTGATCGACTAGTTATCTCATATGACCATATGGCCCTTGAACTTGCCATCAATCATATCACACTCTTGTCACTTCGAGATGTCACCTCCTATAATTAACTAGGGGCGCATACTATGTCAATCCAGTTCACTTCAATGGGGTTTAATATTATCTCAACAACCCATTTGGATATAACAACGTAATGGATGAGTTTAAAGAAACTCAAACGATAAATGTGATTATCATATATGAATAGTCAATACCTTATTACACCAGTTAAATTGCAATAAAAACTTGGCAAGTGGATATACCATGTATCCATACAGTCCAACTTTATGAATTGCTATTTTCTTCTATTCAATGTTATATCAATTGACATGAATTTATCTACGTGGATGTCTAGTCTTCTTACTAGACTTGGGCTCTTATACTTGAAAGATGCTCCCACTGTTATCATATAACTTGTGATAAAGTCTTTAGTAGAGGGATCTACTCTCACACCTTATGTTGACCATCTTATCACAATATACTTAGATTCTGTTTGTAGAACTTGCCATGGTTGAAACTAAAACATTTTCTAGTCAGTTACTCCTAAGTCAATAAAACCAGCCTAGGATTTCGGCAAATCCTTATAGGTTTGGAAACCAGAGTTTGTGTAACCCTTCAACACACAACTTAGTATGTCATCCAAACTTAAGAACAAATACCCAATTTCCCTCAAGAATTTTAATGGATGTTCATAAAGGCTTTAAAATGACCTTCATTCGAATTAACTTGTTATTGACTTATCATGCTACAAGCATATGATTAATCAGGGCATGTGCATATAATGGCGGAAACATTAGCAATCGATTTTGTCAGATCAACAACTCATTAGGTTCAGAGAATGAATATGACTCTATCATATTAATTCCACTTTCATGAGTATGAATAACCTACTCAACCTTGTTGACATTAAATAGATAAAGAATCTTATCAATACAAGATACTTATCTAAGTGCCAATCTAAAATTCCCTATGTCATAATAAATTTGGAATTTTAGAATGCATAATGTTTTCTTTTATTGAGGATTGAAAACCAAAACACTCCTTTGTAGATGGAAGTGTTAGCATGTCACCCTCAATGAGTAAAATGACATCACTACAAAAAGAATTAAAACAGGCGACTGATTTTGGCGACTGAAATCAGTCGCCAAACGTCAGTCGCGGACCTTAGTTGCCTTTTCTAACTTTGGCGACTAAAGTCGGTCGCCAAATTTGGCGACTGAAAAATCAGTCGCCAAATGACTAAAATGGCCACTGATATGATAGTCGCCAATTTGGCGACTGATTTGAGGTAGTCGCCAAATTGGCGACTGAATTTCAGTCGCTAAATTTGGTATTAGTCGCCAAATTTGGGTGACGTAGCCAGTTTGGCTGAGGAAATTTGGCGACTGAATTTTAGTCGCCATTTTGGCGACTACCATGAATCAGTCGCCAATTTGGCGACTGAATTTCAGTCGCCAAATCCCTTTTCAGTCGCCAAAGCTACTGTATGTTTTGGTGGTTTTTTTCGTTTTCATTGCTAGCCAAATATTTACAACCTGCATACAAACCGATGTTCCACAACACCATACATCCCAAATTTCAACACACACAACACCATACATTTCAACCCAACACCTCCCATTTTCTCAAACTTCATTTCATATATTGAAAATGAAAGTTTTACAAGCTAAGCTATTCTAATGTTCAAGTCTAAAGTTCAAGTTTTACAAGCTTACATGCTAAAATCATCTTACTTGGAAGCCAACACCGGCTCCACTCCCCCCATGTGGACCATGCGGATCATTTGGATCGTAGTTGGGTCTAGGTCCGGGGTTACAACCTTGCCACCAATTCTCAAACATTTCCATTCTTTGCTTCATTTGGCGGAATTCTTCATCATGTTTGGCAAGTTCTTCATCACGTTTGGCATCACGTTCATCACGCTCTCTTATTTGACTTTGAAGTTGACTAATAATTCCCGGTTGATACGTGTTGCTGGGAATTGTTGAAGTCGATCTTCTACGCGTTTTCTCATAGAAAGCAGGTGTTGAACTTCCGGTACCATACACATGCCCTTTCTTGAAGCCATCCGCCAACTCATACCATATGTCATTATCCGGTTTTTCTGGATTGGCTGCTTTTTCTTGTTCAAATGCTTCCTACAATATTAAACAAATGGTTGTAAGTTAATATGGTAACCACCTTATATACGACATTTTAAAAGAGAATAAATTAACAAAAATTAAGTGTTAGGGAAAACTTACATATAATTGCTTGTCTTTTGGCTTAGTCCAACTTATAACCCCTTTGTGGTCAACCCTGGAATGCGTGTCGAAAAAGTTCCGTCCGTCGCAATCGGCTTTGACTTCTTCTTTCCTTTCTGAATGAAAAAAAAACATACATGTTATAAAATCAACAAAAAATCTAACATAAAATAAACATGTTGCATTGAAAACAAAAAAAAAAGTGTGAAATAATAGACAAACTTACAACCAATACTTTATCCCAGAACGACCGTGAACCCGCGTAATGAGTAGGCTCGTTCACGGCGTCTTCCTTTCCTCCTCTTTTGTTGAGGGATGCTTGCTTAGACTTCTTCTGAAAAGCTTCACTTTTGGTATGCTTTATTAAGCTTTCATACTTGTCACCTGCAATTACACATATGAAATCATAACTAATAAGTTACTGATATTATTTATAATATAAGAGAGTATATGCTAATTAATACAAATAACAAAACAAGTTAATTAAATACCTTTCATGTGCTCTGGTTCCTTTGGGCGCCTAATTACCTTCCAGATCACGTCCCGATATCGTCGAGTAACGACGTCATTGTACCTGTTACGGACATTCTGTTCTTGAGACGGTGACCAAGCAAATGATAGCTACAAAAAAAAAGCGACAAAATTTCATATTAGTATAAAATAAAAGTATAACCTTGGTTCTTAAAAAATTTATCAAAATTAATTATTTGGTTTCTAAAACAAAGAATTACGGAAAATATATACCCGAAAGTTATTGAACCACGTCTCTCTTTGTGCATTAGAAGCTTGTGTCCACGATGTAGAAATTGGACCCACGAAATTAGTCTTCGTGCTTTTCGTGACACCTCGTATCACGCAATCGTCCATAAACCTGCATTTATTTTGAACATGTAAAATTACAAACAATTATTATTTTACAAAAAAAAAAAAAAAAATAGTAGACTAATAAAGAATAAAACTTACCATAATCCCGCCGGCTCAAGAATCATCCGATGATCCGAAGTGTACCGTATCGGCACCGTCTTTGGCTCGTCGGTAGCGTCAGTCTCCTCACCGTCACCGTCTGTCTGCATCGGATCCTCCTGCACAAACTCCTCCTCCTCCTCCTCCGGATGCGTACTCTATCCAGAACCTGAGCCGCCTCCACGCTTCCTACCTCGACCTGCTCCAGCCATCGACAGTAATACAAATAAAAATTAACACAAATAATGATAAATGAAAATTATACAGACTTCTAAATTTTAATAATTTACTCTTGAGGAATACAAAATTATACCAATTTCATCATCTTCATCTCCAAACCCCTCGTCCTCATCCTCTTCCTCATCCTCATCATCGTCATCATCATCATCATAATCATCTTCATCTCCAAACCCCTCGTCCTTCCTCCTTTTCTCCTCCTCCCTTCTCCTCCTCACCTCATCTTCCCCCCTCCTCTCCTCCTGTTCTTCCCTTATCTCCTCCTCCTCCTCCTCCTCTGCCTCATCCTCCCCCGGCAATCTCTCTTCCACATCATAATATTCTTCCTCTTCCATGTCTTCACCATCTTTATTCTCATGCTCATAGTTGATTTCATCGGGTGGAGACAAAAGCGTTTCATTTGAAACGTTTTCTTCTTGGAAAAAAGTTGTATCAACTTGTGACCGTGCCTTTGTCTTAAAGATTGCACACCACGCATTTTGATTTCTATCATTTGTTGTGCTTGGATAAGTAGCAAAATACACTTGATGAGCCTGATGTGCAAGTATAAATGGATCATACTTAGAGTATGTTCTAGTACGATTCACTTCTACAAGCTTGTATTGTTCATGTACTCTCATTCCAGCCACAGAATTATCCTTCCAGTCAACCTTGAATAAGACAGTTTTATAAGCTCGGTCACGTCCACTATAACTAATTTCAAAGATATCTTCAACTATACCATAGTATTCGTTGTCATCAAGAGAAGAAATAGTAACCCCCCAATTGCACCTAGCCTTACCTTTACCGTGGTTGAATGTTTGAAAATTAAACCCATTAACCGAGTATCGATTCCACGTTCTTACCATTTTTGAAGGACCAAAAGCCAAACTTCTTATCAAATCATCTTGAATATTCAACTCAATTACATGTTTCTGAAACCATGATGGAAATTGGTCCTCATGTTTGTCCCAAACATCATCCTTACTTATATTAGGATTCCTCTGAATGAAATCATTAACAAACTGTGTTTCGTATGACTCTAAGAGGTCACAATTAGATAGCACGTAAAGGTGGGCACGATTATACTCCTTATTATCCAAATATCTTGTTTGCCCCTTTGATGAACACCCTTCATCATCTTGAGTTTGAAAAAATTCGGGTAAACTTCTGTCTACTTCATCCGGTTTCTCAACATTCAAGTTTTTTACTTTGGTTTCTATATGTTTTTCAAAGTAAAGAGAACAAAAGTTTGCAATCTCTTCCGTTAAATAAGCATTGCATATAGAACCTTCCACCCTAGCTTTATTACCAATTTTTTTTCTGCAAATGATTAAGAAACCTATAAAAGTTAATGATGAGTTTTATTAATAATAAAGTTAACATATAATAAATAGATTAGTTATTATTATTAATTTTAATTTAAAAGTAGCTAGATTATCTTAATTACCTTTCAAATGGATACATCCACCTATATTGGACGGGTCCCCCAACTTTGGCTTCATATGGCAAATGAACCGGTAGATGCTCCATGGAGTTAAAAAATGCAGAAGGAAAGATCATTTCAAGCTTACACAATATCTGTGGTATTTTCTCTTCCAGACGAATCATGTCATCAACACATATTGAAGAGGAAAATAAATCTCGGAAGAATTGACTAATCTCAACAACTGCATTCCAAACGTTTGTCGGCACGAGTTGTTTCAAAGCAACGGCTAATAATCGCTCCATGAATACATGACAATCATGACTTTTCAAGCCTTGCAACTTCAGCTTCTTAAGATCAACACATCGACTAAAATCTGATGCATACCCATCAGGAAACTTCAAATTTTGTAACCACTCACACAATACTTTTCTCTTAGCTTTGTCGAGAGTGAAAATGGATGTTGGCTTAGACCCGTCGCCGCGAATGTGTAATTTGGGACGATGACAAAATTTCTGCAAATCTTTTCTAGAAGCAATGCTATCACATTTTTCACCTTCTACATCCATGATCATGTCAATTAGTTGCTCAAAGAAATTCTTTTCTATGTGCATTACATCCAAATTATGTCTTATCAACATTGTCTTCCAGTAAGGAATGTCCCAAAGAATGCTTCTTTTAAACCAACCGTTTTTCTGCTTTTTCAATTCTTTAAATTCTTCCTCGGTACCATCAATAGGGGATGGTAAATCACATACCGTCTTCCATATCTCATCCCCAGGCACTCGTTTCGGAGGGGCATCAAGCACCTCTTTACCTTTTGTGAAAGCTTTCTTGTTCTTCCTATGTGGATTTCCCTCTCGTAAGAAGCATCTATGACAATCAAACCAGCTTATTTTCTTGCTATTGGGAAGCCAAAATGCTTTACTTTCCTCCATGCAACAAGGACATGCTTTTTGTCCTTGTGTAGACCACCCAGATAGCATACCATAGGCGGGAAAATCATTTATTGTCCACAAAAGGGAAGATTTAAGTTGAAAATTTTGTTTTTTAGACACATCATAAGTTTTCACCCCAACTTCCCACAAATATTTCAACTCCTCCACCAATGGTTGTAAATAAACATCCAAATTACGTTTCGGGCTTTTTGGTCCGGGAACAATAAGTGACAAGAAGATAAATGGTCTTTTCATACATAACCAAGGTGGTAAATTGTATGGTGTGACCATAACGGGCCAACAAGAATACTTCCTCCCAAAATTACCGAAAGGATCAAATCCATCCGTACACAAGCCAAGTAGTACATTGCGGGGTTCCTTGGCAAAATCAGGATACATCTGATCATATCGTTTCCATTCTTCCCCATCACTAGGATGACTCATCTTCCCCGGAGCACGTGGGTTTTCTTTGTGCCATCTCATTTGTTCGGCAATGTTTTTGGTGGCATAGATTCTTTGAAGTCTTGGTGCGAGAGGAAAGTAAAACAATTGGTTACATGCTATTGGTTTCTTACTCTTTTTGGCCCTCTTACTACCGTTGCCTTTTTTCAACACCAAAACTGTATCTCCTTCACTTGTCTCATATCTATCTGCCCCACAATCTTTACATTTGTCAAGCAAAGCATCATCTTTCCAAAATAGCATACATCCTTCAGGACATGCATCAATCTTTTCATGCGGTAACTGAAGACCTTTAACTACTTTCTTGGTAGTTTAGAAACTTCGGGTCATGATATTATCATCGGGGAAAGATTCCTCAAGGAACGAGGCAATACCATCAACAGCAACAAATGGCATATTAAACTCACATTTCAAGGTAATTAGCCTAGAAGCGGCTTGTAACAATGTCATTCTGCTTCCTTCATACAAGGGTTTTTCTGAGGCTTTTAACATGTCAAGAAAGGCTTTTGCTTGTGGGTGTAGCGGTTGGTCTTCAGAAATAGTTGTATGGTCATCACTATTAAAAATAGTGGAATCCATAGCATCAACAACCATCTCTCTATATGGGTTCTCATCATTTTGTATTTGTTGGGTGTGAGCTTGTTTATGAATTGGAGAATATGTTTCTCCATGTGAAATCCAATTGTAATAATTTGGCTTAAACCCGTTTATAATGAGATGTTCTTCTACTACAATGTCAAGCTGGTATTTCAGGTTCTTGCATTTGGCACAAGGGCACCTAAGTTTTTTGTCTACCAAGTCATATTCATCTTGTTGTTTAGCAAATTCAATAAACTCGCTAACACCCTTTATAAATCTAGAGGTAGGACGTCTTTTCTTATTGGAATGGTCTAATCTTCCTTCATACATCCATGAACGTTCCAATCTCTTCATTTTAATCTAAAGAAGACCCCACAATAATTTAAACATTTTTAAAAAATAACAATAATATTACATACAAAATTTAAACATTATACTCCACATTATACAATAAACATATGAAAACAATATATAAATATTGTCAATAAGTAATCCATCTTCGAATGGGGTCCTTATCACTCCAACCTAAACCCGTCAATGTACGTTTCAAGTCACTAGCAAACACACTTGTAATTTATTAATGAGGAAAAAATTCGGCGCAAACAATTCCTTTCAGTTCTCCAAATACACATCTATGTAGAATAACTAATTACTCCACATATACATGTATTCGGAGAACATTAAAGGGATCGCCACCAAACTCATTCCTCATTAATAAATCACAAGTACGTGTTTACTACCTAAATGACTTGAAACATACAAAGACAGTCCCAAAATGGGGACTATTCAAGAATTGCTCCTAATGAGTAATTCTTGAACGGGTACTAAGTCAACATCAAATCAAACAACAACACAATCAAGTACTAAATTAATTAAGTCAATCAATAGCACAATTCAACCACATAATAAAGGTTTCTATCCTAAAGTCCGTAGCATAATTTGAACTAAAATTAGTAAATTTAAAAGGTAACTGGTAAGAGGAGGTTACCTAATCAAGTAAAAGCAAAAATGAAAAGAAAACAAGAAGCAACAGCTACCGCGTACGGTGGTGCCTAGCAGCGCGGTGACAACCCTGAAAGGAGAAAAGAAAAACAAAAAAACAAGGTTATTTAACCTCAATTCATCAATAACATGAATTATCAAACTAAATTTATCAAAATCAAGTCCTAAAGAATGTTCCACTTAGCTAATAGCTAATTTCTCTTAATCCAAAAGACGGTTCCACTTAGCTAATTCCATTAATGCAAAAGACGGTTTCACTTAGCTTCATATTAATAATAATACGACGAATTCACTTAAATTAGTAATAATAATAATAATAATAATATTAATTAAGACGGTTCCACTTAGCTTAATACTAATGATAATGAGACGGTTTCACTTAGCTACCAACACCAAACACCACCTCACGACCCGAACCGCCACCCACCCCACCACGGCCCACCTACGGCCGACCGCCACCCACCGGACCACCCCCACCCATAACCCTAAACCAAGACAAAAACCCCCTTAATCATTCCCTTTTAATTCAAACACAAATTAAACTAAATCTAACTACAAATTAAACTAAATCTAACTACAAATTAATCTAACATACTAACTACAAATAAATCTAACCAACTAACCTCAAATTAATCAAACTAACTACAAATTAATCTAACAAATTAAACTAATTAAACTGAAATTAAACAAAAAAAACTAACCTAATTAAAGAGGGTGGAAGTGGCGGTGGAAATGGCGGTGGAAGTGGCGGTGGAAGTGTAGTTGTGTCGCTCTTCGCTCGTCGTGGGTGTCATCGCTGTTTCGCCTTTTTTTTTTTTTGATTTCGAAAGAGTAAAGTAGGAGAGAGGGGGGTCTGATTTGTATAAAAAAATTTGGCGACTGAAATCTGATTTGGCGACTGAAATTCAGTCGCCAAATTGGCGACTACCCCTAAATCAGTCGCCAAATTTAAAATGTCAGTCGCCAAATTTGATTCCCTTTTTAAAAAAGTCAGTCGCCAGATTGGCGACTGATTTCAGTCGCCAATCTGAAAATCGGTCGCCAAATTGGCGACTAGTTCTATCAGTCGCCAAATTTCGGTCGCCTGTTTTAGTTTTTCTTGTAGTGCATTGACATGGAAGACAATTTCTCCCACTGAACTTCATGTCTAAACGTGGCAATTTTGACTCCCACTCAAATCCATGCATATACATGGTTTCTCGACAACTCGAGTGAAACCATTTTCTTATCACATGATTGAAAAGATCATTGCTATCTTAAGTGTTAATTAAAACCTTGTGCTTATGTCGCACACACACCCCTTTCTAAATACCTATTTAGAAATTGGTTTTAACATCTATAACTTGATCATACACACTATGAGGTGTAGCAATGATATCATGGATCTTAGAATAGTTACATGTTAACTTAGCTTTTGTAGACATCTTTTATGTCTGTCTATGCAACTCTAAACAATTTTATCCTTTTGCACAAATTTCACTTTGGTTCATACGGATCTTATGTAAAATAGAATTGAATTTACTTGATACCACCACTATATAATCTTATTATGTGAAGAACATTTTCTTTTGGTCTTCTCACTAGTCTAAAGATATTCCTAAGAAAGCTTTCTTTTGGTCGCCTCACACGTCATGAGTTTCACTTAAGAACGCTTTCTTTTGGTCTCCTCACTAGTTCCTAACCAGTCGTATGTTTGTTGCCAATTTTCTCCCACTCTATCTTTTGAAAAATACATCTATTTTTCTTGAAAGCTAGCCTTATAAACAACAAACAATTTCAGACTTTGATTGTGAAGGAAGCAAATATCGCATATGATCACCTTAATTGATGACTCTTCCATAAAGACATTGTAATCTATCTTCAAATAGATTAATCCTTATAAGGTAAAGGATTGGACTCATATCCATGTCTTACACAATTTTAGGGTCTTAAGTCCTCCCATAACTTGTATGGAGTCTTATAAGGGGTCACAAGTCATAGTTATAAGTGGTCAAGCCAATTGGTTTATAAAATTTCCCATTTTAGAGTTCAAATAACTCTATTTGACTTTATAATCATTCTATGTTATATCAAATAAGATGTGATATTAAGTCATAAAAGTATAAGTGAGAATCAATTCATTGCTTATGAACTAATTACGATGATCCAATCGTTGTAATTCTTTATGATTATTTAAGTCAACATAATTTATGTTTTGATATTTAAAGGTGTATAATGACAAGTTTTAGAACGGAAAATTTCCATAAACCGAGTGACTTGGGTTGAAAACCAAGTCACCAAAATTCAAATACAACTACTTGTCCTTGAAAATAGAAGGAAATAAACCAATATCCATGTCCAACTAGGAAATTAAAAGAGTTCTAAAACAACAAATTCAAAATAAAACAATAAAAGGAAGACTATCAAAATAAAGGCCAAGCTTTCATAGGTCTTCTACTATGGGCGGCTACTCTAGCTTCCCTCGAAGACCCTCCTTAGGCTTGCTTGTCTTTGCCTTTGTCTTTGCTCGGATGCCCTTAAAAACAAATTAGAAAGGGTAAAAATCACAACTTGTATCCAAATACCAAAGTTGAGATTGAAATCAAAACATAAATGATAGGGAGAAATATATTTATTGTAACACCCTGATTTATTCAGGAGCCTTTAACAAGACATTCCCAAAAATGTAGGACTGTTACCATCTCAGTTTCCCGAGGTAGTGAATAACAAAGTACAACAAACCAAAGTACTTTAGATAAAATTTAGCGATTACATGTTTACTACAAATAAACCAACTAAACTTAATATAAATAAGATATAACTCGCAGCGGAAATAAATAAGTGACTAATAATCTATGTGGTCTAGACTTTTAGGTAGACTGGCCAAGTCCTCACGCATTCCCATAAGCTTCTAAGTCAGCTAATCTTTAGTACCTGTCAAATCTGCTCCCCATTATGGTTCATCACAGGTGTTTACCGAGTACACGTCAACCCAAGGTTGAGTAGGAATAGCCAAACAACTACAATAAATGAATACAAGAACAATATTAAATGCAAATGCAATGTATGCTCATGATCAATCCTCCGACGCTCCCGTTCATCCCGCTAATCCCTGGCCGGGGTAGTCTCATCATCCCAACCGAAGTTGAGGTAGTCTCATCATCCCAGAAACAGGTCCTGTAGAACCAGTCTTGAGGTATCCAATGCAAGTGCTCAAGATATGAAAATGCACTCAAATGCACAACACAATAATCTTACCATCTGAGACACGAAGCTCAGGAATCCAATAATCAAAATAATCATCTCAGTCACGAGCTGAGGTAGTCAATAGTCAAATCATCTCAGTCACAAGCTGAGGTAGTCATAAATCAATCATCTCAATACAATCATACAATAAACGTATTCCATCCATCACAAATTCAATTAATTCAGTAATTCAACCAATACAATCAAATATCATCATTCGAGTAAATATTAAAGTGATTGAGTAGCTATCCTACCTCGATAGAAAATCTGAGTCAAGCAAGCGAAATAATAATCCAAACCCTTCCTTCAACAAATCCGAATAACAAGCATGCAAACCAAGTAATAATAATATTACCGTCTTACAAGGTCGACACCTAAATAAATAAATAATAATAATAATAATAATAATAATAATAATAATAATAATAATAATAATAATAATAATAATAATAATAATAATAATAATAAACAATAATTACATTCTAATAATAATTCAATATATAAACTAATTAATTAATTAAATCCGAGTTAATAACTCACTAACTAATTTTCCCAACTCATTTTAATTAGACTTGATTAATTTCCCGACTCAATGAACAAATAAATTAAACCTAATGTGAACTATCACCCATAAACCCAGAAATCCTCACGACATACCCATACACTAACATACACTAACATACACGCATCCACCGAAACCGAAAACCACAAACCCGCCTTAAACACCATCTACACGTCACCAGCACTACAACCAAACACTCCCACCATCAGCCCTCACTACCGCTTAGACAACCAGTCCTCTGTCACCACCAGCAGCCTCCACCCATGGCCTCACCATGCCGCCCTAGTCACCCTACACCACTATATCAAACACAAACACCCAACACACCCATTCATACACAACCCACGACAAACAACAACCATGAACAGCCCTACCACCAGTGGCCACAACCGCTGCCACCACCGTGGTCCTCATCCCATCCATGATTGACCCACTGGTAACACCAACCCCCAAGGTCAAGGTCAAGCCGCCACCATTGGGTTTTAATCCCTTAACTCCACCCGACATCACAACCCATCGCCTCCTCTGTTTTGCTCACTCCGGCCACCACAACCACCAAGTGGCAGCCTTTCTCCACCCTAACACTTCCCTGACGCCGACTAAAACACCTGGACGCTCGCCACCCTCTGGTTGGTCCCACACGGGCCATACAAAAGAAAATATACAATTTGACATGTACCTGCAAAACCACTCGTCACCACCGACTACCAGCCTTATCTACGCCGACAATGCCACCACTAAGACCCATATACGCCACTCTAGCCCGCCCTTAATTTGTTTGGGTCGAAACAGTATATGGGTCGGGTTCTAAGGGTCTTTATATCGGTCATGTATACAACACATACCCGACTTATGCCCTAATAATTTTTATGATACGGTCGTCGGTCAACAGGTCAACGGGGTGGTCAACGTCAGACTAGGTTGTCGAGTCAATGGCCAAGGTCGGGTCTTGGGTCGACTAAACATATTATTTTAATAATTTAATTATAAGAAAGAGTTTATGAGACGGTTACCTTAAGACGGTTGTAAGATAGATATAAAGCTCCCTTTTCCTTCTTATTTCTATCTCTCACTTTTAGTTGTGATATATGTGAATACAAGTGACAAAAGAATAGTAGAGGGTCATATTATATTTATCTTAATAGGTAGGTGGAGAAACATTCCTTATCTTATTAGGTATTATTATTATTATTATTATTATTATTATTATTATTATTATTATTATTATTATTATTATTATTATTATTATTATTATTATTATTATTATTATTATTATTATTATTATTATTATTATTATTATTATTATTATTATTATTATTATTATTATTATTATTATTATTATTATTATTATTATTATTATTATTATTATTATTATTATTATTATTATCTAATATTAATACCGTATTAATACCATATAAAATAGTTGTTACCTTATTTATCGTATAATACCGTCACCATATATACTTATACTAGTATGCGTCATATGTATACATATCCTCCGTTATATATTATTATGTATTATTTAATTGTTATTTCCCGTCTCATAATTACATGTCTCAATAACTAATAAATAATTAATATAAAATATCCATTTCCAAAAATCACATTTTAATAAAATGATGTTGACCAAACCTTTAACCATCTTCTAAAATATAGGGTATTACATTTATTACCTACAGGAACAATCTTTCCAGCTTTGATATCACCAAGATACTTCGGGCAATTCCTCTTCCAGTGTCCTACACCATTACAATAATGGCATTTGTCCTCAGAAGTAGCACCCCTTTTAGAAGAGCTTTTCTCAATCGCTTTTCTTTTTCCCTTGAAGGGAGTGGCTTTCTTGCCCTTGCTAGCACTTCTCTTAAACTTCCCTTTGCTCTTATTGTTGAAAACGAGCAAATCCTTGGTTGAACTAACATTTAGAACGATGTCCCTCTCGGCTTGCACAAGCAATTTGTGCAATTCATGGAGAAAAGTCTTCATATTTTGCATATTGCAGTTTACCATAAATTGTACATATGCTTTGACTTTGTTTAAGGAATGTAGAACTCGGTCTATAACGAGTTGTTCGGGAATGTCAACCCCTTGGATCTTAAGAGTCTTAACAAGCTCAATCAACTTGAGCACATGAGGGCTAACCTTTTGGCCCTCTTTGATGTTGATTTCGAAAAATGCGGAGGCCGCCTCATATTGGATGATCCTTGGAGCTTGCAAAAACATGGTCACAAGCTTGGTGTAGATCTCATAGGCCGTGCTCATTTTAATAGCACTCCTTTGGAGATCGGGTTCCATTGAGAAAACCAAGACGTTCTTGATTGCGGCCGACTCTTTTAGGTAGGCCCCATAGCTTTCCTTACGGGGGAGGTTGACCTAGTAGTAGGTGTAGCGGGAGCGGCTTCGGTAAGGTAACAAAGCTTGTCGTCACCTTCTGCGGCCAAACGGAGTTGCGCGTCCCAATCGGCGAAGTTAGAACCTTTCTTTTCAAGTTTACATTGATCCATAAAGGATCGGAGCCAAAAAGCATTAGGGAGTGGTGGAGCGTTTGCGCTAGTTGATGCGAATGAATTTGGATTTGTCATTGCTAACTAATCAAATTAACTACAAAATAGAAAGTGAATGAATTATTTATATTTATCGTTTTAATAAAACTTGTAGACATTTTAAACAAGTCTTAGCATTTACATAGTTACCTTTACCCAACTATGATAAATGATTCCGAGATCCGAAATTCATATTAACTTGGATGTGACCCAACGGGCCCTCTACACCTTTACTAATATAACTTGGTGGGTTAACTCTCTTGACCGATTCTACAATTAGAACTCTCGGTCGATGAATTTACGTTATGTTCATCTTTAGCCCGAACCTATTGCGGCTACGGTCGCAAAATACCTTCGTTGAGATTAACCAAACTTTCGAAGTGTAATACCTATTTATTACCCCACTTACCCAACGTCAATTGAAGTACCCCGAAAAATCGTATTGTACCCCTTATGAAATTGAGATTCATAGGCTCCTAGTATTTGGTAAGGCTAAGTCTCAATCTTTTAAAAATAAAGGTCTTGACAATTTATTATGTATCAATTTTAAGTGAGCTAAAAGTCGAATTATCGATAATCATAATTGACACGGTTGAAGACTCAATATAATATGCATGTTTTGTTGTGGCGATTTGGCAATGCATGCAACATATTAAAAGAAATGCAAAGCAAATAATAAATTCCTAGTATGGCCTTCCTAAAATAGAAAATCAAATAATCTATTACAAATTCGGAAACCAACTCCTTTGGTCCCTTGAATCTTCAAGTGGCACGCCTCCCAAGAACACCGTCTTCTTCGGAACGCCTTTTCGAATGGCACCGTCTTGAAGGAATCCGGAATTACAAATAATAATAAAATACATTGCTATTCCTATTATACATTTGTAATATGAAAAACTATTAAAAAAAAAAAAAGTGATACGAGATCACATTAAATTACAACCGAATCAATATCCCCTTACATTACGGGTAATATCGATTAAAACTAAGGCCATACTAAGATAAAATTACATAATTCAAAATTACATAAATAAAATATGTCATTCAACAATGAAATATGCAGCATTATAATATGTATCTAACATGCCAATTATGTGCCAAATCGCCCAATTTAACTTATATCGTACATATAACCCGGTTTTATAGAAATTCACGATTTTTAACTTTTTAAAATCGCAAAGTAATACTAAAATATAATTTTAGTCCAAGTTAATTATCCTAACTCTTTTAGAACTCAAAAATTATTCATTACTCAATTTTTGACAATAATTCAACTTGATATAATATTTATGCTCATTTTGACCCTAAAATCACAACTTTTATGAAATAAATCCAAATTAAATTACAATAATTTTAAATTTCAAATTTTAAATTTTTGAACATTCTGGAATATATCCATGACACTCATAATATAAAAAATCATGGATAAAATTTTCGAATTTTATTTCGAGAAAAATGTAGTTGCGATTTATCGGTTTTATCAAATAAAACATCTAAAGCTTATGAAAATTAATCTAATCAATTTTTCTACTTTAGATCTGATAATTGGGATATAAATTCAACCTAAAATAATTTTCCAATGCAATGTAGTTTGTTTTAGCTATATTTGCTAAAATAGTCACTATTTATGTTATATTTACACTAAAACTTCATAAATCATGCAAAATGAATCAAGTTCATCTTAAATTTCACACATAGTGAATAAAATGTGCATGAGACAACATATTAAAGTTTCATGGCCTGTTTCGAAGTTTAACTAATTTTAACCATTTTACTTCCATTTAATCCATTTTTATCTCATAAAAATCATAAATCGTGCAAAATAAATCAAATTTATAAGAAATTTTACATACAATAAGTAAAATATGCATGTGAGGTCATATAAAAATTTCAAGGTCAGAAACTATGTCTAACTATTTTTAGCATTTTAAATACCATTTTAGTCATTAAAATGTAATAAAATAACTAAAAATCATTAAAATGAACAATAAAATACCATAAATCATCAAAATAACCTAAATATATTTTAGGACTAGAATATATAACATGCAATATTATTTCCTGATATTATCTAATAAATCACAAAATTTTTGTTTAAATTAAGTTACTTATAACTCGAAAAAACTATAAATCTATTATGCATGCAATATCCTATGCTCTGATACCAATTGTTAGGTTCATATACTTACTATTAGACATTTATCATATCTATTAATTAACATTTTATAGGTGATTTAAGATCTAGTGCATGCATAACTAAAATAAGAGATAAAAAGAAAAATAATGTTCCTTACATTATATATGGTTCAAAATTTTGGGCACAAATAAGGACACCTTCCTCTTTTTTATTGAGCTTAAATATTATGGATTATCCTCCAAAATCCCAAGTATAGAGATTCTACTCTTGTTGCACCAAAAAGAAAACCCTTAAAACTTATATACTAATTAAGTAGATTAATATATATGATTTCCTTAATAATTCTAATAATAATTGTATTACTACACTAGTAATATTATTATGTGATATTAGAATTTAGATGAACAATAAAGCAATGTTTCTAAAACTATTTTTGAGAGATGAGATGTGAATTGTGATGATGTGAATGATAAAAATGATTAAGAGAGAAATGAGAACAATTTTCTCAAGATAAGAGAGGGGAGCCGGTTGGGGTGGTGTCCCTAAGCCAATGCATGGCTTCCTCTTTTCTTTTTTCTCTTTTCTAAATATTAGGTGTGTAAAGCTAGTGAATTAGGGTAATGATCATGCTTGCCATTCAAAATTAACACACATAATAAACCCATTTTCCTCTTCAAAAACCTGTACCCTACATAAAATGGACACCATTTTATTTTTGTGATTTTTTCAAATGTAATTTGTTAGGTCATGTGTCACACACCATGCCCATATCTAATTTTAATGCATATATATACAATAAATATCATTTCTTAATAAATTAATTACATATGACAAATTAGCTAGTAATTTATGATCACAATTATAAAATGGGTCATATAAATATAATTCACAATATTTTGCAATTATAATTAATCAATCGTTCTTAATTTAATTGGTTCACAAACAATAATGAATTTTAGTAATAAAATCTTTTAATTACTAAAATAAATCTTATTTAAGCAAATTACAATAAGATACAAAAATTCTCACTCACAAAATAATTGTTCAAATTTAAGGAATTGATTAACTTGTATCGATATACAATTAATCAACTTATCTATTAAGGGAATTGTCCTATAGGTGTGACCTTAAGGGATCAACTGATCACCACCGTCAAACGACAGTAATGTCAAACTCTAGTTAGTCAATCTTTACCGATTAATGTTGATCAGTTGACTATATAACTGAATCATCCCTCACGTATTCTTATCTTGAGATTTAAACATGTGATCGCAATATTGTTGAGGACACGTACTCCAACACTGACATCCATTGTTCTCCTATTGTACTCAACTGCATATCTCTTTCTCTTGTTTGCGTCCTCAATAATTGAAACTTGGAAGTTAGTTACTGGATCTGGTGGGGTGTATCTACAAACACTACACGCATTTACCGAAAACTTAACCTCCTCTTGGAACTCGAAAAACACTTCATGTGTATAGACCTTCATTGCATAGGCCTCCCAGTTTGACCCGAATAGGGTTTCAGGCATTGAGTTGTCGTTCTGTGCTTCATGAAGCTTTAGATTGTGCCTTTGTTGGTCCATGGCACTCTCAAATCTCATCCAAAATTCTACGAGAGTCCCATATTTATTTTCAAATCTCTTGAAGAAGCTATTCGAACTCTCCGATCTTTGTGTGGTTTCTAAAATGTTGCCCATCGGCACATTCTTGAAATAAGCGGGTATCCACTTGTCTCGTTCGGCAAACTTGCCAGTCCACCATTTATTTCCTTCAAACGAGAACTCGATAATGACCTTAGCCCATATCTCTTCAAATTCCTCAGGCTCCAAGTCCTCGCTCCAGATAACATTGTTCAGACGGCTTAAGAAATCAGTCTCTTTGCAAATTGTGCTCCCAAACGTGTCTGTTACTTTCTTCATAATATGCCACATGCAAAAGCAATGTCTTGCTTTTTTTAACACAGCTGCAAGTCACAAAATCACATTATCTATTTTCAAGATCATTTTTTAATAACTAAATTCACAAAACCAGTACCTTAATTCATGAATAAAGTCCCTAGATTCACCAACAAAATAACTAAATGATTTTACAAATTTGAAGGCCACGTTTCACATAATGAGACCCAGGTTTCACAATAGTACCTACTAATTTCAAAACATAACCTGCCATACTGGGAATAAAGTTACAGAGCACCAAATAAATAACTAGATTCACGAATAATGTCCTTAGATTCACCAAATAAATAACTAGTTTCACAAAAGTAAGATATACAAACACACCTGGAACTGTATTTATTATTCCGGGGTCTTGGTCACTGATGATGTAATTTGGTTCTTTGCCACCCATTGTTTTCAGAAATTACTGAACCGCCCAAATAAATGAATCATCGTCTTCATGCTCTAAAAGCATGCATCCAAATGTTATTGACTTTTTATGATTGTCAATGCCAGTGAAAGGCGCGAATTTCGTGTTATATTTGTTAGTTCCATAAGTTGGATCGAATGAAATTGCATCACCAAACAATGCATAACATCTTATGGAAACCGCATTTCTCCAAAAAATCCTTGTCAAAGCATTGTCAGAATCTGTTTCATACGCAAATACCAACCTTTTTGTTTCTCTGAGGGTTTCTAAACGTGACACGAACATTTGTCCATCCTTACGTTAAGTAGACACTTCACATTCCATTGGAAATACTTGAATTGCATAAGGGAAGCTCCCACATTTTTGAAACCCTCTGCTTGCTCCTTTCATAAGTTGTATGTTAAACTATCCCCGACATTCAATCTCGAAGTATGGATAATCAATTGCTTATGATATTCGTTCAGATTACTTATATTTTCTACAAGTTTCTCAAATTCCCTATTTTTCACCAAGATCAGTAGGTGATTGTGACCCTCACGGAATTGTTCAATCTAGTACATGTTTTCATGGAACATGAATTTGATCATCGCTTCACAACCTCACCTTTTAATTTTGGCTATTCTTGTACCTGTTTGCTTATTGGAACTCTCAGCCTCATGTGCACCTCCACCCTTTTTCTCTGATACCACTTGTTAGTTATTAGACCATATTATAATCAATTTATGATAGTAAAATTACTGGCTAATTTTATGTAATGGTCTAATCTACATGCATGCAAAGAATAAGAGTGAAAAGTTCCTTACAATGGTAAGTATATGGTTAAGGGCACCACAAAGAACACCTATCTTTGTAGTTCTTGTGCTAAATTAGAATGGATGATCCTCCTTTAACCTTAGCCCTCAAAGAAGAAAGCCACCTAAGATTGCACCCAAGAATCAACCCAAAACACTACTAAAATTACTAACTAGCTAATAGTAGTAATTAACCTTGTATTATGTAATATTATTACACTAATAATATTAGATAATGTATATTATTATTTGTGAATTTTCTTTTGAATATATGATCAACAATTTGATTAAGTTTTGATGAGGAAAAATGAAGAAAATGGACTCCTTTTCTTCACTCTAATGGACCGGCCAAAATGATGTTTATAGAGAAATTTTTGGTCTAAAAATCATCACATGCAAATGTTTAAGGTGGAGTATATATTGGCAACCCAAATGTAAACAAATGAATGAAACATTTGTTAGTGGGTATAAGCCTAATCACATGATGATCTAACATCATCACATATGGCGGCACACATAAATATTGGGTCCATTTCGACTTCCGACATTTGTCCCACAAATGCTTATAAGTCTTATATTTAATTATCTTATATAATTAAATATCATTTTACCTATTTAATAATTAAATAATACAAATTAACTACTAACTACTTAACCATTAAGTAATTATTGGACCATTTTATTAATATAAAATGTATCTTGTGAACCTTTATTAATTAATTTTACAACCTCTTGTAAATTTAAATAGATAATTACCTGCGCCTCAAAACATATACACATGCCGTATAAATTTAATTAATTAAATATTAATTAATAAATTTTAATAAATATTTACTAATTAATTATCACATAATTAAATAATAAATATTCTTGGCCCGAGTTCGGAACCCGAAATCAAATAATAAACTCACATGACTTATTAAAAGTTAATAAATACAAAGATTTAATTAATTTGTATCTCATACAAATAATTAATTTTTCCATTTGGGCATCATCCTATAGGTGTGACCTAAAGGAATCAGCTGATCACCGCTGTCACACGACAATAATGTCAAACTCTAGTCAGCCAATCATTACCGATTAACGATGACCAGCTGACAAATAAATAATAAGTCCCTTATATTCCTTGTACAAGATTTAATATATAAACGCACTTATTGTCGAGGAAACTACTCTAACAATCTCCCATTTGTCTGACACAAGTGTGCGTTACCAATTCTCTTGTCCAGTAATATCTCCCACTCAATGCAAGATGTCTTTCAGGTTGTTCTTGCACGTGATCATATCATAAAGTGGTTTCCTCGATCCGGAGAATGACTGTCTGACCGGATAATCTACTATAGATCTCATCCGAGCGTGGCCACGCATTTCCAGTCACCTCTCCTCGAGTGGCCTTGAGATAAAATATGACATAAATGGACAATCCTGTTGATCTATTTTCTTCGTTAGATACAGATCACAATGACCCGGTAAATGCTCATCAGCCTCCTTTTATGGCGCGACCTACAACAAAAACCTAAGCCACCAGAAAACCGCACCAACTCAGTCATAAAGTCACCGGTCTAAAGAATTGACTCGAAAGAATAAATAGAAATCCTCGCCCCGACCTAGCAACTAAGGATTCTATAAATGGTCACTGTCCGACAAATCGTCTCACAATCTACCTCGTTAATCGACCAGCCATCTAACAGTCGAACTTGTCATCTATCACCTTACAATCTAGTCACTCCGAGACGTCACCTCATTAAGTAACAAGGGACAAAAATATAATGTTAATCCAGTTCACTTTAATAGGGTTCGACGTTATCACCACAACGTATTTAGACAAAACCAAGTATTTAAATTTAGATATAAAAACTGAATACAACGATAAATATAATTTTCATATATGAAATAATAAATACAATATCTTATTATTATTACATATCGTATAATTTATAATAGTTCCGGCATTCGTCTCAATCCCATAGAAACTACATGACTATCATGTTTAGCTTGAGACAATGACTCGGTTAAAGGATCAGCAAGGTTATTAGGTGTCCCAACCTTACAGACTGTAATTTCCTTCCTTTCAATTAAATCTCTAATTACATGAAATTTTTTAAGTACGTGTCTAGACTTGTTACTAGACTTGGGCTCTTTTGCTTGAAAAATTTCCCCACTGTTATTACAATATAAAGTGATAGGATCTTCGGCGGTCGAAACTACTTTCAGTCCCTCTAAAAATTGCCTAATCCAAACAACTTCCTTCGCAGCTTCAGATGCTGCAATTTACTCAGCTTCCACTGTAGAATCAGCAGTCACAGACTCCTTAAAACTTCTCCAGCAAACCGCTCCTCCGTTCATCAAAAAGACAAAACCAGCCTGGGATTTGAAATCATCCCTATTGGTTTAGAAACTGGCATCCGTATAACCTCTTATACGTAATTCATATTCTCCTCCAAACACTAAGAATGAATCCTTAGTCCTTCTAAAGTACTTCAGAATATTCTTGACGGCTATCCAGTGACTCTCACCTGGATTTTTCTGAAAACGACTCGTCATACTCAAAGCATACGAGACGTCAGGACGAGAACACATCATAGCATACATGATCGATCTAACAGCGGAAGCATAGGGAATCGATTTCATGCGTTCAATATCCTTAGGCTCAGTAGGACACTGTGACTTACTCAAAGTAATCCCACTACCTATACGTAGAAAACCTCTCTTGGAATTTTTCATATTGAATCGGTCAAGAATCTTATCAATATAGGCTTCTTGACTCAAAGCTAATATCCTTTTAGATCTATCCCTATAGCTCTGGATACCCAAGATGCGCTGAGCTTCTCCCAAATCTTTCATTTAGAAGTGATTTCTTAACCACTTTTTGACAGAAGCAAGCATATCTACATAATTCCCAATAAGTAATATGTCGTCCACATATGAAAGAGGAAAACAACTTTACTCCCACTAAACTTCATGTATAAACACGGTTCCTCAACACTTCGAGAAAAACCATTCTGTTTAATAACATGATCAAAACGATGATTCCAAATCCTTGACGCTTGCTTAAGACCATAAATGGATCTCTTAAGTTTTCATACTTTGTTAGGATTTTTAGGATCCACAAAACCTCCAGGTTGTGTCATAAACACTTCCTCTTCCAGATACCCGTTCAGGAAGGCGGTCTTGACATCCATTTGCCATATCTCATAATCATGAAATGTAGCAATCGCTAACATTATCCGAACAGATCTAAGCTTAGCAACTGGTGTAAAAGTTTCATCATAGTGTAAACCATGAACTTGAGTGAAACATTTTGCCACCAATCTAGCTTTGTATACATCCTTATGTCCATCCATGCCGATTTGGATCTTAAATATCCAGTTACACTGAAGAGGTCGAACATCTTTAAGTAAGTCAACCAGGTCCCATACCTGATTATCGTATATGGAATCCATTTCGGATTGCATGGCCTCGAGCCATAGCTTAGAGTCAGAACTAGTAATACCTACTTTGTAGGACTTAGGTTCATCACTTTCCAAAAGTAAAACCTCATAGTCACGATCTTCCTCAATAACACCAAGATATCTATCAGGCTGGCGACTAACCCTCTCTGACCTCCTAGGTTCAGAAGAAACAATAACCAAATCAGATGTAGAAGGAACATCTTCCTATACCGTCACATCAGTTTATGGCTCTTGAACTTCATCAAGTTCAAATTTTCTCCCACTCTGTCTTCTAGAAATAAACTCTTTTTCTAGAAAGACAGCTTCACGAGCCAGAAACCCTTTGTTCTCGTTACTATTGTAGAAGTAATATCCACAAGTTTCCTTTAGGTAGCCTACAAAAATACATTTATCAGAACGAGGTGCAAGCTTATCGCCAGACTTGGTCTTGACATAAGCATCACAATGCAACCCCATACTTTCATGTATCGCAAATTCGGAACCTTCCCTTTCCATATCTTATATGGAGTTTTGTCATTTGCTTTATGTTGGAGCTTGTGTCCTCCACAAATTAGGGTGATAACATTTATAAATCTCTTATAGGTTCATAAGGGTATACTTCGTATTTTACCAGTTGATTAACGATTACCTAATAACGGTTGGCTTGCTAGAAAGTTTGACGTTATTATCATACAGATTGCGGTGATCAACTGGTTCCTAAAAGTCACACCTAAAGGATGTGTTTGAGAGATGTGATTGTATGAAAATATAATCACATTGATGCCTAATATGACTAAACAGTTAGTCAATGTGTTGATGAGACGATTATTTAATGCCGATTAAATAATATTAGCTGAGACGAATTAACTGTCAATTCGTAATTGAATATAATATGTTATATTTAATTAATGTATATAATGTTAGCTTGGACGAATTAATATGTTAATTCATAATTAAATATAATCGGTTATATTTAATTAGCTAATTATAAATATGCGATATTTATAGTTAAAGTATATATTATACGATATTGTCATAGATCGGCATTAATAAATCCACTGCAAGCATTAATAAATCCACAATTTATAAATAATGCATTATCTACATGGTCGATCGACCGGGTGTGTCAGTCGATCGACTGATGTACCTGTTTCGGATTAATGGGCCGAAAAATTTAAAAAGGAAATCTACCCTAATCACTATACTTACACGGTTTATAGGGTGATTAAGAGGTTTTTTTTCTGGCCTAATTTTTCTAACTCAATCTTGCCTCTCATCTAAAAACACAAAAACGGAAAAACCCTAAAATTTTTACAGAAAATTAAGGGATCGATTCTAGCAAGAAGCAAGGGCGTATCTCATATCGTCTTGGGTGCAACTGATAGGTGAATATCATTGCGATATTGTTCTTAGGCCGTTTTTGCTAGGACCGAAGGTTGATTTCTTTATTCTCTACCTTTTTGTTTATGTAATTTATTTTATGACTAGCATTCATCATTATATATTCGTTATAATCCTTAAATTTAAAGGGGTGCATACAGATAAATCCCACAAGTGGTATCAAAGCCAAGGCCACGAATTTTATTTTGATGATTTTCATAAAATTAGATGTAAACAAAATTGGTCTCGAAAAATTAGGGTTTCGACTGTAAAAATCTTTTTGCCGTAGCTGTTTTCGATTCTCGGTGTGGTCGATCGACCAGTACTCATGGTCGACTGACTGCCTCGACTAGTCAGCCGAGTTGTTTTTGTTTTTTTTTTGTTGCTTTGAATTCCATTTTGATTTTTCATATTGTTGTTTTAATCAGTTAAGATAATAATATGATAATTTGTAGATGTTTCGATTTAATAAATCGAGATGTAAATGGAAATCGGTTTTGTCGGATTGATGAATTGTTTTTGCTGTTTTTTGGCATATAACTTAATTTATCAAAAGTTCAAATCAATTATGATAATCGGTTTTATCATGATTTAGATATTCTTTTAACAGGTTAAATTTGAATAATCTAGTTTGAACATGTATTTAGATTAAAAGTTGAATATGCCAATCTTGTTAATACCAACTTTAAACAATTGTCCGCTTTTCCGATCAAAGGGTGCGGTTGTTTTTCAAAAGAAAAATTTGAGTTTTTGTTTTAGGGTTTTTCAGCCGCAAAAGAAAAAAAACAATTTGGGCTGTTTTATTTTTTTCTGCCGGGAAAAGATAGAAAAAAAATTTATGTTTCTATTAATGTTCACGGCTGGGCAGATTTTTTAAAAAAAAAAAATTCTGTTTTTTTTTCATTCGGTTTTAGCTGTAGAACCGAGAAATTTTTTTTTTCGTTGTTTTTGGCCAATTAATTATTGTGAAGCGGTTCATAATTCATAGATACCTAATTATTTTAAAGCAGTTTAAAATATTGATGGATTAAATTCATATTACAAGTTTAATATGAATTAAGATTAAATTTATAGTGAGTAATTGAGGAGTTGTCACTTAATTTAATCAATTAAATAGGTGGTTTGGATAAAATTAATCTACATAATTAAAGAATTATGTCTTGCATGTTTAATTTTTTTAGTTGATGCATTTTATTATAGTTGAATGAATCGTTGAATGGTTTTATTTACGCATTTTTGCAATCGGTTGTAATTTGTAATACCTAGTGTGGCCTTAGTCAAATTATGTTTTCGTAATGATGGGAACATAATTTTTAATGTAATTTGATATCTCGTATCTCCGTTTGGTTTTCTTTATTTATTACGGTTTTGAAATTAGAATGTAAATAGGTTTATTATGTAATTTTAAATTGTAATTTTTTTGAGAAGACTAAAGATGGAGATTGGAGTTCACTCCCGCTACACGGATCAAGATGGAACATCAAGACAAGCTTCTCGGGTCCATGGATGGATTCCAAAGTTGTATTTATGTTCATTTTGATAGGATAGGCCACACTAGGACTTTATTTATTTTTACGTTTTACCGTTCTTATTGCTTTTCATTCACATGCTAGTTAATGCATCATATTCCGCCTAAAGCCAAACCACCTACTAAAATGCATGAAAATTGACACATATAGGTTGTATGTTAGTTTTCATAGACATACAGATGTCACATGTTTATTAAGCCATCACCTTAGTTTATTCATTCATGCATGCTAGATATTAGTTCACTTAAAATGAATTAAAATAAAGTTGATGGGATCTTCCTCTAAAACGGAAATTGAGATTAGTCTTTATAAGGGCAAACAACTATGAATCCCTTCTTCGTCGGTAGGCATAATATGACCCCTTCTACGTTGGGTAAGTAGTTTGTGTTGACTTAGTTTATCTCAACATTATAGTCCGAAGAGTTTCTCGTGATTATGATGGACTAAAGATACAATTTACAGAAATTTATCGACCAAGAATTCTAACAGTAGAATTAGTCAAAAGGTTGGCTTATCAATTTACAGATAATTGAGTCTTGGGATCATTTATATAATTCTTGAGGAAGGCCAATTGTATAAATGCATGAGTCTTCGCGTTATAACAGTATTACATTAGACTTAAATTAAAATCGATGCACATGCTTATTATTTATTCTTCTTTTCGCAGTGTAGAACACGTTTATTTTACTGTTACAACAAATGGCTGGAAATAACGAAATCCCAATGCCAAGTGCCACACTTAGACGCGAGTCCTGGCTGAAAGTTTTTATGGACAACATATATCAGTACACGCGACTGAAGAATGATGGAACCAACTTTGCGGACTGGGAGGCAGCTCTACGGAATGCTGCCATTGCTGACGGTAAGCTCAAGTACTTAACTGAGCCAATACCGGTAAACCCAGGCCCCAATGCGGGAGTTAACGAGTCACTTGCTTATAGTGATTTCGTTATGGAAGCGGGTGCGATAAAGAACGTACTCATCTTTGCAATGGAAACCAATTTGCAGAGACGCTTCATTGCCCAAGGTGCGAACAAGATTTTCACCACGCTCACTAACGAGTTCTCAAAAGCACCGAGAATCGTTACTTATGAGCATACCTGTCGCTTCTTTGATGCGAAACTCCAAAAGGGCCAACCGGTTAGCCCACACATTCTTAACATGATTGAGAATGTCGAGAAATTGGAGGCACTTGATTGTAAAATCAGTGAGAGCATAGTCATTGACCGTATGCTTCATTCTTTTCACGATCGTTTTGCCCTTTTCAGGGCGAACTACTACATGAATGACTTAAAGAAAAGTCCTCATGAGCTACACTCACTTCTCGTACAGACCGAGAAGGATATGAAATTGAGTGGGAGCATGAAGCAGGATGTTCTCACGATTTCCAACAAGGGTAAAGATAAGGGCAAAGCTCCAGGCGACCTAGCTGTAGGTAAGCCAAAATTCAAGAAGCCAGGAAACTGTAAGAGTGGGCCTGGTGAGACTAATGGCTCACAGGGCAAGGCAAAGAGCAAAGGCGGTGACATTGAGTGCCACCATTGTCACAAGACTGGACATTGGAGGAGGAACTGTCCCGTGTACCGTGAGGACATTAAAGCAGGCCGCGTCGTTCCTGTTGGTATGTCATCTTATATTCATATGATTGAGATTAACCATGCAAGTTTCAGAGCTTGGGTACTTGATAGTGGTTGTGGTTCTCATCTGTGTAATCATTTGCAGGGCCTAAGAAACATCAGACCTCTCGGAAAGGGTGATGTGGACCTGTGAGTCGGGAATGGAGCTAGAGTTGCTGTTGTCTCGATGGGAACATATGTAATCCAACTCCCTAGTCGTTTTGAGTTATTTTTAAATAACTGTTACTATGTACCCAGTTTGTCTAAGAACATTATTTCAGTTTCCGTACTTGATAAAGACGGATTTTCATTTTTAATAAAGGATAATAGCTGTATTTTCTCTTTCAATGAAATGATTTATGGCAAAGTAGTTTCCATGAATGGAATTTACATCTTAGATCAAACCACGGAGGTATTACATGTGAATAATAAGAAATTAAAGGTTGGTGACAAAGATCAAACCTATCTATGGCATTGTCGAATGGGACACATAAATGAGAAACTTGTAAAAAAACTCGTCGATAATGGGACTATTCCCGCATTTGATTTTTCTACATATGGCACGTGTGAATCATGTCTCATTGGCAAAATGACTCGAATTTCCTTCAAAGGTGTTGGAATGCGCGCTAGTGACCTATTAGGACTCATACATACTGATGTTTGTAGACCTATGTCAATTACCGCTAGAGATGGATATAGATATTTTATCACTTTCACGGACGATTTGAGTAGATACGGATATGTCTACTTAATGAAGCATAAAAGTGAGTCGTTTGAGAAATTCAAGGAATACCAGAATAGGGATGGAAACCAACTGGGTAGAAAGGTTAAAGCACTCCGTTCAGATCGGGGTGGCGAATATCTTTCAAATGAGTTTGATCAACACCTTAAAGACTGTGGAATCGTTCTACAGTTAACTCCACCTGGAACACCTCAATTAAATGGTATGTCCGAACGGAGAAATCGAACCTTACATGATATGGTTCGATCCATGATGAGTCACACGGGAGTGCCTGATTTATTATGGGGTTTTGCTCTTTTGTCAGCTGCTCTTATACTTAACCGAAGTCTGACTAAAGCTGTCGACAAGACTCCATATGAAATATGGAATGGAACGGTCCCTAACTTGTCCTTTATTCGGGTTTGGGGCTACGAGGCTTATGTCAAGTGGAGACACGAGGATAAGCTCGGCCCGTGATCGGTCAAGACATACTTTATAGGTTATCCAAAAGGAACTTTTGGTCATTACTTCTATTCGCCTACCGAACATTGAGTTTTTGTTGCGGCTAGTGCGACGTTCTTAGATAAAGAATTTCTCGAGAACAAGACAAGTAATAGAACCATCGAGCTTTCGGATATTCCAGAACCAACAACCGAGGAACAGATAGAGGAAGTTGTTCCTCTAACAGAAGATACGGTTAACATTCCTGAGGAACCTAGGAGGTCGGGTAGAGTCTCTAATCCTCCGGACAAATACATTGGTATGGTCGAGGAGAATGACGTTTTGCTCCGAGAGAGTAATGAACCCGCTATCTATAAAGGTTATATGGCCTATTCCGACTCAAAGCTATGGCTCGAAGCCATGCAATCCGAGATGGACTCTATGTTTGAGAATGACGTATGGGATCTTGTTGATTTACCTAATAAGGTAAAACCTCTACAGTGCAAATGGCTTTACAAAATAAAGCATTCTGTAGACGCGCAATCAGATACCTATAAGGCACGACTAGTGGCAAAAGGTTTCACTCAAGTGCACGGATTGCATTATTATGAGATTTTTGCACCTGTAGTCATGCTACGTTCCATTCGGATAATCTTAGCGATTGCCGCATTTCATGACTATGAAATTTGGCAAATGGATGTGAAAACCGCCTTCTTAAACGATTATTTGGAGGAAGAGTTGTACGTGGTACAACCCGAAGGTTTCATAGATCCAGAACATCCTAAGAAAGTATGCAAGCTTAAGCGCTCCATTTATGGACTTAAGCAAGCTTCTCGGAGTTGGAATCATCGTTTCGACCAGGTGATAAAAGAGTATGGTGGCACTCGATCGGTCGAGGAACCATGCTTATATATCAAGTCGAGTGGGAGCAAGATTGTATTCTTGATATTGTATGTCGATGACATACTCTTGATTAGGAATGACATTCCTCTCCTATCTTCGGTTAAAGAATGGTTGAAGAACCATTTCCAGATGAAAGATCTGGGTGAGGCACAACGCATTTTTGGAATCCGTATCTACCGAGATAGATCACGACGGACGTTATCACTTAGTCATGAGTCTTATTTGGATAAGATTATTAAAAAGTTCAGCATGACCAACTCCAAGAAGGGGAACCTTCCAATGACGTCTGGGATGTAGTTGAGCAAGTCTCAGTCACCCACGACGCCTGAAGGGATTGAGCGCATGAGTCGTGTTCCTTATGCATCTGCAATAGGATCAATCATGTATGCCATGATATGCACACGTCTAGACGTGGCATATGCATTGAGTATGACGAGTCGGTACCAAAAGAATCCAGGTGAAACACACCGGATAGCTGTTAAAAATATCCTCAAGTACCTACGGAGGACTAAGCATAGGGTATTGACTTATGGAGGCGATACTAAGCTATGCGCAATCGGTTACGTAGATGCTAGCTTCCAAACGGATCGAGATGATTCAAAATCTCAGTCCGGGTTCGTCTTCACTCTTAATGGTGCTGCGGTCAGCTGGAAGAGTTCCAAACAGAGTGTTGTAGCAGATTCTACCACTGAATCCGAGTACTATGCCGCTTCGGAAGCAGCTAAGGAAGCGATATGGATGCGTCAATTCTTACAAGGACTTACGATAGTTCCTAGTTCGAATGACCCGATCACCATCTATTGTGACAATAGAGGTGCCATCTTCTAGGCTAAGGAGCCAAAGTCTAGCAATAAATCTAGACATGTACATCGGAAAGCTCACCTGATCTGTGATTACGTGGAGCAAGAAGAGATAGTGATTGACAAGATAGCTTCGGATGATAACATCGCGGACCCTCTCACTAAGCCGTTGAATTTTGACAAGCATGAAGGGCACGTTATTTCCATGGGAATTAAACGTGTTCCTGAGTTGTAGTAGTTGATTATGAATTTGATACATTATCTTTTTCATATACTATTTATAACTTCATCGTTTTAATATAATATTTTGTTTTTCATGTGGATTGTACTGACATCATTGAACGCCACAAAGTGAACTGAATTACATTATATTTTCTTTGGTCCATAATCACCTTAATGAGCTGATAACTCTGGCTATTATATTGTGCAGTCGATTGATGGTGGGTTCAATGAGCCATAAGTCAAACGGTTGACTGATCGATCATAGATACGAGATTATAACGATCCCTCGTAGGACAAATTTTTGTGACAACGTAATGGAGTACTAAATGTTTAAAAACATTCGGTGTCAGGTCGTGGATAGGACATCCATTGTGTTCATATACTAGCATTCATCATTATATATTCGTTATAATCCTTAAAGTTAAAGGGATGCATACAGATAAATCCCACCCTTTAGTGGGACTTTGATTAAGTGAGCGTAGAGCAGATAAAATGGCAAACCCCCAAAATGACTTAGGTAACTCAGTTTGACTCATCATTGATCTGACCATATCTAATAAAGTTTGATTCCTCCTTTTAGCCACACCATTCAGATGTGGTGTGCCAGGAGGAGTTAACTGAGATACAATACCCCAGTCTTTAAGGTGATCTCTAAATTCATTGCTTAAATATTCCCCACCACGATCTGATCGTAATGTTTTAATCTTCTTATTTAATTGGTTTTCTACTTTATTCTGAAACTCTTTGAACTTGTCAAAAGCTTCACTTTTATACCTCATTAAGTAGACATACCCATATCTACTCATGTCATCGGTGAAAGTAATGAAATAGTCATAATTACCTCTAGCAGTGATAGTCATTGGACCACATACATCGGTGTGTATCAAACCCAACAACTCACTAGCTCCAGATCCTTTTCCTAGAAAAGGTGCACGAGTCATCTTGCCAAGAAGACAATATTCGCATATGCCAAATGATTCAAAATCAAATGGTTTAATTATACCAGTCAACACTAGTCTTTTAATGTGTTTCTCGTTGATATGTCCTAATCGACAATGCCATAAATAAGATAGATCGGGATCACCTGTTTTGACTCTTTTATTATCTAAATGATAAACATCGTTGCAAGTGTCTAGAATATAAATACCATTGATTGAAATAGCTTTGGCTATATACAATCACATTAAGGGAAAAAGTACAACAGTTGTCTTTGATTACAAAATCAAAACCTTATGTAGCTAACACATATACTGATATTATATTTCTAGACAATGTTGGCACAAAATAACAATTGTTTAGAAACAACTGCAAACCCAAAGCTAAATTAAGTACAGAGGTTCCTACTGAAACGGCGGCTACTTTAGATCCGTTACCCATTCCGAGATCAACATCACCCTTATTTAGCTTCCTTACGCTTTTTAGGCACTGCAAGTGATTACACAAATGAGAACCACAACCAGTTTCTAATACCCAAGTTGTATTTGAAGCGTAATTTATGTGTGTCATAAAAGATTGGGTTGAGAAATTACATGTTGGATTCAGAATGCCAGGTTTGATGTCATCCATGTATTTGGAGCAATCACGCCTCCAATGTCCCATGTTATTACGATAATTACAAGTGTCTTTCAGAGGATTACCCTTCTTAGGTTTAGGCTTGGTAGAGCTATTCGCAATAGCTTTACCTTTACCCTCTACCTGTACGGGCTTCTTACTTGCATTCCTCTTAAACTTCTTCTTCCCTTTCACGTTAATCGCAAGTACATCCCTCCTCGTACTCCCACTCAATCCCATGTCCTTCTCTGATTGCACAAGCAGAAAATGGAGCTCATGTAAACTATTCGTCATGTTTGTCATATTATAATTTACCCTAAATTGGGTAAATCCTTTGACATGTGAAACAGAGTGGAGTACTCGGTCTACCACAAGTTCATCAGGGATCTTGCAGCCCAACCCATCTAGAGTTTCTACGTACTCAATCATTTTAAGTACGTGTGAACTCACGGGTTGTCCATCTTTGAGGTTAGCCTCAAAGAAACGGACTACGGTGTCAAATTGGATTATCCTCGGGGCTTGAGAAAACATGGTAGAAAGCCTCGAGAACACCTCATGAGCATTGCGGAATTTGACTCATTGCCCTTGTAAGGGAGGATCCATTACAAAAATCAAAACATTTTTTATGGCAGCATATTCTCTTTGATATTCATTAAAAGCCTCCCTTACATCGACAGTGGCCCTAGTACTAGGCAAAGGGGGAGAGGGATCGACTAGGTAGTGTAATTTGCCATCACCTGCGGCAGCTAATCGAAGTTGTTCTTCCCAATCTTTAAAATTACTACCGTCGGCTTTTAAAACATATTTGTCCATAAAAGAACGAAGCCATGAATCTTTAGATATTGAGACGGTTTGACTAGAAGAAGCCATCGTGATTACTACAAAAGGAAATGAAAGGAAAATTAACATTTATCGTTTAAACATTTTACTTGTAAAACTATTTTATCAAGTTCCCATTTATATTGTGATCTTCCACTGAATTATATAAATGATTCCAAGATCCATCTTTATATAAACACGCGCACAGTGGACCGATTCAACCCATATCTATATAAATTTGGTGAGTCAACGACTTTGACTGATTCTACTATTTGAACTCTTGGTCGACGGATTTTCTTAAAATATATCTTTTAGCCCTAGAATTAAATATGGGCACGGTGGACCGATTCAACCCATATTAATCCCGTTGAGTCCGACCAATTTTCACGCGTAATGACTCTTATTACCCTACTTACCCAACGTAAAAAGAGTGTACCTCGGTAATCGGAACCTACCTCTAATGAAGAAGAGATTCATAGGTGCTATTATTGGGTAAGGCTAATCTCAATTTTCATTTGAAAGTGAGAGATCTTATCAATTAAATTGTCTATCACTTTTAAGTGAACAAAATTGGTGAATGCTAGACAACTAAATCGATAACAACAACAAAAATAAAACATGTATTGACGATTTGGCATGGATGCATAAAAATTAAAACAATCAAGCCCTAATATGGCCACCTATTTAATCTAATTAACTAAAAAAAATTACACTTCGGAAACCAACTCCTTGGTCCCTTGAGTCTTCAATAATATGGCCTCCTTCTTTAGGATTTCAGAACGCCTTTCCGAAAACACAGTCCTTATGAAAACTCCGTCTTTAGATGCTTCATTTAACTACTAATAATTAAATTACATAGCAATTTCTTATTATACAATTTGTAATAAAAATAAAACTATTAATTAATTACAAATTGGGCGATGCGAAATCGCAATTAATTACAAAACAAGTCGATATTCCCTTACATTACGAAAAATACCAACTTCTACCTATGGCCATATTAGGTGAAATTACATGATTCAAGTACTAGAAACCACTCATATATATGAATAATAATGCATTATGTAAAAATGTCATGCCAAATCGTCTAACTTACCAACAACTATCATTTGAGCTTGCTTTGACGTAATTTTTACCATTAAAAAATCCATAATTAATTATTAAAACAATTTTAAGATTAACTTATCATACTAATCTGGTCTAAAATCAAAATAATTATTTCCACTAATTATCTTGAAATAATATGGGTTTTAAAACAAACTTTTTAACAAAATAACATAATAATTCATAATTATCATGGAAAAATTCCATTTAATTAAAATATTTATGGAAAAATAAATTTTAAAGTTTTGTACATTCTGGTCTTTCACTAAAATGGCATGCATGTGAAAAATTTTTTGGTTTTGAAATTTATTTAAAACAATTTTACAATTTTCTCGGTAAAACGGCAAATTTTACGATTTAATTCTACATTAAATCATAAAAATTGAAACGGCTTCAAAATAAAATTTTCTACACTTTGGAACAATTTCCCGGACCTAAAAATCCAAAAATTTCGAGCCCAAAAATTAAATAAATATTGATTTGTAAAATAACCAATATTTACCAACTTTTATCAAATAAAAATCCATAAACTACCTAAATTAATCACATTAATTTAAAATTTCTATTTCTCATAAATAGATCATGCATGTAGTTATTTCTAAATAAATATGCATAGAATTAACATGCAACATAATTTAATTAACTCTTAATTAATTTTAGTGCATTTTTACTCAATTTTATGCCATTTTAAGTCATAAAAAGTGATTAAATATTAAAAAAATTAAATTTTCAACCCATATCATTTTAAGACCATATTATATACATGCAAGACTATATTTTGTGATAAAACTAATTTTAACAACAAAATATCAAATTTTATTAATTTATGTCATAAATTCATAAAATCGTCTTATAACTACATGCATGTATGTAACAATGCTCTGATACCACTTGTTAGTTATTAGACCATATTATACTCATTTTATGACGGTAAAATTACTGGCTAATTTTATGTAATGGTCTAATCTACATGCATGCAAAGAATAAGAGTGAAAAGTTCCTTACAATGGTAAGTATATGGTTAAGGGCACCACAAAGATCACCTATCTTTGTATTTCTTGTGCTAAAATAGAATGGATGATCCTCCTTTAACCTTAGCCCTAAAAGAAGAAAGCCACCTAAGATTGCACCCAAGAATCAACCCAAAACACAACTAAAATTACTAACTATTTAATAGTAGTAATTAACCTTGTATTATGTAATATTATTACACTAATAATATTAGATAATATATATTATTATTTGTGAATTTTATTTTGAATATATGATCAAGTTTTGATGAGGAAAAATGAAGAAAATGGACTCCTTTCCTTCACTCTAATGGACCGGCCAAAATGATGTTTATAGAGAATTTTTGGTCTAAAAATCATCACATGCAAATGTTTAAGGTGGATTATATATAGGCAACCCAAATGTAAACAAATGAATGAAACATTTGTTAGTGGGTATAAGCCTAATCACATGATGATCTAACATCATGACATGTGGCGGCACACATAAATATTGGGTCCATTTCGACTTCCGACATTTGTGCCCCAAATGCTTATAAGTCTTATATTTAATTATCTTACGTAATTAAATATTAATTTAATTATTTAACAATTAAATAATACAAATTAACTAATAACCACTTAACCATTTAGTAATTATTGGACCATTTTATTAATATAAAATGTATCTTGTGAACCTTTATTAGCTAATTTTACAACCTCTTGTAAATTTAAATAGCTAATTACCTCCGCCTCAAAACATATACACATGCCGTATAAATTTAATTAATTAACTATTAATAAATAAATTCGAATAAATATTTATTAATTAATTATCACATAATTAAATAATAAATCCTCTTGGCCCGAGTTCGTAACCCGTAATCAAATAATAAACTCACACGACTTATTAAAAGTCAATAAATACAAGGATTTAATTAATTTGTATCTCATACAAATAATTATTTTTTCCTTTTGGGTATTATCCTATAGGTGTGACCTAAAGGGATCAGCTGATCACCGCCGTCACACGACAGTAATGTCAAACTCTAGTCAGCCAATCATTACCGATTAACGATGACCAGCTGACAAATAAATAATAAGTCCCTTATATTCTTTGTACAAGATTTAATATGTAAACGCACTTATTGTGGAGGACACTACTCCAACATTTTCATACCGATTTTACCAGCTATTTTTCTATTTCCATTTATTTCAACAACTTTTGTTTTGTCACCAGTTTCAACGGTTGTTTTTTTTGCACCAGCTTGGGGAGGACGTCTTTTCCTCTTATTAAAACCTTCATGATGGCAAACCATGCATTTTGTTTGAATAATACCATCTTTAAACCTCTTAGTTGAAGACTTCCTTGCTTCAAACCCACAAGCAATAGCATAAATTTTATAGAACATCATTGTTGACTCTAAGTCCACAAATGTTTTGCCAACCACGGGTGTAAATTTTTCATCAATCATACTTATCCATTGCTCACTGCCATCTGGTGTGTAAGTTACCAAAGTAGTAGGTGTGGAAGTAGATGGCATTGTAGGGGTTGTTAAGACAACAGTAGAACCCTCACCATCCTGACCAGAACCAACATTTGAGCAAGGAACCTCACCATAACTGACACGAGGCATCACACTACCCTATGTGCTGTTGTTGACATTTGAATCAACACCTAAGAAAATAAAATGTTCATAAAGTCACATCTCACATTCACTAATCATGTTACGGCTTAACAACAATTCAAACATTTAACAAAAATTTAACCAACAGAGACAGTGTTACCAGGTCCACAAAAGAGGCTGTAAAATTCACAAAACAAGGCCTAAGATTCACTAAATAAGGTCCGAGATTCACAAATGAAGGAAGAGAGCAAAATAGGTGATTCACAAATCAAGTCTCGGAATATTATCTTCAAGTTACACAAATTAAGCCTTAAGATTCAAAAAACAAGGTCTGAGAATCACAAATAAAGAAAAAGAGCAAAATAGGTTATTCCTAAATGGTTCACAAAACAAGTTCTAGGATTAACAAACACAAGGACTGAGATTCACAAGTTCACTTTTTGGTTCAGATTATTAGTTCAGTTTTAATCTTATCCGGGTTGTATGTATTAGTTATTAAGTGTCAATAATCATCAGGCGTTGCTGCTTGTTATTTTAATTTAGCTTCGTAAACTTGTTATTGTCAATTACGTTTGTTCTCTATCTAAAATAATCATGTCACGGGTTAACAACAATTCAAACGTTTAACAACAACTTAACAATAGAGTCAGTGTTACCAGGTCCACAAAAGAAGCTGTAAAATTCACAAAACAAGGCCTAAGATTCACTAAATAAGGTCTGAGATTCACAAATAAATAAAAAGATTTTTGGTTCAGATTATTAGTTCACTTTTAATATTGATTTTTGGTTCAGATTATAAGTTCACTTTTAAACTTTTAATCTTAGGCCAGGTTGTATGTATCAAGATATATGTTAATAACACTTCCATTCCCAAAAACTATTAATATCTAGGACATTGAACAATCAGCTGTGCCAAATTCAAGGCCTATATATTTCTAATTTCTGAAACATAGTATATCACAATAACCTCCCTTCTCTCTTCTGTAAAATGTTCAAAAATACCTATTGTACACATTGTCTCATTTATTTGTATTCCCCTATACTTGTGTTTTGGCAAATGTTCCAGGTAATATGGATCAAGGGCGGTATGTCTGTCGCGACCTCTCTAAATTGGCAGATTGTTTAATGAGACAAGGTTACTATATAGAGTCTTTGGTGCCTTTTATGAGAGTAGTACTAATTCAATTTCGCTCAGATGAAGCTAGCTGCAAACAGGCTTTTAAGTTACAGGAGAAGTTCGAGCAATTTGGGGTTACCAGATCTAAATGGCGGGCTACCTATTCCCCCGTTCAGAGGCCCTTTCTGTGGGTTGCATCCAGGCTTGATTAAAATTATTTTAACTACACTCCATTATTTAGAAGAGTCCAATATGAGTCTAAACACGCAGGAAGATCACTAGCTGATGCAGATGAATGTTGCACCTATAGCTATATCAATATTGCTCTATGTGCATTGCCTCGAGCAAATAGGTGCTTTATTAACTGAACAAATTGTGTTATCAGATATCATATCTTGCTTTTAGAATGTTGTTTGGCGAGTTTGTTCTTAAGTGTCAATAATCATCAGGCATTGCTGCCTGTTATTTTAATTTATTTTCATAAACTTGTTATTTTAATTTAGTTTGTTCTCTATCTAAAATAATCATGTCACTTATGTCCAAAATTTTAGAATATTAGCGGCTAAGTTCACAAATCAAGCTCTAAGATTAACAGAATAGTGTCTGACATTCACAGAATATGACTTGAGATTAACAGAATAAGGAATAGAGCTAAAAAGATGATTTTAACCACTACGACCACCAAGTTATATAAAATTAGCTTCTAGGATTCACAAAACAAACTTTAGGATCCACAAAATCACTTTCAAGATTCACAAATTAAAACAACAGTACAAAACAATTTTTTAACATGAGATTATACAATACCTATTTCAACACGGCTATTATCAACTTGCATTGTAATATCTAGAATCTCCATAGCAATTTTTGATCTTAAGCGAGCTGCAAAATCGTTAAAAGTTGTATGAAATCGTTAGGTAAAGCAAAATCACGTAATCTTGATCAAATTCGAACGTTATATTTATGAAATCGCTCAACTTGATCAAATTCGGACTTTATATCATCAATATATTCAATTTTCATCAAAATTATAAAATTACCTTCTGAAATTAATCGAATAAAAATCTTCTGAAATTGATCAAATTGATCAAATCTCTGCAATTGATTGTTGATCGGCAAATCGCTGCAATTGGAAATCTACGAACAATCAGCTACAATTGATTAGGTTATGGAGCAGATTTGGGAAAGATGGCTGCAAGTATTGGAAGAGCTGTAGCTTGATGATGAAGAAAATTTGAGTCGTTTGATTTTTATATTTTAGATATAATAATTTAAGTGGGCTAAATTTTAAGCCCAGTAGGAAGCGCCCAATATCACAGTCTGCCCAACATGAATGAATTTGGTGAGGCCGGCCGCCTCACCATAATTAACGGCCTCACTGGATCCGGACCGTGTATATATATTGAATCATGTGAGGCACCCATCTTAGGGTGAGGTAGCTGTACCAATCTTAAACCGTCAAATTAAAAAATTACAGATGCACCAGATGATGCCACATGTCCCCATACAAAACCCCATCACACACACATTTTCCTCTTTCAATTTTACTCATTTACTCGACACACAATCACTCGCACAGTCGCATTCTCTCTCTTTACTCTCATTCTTCAGCTCTTGTTCTTCAACTCGGTTCTTCAGCACGTTTTCTTCAACTCGGTTCTTCAGCTCGTCTTCGCCGTTCACTCGCATTTCGATCTCCATTTTACCACTGAGATTTTGATCGTCATTATCATCCTAATTTCTTTTCGTATCGAGGTAATTTTGATCCCCTAATTTTCATTTCGATTTCATTGCGCTTCCATCACACTTCGATCAAATTATTTAATTTGTTCAGTCCTCTATCAACTCATTTAATTACTGATTCTCGCTCTTGTTTATGCAGGTTTTGATCGATTTCTCCGCTTCATCGTATGTTCCTTTCCCTTTCTTTACTAGTTTTTGATTTTTGTTGCTTAATTTGTTAAATTTTTGTCAGGATCTTATTTAATTAGTTTAATTTCCTAGTTTTGCTCTTGTTTTACTATTTTCCTTCACTTGACTTCATCGATTTCTTTGGGTTTTTACTTTGCTCGATTATGCTCGCAACTTAAGTTTCGTTGTTATTGTTCACGGTTAGTTATGATCGATTTTATGTATCCTAGGTTTTTGACGAAACACTCATTATGAAATGTTGATCATAATACCTAGGTTTGTGAGCATATACCTCTTACTCTGACTTTTGCTCTTGCCGTTTCTTAGTTAATTTTAGTTGTTTCGGCTTTATTTTGTGAGTTTTTGGACGCTTGAGTGTGATTACCTTGTCGTTCAAAGAACGTGTTTTATATTCAGAGGTTTGATGAAATTTCAGTAGCTATTTCGTCTTTTTAAATGTGTTGTTGCTTGAGTGGTCAATCGACTAGTGCTGTAAAGAATTTATTAGTTTGTGTTGTATCAATTAGTTTGTGTTGAATCAATTTGTTGTCTTCTAGGTAAATCTATGATGTGACCATAATTAGAGCATATTTAGTCCCGAATTAGCCTTATTCCCATGCTTTATAGTGCATATTTGGGTCATTTATTGTCTTTCGTTCTTTGTTTTGCATATTCTTTGAGGTTTTGATCCCTTGGTAGGAAATAAGTGCAAACCTTGCATTTTCATGGAAAAACGAGACTAAAATGATTGAATTCAATTACCAAGAATCAAGGAGAAACAAGATTAGAAGGCCTTTGTACATACTATAGTAGATGGGCAATGATGAGAAAAGATCCTTGCATCCCTGAGGAAATCCCCAAGGATCTTATGAAGAAAAAGGAAGAAAAGAAGAAGAAACAAGACTGCACAGCAATCCGTGCGTCTTCCCCAGAAGACGCCCGTCTCCACCACCACAATCCGTGCGTCTTCACTCCAAGACGCCCGGGCAGCAGCTCTAGAAGACGCCCGTCTTCTCTACAAGACGCCCGAGCAGAAACCACCGAATCCGCCCGTTTCGTGCTAAAGACGCCCGGATTCTCAGGTAGGCCCATTTCGTCTTCTTCAAGCTTCAAGGAAGGATGCACATCTTTTTCTAGAGACTGGAGTCTCCCTAGAGACCGGAGTCTTTCCAAAAAAAACCGGCGTTTCCTTAAGTAGGGACTTAATCGTCATTTAAGCCCTTAGTTAACCCTAATTCATCCACCTAATCCCCACTATAAATACCCCATTAGTCTAATTAGAAGAGCATGTTCTTCTTAGCAATCTTTAGTGTAGTTAATATCAATCAAATCTCTCTTTAATATTGTAATCAACAATTAATCAAGTTTTAATACAAGTTTTATTTCCTTAATCTCTCTCTTGTTCATCCTTTATTTTGGGTAATTGAAGATTATTTGGGTTATTATTGGGAGATTGACAACCTTCCAATCAAGCATCAAGTACTTCTTTTATTCTTTGCTTTATTATTGGAATCATTAGTAGGTATAATTCTCTTAATCCCTTTTTAATTATTGTTAATTACTTTCATTTATTCATCATGTTTCACTTTGTTGGTATGATTGACAACCTTGCTAGCATGTTCAACATGATAATGAGTGAGTAGTTCCTTAGCTAGAGTTAAATGGGTAATTAGGGGAAACCAACATGGGGAATGATTCATGCTTAAATTAATATGCTTTCATAGTTTATTTGCTTGCTTGTTGTGATCTCAACTCATGCACATGTTATGTTTGATGAAACGTGAGCCTATGAATCCTTGCATTTTTTACCCATCACCTATCTTTTCAATGAGACTTGTAAGACATAAACCAACTCGAGTCTCATTAGACCATGCATGTTGTTGAGTAGAGAAGACTAAGTCGACTTGTAGGTATTGTACAATCTAATCGATTTAGCTCCGGGACCCAAACTTTCATAGGATTGTAAGATATAAACCAACTCGATCCATCACAACAATAATTGCTTGCTTATAATTTGAGAGCATGTTTGTATGATCAATTCCCATGAATCCCCTATGACCCCATGACACCCTAGTGCTTTTTATCAATTGTTTACATCCCTTTTAATTCATCTTGCTTGTTTACTTTCATTGCTATTTAGTTTAGTGATCTTCTACATCAACCCCAATTGTGACACCCCCTAAGACACCACTAGTTGCAATAGAAATCTCATCTCAATTCCCGTCCCTTGGGATCCGACCTTTACTTGCTTCTTTACTAATTGTAGAGTTGTTGGTGAAGTTATAAATTGTGTTTTGGTCTAGGTGCTCCTAACGACAAGTTACCGAAAAGACATAGTCCGACCAAAAATGGCGCCGTTGCCGGGGACGGTGTTAACTTGATTTAGATTTTCTTATATTGTTATTAGTTGTGTCTTTCTTTGCCTTGGGGATGTAAAACTCCGCAAGGTTTGTTCTAATTGTTTTCGAGTTTTTTGATATTTTGCATGTCTAGAAGGTCACAAGGTGACTTGTTACCCTTTGATCGTGAAATTGAAAGAACTTTGACAACCAATAGAAGACTTGCTAGGAGAAATTTGAGAGGTATTGGTGAGGTTGTAGATATTCAACCAAATACTATTGAGTTCATCAACCCTTTTGCAAGAGAAGGTGAGGGAAATCCAACACAAAATCCAACACAAAATCAACCCACAATGCCTAAGTTTTCATCACATTCCGTACCCACCGAGGAGAACCTACCCATTGGTACTCCCACACCACAACATCTAACCGGAAATTTTATTGCCAAATCCGCATTTATCCAATTAGTCGAAAGAAGCCAATTTGGGGGGATGCCTAGTGAAGACCCTCATTCTCATGTGGAGACTTTTTGTGACTATTGTGATGAGATTTCTCAAATCGGTGTAACTCAAGACCAAATTCCATGGGTCTTATTTCCTTTTTCTCTAATTGGCACCGCGAAACAACGGTTGAAAGACCTTGATAAGGCTACTCTCGGAATTGATTCTTGGAAAAAGTTGGCTCTAGCTTTCTACAAAAAGTTCTATCCACCGGAAAAGACTAACATGCTAAGAGCTCAAATCACGGGCTTTAAGCAAAGGGATGAAGAATGTTTGTATGAAGCTTGGGAGCGATTTAAGGGAATCTGTCGCTCATGTCCTCACCATGGACTTAGCGAGTGGTTCTTGGTACAACAATTTTGGAACGGTCTTTATGAAGATTCAAGGAACATTCTCAACATGGGATCAAATGGAATGTTCACCGAAGTTGATGACAATCAAACTTGGAATAAAATTGAGGAAATGGCGGTCCATAACTCACAATATAGTAGACCTCGAAAGGCTACTAGAGAAGGAAAGCATGAAGTGGACTCCATTACTCAATTGGGTGCTCAACTTAGCGCTCACATTGATACCATCAATTTGAAGTTTGAAAAAGCTATGGCTAGACTTGAAGAAGCCTCAAAATCACCAAAGCATCATGTTAATGTCATGACGGCATCTTCATCAATCACAAGTGGGATATGTGAGAATTGTGAAACTTTGGGACATGACCAAAGTGAATGTAGGGGAACAAATGAACAAATGAATGCTTTCCAAGCTTACAAGAGTGGTACCCCTTATTCAAACTATTACAATGAAAACACCAAATTCCATCCAAATCTGTCATACAAAAGCCAAAATGTTCAAAACCCTCAAACAACATACACCCCACCTCCCATGAGAAACCAAAATCAAAGACCCTTTTACAACCAAAACCAAGGTTATCAAAATCAATCTCCATACAATCAACAAAATGACCAAAGTTTTGATGTTCAAAAATTGGTCCTTCAAATGCAAAAAAATCAACAAGAGTTTTTCACTCAAATGAAAAAAGATAGTCAAGCAAAGGAAACCACCATCAACAACATCCTAGCTCACACCAAAATGTTGGAAACCCAATTGACCCAACTAGCATCTTCAAGCTCACAAAGACAAAAGGGGCAATTACCACCTCAAAGTAATCCTCCAATACATGAAACGGTTAATGCCATTCACTTGAGGAGTGGTACAAGGTATGAAGCACCGAAGAAGCAAGTTGAGGATGAAGTTGTGGAAGCTAGCGACAAAGAAGAAATTGTGCAAAACTCCAAGGATGGAGAACCATCAAAAGAAGAAATTTCAAAGAAAAATGAAGACAAGGTCAAGGAGAAGGAGCCCATTGTGATTAGACTTCCTTTTCCAAGTCGTCAAGCCAAGCCCAAATTTGATGACCAACTTGGAAAATTTATGGAAATTGTGAAGAATTTGGAAGTCTCAATTCCTTTCACGGAATTAATCAATCACATGCCGGCCTATGCAAAATACATGAAAGACATCCTCACCAAGAAGAAGTCGATCCGGAAGCTTTAGACTATCGCCTTCACTAAGGCGAGTAGTGCAATACTTCAAGGGAGTTCACCTCCAAAACTCAAAGATCCGGGAAGCTTCTCAATACCGTGGATCATTGGCGACACCACGACCAACAAAGCCTTATGTGATCTAGGGGCTAGTGTGAGTGTTATGCCGTACTCGGTGAGTAAAAGGTTGGGGATGGGAGAGCTTAAATGCACCAATATCACACTCAAAATGGCCGATAGATCGACGAAGACACCATTAGGGATATGGGAAGATGTTCCCGTAAGAATTGGGAAATTTTTCATCCCGGTGGACTTTGTCATTGTTGACATGGAAGAAGATTCCAACATTCCAATCATTCTAGGAAGACCTTTCTTACACACCCCGGGTGCGGTGATTGATGTGAAGTATGGAGAGCTCACTCTAGAAGTGGGATATGAGAGCATAACTTTCAATCTTGACAAGACCATAAGAGCTCCCTGTTTGCATGAACCATGTTTTATGATTGATCATTATAGCCGGAAGGATGATAGGAAGAAGTCGGAACTCCAATGGAAGAAGAAAATCGAAGATGCTCCATTCAAAGAGCAAGTGAATTGTGACAAATAGAGCTTGAAAAGCTCACCAAAGTCAAGCAATGACGAGGATGGCCTCATTGGCCAAGACAAGAAAGTGGGAGAGTTGTCTCTATCAACTCAAGAGATCTTTAGTGATCAAGTAGATGAAGTTTGTGGTCTTTGGGACGATGACTTCGAAGGGATTTTCAATCCTTATATTGGTAATGCTATCGATCAAGACCGACAACAAGGGCAAAGATCTATTGAAGATCTTTATCATGATAATGAACAAGCTTTTGATTACTTCTTCAAGGTGTTGAGCAACATCAACAACACCTTGGACATGCCCCCATGACATCTCACTAAGGATGAGAGTTTGGTGGAGTCCTCCCTAAACCACCATTTGTAAATATCTCTAACTCTAACTCGCATTTTAATTTTTACATTGCATTTTTGTCATTCTTGGATTTTTATGCCTTGATCAAGATAATTATCATTTTTTAGAGAAGTGAGGGAGGGACTAATGATTCAATTGATGTGTAGTGCTTTAGCTTAGTGTGGGGATAGCAATTGCCTAGGCTATTCATGCCTTAGTAGTGCCCCCACAATGAAGAACACGGGATTTTAAAGAATGAAAAATGACACGGGATATGCAAGTACACGGATGGAACTGAATCCGGGTAAAAGGGGCAGAATCCAAGCGTTTTCTAGGGAATCCGCCAGTTTTCAGGCAATCCGGGCGTCTTTGTTAGAATCCGCCCGTCCTTCTGAGCTGAGAATTCGAAATTTTGGGACTGTTGATAAATCCGAGCGTCCTTCAAGAGAAGACGCCCGTCCTCAGAAAGACGCCCGTCCTGAAAGGAAAGACGCCCGTCTTTTTGGCTGAGAAAAACAAGAAAATTCACTGGAAAGGAATCCGACCGCCTTCAGTGAAAGACGCCTGTCCCGCAGTTGAACTTTCTGAGCGTCTTTACTGAAAGACGCCCGTCTTTAGGCTAGAACTCTGAAGCCAAAACAGGCAGAATCCGAGCGCCCCGAAGGAAAGACGCCCGTCTTCCCCCTGCAATTCAAAATTTTCCGGGTCTTTTATAAACCACATCCCCCATTCATTTCTTTATTCCTTCATTTAAAACACTACCCATAAACCCCAAAACTCAAAACCCTCATCCTCTCCATCACCAAAACAAGATTTCCTCAACCACATTCATCAAAATCAAATCAAAACATCCTTCTAACAAAAATTAATCACTCCTCTTTCAACAAAAATCAAACCAAGCACCAAAATCTTCAACCTTTGAGTCGATTTTTGAAATTATAAAGGCAAAGCCTTTCACCTTAAAATCGATTTGGGTATACTTGGAAATTGAAGATTTTTACTCTTTTCTTGGTTAAATCATCAATGGCAAGGACAAAAGGAGCAACAAAGGCACCTAAGGCAAAGGCACTCTCAACAAGACAAAAGAGTCTTCAAGCAAAGAAAGCCTCATTGGCTATGGTGATAGCTAGTTCAAACTTGGAAGTGCAACAACAACAACCTCCCTTGGAAGCAACAACATCAACAACTCCGGAAATTGCTCAACTTTCGAACTATCCGGAGGTAATTTTCATCTCTAACTCCCATAGGGAAACATTTACCAAGTATGATACCTTTCTATCCACCAAGTTTATTTGTGAAGATGCCTTAGATAAGTTGGGTGTCCTTGAGCAAACTAAATCCCTCTTTGAAGCCATGGGGTTGGGAAAATTGTTTGCAACAAAAGAATTGACATAACCCTCCCTTACCTTAGAATTATTGAGTTCTTTGAAAGTTACTAAGGTAGAGACAATGGAAAACATCGAGTTCCGCCTAGCTAATGTGAGTAGGCGCATCAACTTTGAGGAATTGGGTAAAGTATTAAGTCTTAGTGATTCACATATTTATTTCAAGAATCCTGGAAAGTATGACCCCGCTCGTCTTTGGGAGGCGATTTCCGGAAGAAAATTTGAGAACTGTCATGCTAGTCGCACTCTATTAGTCCACCATCTGGGCATTAGAGTGTGGCATAAGGTCATAGGGAATACCATCATTGCAAGAAAAGACACCAACCACTTTACCAAGCTCGATTGTGTTCTTCTTGAGTCGGCCTTAAACATTGGAAGGGAATTCACCAAGCCTTTCAATTCTCTAAGGATTTTGGTGGATAGATGGCTAAATGTTGATTGTGGGAACTAAGGCACCACCGTTATTGTGAATAGAGGTCTAGTCAATCTTTGAGCTAAGTACTTTGATCCGAACTTCAACAAGGATAGCAAGTATGTGGCGAAAAAGGGGGGTCATCTTATTGATATGGATGCTATGATTAACAAGTACAAGTGGGTCACTCATAACCCTCTTGACACCAAGTATGGGTGGCTCACCAATGAGGCTAGATCTTTTACTTTGCCTTCTAAGATTTGTCGTTTGAGTGTCCATCGGACCATCTACTTCCTTCCCCTCTCAAAAGAAGCCCCTCCTTCCCCTCTCAAAAGAAGCCGAAAATATTATCCGACAACAAAGGGATGAAGTTGAAATGCCCTCCTCTTCCATTGTCACACCACCCTATCATTTCAAGTACCAAGAGTTCAAACCCGAAGGTGTTGAAGCAAGCAAAGATTATATGACTCTTCTTATGCAAGAGATGCACAAGCAAGCTTTTAAGGATCGGGAAGATGCTTACTTAGCCCAATATCCACCCCTCCTTCATTTAGCTAGGCAAGGACTACTTGATCCTTCATGTCCTTTGCCTAGTTGGGCGGATAGGGAAGTCTTCTTTCCGAGTGCATCTAGGGGTGAGATTCCGGGTGACGATGAGGTTGTCGGCGATGCGGTTGTCGATAGCATTGATGAAGATGCTAGTGAAGAATAAGAAGAGGATGATGAACAAAGTGAACAAGAAAGTGAAGAGGGAAGTGGTGATGAGTCCACTTCTATTGAGGAAGATGATGATAATGATGATATGATTGAAGACTAGCAAGCTTTGGAGTCTCCTACCCTCTTGAGGTTTGCTTACTTCTTTCTTTGTTTTATTTTATTTATCTTGATCATGGTTGGAGTAGTCCTAGCAACGTAGAGGACTCACACCTCGGCCCCATTGAGGTGTTCTTATTTCATTATTCCCACCTTTTGAAAATCCAAAATGACAAATTTAGTTCCATGCATTGCATCTTGTGTGCATGAACTACACCCAACCTTAGGACATTAGAAATAATGTCTAACTCGGTTTGGGGAAGTACATGCATACGCAACGGGAGGTAATCTAAATTACGCTCTCCGTCATAAACAAAAACCCATGCATCATGTAGTGTAGATTAGTGTAGCTTGCATTTAGAGTAGAATTCATGCATCATGCTTGCATGATTTCCCATCATTTTTGCCATTGAGGACAATGCCCATATTAGTGTGGAGATGGGGAATTCTAACTTAACTTTTATTCAAAAATCCAAAAAAATTTAAAAATTTAAAAATTTGAAAAACCAAAAACAAATTCATTTCCTTTGTAGTGTAGTCATGTATATATTGTGTTTATTTTATCCTTGTTCACATTGATCGACTACGCCACATCCGAGACATGAGGATATTGAAGACCGCATGGTATGATCTTTCCAATCTCCTTTTTCCTCTTTATGTTAATGACTATGTGGCTTTATTTTGATTGATGCGGTATAACAATGTGAACTTAGAACTTGCATTTAGTGTATATGTCATATTAGTTGGTAGAATAATTTGCATTAGGATGTTTATATGCTAGTTGCATCATGGCAGGTAGTTTGCATGTTAGAAAAATTTTGCGAAACCGTCTACTTCGGAAGTTTGACAAGTGTATATAGGCCCTAGTAGATGATTTTTCTTCTTAAGACTTTGCTTGTTAGAATATTCGTAAAACACCCTACGATGTATCATGCTAGTATCCTTTGACCCATGGATTAAGGCCTAGTTAAGAGTACCTTGTGGTGTGATAACTCCTTGGCTACCGTTTATTCCAAGGTGACCCTTGAAACCATGCATCCATCCATCATCCATATTCTACCACATTTTTTGTCATCAAAGGGAATGGGCACAAAAAGAAATCAATTTGAGTTCAATGAAATGAAAAGTGAAAGGAAGTTTGCAAAAAAAAATGCATCAAATAAAAAGAGGAGCAAAAATAGAACTCCTAAAACTTCAAATATAAGCCACCCTCACTACATATGGGGTGACTTTGAAAATTTTCAAAAGAAATGCAAAGAAAAGTTGAAAGTTGTCAAAGTGTTGAAATGCCAAAAATCAAAAAGAAATGGCAAAGAAAGTGTTCTCAAATGTTATATGCCACAAGAAATTGGGGGGAAAAACAAAAACAAAAGCAAACTCCCAAAGTGAAACTCAAATATCTATCGATCCCTTTATCCATCGTATCCATTTTTGTGCATGGTAGAGAGGGGACGACCCTTCTTCTTGTCTAGGCAAGAGGGCGAATTCCGCGATCCTCCAGTGTTTCTAACACCATAGAGAGTCTATTCTTGACAAAAGCATTTAACGATTAAGGACGAAGGTACCCTAGCTTGACACAACTTGGAGGTGATTTATTGGTATCCTTCTAGGCTTAGTAGTTTGAAGAAATTGCATCTATGAAGGAGTGTGTACCCTTGAATTGCTTCCCTTGTAGATAATTTCCGCCACTTAGATGAGGAAAGTGGCTATTCTTTTGTAGATGCATCCATTATTTGATTTTGTGTGCTTAATGTTTGGATGTGTCGCCATTTTGGCAAGACCCACCTTGCCTTGCAAGAAGGCATCCTACCTCATGGCTGTCTTGTTGTGAGTTGAAGGGGCGGAGTGAGACCCGCTAATTGTCTCATATCGGCTATGTTATTAGGTTAGTTTAAATAATGGTCCTAGTCTTTGTCACCTCTTTACTCGGGACGAGAAAAGGTTCGGTTTGGGGATATTTGATGTGACCATAATTAGAGCATATTTAGTCCCCGAATTAGCCTTGTTCCCATGCTTTTTAGTGCATATTTGGGTCATTTATTGTCTTTAGTTCTTTGTTTTACATATTCTTTGAGGTTTTGATCCCTTGGTAGGAAAGGAGTGCAAACCTTGCATTTTCATGGCAAAACGAGACTAAATTGATTGAATTCAATGATAAAGCATCAAGGAGAAACAAGATTAGAAGGCCTTTGTACATACTATAGTAGATGGGCAATGATGAGAAAAGATCCTTGCATCCCTGAGGAAATCCCCAAGGATCTTATGAAGAAAAAGGAAGAAAAGAAGAAGAAACAAGACTGCACAGCAATCCGTGCGTCTTCCCCAGAAGACGCCCGTCTCCACCACCACAATTCGTGCGTCTTCACTCCAAGACGCCCGGACAGAAGCTCCAGAAGACGCCCGTCTTCTCCCCAAGACGCCCGGGCAGAAACCACTGAATCCGCCCGTCCCGTGCTAAAGACGCCCGGATTCTCAGGCAGACCCATTTCGTCTTCTTCAAGCTTCAAGGAAGGATGCACATCTTTTTCTAGAGACCGGAGTCTCCCTAGAGACCGGAGTCTTTCCAAAAAGACCGGCATTTCCTTAAGTAGGGACTTAATCGTCATTTAAGCCCTTAGTTAACCCTAATTCATCCACCTAATCCCCACTATAAATACCCCATTAGTCTAATTAGAAGAGCATGTTCTTCTTAACAATCTTTAGTGTAGTTAATATCAATCAAATCTCTCTTTAATATTGTAATCAACAATTAATCAAGTTTTAATACAAGTTTTATTTCCTTAATCTCTCTCTTGTTCATCCTTTATTTTGGGTAATTGAAGATTATTTGGGTTATTATTGGGAGATTGACAACCTTCCAATCAAGCATCAAGTACTTCTTTTATTCTTTGCTTTATTATTGGAATCATTAGTAGGTATAATTCTCTTAATCCCTTTTTAATTATTGTTAATTACTTTCATTTATTCATCATGTTTCACTTTGTTGGCATGATTGACAACCTTGCTAGCATGTTCAACATGATAATGAGTGAGTAGTTCATTAGCTAGGGTTAAATGGGTAATTAGGGGAAACCAACATGGGGAATGATTCATGCTTAAATTAATATGCTTTCATAGTTTATTTGCTTGCTTGTTGTGATCTCAACTCATGCACATGTTATGTTTGATGAAATGTGAGCCTATGAATCCTTGCATTTTTTATGTATCACCTATCTTTTCAATGAGACTTGTAAGACATAAACCAATTCGAGTCTCATTAGACCATGCATGTTGTTGAGTAAGGAAGACTAAGTCGACTTGTAGGTGTTGTACAATCTAATTGATTTGGCTTCGGGACCCAAACTTTCCTAGGATTGTAAGATATAAACCAACTCGATCCATCACAACAATAATTGCTTGCTTATAATTTGAGAACATGTTTGTATGATCAATTCCCATGAATCCCCTATGACCCCATGACACCCTAGTGCTTTTTATCAATTGTTTACATCCCTTTTAATTCATCTTGCTTGTTTACTTTCATTGCTATTTAGTTTAGTGATCTTCTACATCAGCCCCAATTGTGACACCCCCTAAGACACCACTAGTTGCAATAGAAATCTCATCTCAATTCCCATCCCTTGGGATCCGACCTTTACTTGCCTCTTTACTAATTGTAGAGTTGTTGGTGAAGTTATAAATTGTGTTTTGGTCTAGGTGCTCCTAACGACAAGTTACCGAAAAGACATAGTCCGACCAATCAACTTGATTTGTTAGTCATTTTCGAGGTTAATTCGGTTATCGTAGCTTTGTTTCTGATGTTTATTACATTGATATGTGAATGTTGGAGCTAATATTGTGAATGTTGGAGCTAGTACTGTGAACCCTTGAAGCTAGTTTTGTGAACTTTGTACTGATTATGTGAAACCGTCTATAACATTGCTCATTTATCTTTGACTTAGTATAAAATTGATTTCATATCAATCCAAAATGCAAAATCTGCATGCCAGATGGCATTAGAACAACCAATGGCTATTGTCAAGTTCCACTTTTTGTATTTTTTGGCAGGAACCTGTTTTAAAACTAGAGCCATTCAATTCCCATCAGAATAATAAGCTTTTTTTTAAACCAAAATCAAACTGATCACTGAAATATTATGCAATAGTCAGTCGGATCTTTCCAACCAGATCTGAGTAAGAGGTTTGCCCTTGACAAAGGTAAGACAGTCAGGACTGGCTGATAGCTTACCATAGTTGCCATAACATTTTGCTATTGGAACAACCAATGCTCATTTGTGATTGTGCTGTTACAAAATCTATATTTTTCTGGTGGTGGTATAGGTGATGAAGGGGCTAATAGCAATGATTCTTCATGGAGCATGGAATGTACACCTATTCTTAGAGTTCAAACTTTGCACATTATCTCACCTATCTTAGCGGCCAAGAGTCCATTTTTTTACAAGGTAGTCCACATCCTCCTTACCAAACTCCCCAACCTGCTTAGCAGACAAATGCGGTAGTGTTGGTTTCCTCTTTAAAAGGCCTCAATTTGTAATTCGTACTTGTCCATGTGGGAGTATACTTACACTTGTAATGTTATTGTTGCAACTATTCTCTAATGGAATGAAGGAGTCAGAATAGAGGCATGTAACTCTACGTATTAATGAATCTGATATGCTCCAATATTTGACTGATCCTTTTTTAGAGTATTAATACTTCCTGACTTGTTACTATGTGTATCTACCTTCGAAGTTCCTACTTTGCTTTTTTGCTTATACACTTTTAAAGTTCCTACTTCGAAATTTTTTCCTGGCGCCTGATATTTGTGGCCATTCTAAAAGTGTGAACGGCCACATCTTTCTCCAGCTTTAATTTTCCTGTACATATTACTCCCTCTGTTCAATTCAATTTCATACATGTGGGTAATATATGTGAGGAGTATTTTAATCAAATATACGGAATTGGATTCAACGAATGGAGTCTTAAACTCTGTTATTTTTATGCGCAAAGAGCCGTGAACTTTTAACATGGATAGAGTGAGTCAGTGAGTAGCTTTTTTACTTGTTTAGTTGTTTCTTCCCCTCTCAGTTTTGTCTACATGCTATCTGTTGAACAGTTTTATTATCCTCAGTACTTGATCTTTCTAAAGTAGCTGCTCTTCTTTTTATTGTGAAGTCCCAGTCATTCATGTAGTTCTCGACGCAATTTTCATCTTGTGTCATTTGGAAACAGCCTCTTTGTGTTTCTAGCATATGGGTATGGCTGTGTAGATCTAAACTTCCCGTTATCTTGCAATTTGTAGGAGTATTTTTAGGCATTGGGGTAATATTATTGTTGTAGTAGTTGATCTCTCTACTATACTTCTGTTTGCTTGATAGTAAGTTTGATTTTCTTTCTAGTGAAACATATGTAGTGCTCTGAAAGTGAAAGCTTTGTTTCGTTTTCAATCTGCTTGAAAATGTAACGCGATAAGGAAAAAAAAAGGACTTACGTATCTGGAGTAGTTACAATCACACTATTGTAGTAGCCACAGTTACGCCTTTTTTGTATGTTTTTTATGTAAGGGGAGCCATGAAAGCAGTTTTTTATGCTAAGGGATTTTGAACTGAGGTCATGCGAACCATCACTATGACATTACAAAATAACCTAGTTGACATCTCCTTGCCTTTCCCTCTGCTACAAAAACATGATGTATGTCTGAATTACTAAATTTATTATCTTGTGACAGAGGAAGCTGCTTTGATGGAGATTCTGAACTTTATGTACAACAACACTTTATCTCCAAATACAGCCACTAATTTGCTGAATGTATTGATGGCTGCTGATAAATTTGAGGTCGGTTCGTGCATGAGATATTGCAGCCATCTACTATAGAATATGCCAATGACACCCGAGTCTGCCCTGCTATATCTTGATCTTCCTTCTAGTTGCATTGTCTTCGTCATAGACTTCCAATTTTCCTTCTATTGTTTATGTCTATCTATTTTCCGATGAAGGTAATACTATGATATGTAAGTACTAATGCATACTTTTCAATATTCAGGTGAACTTACACATGCACAGACCTTCGACATGTTGTGCACACATAACTATTATTTGTTTGATATTCGGTAAGAGAAAGACAAGAACAAGGCTGACATCCCTCAGCTTCCCCCAAGTGTCAAAAGCCGGATAGTTGCAATACTGTAAGGAAAAATGTACCTATTTGTGTGTGTGTATGTATGTGTGTGTGTGTGTTTTTTTAATGATTAAAACATACTGAAGTATAGAACAATCAATTATAGTCCAATAACAAACCTGCAAAAGTGTCAATTACTGGCAATAAAAGCGCTCTTATATCGGCTTATGCTGAAGTTTGAAGTGATCTCATCTTGCAAGGAATTGGTCTGATACTCTGATCACAGTTTATCGTTGCTGATTATTTATAGGGTTTAAGAATTACCAAGCAAGTTAAAAAACCAAGTGAAAAGTACAAAGAAGGTAGAAGCTGAAATAGTCGCTTTGAAGATATCATTTCTGAAGCGGCTAAATAAGGGATCCAACATTGCGATAATGGACTGGTATGTCTGTCACTTTTCAGCTATACATAAGTATCCTGCCTTGTGATGTCGTAATTGTTTCCAACTCCCCATTATTCCTATGGTTTTCGACACAGTTGATCGAGAAGGGTTCAAACCTAGCCATAACCCTCTAAATTTGCAGGTTGTATGACTTGTATCGACTATAGGTTAAGATTTTGTGAATGTTGAAGCTAATATTGTGAACCTTGGAGCTACTCTTGTGAACTCTGCACCTTATTATATGAAGTCTCGACTTGATTTTGGGAAACCTGGATTACATTTTGTGAAACCTAGATCTGATTTGATGAAACCTAGACATGATTATGTGAACTCTAAACCTAATTTTGTGAAACCTGGACCTGATTTTTGAACTTTGTACCTTATTATGTGAAATCTCGACTTGATTTTGTGAAACTTCATTTTGTGAAACCTAGATTTCATTTTGTGAAACCTAGACATGATTATGTGAACTCTAGACCTAATTTTGTGAAACTTGTTTTTGTGAAACCTGAACCTGATTTTGTGAAGCTTGTACCTTATTATGTGAAATCTCGACTTAATTTTGTGAAACCTGGATTTCATTTTGTGAAACCTAGACCTGATTTTGTGAAACCTAGTCATGATTATTGAACTCTAGACTTAATTTTTTGAAAGTTGTTTTTGTGAAATCTGGACCTGATTTTGTGAAGCTAGGACTTATATTGGTTAATTTCATAGTAAAAAATAATTGTATAGGTCAATGTGTCATGTTTCACATGTACTTAATGTTACTAATGTTTTCATGTCTTTGTTACTTGTTGATGCATAATTTAATTTTGGTACGATATCATCTATTAACTCAAAAGGTAGAGCATTGTGCTATTGCGCAAGGTGTGGGTTCGAGTCCCACATAGATGAACAAATATAAATATACGATTACAATATATATTTATCAATGCTAATATATGTCCAATGTCACTTGTTTATGTGTTAGATTCACAAATTCGGGTCTAGGATTCACGAAATTAAGTCCAGGGTTCACAAAACCATGAAGTAATTTGGTGAGGCCGGCCGCCTCGCCATAATTAACGGCCTCACCGGATATTGAGCCTAATAGAGTCCTTATGTCATGAGATGATAAATGACAAACTTGGTTACGCGTCCAAGTAATCACTTAATGCCTAAACTGAGTTTAATTGACGGAAAATAAAATTTAGGGGTACACTTAGTGATAATGACAATAATTAGGAGTACCATGTATGTTTTAAAAAGTGTAGGGGTACCATGTAGAAAGTCGAAAAATTAGGGGTACCATGTAGAATATCCCTAAAGATTTCCAAGTCAACCCTCATTGTTGTCTTCTGTTTAATAGAACACCAGGCTATCCTCCCTTTCATTAATTCTCACAATGATACAATCACACATGATGTCACTGTCGCGTCTGCCGGCGAGAAACGTTGCCGGTGTATCTCCTCCGACCACTCCAGTTTCTTCTTTCGCACCACCGGCAACTAACCTAGACCACTCAATAACTATGATCGCCTATCTCTTTTCTCCCTCTTTTACAGCTTACTGTTACTTCCGCAACCATCGACGGCGAGGAACATTGTCGGTGCGTCATTACGCCCTTTTCCCACCATTTTTGTCTGTTCCCACCAACAAATACCTTCCGTCTCTCACTCTTCATGTAGATCTACAAAAAAAGAAAGAATTTCAAAAAATATTAGTAAAGGTGAGCTTGTCGGAGAGTTCTAATATTTCGTTCGCTATTGCCGGAATCGTGTGGGGTAGGGGATGCGCCTGATTTGTTTGGCAATGGCAAGAGTTTGTGGTGGCTGGTGGATGTCCGGCGAGGGTGCGACAGGCCAGGTGATAGGTTTGTGTCATCTTTGTTGTTGGAGAAATCGCAGGTGTGGGTATGGTCGTGGACACAGCAAAAATCATATCATCGCAACCAAATACACAATACTCATTTTCTAGGATGTGATTCCCAAATTCATTTGTTTTATTTTAGTCAACCAGACCGACTGATGCTGTAAACTTAGAAGTTCAAGAATTAGTGTTGGTTAGAATGAAATGTACTCAGTACTTGAGTATCATCATGTTTTCCATCTATAATTGCTCCAAAAGTAACCACGTTAAAGTTTGATGGTCCATTAACATACCAACTAGCAAGTACAAAATCAAGAGAATGAACCAAAAGAATTATTGCGTCTTATTGCACCCTTAAACGTACCTATTAGCTAAAAAATCAGCATAAATAAGACAGGAAACGAGAATTTAAGAGAAACGTACGTAGTAGCCATTTAAACGAACCTAGGAACTCTTGAAACGTACCTAGTAGCTAAAAGAGCGCCTTAAAAAAGACAGAAATGAGCATTTGAGAGAAACGTACATTTAAATGAATCAAGAACCCTTTAACACGTACCTAGTAGGTGAAAGAGCTCCTTACGTAGTAAGGGAAACCGACATTTGGGATAAACGTATTTAATAACCATTTAAACGAATCTATGACGTTTTAAAACATACGGAGTACCTAGTAGCGAAAAAAGCTCTTTAAGTAGGACGACGTTCAACCAAAGATATATCTTGATAAATAAAGGAGTGTATCTACCAAGGTAAAAAGAATGTATCTAACTATATAAAGTAGTGTATCTAGCTCGCCAGAGATGTGTATCTAGTAAAGGTAAATGAGTGTATCTAGTAATTTAAAGGAGCGTATCTAGCTAGCTAAAGATATGTATTTAATAACTTAAAAGAGTGTATCTATTAACTTAAAGAAGTGTATCTAGCTAGCTAAATGTATGTATCTAGTAATTTAAAGGCGTATATCGAACAATTTTAAGAAATGCATTTAGCTTGCTAAAGATATATATCTAGTAAGGTAAGAATGTGTATCTAGCTTGTTAGAGATATACAATTACTTTACGATTCTTTAAATTACGCCACAATTTTGAACTGCCAGATAATGGTTTTTGTTGGCATAATAGAAAATGGGATTCATGTTGGAATTCATATTTTGAGGCTTATATAAGTATTTTTCCTGTACTCCGTATTATGTTTGTAATTCCATTAATTTTCCTGTCGATATTAAATTGAATAAAGGTAACCCATTCTTGAAGCTTGTGGTTCCGTCGATTAGATCAGTGACTCATAGAAAGTCTGGCAATTTGTTTTTAGGCATCACCCAACCGCTTTCCTCGCCGTAGATAACATGGTCTGGAAAGTGCTTCAATAAGATTGAACCGATGGCATTCTCAGCGGCTACATCAGCTACTGTGACTTGCTCAGTGATAGCATAGGTGACGAATCCATCACTTTAATTTTGACGATAATAAGATCATCAGTGCAGTATGAAAGTTGTTTGCTAGCTTAGTTCCTATAACAGTTGGAGAGTTAGAGCCCCTTATCTCAGATGGCATTATGTATTTATGTTCATAAGCAGCATGTTATCACCTTTACTAATTCCACCATTTTTAACAAACTAACAACTAAAGCACACTCCAAGATTCCAACTACCTTCTGTGATGATCTAAACTTCATCACACCGACCACATCGCCGGTCACCTCAGAATTTCATAAGAATTGCCTCTGGCCAACTACCGCATAACCATCCATTACCCATGGTAACTTGTACGAACTTGAGATCAATACGAATCGTACGAACTACCAAGATACCCCATATTCCTAGCTCAGATACACATAGTATTACTACCGGATACACATGATATTGCTACGAGGTACACAAATCATTTGTATGTCCGGTAGTAATAACATGTGTATCCGGGCTTCGTAGTTTGTGTATCCAACCCTCAACCATAAACCATGACAACCCAACCACCACCACCGCCAACCGCCACCACCCCCACCACCGTCCCACAATCACCACTGCCCCACAACCACCATATCAACGCCGCATAAAACACCTAGGCTCAAGATCCACATAAAACACCTATTTATCCTAAATACAAAAGAGCAATCCAGAACTAGGGTTCCAAGTATAAAGTTCTTAGAGAGAGTAAGGGGAAGAGAAGTCGAAGGAGGGAAATACAATCCAGAACTAGGGTTCCAAGTATAAAGTTCTAAGAGAGAGAGTAAGGGGAAGAGAAGTCGAAGGAGGGGAGAAGCCAGAAACTAATGACTACCGTCACACTTATTTATCCTAAATACAAAAGAGCAATCTCGAAATAAACTCAAGATCCGCATAAAATACCTAGGCTCTCGATCGAGTAGAATGAAACCACTCGATCGAGAAGAAATCTTGACAAACAGTTCGATCGAATAAACATGGTGCTCGATCGAAGACTTCAGAGGATGGCTATCTCGATCGAGTGAAGGCAGAGCTCGATCGAGTGATTTCTGGAGTATAAAGCATTCGATCGACCATTTTAAGTAGCAAAATGGGTCGATCGAGCTATATAAGCACAGGTGGACTCCTAGACACCTTCCGAAGCCACTTCACGCATCCCTAAGTGACGGATTTCGAGCTCCGATTCCTCATTCTTCAAAATGCATGAGATTAGAACAAGTTTTGGCTTGATTTTGCTCCTTTCTAGCTCATACCTGCAATTTATACAAGACAAACCAAAGTAGACTATTCGGGGGAATTTGTAGCAATATGCCAAGTAAATAACAAAGAAATGCGTGTAAAAATGAGGTAAAAATCTTACATAAAAGACATGCATCAATGGCCAATCCAGTCGACCCTTTAAATCTACAAAAAGGAACAATAATTTTAAATAATCCTACCTGTGACCTTGTCGGAAAATTCCGATCCAGAAACATTATTGGCTGACCGAAGACTATTGGCGAGACGGTGTCGGTCTCCAGCGGGAGTCGTGGAAGGTGAGGGCTTCATGTGAAAAGGAAAATGGAAAGACAATATACTGAATTCTAGCGAACACTGCAAAGATAACGTGAGGCCGACGACGGTGGTTGACGGAGCTCTGATGGCAAGATGGTAACTTTGGTGAAGCATAGGTTTATGGTTGTTGGTTAGTTGCTGCCTGGTAAGGAAAGAAGAAAGAAGAAGTAAAAAAGAGTGGTATAAAGTGGATTGGGATATGTGATTTGGGCGTAAAATGACGTAAACTAATTGTTTATATAAGTTCGTAGGGTTCACACCCTAATTTAGTTCGCACAAGATCCCGATTCTAAATATATATATATATATATATATATATATATATATATATATATATATATATATATATATATATATATATATATATATATATATATATAGAGAGAGAGAGAGAGAGAGAGAGAGAGTCAAGATCCGGTGAGACCGAATACTCGGTGAGAACGGTGAGAACAAGCTAAATGTGTAACACCCCGTAATTTCGGACCGTTATTATATTACGGAAGTAATTTATTAATCAAGTTGAATTTAATATTAATGTATTTGAAGTAATAATAATTCAATGAAATATAATTCTATTATATTTTGAAGTAAAGTATTTATTTTGATACTTTCGAAATGTTTAAAAATAGTTTAAACCATGTAAAAACCTTTTATTTCGAAATAAGGGCATATCGGGAAAAATGGCAATTCTTGTGAAAATTGGGCAAACGATTTTGGAAATGGGTCATATGAGTACTCAATCTTCTTGTAATCTCGTGTTAAAGAACTTTGGCATTATCGGAATTTGCATTTGACAAACGGTTCTAATTATCATCGAAACGAGCCAAAACCGACTAATGAAATTCCGCCAAAAATCCCGTCTCCTCTCTCCTTTTGGGCGGCACCACTACTCCCTCCTTCCCTTTGTTTTTTTTCTTTTCCTACTTCACTCTCCTTGAACATTCTAAAGCCTTCTAACTAAAAACACCATTTTTATACTAAAACCTAAGCTTTCTCCGCTAATTTTCATCATAATTTACTCGTTTCTACTCCAAATTTCATAAGGATTACATATTTGGAATCCTCTCTTCATTTCCAACATCCTAGTATGTATTAAATTCATTTGCCCTAAATTTATTTTGTCCACCATTTTTAGGGTTTTGATTATAGTGCTTATAATTGTGTTTTTATTGTTTATTTAGGTGAAGATTTAGAAGACGAGTTTGGAGACTCGTATATAGTTGAAGATAGTGGCTAGCATGTATATTAGGGTTTGGTGTTCAAGGTGCTAATTGCTCATTCTTAGCTTAAGGTAACATATTTCGAGTTACTCGACGAATAAATGTCACATTCTTTGCTTTTTGTATGATTTTGTGAATGTTATTTAAGTGGTTTGTTTCACATGAAAATATGGGTTAAATTCATGTCTTTTATAAGTATAAGTTCACATATTAGTATGGAAATGAAATGGGAATGATTAATTGATGCTTAAAACGGTGTTAAAATGAACAAAAACGGAGAAACGGAGGATTAGGGGTGGCGGCCCAGCAGGCCCAGCAGGCCCGGCAGGCCCGTGCAGGCCCACGGCAGCCCTGGGTTGGCCCGGGTCGGCCCGTTGCTTGTTTGCGCGATTTTTCATGCGTTGTTCGTCGTTTCGGGTTTATTAATGTTATATTTAGTATAAGTAACATATGGGTAATCATATGAAATGAATAATGTTAGTAGTAAATATAATTTTGATGGTAAAATTATGCTTATATTGGTAGTTTGCACATGTTAGGATAGGCTATGATATGAAATTGTAATGAATATGCTAGAAATGAATTTTATAGCGATAATTGCAATGTTTGGATGATTATGCCGAAAACTGAGTCCTTAGTCCCTTTGACTGAATCGATGTCAGTCAATTGTGTGATTGGTCAGCCGCGATTGAACCCGTACCTGTCGCAGGGCTGGGGTTGCGGGTAAAAATTCGGTTGGATGAATTATTGTGAGAAATGGATAATTGGCCTTAATCTTGTTTTAGGCCACTTATTATGTTTTTATTTCACATGTGTTGTTGATTGGTTTGAATGGTTTCTTATATTGTAGAAACGGCCCTAGATTCCCTGAAACCTTTAATATTGTTAATGTTGCTTGAAATGGAACTAGTATTGAATACTTCTTGCAGGTTGTTGTGTTTGTCATAGATAGGCCTTTATAGTCTTTGACGAGTATATGTTCACTGCTTAATAGCCTTTGTGTTCCTGACTTGGTGGGTTTATATCCAAGTTGGGGCATGACCTCGTTACTTATTTTGAGAGTAAGTGGTCAGCTTAAGTACTAGCCAACCCTTTGGTGGACTCCTTAGGGTACTCACATGGTTTTACTAAAATTGTGGGTCTTGGGTGCGGTGGTGTGTATCCGCATGTCTAGGTCTGCGCAGATTTAGGACTAGGGTTGTGTTGTGTCTTGGCCATGTTTTGATAGAACCTCTGAGCCAAGATACCGGTCCGATTACCTTCCCTACCTCGTGGTATAGACTCGAGTTACAGAGTGACTATTGACCGTGCTAAGAACTTATGCCTGTCTTTGATATATTGTTCTTTCTTGTATGGTGATTTTATGAATTGTAATAGGTGAGATGCAAGCCGGTTACAATTGATAAAGTTTGGATTACTGTTTGTTATATGTTTCACATGATAGCTTAAATTGGTTAGTTTGGTGTTCATATGTTAGAATACTTGATAATTAAATTAATTATCATGTTGTTTACATGTTACATTAAATATGACATTTCGTGGCTGGGAGGACTCGAAGTTACTTCCCACTGAATTGTGGCTTTCGTGTTTGTATAAAATGCGATTGACAGGTTGATGATGATTAGATGGGGTACACGGACGAGCTAGTGAGCAAAAGAACCTTGGACCTAGTTTGGTTATATTTTGTAGTAAACCTTTAAACATATGGTTGTGTTTATATTTTGGAGGGACATATGTCTCCCTCTTTTACTTTGGTTTGTATCACTATATTCTCGCGACTTTAGCTATGTTATGTAAATTAGTTTGTTAGTATTTGCAGGTTTTGGCACTCTTCATTTGGAAATGTTTGTGAATGGTTTAGAAACGTTTTTAAAATTACAGGTTTTATCTAGTTGAACCAATTACAAACATATCCTGTCAGTTTTTCTGTACAATTTACGTGTTTATTTAACGCTAAAAATGAGGGTGTCACAGATGGTATCAGAGCTTGTTGCTCCCGACGCACGTTTGTGCACCCCACTTAAAATCACTTGGCCTTTAAATAATAAACTTGAGAGATGGGTAGGATGGGTAGATTTAGGATTTTATGTGGTAGTCTGTTTGTGGTTGCTAATTGTTAAGTACTAATTAAATTTTCTCTTTTGCAAGATGGCTCCGCCAAGAAGAGTTGATGATGCTATTTTACTAGCTCTTACTCAAATCCTCCAAAACCAACAAAACCAGCAGAATCAACAAGCTCCTCCTCCTCCCCCGCCTCCTGAGGGTACTCCAGGCACCTATACTTGGGTGGCTAACCAATTAACCCGAATCAACACTCCCACATATGGTGGAGAAATTGCTCCAGTTGCTCTTACGGGGTGGTTTCGAGAGTTAGAGAAAAGCTTTACGTTGTATGATGTTAAGAAGGAACAAAAAGTGAAGCTGGCATCTCACTTCCTGGTACGAGAAGCAGATCGATGGTGGTCCATGACTGGGCGTACCGTTTCATCTGAACCGGGATTTGACTGGGAACGTTTCAAGGACTTAGTGGAGGCCCGATTCTATCCGCAGGAACTTAAACAGCAGAACTTGAAAGAATTCATGGAATTAAAGCAAGGAAGCCTTCCTGTTCAGGCCTTCACCGATAAATTCAACGAGTTGGCTCATTATGCTACTAGATTGGTGAAGGATGACAACGAAAAAGCTTTCTTTTATTTTGAAAAGCTCTCTCCTAAAATCAAAAGCATGGTCCGCCGGGACTCCACCAGTTTTGTTTCAATTTACAATGATGCTTTATGGGCTGAGAATTCACTGAAAGACATTGAAAATGAAGCTCGTGCAACCAGTTCCAGTCTTGGCAAGAGGCCTTTATATCCATCTTCTAGGCTCTATACTCCTTCACCCAGGTTCACCTCTTCTCCCTCTGACCCAAACAAGAGGAGATTTGTTCCTACTGTGCAAGTTAACCGGGGTGGTCAATCTTCGGCTTTTAACAACAATAAAGGTGCTAAAGACCGAGTGTGCTATAACTGCAAGAAACCAGCACATCCTGGTAAATGCTTCGTTGATCCTATCATATGCTTTTCTTGCAACAAACCGGGCCACAAGGCCAATGTTTGCCCGGAGAAGAAGGTGACGGCTCCTACTACTCCTGCTGCCCCAGAGACGCCGAAAGGCCGGATTTTTGTCATGAGCCGAGCAGAAGCTGAGGCACACCCTGATATCATTACTGGTACATTTTCTATTTTTGATGTTCCTTGTTTGATACTATTTGATACGGGTGCCTCTTTATCTTTTATTTTAATGAAACTCTCCGATAAGTTATCACTTGAATCATCACATGGAGAAAGCACATCTATATCCTTACCCTCTGGTGATGTCTTTTCCTGTTCTAAAATCTATCCGGAAGTCCCTATTTCTATTGCGGGATCTATATTTCCAGCAAATCTTTTCCGATTTCCGCTTGAAGAATTTGATGTCATTTTGGGCATGGATTGGTTACATGCTTATCATGCTCGATTTGAATGTCGGGACCAGAAAATAATTCTTACAAGTCCTTCAGGTCACCGTGTGTCTTATCAAACGGTTAAAAGACAAACCGGTGCTAAATTAATTTCTGCTATGAAGTTTGTCAATGCGATGAAAAAGGGTCATCAAGCCTTCTTGTGTATGGTGACTACTTCAGATTCTTCCTCTCTGCCTCCTAAAGAGAACGTTCCTGTGGTATGTGAATTTCCCGATGTTTTTCCTGATGAGCTACCGGGAATTCCTCCTGAAAGGGAAGTTGAATTTACTATTGATCTTATTCCTGGTACCGACCCTATTGCTAAAGCTCCTTATAGGCTGGCACCGTCTGAAATGAAAGAGTGAAGGCTCAATTTGGATGATTTGATTGCCAAAGGTTTTTATCGACCTAGCTCTTCCCCTTGGGGTGCTCCGTTTTCTTTGTAAGGAAGAAGGATGGATCTATGCGGTTATGCATAGATTATCGTGAACTTAACTTAGGGTTACTATCAAGAATAAATATCCTCTTCCTAGAATTGATGATCTTTTCGACCAACTCCGAGGTGCTTCCACTTTTTCTAAAATTGACCTTCGTTCGGGCTATCATCGATTCCGGTCGAGAAGCGACATTCCTAAAACCCCCTTGACGAGATATGGTCATTTCGAGTTTACGGTGATGCCATTCGGATTGACCAATGCTCTAGCAGTATTCATGGATCAGATGAACCGTACTTTCAGAGAACACCTTGACAAATGCGTTGTAGTGTTCATTGATGACATCCTGATCTATTCTAAATCTGAAGAAGAACATGCCAAACACCTTCGTGCTATTTTGGAGATTCTGCGCCGTGAAAAATGGTATGCTAAATTCTCTAAATGTGAATTATGGTTACCTAAAGTGACCTTCCTTGGGCACGTCATTTCGAAAGAGGGCGTTATGGTAGATCCTGCCAAAATCGAAGCCGTTGTAAATTGGAAAAGTCCGACCAATGTTTCTGAAATCCGTAGTTTCCTTGGCTTGGCGGGTTACTATCGGCGGTTTGTGAAGGATTTTTCAAAGATTGCTAGGCCGATGACTCAGTTGCTGAAGAAAGAGTCTAAATTTGTGTGGTCTGAGGAGTGTGAAAATGCCTTCCAGGAATTGAAAAAGAGGTTGACTACCGCTCCGGTGTTGACCTTACCTGAAGAAGGAGTGGACTTTGATGTTTACTGTGATGCTTCTAAGCATGGTATAGGTTGTGTCTTGATGCAAAAAGGGAAATTCATTGCGTATGCCTCTCGACAGCTTAGAGTTCATGAAGTTAACTACCCGACTCATGATCTTGAATTAGCTGCGGTGGTGCATGCTTTGAAGATTTGGAGACACTACCTCATTGGAGTCCATTGCAACATCTACACCGACCACAAAAGCCTGAAATATCTATTTACCCAAAAAGAGCTGAACATGAGACAAAGAAGATGGTTGGAATTGGTGAATGACTATGATGCCGACCTAATTTATCACGAAGGAAAAGCTAATGTGGTGGTGATGCTCTTAGCGAGAAAATCTGTCATTCTTTGAATTCTTTTCGGAATTACCTCCTGAACTTGCTTTAGAACTTCAAAGATTAGGAATAAGCCTTGTAAAAAGGGGCTCTAATCATCTTAATGCCATGTCAGCCGAACCTGACTTCTACCGTGAGATCTGTGCTTGCCTTCCCTATGATCCTACTTTCAAATCCATTCGAGCTAAAATTCAACTTGGGCAAGCTAAGGATTGTAAGATTGATGATGATGGGTATCTTCGTTATCAAGGTAGAATCTATGTTCCGGAGGCAGCTAATTTGAGAAAAAGAATTCTTGATGAAGCACACCTCTCTCCTTACTCCGTTCATCCGGGATGTACCAAAATGTACAAAGATTTGAGATTACAATTATGGTGGCCTAGGATGAAGATTGAAGTTATGGAGTATGTCAGTAAATGCCTCACCTTCCAGAAAGTAAAGATAGAGCATCAAAAGCCCGGGGGTTTGCTTCAACCCTTGGATGTTCCTCTTTGGAAATGGGAGTCTATTTCCATGGATGTTGTGATGGCTTTACCCAGGACTTCCACTGGGAAGAATGCTGTTTCGGTGGTTGTGGACCGATTGACTAAGTGTGCTCGGTTTATCCCCATCAAAGATACCTGGAGATTAGAAGTTCTAGCTCGTGTCTATGTGGATGAAGTAGTGCGCTATCATGGGGTTCCTAAAGATATAGTTTCAGATCGGGACCCTCGATTTTGTTCTCGTTTCTGGACTGCATTACAGGAGGCCTTGGGTAGTAAACTATTGATGAGCACTGCTTTTCACGCCGCCACTGATGGTCAAACCGAGAGAACAATTCAAACTTTAGAGGATCTTCTTCGTGCCTGTGCCTTAGATTTCCAAACTTCCTGGGAGAAATGTTTACCTCTGGTTGAGTTCTCTTACAACAACAGCTATCAAGCCTCCATTAAAATGGCACCATATGAAGCTCTGTACGGTAGAAAATGCCGTACTCCAGTCTGTTGGGATCAAACCCAAAATGTTCCAATGTTAGGACCTGATTTGGTGACCGAGTCCATTGAACAAGTTAAAATCATTCGGAAGCGGATGAAAGCCGCTCAGGACCGTCAAAAATCATATGTTGATGTCCGTTGTCGACCACTTTCTTTTGAGGTTGATGATCAAGTACTCCTTAAAGTGTCACCTATGAAAGGGGTGAAACGGTTTGGCGTAAAAGGGAAGTGAGCCCTAAATATATTGGACCTTTAGGGTGATTGAAAAGATTGGTCCTGCTGCTTACCGTTTAGAATTGCCCCCAAATATGAGCAAGGTTCACAATGTCTTCCATGTTTCTCAGTTGAGGAAGTACATTAGTGACCCTAGCCATATCATCCAAGAAGAGATTCCTGAATTGGAGCCTAACTTGGCGGTTGAAGAAAGGCCAATCCGGATTCTCGAAAAAGCCAACAAGCAACTTAGGAGCAAAGTTGTACCTCTAGTCCGTGTTCTTTGGCGTTGTGGAAATGTCGAAGAAGAGACTTGGGAGACTGAAGCTTCTATGTTAGCTAAATATCCTGAATTATTCTCGTAAGGTATTCCTTTTTCTTACTCTTTTTCCGCGTTACTAGGCCGTATTTAATCATAATTAGTAAAGATATTATTCTTATTATAGAACTTTGAACTAAAATTTTGAAAATGCGTTTATGATTTTAATGGTTTTAACATTAATGAGTGTTAAATCTCGTTATTGGTGACGTCCCAATAATGGGTTTTCTCATTTATTGGTGTAGAAATATTTTTATATCTTGATATGAAATGTGGATGTTCTTGTCTGATCAACAAGAGTATCACCGTTTCATTGAAAAGATACCTATATTTTTCCTATGATTATATTATTAAGATGTTGTTTACTATAATTTCTCCCTCTAAGTTTCGAGGACGAAACTTTTTAAAAGGAGGGGTGATTGTAACACCCCGTAATTTCGGACCGTTATTATATTACGGAAGTAATTTATTAATCAAGTTGAATTTAATATTAATGTATTTGAAGTAATAATAATTCAATGTAATATAATTCTATTATATTTTGAAGTAAAGTATTTATTTTGATAGTTTCGAAATGTTTAAAAATAGTTTAAACCATGTAAAAATCTTTTATTTCGAAATAAGGGCATATCGGGAAAAATGGCAATTCTTGTGAAAATTGGGCAAACGATTTTGGAAATGGGTCATATGAGTACTCAATCTTCTTGTAATCTCGTGTTTAAGAACCTTTGCCATTATCGGAATTTGCATTTGACAAACAGTTCTAATTATCATCGAAACGAGCCAAAACCGACTAATGAAATTCCGCCAAAAATCCCGTCTCCTCTCTCCTTTTGGGCGGCACCACTACTCCCTCCTTCCCTTTGTTTTTTTTTTCTTTTCCTACTTCACTCTCCTTGAACATTCTAAAGCCTTCTAACTAAAAACACCATTTTTATACTAAAACCTAAGCTTTCTCCGCTAATTTTCATCATAATTTACTCGTTTCTACTCCAAATTTCATAAGGATTACATATTTGGAATCCTCTCTTCATTTCCAACATCCTAGTATGTATTAAATTCATTTGCTCTAAATTTATTTTGTCCACTATTTTTAGGGTTTTGATTATAGTGCTTATAATTGTGTTTTTATTGTTTATTTAGGTGAAGATTTAGAAGACGAGTTTGGAGACTCGTATATAGTTGAAGATAGTGGCTAGCATGTATATTAGGGTTTGGTGTTCAAGGTGCTAATTGCTCATTCTTAGCTTAAGGTAACATATTTCGAGTTACTCGACGAATAAATGTCACATTCTTTGCTTTTTGTATGATTTTGTGAATGTTATTTAAGTGGTTTGTTTCACATGAAAATATGGGTTAAATTCATGTCTTTTATAAGTATAAGTTCACATATTAGTATGGAAATGAAATGGGAATGATTAATTGATGCTTAAAACGGTGTTAAAATGAACAAAAACGGAGAAACGGAGGATTAGGGGTGGCGGCCCAGCAGGCCCAGCAGGCCCGGCAGGCCCGTGCAGGCCCACGGCAGCCATGGGTTGGCCCGGGTCGGCCCGTTGCTTGTTTGCGCGATTTTTCATGCGTTGTTTGTCGTTTCGGGTTTATTAATGTTATATTTAGTATAAGTAACATATGGGTAATCATATGAAATGAATAATGTTAGTAGTAAATATAATTTTGATGGTAAAATTATGCTTATATTGGTAGTTTGCACATGTTAGGATATGCTATGATATGAAATTGTAATGAATATGCTAGAAATGAATTTTATAGCGATAATTGCAATGTTTGGATGATTATGCCGAAAACTGAGTCCTTAGTCCCTTTGACTGAATCGATGTCAGTCAATTGTGTGATTGGTCAGCCGCGATTGAACCCGTACCTGTCGCATGGCTGGGGTTGCGGGTAAAAATTCGGTTGGATGAATTATTGTGAGAAATGGATAATTGGCCTTAATCTTGTTTTAGGCCACTTATTATGTTTTTATTTCACATGTGTTGTTGGTTGGTTTGAATGATTTCTTATATTGTAGAAACGGCCCTAGATTCCCTGAAACCTTTAATATTGTTAATGTTGCTTGAAATGGAATTAGTATTGAATACTTCTTGCAGGTTGTTGTGTTTGTCATAGATAGGCCTTTATAGTCTTTGACGAGTATAAGTTCACTGCTTAATAGCCTTTGTGTTCCTGACTTGGTGGGTTTATATCCAAGTTGGGGCATGACCTCGTTACTTATTTTGAGAGTAAGTGGTCAGCTTAAGTACTAGCCAACCCTTTGGTGGACTCCTTAGGGTACTCACATGGTTTTACTAAAATTGTGGGTCTTGGGTGCGGTGGTGTGTATCCGCATGTCTAGGTCTGCGCAGACTTAGGACTAGGGTTGTGTTGTGTCTTGGCCATGTTTTGATAGAACCTCTGAGCCAAGATACCGGTCCGATTACCTTCCATTCCTCGTGGTATAGACTCGAGTTACAGAGTGACTATTGACCGTGCTAAGAACTTATGCCTGTCTTTGATATATTGTTCTTTCTTGTATGGTGATTTTATGAATTGTAATAGGTGAGATGCAAGCCGGTTACAATTGATAAAGTTTTGATTACTGTTTGTTATATGTTTCACATGATAGCTTAAATTGGTTAGTTTGGTGTTCATATGTTAGAATACTTGATAATTAAATTAATTATCATGTTGTTTACATGTTACATTAAATATGACATTTCGTGGCTGGGAGGACTCGAAGTTACTCCCCACTGAATTGTGGCTTTCGTGTTTGTATAAAATGCGATTGACAGGTTGATGATGATTAGATGGGGTACACGGACGAGCTAGTGAGCAAAAGAACCTTGGACCTAGTTTGGTTATATTTTGTAGTAAACCTTTAAACATATGGTTGTGTTTATATTTTGGAGGGACATATGTCTCCCTCTTTTACTTTGGTTTGTATCACTATATTCTCGCGACTTTAGCTATGTTATGTAAATTAGTTTGTTTGTATTTGCAGGTTTTGGCACTCTTCATTTGGAAATGTTTGTGAATGGTTTAGAAAAGTTTTTAAAATTACAGGTTTTATCTAGTTGAACCAATTGCAAACATATCCTGTCAGTTTTTCTGTAGAATTTACGTATTTATTTAATGCTAAAAATGAGGGTGTCACAAAATGGACCAATTTAATTAATACCCCCTCACGTGTAAACTTCCAAAAATCAAACCCCAACTTTACCTCAATAATTTAGTAACACGACGACAAAATCCTTCCTCACCACTTCAGTAACACCACCTGCCACCACAACAACAGCCAGCCGTCGTCGGCTACCAACATAACCGACGCCGGCGATATCACTATCCACCACAGAAAACGCCGACGACGTACCAATCATTACGGCCGACTAGGATTTTTGGATCGTTCGACAACAAAATAAAAATCAGACACAATTCGATGATAAATTCTATCAACAAATGTCATTAGCATCGACATTTTACCAATCTTACATCACCACCTTTACTTTCTGCTTCTAAGCAAAGCCACTTTGAGCTACACAAAATTAGTGTACCTGGATTCTATATTGTTGTATCTCAAACCAATTTTTATGTACCTAGTAATTAATTTTGTGTATTCATGCTAGGTACATTAAAACAATCGTTATGTACATCAAAAGTTGGTGTAGATGCATTGAAATTGACGGAAAATCAACAAAGGGGAGGGAGGTGAGATAGTTGTCGTCGACCACTTACGACACTTCCCGCCGTCGATTAAACCCATTCAATCACAAATAACCATAACAACTAACCACAACTGACATCGCCGACAGTTTAGATGATCGTCGACGGTGTTATTGGTCGTTGCTGATGTCGTCGGTTGTGCTGGCGGCAGGCGTCACTTAATGGTTGTGAAGGAGAAGTTGACAAAGGAGGTAGCGTCAGTTAAATGCTATTGCTTTCGATGGGGTTACCGTCGGAGCTCCGGCGACAAGCAATTGGAGTTTTATGATGCGTGAAAGAGGATATATTATACCGAATTTGAGATCGAGTAATGGTAAGCTTGTCACTGTGATTTTGGGATCAAGAGGCGTGTATATTTGTGGCCGCTGTCGGAGCTCTGGCGCCGTCATCAGGAGGTAAAAGAAGGAGAAGTTAATAGAAGGAGAATGGGGAATGGTGGGTAGTTCGAGGGATGTGGATACACTAAACATTGTTTAGTCTTTGTTGTTAATAAATGGTGTGGGTTGGACTCAGCCGTTGATTGTGTTTTAATCCAATGGTTATAGGTCGTTCTCACCGAATAATCGTTCTCACCGGATCCTAAATCTATCTATCTATCTATATATATATATATATATATATATATATATATATATATATATATATATATATATATATATATATATATATATATATATATATATAGAGAGAGAGAGAGAGAGAGAGAGAGAGAGAGAGTCAAGATCCAGTGAGAACCACTCATATAATGAGAACCGTGAGAACCACCTTAATCTAATATAATAATTGTACGCGTGCCAAAATCAATCTCCTACCCCTAAACCTTGTAAACTCCGTCATTTACCAATTTTCTTTTCCCTCTCATCTTTCTTTCTCTGTCCTCGAATATCACCATCTTCCACAACGCTATTTTATACGATCGATACGATTGATGCGCGCCAAAATATTATACGATCGATACGATTGATCCTCACTACTGATCCATCAATCTCTTCAACGATTGATGCGTGCATTTTATATAGGTATTTCGTACTTCATTTTCACGCATTTCTATGCATTTTGTATAGTGTTTAGCTACAAATGTCCCCCGAATTGTCTACTGTGGTTTCTCTTGTCTTATTTGCAGGAATAAACCAAAGAGGAGCATAATCAAGCTTAATACCTGTCCCTATGCATGTATTTAGGAGATTAGTTGAGTCGGAGCCTTAAGACTACTATTTTGAATTGCGCAAAGAAGTAAGTTAGCTAGGCGAGAAAAGGAAGAACTTCAAATTACTAGTGCCTTATTTGAAGAGCCATATCTCTAGTTATGCAACTTATTTTTAGTTGATTTCAATTGGAGATGAAAGCTTGTCCTCTTAGATTTCTAACGCCACCGGACTCGTCCTGTTTTCCCAAGTAACGGAGAAATGGCAGCCGTTTGAAGTTCAGTGCGCGAAGCAGGAATTGTGCGCTGGAAAGTACTCGAACGAGTACAATTGTATTCGTTCGACTCCTTTTTCTACTCGATCGAGTATTTGCATTTTATGGTTTAATCGATCTAGTAGATTTTCTACTCGATCGAGTGGTTTGAGCTTAATTTTGTTCGATCGAGTGATATAAAGTTACTCAATCGAGTGGTTTTGATGTTACGCGGGATTAATTAACCCGTGTTGGGCTTAATTTCGTGATAGACTTTTGTTTTCCTATTTAAGCTTTTACAATTAGGTTAATAAGGATGTTTTTACTCATCTTGGAACGCCACTTACTCTCTTAATCTCTCCCTTAAACTTTCCACTATAACTTTTACTCTTGGATCTCTTGGCTTGGATTTTGGTTGTTCTTTACGCCGGAATCGCTTGTGATTGTAATCTCTTTTCTCCTCTTAATCTTAATCTCATTACTTTCTTGCTTTTATCCTTGCTTTATTGTCTTAATTATTCTGCCCTAATCTCAGTTTATGCTTAATTTCTGTTGTTGCATCATGTCTCTAGTTAGTTTATTCATTATTGTTATTGTTGACATCACTAGCGATATGAGTAGCTAATTTCTTTTATGTTAGGACTAGGGAATCCATGATAGGACTGTGACGATGTAGCGAATAGAATATAAGGTTTACTTGTGAGAATCTGTCCCCATGGCAATTTAACTGTATCACCAATTTAGTTGAATGCATGCCTCTAAATTTTTTTAATTTGGTTAATTTCGTTCCTGGATCGGAAGATTGTAATGAACAGACCTGCTATGAAAAGTAGACTATCATAATGAGGAAGGAAGTTAAGTTAGTGGAAATCTAGGATAGAAAGTGGACCGGAAAGACCTTTCCTGTATCCTTCTCACAGTAGATTGTCTAGGCTATTTGCAGCTGAGTCGATAGACTACCATGGTGAACCGAAATCCTGACATAATCTCTCTCTTTTGATCATCTTACTTGCATTCTCTGTCTTTTATTGATTTTTCTTTACTGCTCTTCCCTTAAGCTTTCTTTAGTTTAGAAGGCAAATATAAACCCCCCAATTGTGACATAGATAGACGGACTGCAGATAGATACCTTGCCTCCCTGTGTAGATCGACCCTACTTATCACTAGCTTCTGTTAGTATATTTAGGTTTATTTTTGGTACAGAAACGACCGTATCAAATTTTGGCGCCGTTGCTGGGGAAGCAATTGGCCTATTTATATGTTTATTTTCGTTTGTCTTCCGCCTCAAGGGATTTATTCCTCGAGGCAGTTTTTTATCTTTTTTGCTTCAGTGTTGTTTTGATAGGTCCTACAGGTCCTACCTAGACAGGATTCTAGGAGAAAGATGGTCAAAGGGAAGGCTTGAGTACCTTTGACCCTTCTTTAAAGATGTCTAGTGTCTCCCGAATTATAGCACAGTTTGAAGCTCATAATGCAGGATCTGGCAAGCTAGAGAGTAGACAGTCTTGGAGTGGTTCACCTCAGCTCCACACTACGGCGCAACAGGTGGTCCACTGTAAGAGATGCGGTACTGCGGGGCACGAAGCTGTCCGTTGTCCAGCAGATAATGATGTAGTCTATGCGTTCAGGCGGCGTAGACGGGCTAGCCATTCTTCTTCACATGTGCCGGCACATCCATTTCAGCAAAGACGCTATCAAGAGCCCCCATTTGTTTGGCCGCCGTCGTAACAAAGTCCTCCTAATAGGCAGAAAGAAGAAATTGCTGAGTTGACATCTGTAGTAAAGACACTTGCGCTTCAAATGCAAAAAGTTGTGCAAGCAAAAGACGACATTATCAACTCACTTAAAGCTCAGTTGGCTCAAGTATTGGCCGAGCAAACCTCTAAGCAACCTGAAACGGTCTATGCTATTCGCACCTGGATTGACAGTCCCTATGAAGGACCGGTTCTGCCTATTGATGCTGTAAATGATGGTGTAGATGCTAAAGATACCGTTCAAGAGGATATTGTCTCGCCTACCCATGATCAATCACTCGATCGAGAGCCCTATTTTGCTCGATCGAGTGAAATTACCAAGGAAATACTCGATCGAGAGGGTGAAAGCTCTCGATCGAGCAATGAGGAAAATCAAGTCCTCGATCGAGTGACACAAGTTGCTCGATCGAGTATAAATGCTGAAAAAAATACTTCGATCGGGCTACATAAGTGCTCGATCGAGTAATTTTTTGGCTAATATCAATGAATGGTCATCTAAATTTGTTTCAGACGATATTTCTGCAATTAAAGCTAATTCCTTTGTTACTTCTTCTGCAGGTACTGATGGGTTGACGGACCCAGGAGGTGGGCATCATACGTTGACTTTGGAGACTGGAACGGTGTGGATTGATGACCCAGGCGGAGGAATGGACGAGGCTAGGCCGTATAAGAAGAAAGCGCGCAAATGGGCAAAAAATGGAGGCCAATACACTGCAATAAGTTGTTGTTCTCCTATTGCTCGGATGGTATGGACGCCTAAGGTCAAGCTAATGGATGCTGAGAGAACCTCATTTAGTCAACAAACTTGTTGTGGGCCATTAATTTCTGTAGGTGGATGATAAGAAGAAGGTCGAGCTGGGACCTATCTGAAACTAGTACTACCGGGAGGCAGCCCGGAATTTTAGAACTTTTTATTTATTTTGAACACTTTATTTAGTTTTGTTGTGTGCCTTAATAATTAGCCTATTCGGCTATAGGCTGTGAACAATTTAGCCCTCTTTGCTTTGGCAGTCCTTTTGTGCGGTTGCAATTTGCGAATTTGCAGGTACTCTTGCATTTTGTTCGAAACTTGGTTGCTCTGAAGCCGCTACCTGTGACCTCCCATGATGCTGGCTGGTTTGTGGAGGTCCCTACTTCGCGTATTCTTGTAAGTTTTTCCGCGCTTCACTCTCTTCTTTTCTAGTTTGCATTTCCTTTCCTTATTTTTGGGTACAATGAGGGCATTGTACGGTTTGGTTAGGGGAGGTTATGCATCCATTTCTATGTCTGCATGTTATTTTTATTGCATTTCTGTTATCACGTTTAATTTCTGTATGCATTGCTTGTTTATTTCCAAATAAATTCAAAAAATCAAAAAAAAAATTGAAAATTAATAAAATATTCACGTTTATTTTTGCATATAGGTCGAGTCGGAACGGTAGATTTCCGTGATGAAACTGCACATTAACTTGTTATTTTTACTTAAGCCTTGAATCTAATTGATAGTTATTAGATGAGTCATGCGCATATCTACGAGTTAATGTCAAAAATATAGCTGCTTGACCTGATTAATTGGCAACCTACTTACAATTTCTGAGATTTAGTGCCATATAACTGGTGACATTCATGACCGGTTTACATAGGAATTGAGAGTAGTACTCCTTGCATAACATGTCTAACACTTTTGCACATTTATGAAATTCGGTTGCTTGTCACTTGCGTACATTCGAGTTTGTGGTCGGTGTCACATGCATGGAGGTGCTTACAAATTCCTTTTCTTTCATTTTCACCCACTTAGCTCCACTTTAGCCAAATATAGCCTTTTTGACCCATTAGCTACACCCCAAATTTAGCCTGCCAGTCAAGCTAGTTTAGTGTAATCTTTGTGGTATATTTCATATTTTGCTAGTTTGGCTTATTCTAACTTGTACGGAGTTGGTAGAAAAAGAAAGAATGCGGAAAGAAAAGAAAAAGAAAAAGAAAAACGTGGAACAAAAGAAAAAAAATCAAAAATCAAAAAAAAAAAAATTGAAAACCACGTGAAATAGAAGAGAAAGAAAGAAAAAAAGAAAGTTGAGTTGAGTTGGTTGAAATAAAAGGATCGTCTATGCTTATTCTGTTCTTGTGACGGTCTCACTCCTCCGTTTTATTCATATCTCTTTGAGGAGATAGTGTTTTGGGTAGTGAGTTTTGTGCCAAAGAAGGGCACTTGTGCTTTATTTTCTAGACATCTGAGATTTAGATAGTCTTATATGGTCTTGTTTAGGAGTTAGCTTGACGCTTTACCTCTACATTTCCATAATCTATTTTGCCTTTTCTCACCTGTAGCCTCACTTTCACATACTATTTGTAAGCCCTCGACTGTGACGGACATTGTTGGCTGGAGTGTATGCGTAGTACTTGAATCGTCTATCATTTTTGTTGCATGCATGTTATGTAGGTCGCAGTTTAGGTGAGTGACTGTATTCTCTTTCCCTCTTACACATAATTATTCACCCTTTGCTTCATGAGAGAAGAGTGATCACGTGAGAATCCGATTTTTTTTGTCTTGCAAGGTTGATAGGTCAGTTTTGTTTATGGACATCATACAACTCGTTTGCGTATTGACTGTTGTAGCTATGACTGTTAATTTTCGATTGCATTAAATTGGGTCAAGTAGACAAGTTATAGCTAGCTCTGAGTTTTCATATCCGTTCCATTAGTTCGTATTTAATTTGCTTGGGGACAAGCAAAGGTTTGGTTTGGGGAGATTTGATGCGTGCATTTTATATAGGTATTTCGTACTTCATTTGCACGCATTTCTATGCATTTTGTGTAGTGTTTAGCTACAAATGTTCCCCGAATTGTATACTGTGGTTTCTCTTATCTTATTTGCAGGAATAAACCAAATAGGAGCATAATCAAGCTTAATACCTATCCCTATGCATGCATTTTGGAGATTAGTTGAGTTGGAGCCTTAAGACTACTATTTGGAGATGCGCAAAGAAGTAAGTTAGCTAGGCGAGCAAAGGAAGAACTTCAAATTACTAGTGCCTACTTTGAAGAGCCATATATCTAGTTATACAACTGATTTTCAGGTGATTCTAATTGGAGATCAAAGCTTGTCCTCTTATATTTCCAACGCCACCGGATTCGTCCTGTTTGCCCAAGTAACGAAGAAATGGCAGCCGTTTGAATTTCAGTGCGCGAAGCAGGAATTGTGCGCTGGAAAGTACTCGATCGAGTACAATTGTATTCGATCGACTCCTTTTTCTACTCGATCGAGTAGTTGCATTTTATGGTTTACTCGATCGAGTATATTTTATACTCGATCGAGTGGTTTGAGCTTAATTTTGTTCGATCGAGTGATATAAAGTTACTCGATCGAGTGGTTTTGATGTTACGCGGGATTAATTAACCCGTGTTGGGCTTAATTTCGTGATAGACTTTTGTTTTCCTATTTAAGCTTTCATAATTAGGTTAATAAGGACGTTTTGACTCATCTTGGAATGCCACTTACTCTCTTAATCTCTCCCTTAAAATTTCCACTGTAACTTTTATTCTTGGATCTCTTGGCTTGGATTTTGGCTGTTCTTTACGCCGGAATCGCTTGTGATTGTAATCTCTTTTCTCCTCTTAATCTTAATCTCATTACTTTCTTTCTTTAATCATTGCTTTATTGTCTTAATTATTCTGCCCTAATCTCAGTTTATGCTTAATTTCTGTTGTTGCATCATGTCTCTAGTTAGTTTATTCATTATTGTTATTGTTGACATCACCAGCGATATGAGTAGCTAATTTCTTTTATGTTAGGACTAGGGAATCCATGATAGGACTATGACGATGTAGCAAATAGACTATACGGTTTACTTGTGAGAATTTGTCCCCATGGCAATTTAACTGTATCACCAATTTAGTTGAATGCATGCTTCTAAATTATTTTAATTTGGTTAATTTTGTTCCTGGATCGGAAGATTGGAATGAACAGACCTGCTATGAACAGTAGACTACCATAATTAGGACGGAAGTTAAGTTAGTGGAAATCTAGGATAGAAAGTGGACCGGAAGGACCTTTCCTGTATCCTTCTCAACGTAGATTGTATAGGCTACCATGGTGAACCGAAATCCTGACATGTTCTCTCTCTTTTGATCATCTTACTTGCATTCTCTGTCTTTTATTACTTTTTCTTTACTGCTCTTCCCTTAAGCCTTCTTTAGTTTAGAAGCCATATATAAACCCCCCCGCCCCAATTGTGACATAGATAGACGGACTGCAGATAGATACCTTGCCTCCCTGTGGAGATCGACCCTACTTATCACTAGCTTTTGTTAGTATATTTAGGTTTATTTTTGGTACAGAAACGACCGTATCAACGATCTACCTATTCGACGCATCCTTCATGAATGGAACCTTTTTATTCAAGGTAATATTTCGAAATTCCTGATTAATTTTTGTGAAATTAGGGTTTATATTTTGAGAAATTAGGGTTCATAAAATTGAGAAATTATTTAAATTGGTTGAAATCGTGATATTGTTGACTCAGTTTTATGAATTAGACAGGTTATACAATCATCAAACTATTAGTTACGTGCATCAAATTGTTGCTATATGCGTCAAATTAGGGTTTATATTTTGATCTGTTTGTAATTTTTCAATTAATCGATTAAATTTGTTGAATTTGAGAAATTAGGGTTCGTTAATTTGAGAAATTAGGGTTCGGTAAATTGAGAAATTTCTAAATTGGTTGAAATCGTGATATTGTTGGCTCAGTTTTATGAATTAGACAGGTTTTACATTCGTCAAACTGTTAGCTACGTGCATCAAATTGTTGCTATGTGCGTCAAATTAGGGTTTATATTTCGATCTGTTTGTAATTTTTTAATTAATCGATTAAATATGTTGAATTTGAGAATTAGGGTTCATTAATTTGAGAAATTAGGGTTCGGTAAATTGAGAAATTGCTTAAATTGGGTAAAATCGTGATATTGTTGGCTCAGTTTTATGAATTAGTCAGGTTTTACAATCGTCAAACTATTAGCTATGTGCATCAAATTATTGCTATGTGCATCAAAAATTTTAAATTTAATTTTAGTAATAATTCCCTGATTTGATTTTATTGTTAGTTATTTAATTTTAAATGGTTGTTATTGCAGCAATGACATTCTTAGTTCAATGGGATCGCATAGTTCTTCTAATGTCATTACAAATGACATTACAAATGAAGGACAAATGGTTGAAGTTATTGCATCTCAATCTATATCAGAAATATCTGCCCTTAACATTGATGTTCCTGAAAATCTGAATTCAGAAATCGTACAAGGTACAATTCTGTTGAACTGTTCAATGATCAGATACTGTTCTATATAACTGTGTTGTTGTATACTTGAGTGATCCAGTAAACCTAAATCCTAACTCTACTTTAATTTCATCACATTTGTAGATGACGTAGTAGACGAGGCAGAGGTAATAGAGGAGGCAGAGGTAATAGAGGATGTAGAGGAGGAGGAGGCGTCCGGTTTAAGCAACATGAATCAGATTTTTGGTTGTCCTACCTATCTCAAGCCTGTTATTGGTATGGTCTTTGATACACTTGAACTCGGTATTGCCTTTTATGAAGCATATGGAAAAGAATGTGGGATTGTGACTAGAAAGGCTCACAAAAGAATAAACAGGGTGTCACTACATATAAAACTTTTTTGTGTAATAAGGCTGGAGAATGTGAAGCCAAAGGCAAAAAACATCGTAGGCAAAGGACTAGGGTAGGTTGCCTTGCTAGGATTAACTTTAAACGAATTGCTAACGGTAAATATCAAATTTATTGTTTTGTTGAAGGGCATAATCATATGCCAGCTACACCATTAACAATGGTACATCTGACGCAAACGAGAGAATTGAATATAGTTCATAAAAAAATGGTAGTTGACAACTCAAAGGTTAACAAGGTCCAGTTATGACCTATAGGATGTTGAAGGAGTATGTCAGAGGTTATCAGAATGTGGGTGCTTCATTGGAAGACTTTAAAACTTTTCAAGGAATATCAAAAAGTTCTTGTCAGAAGGGGTGCTCAAATGCTTATTGAGCATTTTATGAAAATAAAAAGAATGTGTCCATCCTTTTACTTTCACTTTGAGGTAGATGACAAAGGTAGATTGTCACATGTTTTCTGGGCTGACCCTATTAGTATAAAAAATTATTTGCTATTTGGGGACATGATATCCTTTGACACTACCTTTAGGAAAAATAAGTATAGAATGATATTCGCCCCTTTCACATGGGTGGATCATCATAAGAGATGTGTGACCTTTGGGGCTGGGCTTCTTATTAATGAGAGAAAGGAGTTATTTGCTTGGTTATTTACGAGATTTCTATAAGCTATGGGGGGTCGTTATCCTGTGTGTATAACTGATGAAGATTTGGGGATAGAAGGAGGACTTAAGAAAGTCTTTAAAGATAAAGTGCAACATAGATATTGCATGTGGCACATATTGAAGAAGTTGCCAGGGAAGGTAGAGCCTGTGATATGTAAAGAAACTGAGTTTTTGAAAGAGATAAACTCATGTGTTTGGGGCGAAGATGTGGAGCCTGCTGAATTTGAGGAAAGATGGACAGCCATTCTGGAAGCTCATTGGTTGTCGGGTAATGAGTGGCGTCAGGAAAAGTATGGCATTAGACAATTTTGGATTCCAGCTTACTTTCGTGACTTGTTCTTAGGAGGGTTGATGAGAACAACCTCGAGGTCCAAGTCAGAAAATCATTTTTTTAGCAATTTCACTAATCGAAATTTGCCCTTGTTGAATTTTGGATGCGCTTTGAGAGTGCAATGGATACACAACGATGGGCTCAATCAAAATTGATTGCACAATCAAAGTACTCGTTTCCTGATTTGGCTACTCCTCTAGACCTAGAAAAGCATGCAGCAGAAACCTACACTCCGAGAATTTTCGAGGAGTTCAAAGAGGGAGTAAAAGTAGCATGCTTTACATGTGCCATTGGAGACAAAGAAAAAGATAAGAATCATGCAATTCTCTACATAGACGTCAAGGATCGTGAGAGAAAGAAAGACTATATGGTGGGTTATAGGACAGCTGAAGTGAAACTATTATGCAATTGCAAGAAATTTGAAAGACATGGAATATTCTGTCGACATATTCTCTGTGTCCGTAAAGATTATGGTTTTGAGAAAATTCCAAGCGAATACCTACTTAATAGGTGGAGCAAACTAGCAACCTGCCAGCCAATCTTCAATTCTAATGGGCAGTTGCTTGCTAATTGCAGATCAGCCGATGCATAGAAGAACAAACTGACTGAATTGTGGTCAGAAATGTTCACTTGTGTGTCACTAGTTAAACAGAGTCCTGTTAATTGTGATGAGTTACTAACCATTTTACGCGGGTTCAAGGAAAGGGTACTTGCAGAAACAACAAGTAGTGTCGCTGATGATGGTGGTAATAGTAGTATTGGAAAGAAAGGGACAAAAATGCTGAAATTGGAATGCTCTTGAGAACAAGTGTGCCTAGCGAAATTAAAATTTTGCCTCCAAGACAATGCAAAAACAAAGGCTCGGGAAAAAGAATGATTTCACAAAGAGAAAGAGCGGGGGAAGTCAGTAAGAAACCACTAAAAAGATGCAAGGCTTGTGGGCAGATGGCGAACCACAACAGCAGGAATTGTGACCGACCAAAGGATCACTGACAAATAGTCGAGTAAGTGATGTCTCTTATTAGCATAAGTTTTCTATTTTTACCCTTTTTGTTTCCCTCTAATTTTAATCTTTGCTGACATTTGCTTTCTTATGTGTGAGATTGAAGTCTTTGGCGAGGAATTGGACTTGTGCAGCGGAATTTTTGAGCATCATTTGAGAAGATAACACTTGTTTTTTGGATTATTTTTCTTCATTTACAATTGTTTTGTAATAAATGTAACGGAAGTCTTTCGGATTTTTAAATTGTATATTTGAGAAGATGAAATTGTGATTCTGGATTTAAGAATGGAAAAAATGTGTTTCCCTGAGCAATTATGGCATGCACCTACGAGGTCATTTTATGCACGTACGAGGTCATTTTATGCACATAAGGCAAGTATTAAGACATCTGAAAAATGTGATCATTGTTTCTCCAAATTTGGTAATTAAAAAGCTGAAAAATGTGATCATTGTTTCTCCAAATTTGATCATTGTTTCTCCAAATTAGGCCAACAATAAAATGTGATTAGTTGAATCATCATCGTGTATGACAAGTCGTTTAATATCATGCACATACAAGGTTATTCCATGCACATGGAAGGCCATTTTATGCACAGATAACCCAAATGGGCTAATTCCCCATGACATAGGTTAATTCTCATTGCAAGTCATTTAAAAAGGCCATAATTTAATAAATAAATTGGGCTTAAATTAGGGTTTATACTTTGGGCTTTAATTCTCAGTTCAAGTCTCTCAAAACTTAAATGTGGGCTTTAATTCTCATTTCAAGTCTCGAAACTTAAATGTGAGTGATTATTGAAGAAGTCGAGCCAATCCTATCAGCACTTTAGGCCATAATTTAGGCACGGCCCAGCACGGCACGCTCAAAATACATAGGAGTTAGCTTAAAGTTGAAGAATTAGTAAGGCACGCTCATGCACGACACGAGCACGACACAGGCCATGACCGAGCATACCCTAGGCGATCTCTAAATAACGCAAGTAATTGTGTTTTGACAAATTTCATGCATGTAGAAGGCTGTTCCATACACATATAACGCCTTCTCATGCATGTAAATATGCAAGTTATATAATTTTGGCCCACATTACTACGTTTATCAAGTCGGGTTAGGTATGTTACTTTGGGATTTGAAAACGACAACCCCCAGACAAATAGGTTAATTTTCATTACAAGTCTCATTAAAAAAGGCCATAGTCAAGTGACATAATTGTGCCCCCACGTTACAATTTAGCATATAAACGGACCCGAAAGTCGACAAATTGCATGCACGCAGAAAGGTATTTCATACATATACAACGCCTTCTCATGCACGTAGAAGGGTGTTTCATACACGCAAAAGTTACTTACAGTACCTACACATATGCAACCTACAAATTTACTCCACCTATAAAATAATCCCTGCCCAAATCAAGGAATCAACAAAATACAATGAGAAGGTTCTCTACTACTCCCGTTTGCTAAGCACACAAACTCTCACCATATTCAACCAAAAATAACACCTAGTTATAATCCTACAAAAAAAAAGATAGGGAAATATTGTTACGTTTAAGTCACTTGACATCAATATTGCAAGTCTTGCAGTTAAAAGATGGGGAAATAATAGAAACAAAATTAGATAAAGCATTCGAAAGATCTTGATATTACCGTTCTCTTGTTTTCGTCCCATCTGATAAGATCTACAATCAAACTTTCACCATATTCATCTAAATTCTGCATATATATTTGACAACAATATTGAAAGTGTTGCAATAAAATATGCCGAATAATGTTTGACTAATATAACCATGTTTAGACATCATTACCTCGTAACAAGTCTAAGAGGACCATAATGATTGACAACTCAAGTTTTCTAGCCACTTCAGCAAATAGACTCTGCAACAATACATTTTAAAATAATGAAATTTGTTAAACGAGTAGAGTATAATTTAAATATGTAAGGTACCCATTCTTTTGTCGAGGCACATCCACAATCACAAATGGAAAATTGTTTATCTGCAACAGCTTTTTGTATCCTGGAAAGTCTCTTGCAATAATCCCCAAAGTAGGAAATAACTACAAAAACCAAAAACCAAAAAAGAAAAACACAATAATATAAAAGCAAAGGAAAACCAAGACAAACTTGAGGTAACAATCCCCTAAGGCATACGGATATAATCATACCGTTTCAACTAAAAATTTACATCTTCCGTCAGGACGCCTAGGCAAGCTTGAGTTTAGTATAATGTTGGTATTTTTAACAAAGTCAGACATGCAAGCAAACTAATGTTGACGGCGACACAGTAAGGGAAGAAAGCCTGCAAAAATGCACATAGGGAAATCAAAACAGATAATATACAAACATGTTAGACAGGATAATTAATTAAGTTCTTTCATGGTCAATTAGTAAATTCCGTTGATATAATAAAATAAAAAAGTGACAGGATAATTACCAGTTTAGCTTTGGTTAGACTTTTGGGCAAGTACTGAAACTTAATGTACTGACTTTGAAAACTGTTTTTAGCGACAACATCCTGAAAGTTGAGAAAATTTGTGAAAAATGTTGGTAATTCCAAGTAGAAACATTAGCGGTTACTAAGGATGAATATGAATACCTTAATTATTGTCGGAAAGTAGGGGTGTTCACCGGTCCAAAACCGGACCGGACCGGACCGGACCGGATAAACCCGCGGACCGGATAACCACATATCCCAAGACCGCAGACCGGACCGGTTAGAAGGGGACCCGGACCGGACCGGACCGGAACCCTTTAGGTCCGGGTTTTTCCGGGTTTGGACCGGACCGGTACTAATTTATAAGGCAAATTTAGTTATATTTTTTAATGTGGACCGGACCGGACCGGACCGGAGACCGGTCACCATATTTTTTGGGACCCGAAGACCGGACCGGTATGTATTCGGTCTGGACCGGACCGGACCGGCCGGTCTGGGTCGGTCCGTTTTGCCGGTCCGGACCACTTTTTGTTCACCCCTATCGGAAAGTACACAAGATTTGGTCTTTCAAGTGTTAAACGAAGACCTACAAGGTCAATTACCATATCCATGAGCCATTTTCCTTCAAACAAAGTCAACATTCCTTCTTGGGTTACTTGCAGCCATGGAGTGTCTACAACAATGTCACTAATAATGAACATATTGTAATTAGATGCACAGAACAGCAACGTGGACAAAAACAACTTAAAAAGATGCTATATGGTCAGTGATAACTTACTCCTTATTTGCCTCATTTGTCCTGTTCATCAAGTGTTCATCTGTATAGGGCAAGTCTCATGGAACTTCATTCTTGGGGAGAAAAATGAAAAAAAACAGAACAATTAAATAATCATAGCACACTTTTAATAAACGAGGAGTCATCATATACTAATGAGAAGCATTGTTGGTAAAAGATTTCTGATTACCGAATCTCACAGCCATTCTTGTAAGTCTTTGCTTTAGACGTCACTTGATATTTCACAGTGTTGTCTTTCCAAGTCAAAGTTTCATTGCAAACCCTCATAATGTAACACTTCACATCAGTTCTCTGAACAATAATATAAAGTGAAATCAACAGCAGAACCTACATATCTAATACACATATAAGGCTGTATCATGAAAGAACAAAGCTAATCCATGCATCTTGATGGCTTTTGGCATCAGGAAATATAGAAACACCAACTAAAAATTTGACTTAAATAATGGAGACTTACGTCCTTGAGTAGCTTTAAAGTATACCGACACTTATTCCCATTGTACGTCTCCATATGTCGCATCATGTAAATTCCAGTATCACGCTCGACAGAGAAACTTTTATTCGGAACATACTCTTTGGCTACTACAAAATATGTAGCATGCAGCTTTGGAATCATGGAAGAAAACTTTGCACTTAACTGTTTCTTCTGTTAGACAAAAGACAATGCCCAGCAAATAAGTTCATTATATAAGAATTAAATCAGCAATTTAACAAACTTATTGCCAAACGGTGTGAAAACATACCACATATTGAATATTGACATTAAAATCTACACAACCTGGATCACACGGGTGTATAACTTCATACAAGTTATGATCAATTTCAAAACAATGAAGAAGTGGGTTGGGTGCAACAACAGGGAAAAAACCTATCAAACAATGATTAGTTGGATTTGTATATTATTTAATTATGTATTTTAAAAACTTTTCAAATATTGAACAACTTACCAATTTCACGTCTCTATAGTTGATATCCAATGAGGCTATCTGTTGTTTCAATTAGATGACCCGTATTAGAGAATAAAAAGGTACAAGTAGATAACTTAGATCAACAAAATTTAAATATCAAACTTACATCGGTTGTTTCAGTGAGAAAGAGACGGGAAATTGATCTACGATCTCTTAACCTGTTTTCATTATTCAGATAATCACACCACACACTGATCACGTCGATGTTAACGCTACCACCAAATAGCAAGGTCTTCATATCATATCGTGTAAGAATCTTGCCCCCACCGCTGAACAGAACCTCACTACAAAAATAAAACCTTAGTGTTATAGAAAGAAAATATAATACATATACCGAATAAGAAAAAAATATAAGCAAAATTAATAGACTAATACATACCCTTCATCTAAGTCAGCAGCGAATGCATTGTCACCCATCAGTTTTTCAGACTGACTCAAGGCATCCATCACGTTCACATTTCTTATGAAAAAAGGTGAACGAAAAACGTTAGGTAACTTAACTTTCCTCTTACACTTCCGAGTCTGGGAGGGGACGGTTGGGGACAGTTCTACTAGCGAAGAAGAAGGCATAATTGGAGATTCATTCAATGACAGTTGTGACGAGATAAGTATTGGTGATGCAGAGGATGGATTAGAAGGTGTAGCTAACGTACTTGCAGGGGGAGGGGATGCGATGGAAGGTGCAGCTGATGTGCTTGCACGGGGAGGGTAATGAATGGAAGGTGTAGCGGAAGTGCTTCCACGGGGAGGGGATGGGATTGAAGGTGTAGCTGACATGGTTTCACAGTGAGGGGATGGAATGAAAGGTGCAGTTGATGTGCTCGCATGGGGAACGTCCATATGACACATATCACCAGACCTCTGTGCTTCGCGGAACTCTTGAGATGTATATGACGCATCCTCACCGTGAAAGAGACTGAAAGATGGTCCCTCCCTGAGTTCCTTATCCATCTTTTTTTTCGTAACTTGGTGTTATTTAAATGCCTCACCAACACGGTTATATGCACTATTCAGAATCCCCTCTAAATCAGTCAAGATGTCGGGATCGTTGTAAAACACATCAGAGTCCATATAATCCACATACTTCTTCCCCTCCTCCACTTTACCCTCATCCTTTCTCTCCTCTTCCTCCATTTCATGGTCATCTTTCTCCTTGTCCTTCTCAACTTTATCCTCCACTTTACCCTCATCCTTTCTCTACTCTTCCTCCATTTCATGGTCATCTTTCTCCTTGTCCTTTCTCTCCTCTTCTTCCATCTCAGATTCTTCTTTACTTTGCTGCGAAAGTGAAAACCCTTCAAATAACGAATCTGCCAAAGTCGACATTTTGGTAACAGCTTCCATACCAGGAACCACAAACTTTGCTTGCATGATTGCCTTTGAGAATTCACCATAACTGTCTGCAAGAGTAACAATAGTCCCCGCTAAAAACTTAATACAATCTGTTATTTTCTTATCAACGGGACCTCCTTCTTCAGTATCCTCAACCTTTCCCTTTCCGTTTGTCTTCACTCCAGCACTCTCAACCTTTTCCTTTCCCTTTGTCGTCACTGCATCATCAACCCGTTTGTCCGTTTCAGACACTGGTGCTTTATAAACAAATCTGTCTTCTACACGCCCCTCTCCAAAACCATTTGCCTCATGTTTTTCCATCTTCACCCTCTCTCTGATACATTTGTCAGACCAATTGGCTAACAAAGGGAAAGATCGAACGACCGTTCTTGTCTTGAAAACGACTCTATCCAAGTAGATAAGACAGAAAATGAGAATTGGTCCCTTAAAGGACATACCAGGGTCTTTAGCTGCTGCCTTTTTCCAGGAAATGACATTTTCAATCATGTTAACTCGTGCAAACTTGCACAATTATATTTAGGTACATCGGACATGCAGCTTAATATATGGGTGCTGGGATAATCACTAGCTACCCCCATTAACAGAACATAAATAATATATACGAGAAAATTCCTCTTGAAATCATCTCCAGCATCCCGCTGCTCAATCATCTTCTCTACACTACTACAAAAGTAGACATAATGCAACATTTCGTGTGCAACACTTACGGTTTGTATTGCAAGTTTTAGTTAATTAAGCAACGCTTTATTTAAAAATGTTGCTTTTATTTACATAGGGCATCACTTAAAATTAAGTGTTGCAATGTATTACTATAAGTGCAACGTTCTTATACAAATGTTGCATTTTGTCGCAACACTTGAGCAACACTTATGTCACATAAGTATATTTCCTCTAAAATTTTTTTATTTTTATTTTTTTGCGCCTTAAAATTTTTTCATTCCAAATGAAATTGCGCCAATTGTTTTTTAGGGAATTGCAACCATTCATTCACACGTCTTCTTCATTCACATCCACTGCCTAAAATTTTTTCATTAGTTCTCATTCATTCATTCCTTCAAACACCGTCTTCTTCATTCAGTCATTCATTCTTCATCACATCCACCGTCTCTTCATTCTAATTCACTTCATTCAATCTCAACTTTGTTTCACCAGAAAACGGCGAAGTCAATCTCAACTTTGATTCATCCAAAACGTTGATCAGTATAATTGATTGGGATTCTGTCGAAAGGTATGATACTCATCCAATTTCAATTATTTTTACCATTTCTCATTGTTCAACTTCATTATTGAATTGTTTTTTTCGAATTTTGTTTCCTGCATCTACTTATCTTTTTTCATTCCTGTTAATTAATTTTTTTCGGATTTAATTTTTTATTTTCATTGAATTTCAATGTTGATAAGAACATTTAATTGATGTTGTTGTTGTTTATATGATTGTGACAATGTTGTTTGTTGAGTGATTTAGGGCAGTTTATAGGGTAAATGGTGGTTGAAATTGTATTAGAATAGGGGTGTGACAATACTCGCGGGTGAAATTTCAGTATTTGGGTCACCTTCAATTTTTCGCTGGTTCATCTTCATGCTTCAGTTCTGGTTCATTTTTACTGATTCCTGATATCACAAGACGAAAGTAGGAATGAGCCTGTTTCAAACATTTGGATTTTTAATTTCATAGATTTGATTAAATGTAGTAGAATATGTGAAAGCTAGCATCGTCAAGTAACATGCTTAAATATATGATTTGTGCTTATTTAATCCAGAATTCAGAGGATGAGGAATGATAGAAGTTGGATGTATATAGCTAGACGTTTGCCTGAGTTTGAAAATGGAGTCATTGAGTTCCTTAATGTGTTATTTTCTAAGGCTGTTCATGGGAGTCAAATAAGATGTCCATGTAAGAGGTGTATGAACCGATATTGGTTACGAAGACATGAGGTGTATGATCATTTAAAAGCATTTGGTTTTGTTGAGAATTATTATGTTTGGACCTTTCATGGAGAGGATCCTTTATCAACTGAAACCATTTTTGAAACCCTTGATGAAGAACCAAGTTTCAATGACAATACTGATACACTGTTAGACGATAGATTTAGAAGTTGTTTTGAAGGTCCCTCTAACGCACAAAATGGTCCCAATGATGAAGCTAAAAAGTTTTACAAGTTGCTAGAAGAGGGTCAACAGGAATTATTCCCGGGCTGTAAGAATTTTTCAAAACTATCTATTATCATTCGACTATTTTTGTACAAGACACTTCATGGAATTAGTAATGTGGCATTCAATGATCTCCTCAAATTGCTAAGAGACATGGTTTCGGAAGCTAAAATTCCGGTCAACTTCACTGAAGCTAAGAATATTGTAAGGTATTTGGGTCTTGATTATAAAAAAATATGTGCGTGTCCTAACGATTGTACGCTATTTTGGAAATAGTTTGAAAATGCTGAAGAGTGTTATAAATGTCATGCTTCAAAATGGAAAAAATGCGAAACGAATTCATCTAATAAGACTTCAAACACTTTGAATAGTCGTCGTATACCTGCAAAGGTATTATGGCATTTTCCACTACAACCTAGGCTGCAAAGAGTATATATGAATTCAGAAATTGCAGAAGCTATGACATGGCTTGCTGATAAACGTCCGAAAGATGGGTATCTAAGACACCCTGCGGACGGGTTAGCTTGGAAGGACTTTGATTCTCTATACCCTTTAGTTGCTAATGAACCTAGAAATGTAAGGTTAGGACTGGCTTTTGATGGGTTCAATCCATTTCGAATTATGAGTGTATCTCACAGTACATGGCCCGTTGTGTTGGTCAATTATAATTTGCCACCTTGGATGTTCATGAAACCGGAATATTTTATGCTATCATTGCTCATTCCCGGTCCCGAGGGTTCTAGGAATAACATTGACGTATACTTACAGCCTTTGATTGAGGAATTAAAAGACTTATGGAATGTAGGGCTCGAGACATATGATAAATTTAGGAATGAAACATTCAAGTTACATGCTACTTTGACATGGACAATTAGTGATTTTCTGGGGAATTCAATGTTATCGGGATGGAAAACAAAAGGGAAGTTTGCATGTCCAAGTTGTAACCATGAAACAGACTCCTTATATCTTAAACATAGCAAAAAAAAATGTTTTATATGGGTAGTCGCAGATTTTTAGATGTTAATGATCCTTTGCGCTGTGATAAGAAGTCTTTTAATGGTAAAGTTGAAGAAAGACCCCCTCCCATACCCCTAACAGGATTTCATGTATTAGAGGGGTTGTCTGATTTTGTGAATTCTTTTGGGAAGAAAGAGAGGCAAAAGAACAAAAGTGATTGCCCGTGGAAGAAGAAGTCTATATTTTTTGAATTGGCTTACTGGAAACACAATAAATGTCGGCATAACCTAGACGTGATGCACATTGAAAAAAATGTTTTTGACAATGTACTGGGAACCTTATTAGATATCTCTGGTAAGAGTAAGGATCATCCAAATGTTCGTTTTGACCTATTAGATATGGGTATCAAAGTAGAGCTACAGCGTCAACTATCAGAAGACCAGAGACATGTCTTTTTCCCAAAGGCATGTTATTCAATGTCTACAAAAGAAAAGGATATCTTCTGTCGTGCTTTGAAAGGAACGAAACTACCTTATGGCTTCGGCTCTAATATTTCGCGATGTGTGATTAGCCTAAAGGAAAGTTTCTGGATATAAAAGTCATGATGCTCATATCATCTCACATTACTTGCTTCAAGTTGCTGTGAGAAGGTGCCTTCCTAGGCATGTGGCGCTTCCTTTGATTAGACTAGGAAATTTTTTCCGAAAACTGTACAGTAAAGTCCTAAGTCAACAAGAACTTGATTACTTAGAATCTGAAATTATCCAAATATTATGTGACTTAGAAAAAATATTTCTCCCAAGCTTCTTCGACATCATGCTACATCTGCCCATTCACCTAGTAGAGGAAATTAGGCTTGGGGGTCCTGTGCAAGGGAGAGGGATGTTTTTCATTGAAAGATATTTATGTAAATTGAAATCATATGTCCGAAATAGAGGTCGTCCAGAAGGATCTATTGCAGAAGGTTATTTGATTGAGGAATGTATGAACTTTTGCTCTCAGTATGTGGACGGAGCCAGCACAAGATATGACAAAACCATAGGTGACATGTCAGCTACTGAAAAAGATGAACCTGAAACTACAATTTTTGGTAATTGCGGTCATCCTTTGGGAGGAAAGAAGAAAAGAAATGGACGGCTGTTCACCCTAGACATCAAATTAGCTGCACAGGCGCATCGGTACGCCTTATTTAATTCGAGACAGTCAAGAAGCTGATCAGTGCATAAAGTAAGTAACTTTATCATATAATTTGATTACTAACATTATAACATAATCATTAATTTATAACTACGTTTACTTTTTTAATTTATGAATTTATTGTTTTACTGTTTTATGTAGAGAACATGAAGCTTTTGTAAACTCTAAAAGAAGGAAAAGCAAGTGGAAGCGTGCACGGAATCATAGTCATGAATTCCCAAACTGGTTGAAGGAAAAGGCGAGCCAAAACGGTGTCTCTGAAGAAATATTTTGGCTTGCTAAAGGACCTAGTCCTACAGCTAAAAGGTTCAAGGGTTATTATGCAAATGGTTATGAGTTTTATACCAAATCACGCGATGCCTGATGCAAAACACAGAATAGTGGAGTAACCCTCTCTGCTTTAACTTCAAGTTTTTCTAGCTCTAAAGACAAAAATCCTGTTGATGGGGATGTTACGTATTATGGTGAAATTCTAGAAATAATTAAGCTCAACTATTGGTCTAAGTTTACAGTTGTTTTGTTTCGTTGTGAGTGGTATCAAGTGGAGAAAGATGAATATGAGATGACTTGTGTTAATGTGAACAAATATTGTTCAGTGGATGATCCATTTGTCATGCCATCCCAAGTGCATCAAGTATTTTATGTGGTAGATCCTATCGTAGATGGTTTGCAATATGTCATGACTAAGGTTCCAAGAGATATCTTTGATTATAACATTGAAACTGCGGAACCTAATAATGACCTTATAATGCATTCTGGGCATGTGCAACTTCAAGAGAATATCAGATTGTCAAGAGAAGATATAGGTCCTACGGTTGTTGATGCAAATACTGTATTGGTTAACACTAATAATTTGTGTGATTTAAATAATGACAGTGATGACAATGATGACACCTTATGGGACTGGATGCAAGCTGAGGAAGAAAATAACGATGAGGACTTATGAGTAGTGTCTAGAGAAGATTTTTTATACATTTGTAGTCTGCAATTGATGATTATTATGTGCTAATTATGTGACATTTTGCAGTTTCATTTATAATAAATTTGATTTTTTGTCTTAATTTTTTTTTTTTGAAACTTTAATGCAATTGAAGTATGAAAGGAAGCTTGAATGAATATGAGAGAGTTCGCTTTCAAAAAATTGCACAAAATCAGGCAAGGCTGGAAGAGTTGGGGATACAGAATATCATAAAGTCGTCGAAAAGCCTGGTGGAAAGTAGCAAGAGAAAAAGACGAAAACAAAATAATTTAGGAATAACAAATCATTCCGACAAAGAAGAGGATGATCTGGATTATGTTCCTAGCAACAATGAGGAAGAGGATGATCATGTAAATGCTGAAGTTCGTCATAAAAAGGTTACATGATCTACATATTTTTTTCTCTGATCTGTTCATATTTTGTGTGTATATATATATATATATATATATATATATGTTTACATGTCTACCTATTTATGAATATGCAGGTTTCTCAGTCTGGTAGTCGACAACGTGCACAATATATACCACCAAGGTCAGTGATGAGATACTCCAATTATACCAGATTGAGAAATCAATGTCAAGCTAACAAACACCAACAAGGGTTCGAGCTCCAGCAACTGTTTCACAAAGATCAGATACGGGAAAGGCAGGATGCATATAATGTAAACCCTACTGAGAAAAACGATGTGCGAAACATGACTATGGCTGACATGATCTAGAGGAGAAACCAGATGCAAAAAGAAAAAGAAATGGGTAATGATTTTGATCAGTCATCACATTTCACCCCTACCATAGAAGACTTAAACATTGGCTCAAAGACGCATAAAACTTATATCCAGCCTTCGCCTACTAAGAGAGATACGATGGGAGGTAACTGTATCATATCAGAATATCAGACTTAAACATTTTTATTTTATAATTATCGTAAATTAACCTATTTAATTTTTTCAATCAACTTATAAAAAAAAATGCAGTTCAGTACAAAAATTCATCTCAATTCGAACGAGATGAACTTATAGCAGCATGTTTTGGAGGAGATCCATTAACGGATACTAGTACTGAAGGCGATAATCGTGATACATCATCACATAGCTCTGAAGAGGAATATCCTGAAGATGAGAGTGAGGAAATAAACTTAGACATTCGAGATCTTGAACTAGATGGTAAATTAATATTAGTTTCTTGTATGTTTTGTTTATATTATATATATTGTATATTATATGGATGTTTTCTTATTTACTGCTTGTAGCTATCTCGGAAGGCGGTACAAGAGGACCAACCATGTTACACCATGTACACACGCGGCCGTTGGAGAAAAGGGTGGTCATCATTCTAAACCAGTATGGGCAACCAATTGGTCCCATAATGGAGAAAGAAGATGTTGTAGGTGAATTTGCTCGTTTTTTAGGTACATTAGCTCGAGATTATACCTATGCTCCCTTAGTCTTTGACTCTTGGCGGAAAGTCCCTAACAAAAATAATTTTTGAGAATATGTCTTGGTATGCCTCTTTTAAATTATTGTTTACTTCAATTCAGTAGCGCGTTTTTTATTTTATTTTTTAAAGTTGTATCAAATCGTTATATTTTATGCAGAGAAAATATATAGTACCAGATGAAGGTAAAGACTGGGTAATGAAGACTATTAGAGATGCGTGGAGAGTCCACAAATGTCGTTTCAAGAAAAAGCATTTCTACCGCTATAAAGTTGATAAAAGTAGGTGGCGAAATAGATCTAAACTAGTTCTTGATGACGACTTTCTAAAATTACTTGCCCCATGGAAAAAGAAGTATGAGAAGGTGATATTCATCTCCTTATACTTGAATATATAAGTCATAATTTTTTTGGCTATATATGCTATAGAAATTTTCTATAATTACGCAAGTGTGGTTCACTATTTCTATGCATTGCTCTAATGTACAGAAACGATGCTCTCGTAACCGTGATCGTCGGTTAACTCAGAAAAATATGCACACAGCTGGCCCAAAAAGTTTTGCACGTATACGAGAGGAACTGGTAATTTTAATGATTGTCATCAGTTATGAACTATAGATGCTATTTACTGAAGAAAAAATTATGTTATTCCTCATTTTACAGAAAAATGAAAATCCAGACAAAGAGCCACCTTCTCTTGCTAAATTGTTTGAACATAATCGTGCAAGAAAAATTGGAAAAAAGTACAAAGAGTCGTATGACGATACAGAAGCAAAGATAGTAAGTTAATCAATTTTCTGTCATGTTCATAGTTATTATGATGCATTCGAAATATTTTTTGGCGAGTGACAGTCAAATTATAGTCTAATTATAGACAGAAATGAAGAATTGTGTACCTGATGATGGAGAATGCCCAACAGACCCCTTTTTTAGTGTCATCGGCAAGGAATATGACGGTCGTCGTAGATTATATGGCAGGGGCGTGTCTAATAAAAAGTTAAAGGAGGTGAATGGTACACAAACATCTTATGTGGTTCCAAGGGAAATTTTGGAGTCTCTGAAAACTAGTCTACGTGAAGATTGGCGAAAAGACATGGACTGCAAAATGACTAGACGAATCAAAGAACATGAAGAAGAACATCTCAAGAAGAAGGCGGAGTTAGAAATCATCCAAAAATATATTGAAAATCAAAGAGAGTTAATGAGAGAGCAAATACTGACAAAGATAATTGGAAGGCTACCTCCAGATGTTGTCAAGGAGTACTTATCTTGAGGTATATATCTTCTTCAATGTTCATTCCTTTTCTCTCTTTTCTCCAGTAATTTTAATTTTTTGTCGAAAAGTTTTTACTGATTAGGCTGCATTAAATTGTTGATATCTTGCTTTTCTTAAAAATATCCTCGGATTTATTTGATATTTCAAGGATCTGGGCATCTTGGAAATTATATTCAAGGAACTGGGATATCTTGTTTGATTTCTGGAACAAAATAATAGGCAGACATGATGATGGGAGTGACAGCTAGGTAGTGAGATAGAAATTAAAGTTGAGTAGTTGATGAAGAATCATCTCTAAGGCTTGAATCTGTGCCCTGTGTGTAAAATACCCTTATGCTTGAATCTGTGTTGTCTGTGAAAATTATGTTACATTAGTGAGCCCCATATTGTTGGGTTTACTTCTAAAAAGGTGCGAGTTGCTCTTATAAATATTTCTGAATGTCAGGATGTGCTAAATCATTTCTGCTAGCTGTAGACTTATAGGCAATTTCATCTGTCTTTTGGCTTCTGCAACATTGTGTAGGTAGTAATTAGAGTACTGAATAGAGCTTTTAAATGCTTACATGGGTATTTAGGTGGATGTGTGAGAAGTAAGTTAGACATTCTCATGCCTGGTGGAACAATCAATCAACAAATTTCTGACAGTACGGACTGGGATTCTGATTCGTAAGGCAGATACCCTGACTGGCCATGTGTGTCCATGTTCTATTAGTTCACTAGAAAATGTACGTTGAACTCTCCATGTTTGCTTAGAAAACGTACATTGAACTCTCCTTGTTTGCTTAGATGCGTAAGTTCAGCTGTTTTCTTACAGATTTTAGCTTGTTTGCTTAGATGCATAAGTCCAGCCTCTGCCTGTTGACAGAGCTAAGGCCGTGCACATACGAGCATATGTCATTCTTACAATAATGCCTTAATTGGTTACCTTTTGCGGTACCAGATGATTCATATGGAATTGGATCTATCTATGAGTCGCCTGTTGATGAATGACCAAAAATGACGCATTCAATAATATGTGTATTAAGTACAATATTTAGTATTTTAGTCAAGATCCTAGTTATACAAAATTAAGTACTAATACACGTGAACTACAAAGTCGAATGAATTCTTAGGCGTACATTCCAGAATGCAGAAAAATGCTTGAGCGACTTGTATACCCTACAATCACTATAGCTAATTCCTGCACTTAGGCAGGCTGGGTTCATTTACTGTATTCCGCACATAGGCTGCTGATCTCTTCAGTGCAATTGAATCACTCTATTTTCTGCACATCCTTGTTAGTTGTCCTTTAATGCATTGCTTATTTCCTGATAAGTTGACGTCTATGTAGTGATATGTCACACAAATCAGAGCCTTTGAATTCCTCAAATCTAATTGTGTTCCATTTTTTATGTTACAGGTTGCTTTGGGTTCATTTTTGGTTCCGATAGCAACACATATATAGATTGTCAATAATCGTTAAGCATTTGTTCTATTTAAAAATTTGTTAAATTGTTTGTTCTACTTAATTAAACATTTGCGAAGTTCTACTTTTGATCCTTTTTTGAAATGTAATTGACATATATTTTTGAGACTGAATCTATTGGAATTTTGTAATGTTTTGCAATTGAATGCACAATTAGTGAGAATTACAATTGTTGTCTTACAAGTTTTTATGGTGCACTTTATTAATTAAGAATTATTTTTGGATAAACTAGTGTTGCATTTGTTTAGTATAAGTGTTATTTTTGGACGTAACTAGTGTTGCGTTTTCAAAATAAAAATGTCGCATTTATTTGATATAAGTGTTGCTTATCAACATGAAAAGTATTGCATTAGTTCGGGAAGTGTTGCTTTTTTTCACAAGAATTGTTGCATTAGCAGATAAAAAATGTTGCCTTTGCAATTGGAAAAAGCGTTGCATAAACATGACCAATGCAACACTTTACAAAAGTGTTGCTTCAGATGAAAAAGTGTTGCATTAAGCGTTGCAATGAGCTAATGTAACAAGACTTGATGTAGCACTTGATTAAGTGTTGCATAAACTCCATAGCAACATTTATATGACATTATGCAACAATAGGAAAGTGTTGCTACAACATCACAATGTAGTAGTGCTAGTAAAACCTTCTTGGTAATATTTGTGGTCCTAAATTGCTCCTTAAATCTCCGGGCAGCCTCTAAATAACCCTCTTCTTTACAGTACCTCCCAACTGGATTGATATCTAATGGCCCCATACGAATTCCAGTGACAAGGTAGACATCCTCATCTGTGATAGTCAAATCCCCATTCTTCAACAAACAAGTGAATGGATAGAAAGACTCCACAATCCATCTAGCCAAATGGCCATGGATTTGTTCCGATTGAAGTTTTAACAACTCTCCAAAACCCATGCTCTGAATAGCTTCAATTTCCTTCTCAGGCGGGTTCGAGTTGATAAAATTAATTATCAAAGAACGACACATCCTAGTTACCAGCGTATCATAATCTTTACCACACTTCCTATGTGGAGTTCTTTTCCTACTAGCATTGCTGCTAGAATCTTTCTTATTAGAAACAGTGGACACTCTCCTTTTTTTGGTAGATGGTTGAACATATTTCGGTAAGACATCCTCATCAACTGGTCTTTTAGTACGAGGACTCACTCGACGTGGAACAACTGTTTCTGTTTTAGTAGCTTCCTTGTCAGCTGTTTCTGGTTTAGAAGCTTCGTTGTCAACTGTTTCTGATAAGACATCCCCACCATCTGTCAAATATTAAACAACATCAATTAGGTGATATGCAGAAGTTTTTAATGCATTAATGTCTCAGCAGTTCACCTAAAATGAGAAATTTTAGCATTAATGTATCAACAGAAGTTGCATCAAATAACCTAGTAACAGATGTAAAATTTTAATGCACATATAGTGCTTTGTGATACATGACAAGGTTGTTTAATATACATATGTTGCCGGGTATCCTAAAACGGTACGGAAAAGGGTTGAGGGTTGGATTCGGCGGACCGCTACCGCGGATCCGCCTAATCCAACCCTCAACCCTTTCCCTTCTCACATTATCGGCCGCAAGACCAAAAGACACCCTAAAGGGGCCGAGTGAACTCTTTTTTGGGGACGGGATTAAAAGGAGAGGGCCGGGTATCCTAAAACGGGACGGAAAGGGTTGAGGGTTGGATTAGGCGGACCGCTGCCGCGGATCTGCCTAATACAACCCTCAACCCTTTCCCTTATTTTTCATACATGTAGAAGACTGTTTAATGCACATACTCTGCTTTGTCATGCATGTACACGGTTGTTTAATAAACATATGTTGCCGGGTATGCTAAAACGGGACGGGAAAGGGTTGAGGGTTAGATTAGGCGGACCGCTACCGCGACTCCGCCTAATCAAACCCTCAACCCTTTCCCTTCTAACATTATCGGCCGCGAGACCAAAACATACCCTAGAGGGGCCGAGTGAACCCTATTTTTAGGACGGGATTAAAAGTAGAGGGCCGGGTATCCTAAAACGGGATGGGAAAGTGTTGAGGGTTGGATTAGGCGGATCCGCTACCGCGGATCCGCCTAATCCAACCCTCTACTCTTTTTCTTATTTTTCATACATGTAGAAAACTGTTTAATCCACATACTCTACTTTGTCATGCATGTACACGGTTGTTTAATAAACATATGTTATCGCGTATCCTAAAACGGGACGGGAAAGGGTTGAGGGTTGGATTAGGTGGACCGCTACTGCGGATCTGCCTAATCCAACCCTCAACCCTTTCCCTTCTCACATTATAGGCCGCGAGGCCAAAAGACAGCCTAGAGGGGCCGAGTGAACCCTTTTTTGGGGACGGGATTAAAAGTAGAGGGCCGGGTATCCTAAAACGGGATGGTAAAGAGTTGAGGGTTGGATTAGGCGGATCCGCGGTCGGATCCGCCTAATCCAACCCTCAACCCTTTTCCTTATTTTTCATACATGTAGAAAACTGTTTAATCCACATACTCTACTTTGTCATGCATGTACACGGTTGTTTAATAAACATATGTTATCGGGTATCCTAAAACGGGACGGGAAGGGTTGAGGGTTGGATTAGGCGGACCGCTACCGCGGATCCGCCTAATCCAACCCTCAACCCTTTTCCTTCTCACATTATCGGCCGCGAGACCAAAAGACACCCTAGAGGAGCCGAGTGAACCCTTTTTTGGGGACGGGATTAAAAGTAGAGGGTCGGGTATTCTAATACGGAATGGGAAAGGGTTGAGGGATGGATTAGGCAGATCCGCGGTAGCGGTCCGCCTAATCCAACCCTCAACCCTTTTCTTTATTTTTCATACATGTAGAAGACTGTTTAATGCACATAAGAGAATATAAGAGAACCTTCGACGAGCTAGTAAGGGTGCTGCTATTGTTTTCGCTTCTTCATGTGACAAATGTGGCATATCCCGCAACATCTCATCAACTTGTTTAATTTGACTGTCATTAAGTGGATTAAGATGGGTGTTCTTAAATACATTTCTTCGTTGGTGAACATGCATGATGAATTTGGCTGCCATATTACCTGTCATAAAACACTTGCATCTTTTGGAAATTAGTCTATCACGACTACGCACTATCGTCATGCCATTAATATCATTAAATCGTAAATTTTGCAGGTAAGCTACCATAACACCAGGTGAATACGGGAAGAAAAGAAAGAGTTTAGCCCACAATTTACAGACATTGGCCATGCTTGCCCTATCCGAGCAACTATCAAGTAGGTGGAAGATTTTTGACACAAGATCTGGATCAGTTAAAACATCATATCTTGATTGATTGCGACAATCAGTGAACTCCATTTTGGTAACTTGACCAAGGTAACTCAGAGAGTCTGTTTTCTCTTGGACATATTGTTGGATAAAAAGTTCTCGTTCTACTTCCTCGCGATTGACTACCCAACCTTTGCACCAATTTTCTATATTTTTTTTCTGTATGCAGAATTGAAAAGAGGGAATACTTTTAAATGGAGGAAATAAGTAAAACTTTACTTGACTCAGTATAATAGTTACTAACTTTAGTAGCTTTAATCACAGCGCATATGCTGCTTAGTATGCATTGTTTGAACTTGATATTTAAACAATTTCAGTAGAAAATCAACAACATACATCAACAACAACATGGGGAATTAGGGTTTGATTATTGCGTAATTAGGTTAATTAGCAAAAATGTGAACAATAAGATTACGAATCTAAGAATCTGCCATATAAGGACAATGAATTAGCCTAATTAGCAAAACATTTGGAAGTTCAGTCCCTAATTTTATGATTTCAACCAATATACGTAGTTTCTTAACTTCCCCAACCCTCATTTTCAAGTTTCCCCAATCTAATTCACGAAAACCCTAATTTGCCAAACATAATTCATCATTCCAACTGTAACACATTAATGAAGGCTTAAATTCGACTAATATAATCGACGAATTAAAAAATTACAAAGACAGAAAGACAGAAACCCTAATTTCACAAAAATTAATCATCAATATCGAAAGTTTACCTCGTTGAATTACCAGGATCTGTTGCTGGAAAAAGCGTCGAAGATTTTGATCATCGAGGAGCTTGATCGGAATGTTTGTGATGATCGAAAGTGGAGGAAAGAGCTAGAATGCGATTGTCGAAGAGAGAGAAAGGGAGATGAGGAGAAAGGGAAATTTGGAAAGTGAATATGATTGAAGGGTTTAAGGGGTGCGTTAGTTACAAAGTTTTGTTTTACTGTTCATCTGACCGTCAATTATGAGTATGATCTAAAGGCTGTAAGTGGTTCTCATGGTTGTCATTATCTTGATGGTTCTCACAGGATCCCAAATATATATATATATATATATATATATATATATATATATATATATATATATATATATATATATATATATATATATATATATATATATATATATATATATATATATATATACCCCCACCCATGCCACCCTATCCTATCTCATTTTATGCATCACATTTCCACCACTCAAAGAAAAGAGAAAAAGTGAGCGTTTAGAAGAGGAGAAGATTTTGTCCCTCCATCTCGAGTTCGTAAGGTAATACCGTCTTATACTAGCCTTTATGTTATTATCTTATACCATTGACTCACCCGCAACTCGGACCCACTGTGTGACCACCTTAACCGACCCTGGATCCACCGTTGACCACCATAGGGACGGTTTGACCGACTTAGATCTATGGATTTTGGTGTGTTGTGACTCGATTTTTGGGCTAAGGTTTCGACCTCTTTTGTGGTCTGACCTGGGGAAGGATTGGGTGGCTGTCGTCGAGGGCGGTAAGGGGAGTCGAGTAGTGGGCATGGGTGACCGCGGGTGGCGGCATAGGGGGTTGTGTCATGGGTTAAAAAACGGAGTGTGAGGTGTGTTTGTTGTTGTCGGGTGTTGGTGTCATGGGGTCGTGAGGTCGTGAGGGAGGTGCCACTGGTGGCTGGGCAGTGGTCGAGACCACCTTGGCCAGAGGGGGAGTGCGATGGTGGCTCACGGTGATGGTGGTGTTGGTTGGGGCGAATGTGGTCGTGTGTAGTGTGTGGTGAATTGTTGTTGTTATCGAGGGTGTTGGGCCAGCCGTGGGCCACCTTGCCTGGTGGTGTTGGTCCACGGTGGCAGCGGCAAGCGGTGGTGTGAGTTGTTGCTTTGATCGGGTGTTGGAACGGGTCTGGGTAGTTAAGACGAGTTTTGTTTAATTGAATTCTTATTTAATATTAATTAGATTAGTTAGTAATTAAATATATTTAATTACTTTAATTAGGTGACGTTTTATGAAGCGGTATTATTATTGGATCGGGTTTGCTTATGGAGCTTGCGAAAAGGTAGGTTTATCCTACTCAGTTTCATTGTTGCATTTATTTATAAAATGAGTCTTTATCATCCATTTGCATTGAGTGAGTTGTATTGTATGATATCGGTTTTGACGGCTCGACGTGTCGGGACATTTGAGGAACCGGTAACCATGGCATATTTAGCATGTCATGGTGTATGTTGTCTGTCATGCATTTCATATTCTGACGGTTATTGTATATTATGATCGTATATGTTGGAGGGTTTATTGTTGTTGTTGTTTTGGAGACGTAAGATAGTCGGGAGACCGTCTTACGCTTGAGTCGCCTCTTGGAGCTTCCCACTCCAAGAGGGATGTGCACATTAGTGGATTGAGCTATGGAGGGACTCGTGTGTTTGAGACACGACGTCTGGCAGGGGATCCGGTTGGCTTCTGGAAATGGTACGTCTGGGCGTGTTCTGGTACCTGTTTGTGATTGTTGATATGTCTAGGCGTGTCGCGGTACCAGTGTGGTTGTCGGTATATCTGGGCGTGTCCCGGTACCGTAGTGGTTGGTTTTTGATAGTGTCTTATTCATATCATAGTCATGTTGCGTACTCACAGACTTTGAGTCGTGTCACACTTTATTTATTTATAGAAACTGATGTTTGTTGTGTCTGTATAATTTTCACATATTTTCGGGGTGGCCTGTGTCGATCCATAAAATTTTTACGATCATATGGGGAGTAGGTTAAGTACATGCTTTGCTTGTTGACGTGATAGGGAGTTGGGCCGCGCCTTGACTCGGAGTCGAGTAGTGTAGCATGGATGATATAGTCATAGATGAGTTGTATTTTATTTATTCATTAGTTTATGTTTGTAATAACTAACTTGTATGTCATTTATTTAATAAAGTTTCTTAATTATACTTTCGATTTCACTGCCTCGGGAAACCGATATGGTAATGCTTCAGTTAACTTGGCCGGATAATTGGGGTGTTACAGCTGAAGCTCATTCATGCAAACGTTGGGCTTGTGAGCTGTGCACGGAATATCATGCACCAGTCTGAGTCGTAGCGCGGGTTTGTGCGTGTGAGAGAACAAGTCTTGCGTCGTGGAAGGGCGGCTTGCATGGTGGTCGGCTGGTGCGAAGTAGCACGCATACCTACGCATTGGTGTCGACCCCATGCATGTGCCTAGACGTGATCAAGTGAAGACGGTGTTTGTCCACTTTGATTTTTTATGAGATTGTGCACGATTTTAGTGAACCTCTTGAAACAAGTTCCTAAAGCAAAATGTCTTGGTAAATTCTTGATTCTGTTTTTTAAAGTCTAAAACAACCTCGAATCGGGTTTTATACACTGAAACTATTTTGGACTTAAAATACTTTTCTTTTACTAGAAACGATGCATTTATCTCATAAAAAGTGTTTTTGTAATACCCGTAATTATTAGTGTAAAAATAATAAACTTTTTTAATTGAATTAAAATATATTCGAACGTGTATACTCTGTACAACGTAAGGGTTGGTTTATCTTATCGTTAATTTGGCATTTAGGTCGTTAAACGAGGTTGAGAACGAGTAAGTAAGACTATTTTGATATAATAGTTAGTAAAAGGTTAATAATGAGACAAGTTTGGGGTGAACTTGAGACGGAATTACGTTGGTAAGTTATACGATAATAGCAAAATGGGTTGCACTTGAAATATTGGCCTTCAGGATTATTCATGTTGCTATGTCATGTGGTCGTCCGATCGGCCAGCTTGAGATCGAGAACCGGCCAACCGGCTAGATATGTTGTGTAGTATGGGGAAGGTAGAGTGAAGGGAGCTAAGTGGATTGGTTGTAGATCCTCGGCACCTGTTGAGTCGTGGCGACCGATGGCCAGCCAGCTGGCCTTGCCTCGATTATTGGTCGCTGTGATTTACGTGTGTGGATTGTTTTTTCATGGTTGTAAGCGTGAATTCTAGCCCTAATACCCCCATTATTCCTTAAATACCGAACTAATTAAACTCCTACCTCTCGAAAAGAAAATTAAAGCAAGATAATTATCAATCTTCGGTCGGGTTCGTTCATGATTAATTATATGCTAGGTTTAATCATCCCCTTCGTCTTTTTTCTTCAATTCAGTGTCCATTTTCTCTAATTCTCGGCTTAAAAATTCAATAAATTCCTCAAAATCTTCAAATATATCACTCATCCCTTGTAATTTTCTAATACTTTCATTCTTTTCACTCAAAACTTTTAAAATTATTCCCATGATTCAAAAATCTTAAAATTACACCCATAAAAATTTAAATTTGACCATTAGATGTTTTTGAGGAATTAGGGGTATATTATTGAAAAATATTGGAAAAAGAAATTGATTTTGAAGCATTCTAATGAACGTGTCGTTGTACACTCTCAAACACATTTATACCCAACTACTAGCATAACAAGCAAGTCAGGGTCGAACCCAAAGGACGGGGGTACTCAAATTGTTCAATCTAATTGTAGTTGCACTAGGGTGTCACGATTGGTTTGGGCTGAAGATTCTAAACTAATGAAAGCAATGAAAAACAATGTAAGGTATAACAAGAAATAAAAACAAGGATGTGATCAAATGATAAATAATAATAGAGAATCATGGGATCAGAGGAGAATCATGGTGAGATCAAACAAACAAGTTTCATAGATCTAAGCAATTATTATTGTTGGAATCAATTTAGTGTATATCTTACAATTCCTAAAAGAAACTTAGGTCTCGGAGCCGAGTCGGTCAAGACTTTACAACACCTACAAGTCGACTTGGTTTTCCCTATTTATGGTGAGATAACATAAATGAGTCCTAGGAAGGTGTGGGTCCCGGAACCGAGTCGGTCAAGACTTTACAACATCACAATCGACTTAATTCTTCCTAATCAACTATATGCATTGTCTAATAAGACTTGAGTTGGATTATGTCTTACAAGTCTTGTTGAAAGGATAAGTGAAACATGCTAGGTTGTCAATCAAGCATTTCATCAAACATGACATGTGCATAAGTTGGAAAAATAATAAGCAAGCAGTCATATGAACTCATTAAGCATCTATCTTCCTTATGATTAACTCCCCTAATCCCCCATTAATCCCTAGTTAGTTTACTACTCACTCATTATCATGGAAAACATGTTATCAATGATGTCAATCATCTTAATAAGTATAAACATGATGAAAGAGTGAAACAATAAACAATAAACAAGTAAAGAGTAAAGGAATTATACCAATCATAAGATGAACAAAGGGAAAGGACAGAATAATAGAAGGAACTTGATTGATTGATGAAGAGTTGTCAATTCTCCAATAATAACCCAATAATCTTCAATTACCCAATAAGATCTAAGATTGCTTGAACAATAATTAAGGAAAGATTAATGTGTAATTTATGGAAAGATTAAATGTTAATCTATTATAATCTACTACTTATGAGAGCTTAATCTAAACTAAGGAAGCATGATCTCTTAATTGTTATAAATGGAGTGTATATAGTAGTACAAGGATTAGGTTAACTAAGGGTTTAAATGACGGTTAGACCCTTTAACTAAATTTTGCGCTATTCAAATCCCAGGAGGAACCGCACGACTCTCCATTGCGAAGATAATATTCCTGCCGAAAAATTCTTCGTCCTTGCTTGGGGACGCCCATCCTGAGCTTGGGGACGCCCGTCCTGACGGTCAGCTTTTCTATTTGAGCTCAGATTGTGAAACGGACGTCATTTCCTCACCTGGACTCCTATTGGAGTTATTGAAAAGCCTAGACCACTTGATTTTTCGATGTTGTTTCATCTATCATAGTTTCAGAGCCAAACAAGAAACTCTTGATTTGGTTCCAAGCAATTTCCTCTTGTAATGGCTCCCTTCTCGCCATCCTTGCTCAACAACTTGTGAAGATTTATTATTGGGTTGTGGGGTTGTCCTTCATTACCCTAAAACTTGATTTATTGAACTACGGCATTTAGCCTTGGTCTCCTCTACGATGCTTGGTCGTTGGATGTTATCAATTTAGCTCTGTTTTACTCCGTTTGGGCAAGGTTAATGCTCCTCTTCTACGAAGGACACCAAACCTCATAGAATATACTTAATAGGAAGCTAAAGATAAGAAACAACCCTAATACAAAGCATAGGAACTAGTCTAGTTAGGGGACTAAATGTGCGTAAATAGGAGTCACATCAAATATCCCCAATTCGAACCTTTGCTCGTCCCGAGTAAAGAGGCGACTAAGACTATGACTCTTTTTTAAACTAATACTACTAACATAGCCGTTGTGAGACAATTAGCGGGTCTCACTCAGCCCCTTTAACTCATAACAAGATATCTATGAGGTAATATGCCTTCTTGCAAGGCAAGGTGTAGTTTGCCAAAATGGGCATACATCCAAGCATTAAGCACACAAAACAAGTAATGGATGTATCTACAAAAGAATAGCCATTTTCCTCATCAATGTGGTGGAAATCATCTAAGAGGGAAGCAATCTAAGGGTACACACTCCATCATAGATATTATTTCTCCAAGTCACTAAGTCTAAGAGGATACAAACAAATCACCTCCAAGTTATGTAAAACTAGGCTACTTTTGTCCTCAATCGCTAAATGTTTTCGTCAAGAGTAGACTCCCTATGGTGTTAGAAACACTGTAGGATTGTTGAATTCCCCCTCTTGCCTAGACAAGAAGAAGGGTCGTCCCTTCTCCACCATGCAACAAAAATAGGATCATCTATGGATAAAAGGGATCAAGATATTTTGAGTTTCACGATAGTTGTTTGCTTTTTCGTTTGTTCCCCCCCCCATTTTTGTAGCATTTGACGATTAAGAACATTTCATGCCTTTTTTTTTATGTTTTGTTTTTTGATACTTGGCAATTTGAATTTTGCATTTTTGAACATTTTTCAAAGTAACCCCATTTGTAGCAAGAGTACTTCTATTAAAGCATAGGAGTCTATTTTTGCTCCTCTTTTCATTGATGCAATTTGCAAACCTTTTGATTTTGATTTTGGTACTTGAACTCAATTTGGTGATTTTTGTGCCCATTCCCTTTTGTTGACAAAAATTGATGATAGAAGTAAAAGAACGGTTGCATGGCTTCAAAGGTCACCTTGGAATAAACGGTAGCTAGGGAGTTATCACACCAAGAGGTTTTCTTGACTAGGCCTTAGTTCATGGGTCAAATAATATTAGTATGACATATCCTAGGTTGTCTTGAGAGTATTCTAGCAAACAAAGTCTCAAGGAGAAAAATTATCTACAAGGGCCTTATATACACTTGTCAAGCTTCCCAAATAGGTATTTTCAGAAAATTTTCTAATATGCAACTACATACCATAATGCAACTAAAATATATACAACTCTAATGCATATGCTTCTATCAACTAAAATGCCATATAATCTAGATGCAACTCCGAACAACACATAGATACACAAACCGCAACAACAAAATACACCATATCCTCCTTGATATGTAAGCCCATCCTCCACATATGAATAATGAAAAGAAATGGAAGGTAAATAGGGATTAGAGCGATCATACCAAGCGGTTTTCATATTACCTTGCTAATGCCTCAAATGAAGTGTCGTATCTATGTGAGAAGAGGACAAAAACACAAGTATATAAAATTCTACACTACTAAATTAAAGAACATGTTTTTGGTTTTTCAAATTATCAAATTTTTATGGATTTTGTTTTTATGAATTTAAAGAACATATTTTTGTGATTTTTCAAATTTTTTCCAATTTTTATGTATTTTGGAATATAAATTTCCACCCCCCACTTTATTTTGGACATTGTCCTCAATGTAAATGTAGGAGTCGGAATAAAAGGAAATACATGTTTCTGGATTTTTGGAAATTGAAGTACAAATGCAAATACAATGATATGAATGAATGCATGCTCTATGTAAATGCAATTATCCATGACATATATAACAAATGAATGCAATCTAAACTACACTAGATTATGCATGTTTTAAGTAAATACTTAGGTCACCTATGATCAAACCTCCACAAACCGATTTAAGCACTATTTCTAGTGTAATAAAAATGAGGTTTGGTCATTAGTGACTATACATGAATGAAAATTTAACTATATGCAACTAGCTATATGAGACATGTGAGATATATTACAATGTAAGTTATACTATATGATTGACTATGATGTATGTTACTTCATGGTTGAACCTCCCCAAACCAAATTTAAACATGCCTAACAAATGAAATAAAGCAAGTACAAGAAATAAAATTCTCAAGGAACCAAGATCCCTCAAGAAGAAGCACAACTAAAACTAGACTTAAGAACAATTTAAATACACAACACCGTCCCTGGCAACGGCGCCATTTTGATGAACGTGTCGTTCTACGCTCTCAAACACATTTATACCCAACTACTAGCATAGGAAGCAAGTCGGGGTTGAGCTCAAATGACGGGGGTACTCAAATTGTTCAATCTAGTTGTAGTTGCACTAGGGTGTCACGATTGGTTTGGGTTGAAGATTCTAAACTAATGAAAGCAATGAAAAACAATAAAAGGTAAAACAAGCAATAAAAACAAGGGTGTGATCAAATGATAAACAATACTAGGGAATTATGGGATCATAGGGGAATTATGGTGAGATCAAACAAACAAGTTTCTTAGATGCATGCAATTATTATTGTTGGAATCAATTTATTGTATATATTACAATTCCTTGAGGAGATTTAGGTCTCGGAGCCTAGTCGGTCAAGACTTTACAACACCTACAAGTCGACTTGATTTTCCCTATTCATGGTGAGATAACATAAATGAGTCCTAGGAAGCTTTGGGTCCCGAAGCCGAGTCGGTCAAGACTTTACAACACCTACAATCGACTTAATTATTCCTAATCAACTATATGCATGGTCTAACAAGCCTTGAGTTGGTTTATGTCTTAAAAGTCTTGTTGAAAGGATAAGAGAAACATGCTAGGTTGTCAATCAAGCATTTCATCAAACCTGAAATGTGCATAAGTTGGAAAAACAATAAGCAAGCAATCATATGAACTCATTAAGCATAAATATTTCCCATGATTAACTCCCCTAATCCCTCACTAATCCCTAGTTAAGAAAATACTCACTCATTATCATGGAAAACATATTAAAAATGGTGTCAATCATCTTAACAAGTATAAACATGATGAAAGAGTGAAACAATAAACAATAAACAAGTAAAGAGTGAAGGAATTATACCAGTCTTAAGATGAACAAATGGAAAGGAAAGAATAATAGAAGAGAACTTGATTGATTGATGAAGAGTTGTCAATTCTCCAATAATAACCCAATAATCTTCAATTACCAATAAGATCAAACAATGCTTGAACGATAATTAAGGAAAGATTAATGTGTAATTTGTGGAAAGATAAAAAACTAATCTATTCTAATCTACTCCTAATGAGAGATTAATCTAAAATAAGGAAGCTTGATATCTTAATTGTTTCAAATGTAGTATATGTAGTAGTACAAGGATTAGGTTTAACTAAGGGTTTAATTGACGGTTAGACCCTTTAATTAAATTTTGCGCTTTGCAAGTCACAGGAGGAACCGCACGACTCCCCATTGCGAAGACAATCTTCCTTCCAAACAATTCGCTCATCCTGGCTTGGGGACGCCCGTCCTGAGCTTGGGGACTCCCGTCCTGTCGGTCAGCTTGTCTATTTGAGCTCGGATTGTGAAACAGACGTCATTTCCTCATCTGGACTCCTATTGGAGTGATTTAAAAGCCTAGACCACTTGATTTTTCAATATCCTTTCGTCTATCATAGTTTCAGAGCCAAACAAGCAACTCTTGGTTTGCTTCCAAGCAATTTCCTCTTGTAATGACTTCCTTCTCGTCATCCTTTCTCTAAAACTTGTGGGGATTGATTCTTGGGTCGTGGGGGTTGTCCTTCATTACCCTAAGACTTCATTTATTGAACTACGGCTTTTAGCCTTGGTCTCCTCTTCGATGCTTGGTCGTTGGATATTATCAATTTAGCTTCGTTTCACTAAGTTTGGGCAAGGTTAGTGCTCCTTTTCTACAAAAGACACCAAAACTCATAGAATATGCATAATAGAAAGCTAAAGACAAGAAACGACCCTAATACACACTAAAAAGTATAGGAACTAGGCTAGTTAGGGGACTAAATATGCGTAAATAGGAGACATCACATTCATAAATAACAAAATTGAGTTAATTATTGTTGAGTAGGGATGTAATCAAGTTTAAATAGTTTGAAAATAATCTTTGTAATTTTTTTTTTTGAGGAAAACACACGAGGGCGTTACTTTAATAACGAAAGATCATTAAGGTGGATGTTATTGACATGGCTGCTCAATTCATACACATTAAGGTTAAAGACCTAAGAGATGACATGGTTTTCTATGCTACTTATATTTATGGTTTTAATAAAAAATGAGGAGATGGTACCTTTATGGAGTGCTCTTACCAGCAGTGTAATACCCGTATTTTATTTACCTCGGTCAAAGGCTAGTCAATGGTAAATGAGAAAATATATTTTATAAAATATTATTGTACTCGACGAGTTATGTTATAAGACAACATTATATGGTGGCGGTAGTATTTAGTTATATGAATTATCATAATAATAATAATAATAATAATAATTATTATTATTATTATTATTATTATTATAATAATAATTATAATAATTATAATAATTATTATTATAATAATAATTATAAACATAATTATTATAATAATAGTAATAATAATAATTATAGTAGTAGTAGTAGTAGTAGTAGTAGTAATAATAATAATAATAATAATAATAATAATAATAATAATAATAATAATAATTATTATTATTATTTTATAATTATTCTTATTCTAATAATAATAATAATACTAATAGTAGTAGTAGTAGTAGTAGTAGTAGTAGTAGTAATAATAATAATAATAATAATAATAATAATAATAATAATAATAATAATAATAATAATAATAATAATAATAATAATAATAATAATAATAATAATTATAATAACAATAATAATAACAATATACCAATAATAACAACAACAACAACAACAACAACAACAACAACAACAACAACAACAACAACAACAACAACAACAACAACAACAACAACAATAACATTAATAATAATAATAATAATAATAATAATAATAACAATAATAATAATAACAACAATAACAATAACAACAATAACAATAACAACAATAATAATAACAACAATAATAATAATAAAAATAAAAATAATAACAATAATAATAATAATAACAATAATAATAATAATAATAATAATAATAATAATAATAATAATAATAATAATAATAATAATAATAATAATAATAATAATAATAATAATAATAATAATAATAATAATAATAATAATAATAATAATAATAATAATAATAATAATAATAATAATAATAATAATAATAATAATAATAATAATAATAATAATAATAATAATAATAATAATAATAATAATAATAATAATAATAATAATAATAATAATAATAATAATAATAATAGAGAGAGAGAGAGAGGGAGGGCGATTTCTGTGAGAATTTCTGGCGATCTTCTGCCGGCTGCAATATCATCCCCTACGCCACTGCTCTCGCCGGACATTTTGTTGACTGTCGGTGGTCTCTGTTTTGGTTAGGGCTGTTATCGTTGGAGTTGCGGGTTGGGGGTTGGGGTTTTCTTTTAGGGTAGCGGTTTTTCACGACTCACATCCACCGTTGACGACCAACATCCACTCACATCGACTTTTAGACCTCACGTCGCCGGTCACGGGTGGTTTTTGTTGGCTGTTCGTGCGGTGGTGCAGAATAGGGTTTCGTGTGGCGACTGTTTTTCGAGGGTCACTATCGCCTCCCTGCGATCGGTGTACACCTGCGCCACCATCCTCTGGCCTTTAGACCTCAAGTCGGCGGTCAGTGTTGTGGTGGCTGACGGCCAGGCCCACTGTTGCCCTCCGGTGAATCTTCTATCGTTAGGTTTTTATTGTTCTTTTTTTTCTTTTCTTCCTCTCGTTTTAGGGTTCCAGTTACTATCGTTATTGCTGCTGGTGGTAGCCTTGTTGTTTTCTGGTGCAGTGATCGGCCACTGCCTGCCACCGCTGCCTTGTTGTGGCTGGGGTTTGTGGTGGGCTTTTCGGTTTGATTGTGTCGTGTGCATAGGGTTACGGTTTATGGTTGGTTGTTGACCATCACCGGTGTGGGTGGTGTGTCAGTGGTCAACTTGACCAGTGGTGCCCCTTGTTGCTCGAGCGGTTGTCTGTGTGGTGGTTTTCGTGCGGGTTTTGGATTGGTGGCTATATTGGTTTTTGTGCAGGTCGGGTGTGGGGTTTTGCTGCTTCCTTCATGCCCAAGCTAGTGCGGTACCATTGAACTTTTTCGAGTCTTCATGCATGTCGGGATGGTTTTGGTAAGGGCCTTACTAAGGCAGCTTGGCAGAAACATTTACAGGTCCGACATTGCCTGGATGGTGCGTTGGAACTTACGTGTCAGACTCTTGCCGATAGTTTGACTGTTTATTCCAATGCCGGGAGTTCTTTGAGACAGATGGGGCTCTGGTTGTGTGGGGTGTGTTTTAAAACCCGTACTATTAGAGCTAGATGTCGGCATATTCGGGGTCAAATTATGATGCATCCTGAGTGTGTTGATGGCCTCTACACCTTCCATATTCATGGTATTCCGAGACCTTTGGCTCCTTCTACTTCGGTTTCTTCTGATGATAGTGTCGAGCTCGTTCAGTGGTCTATATCTTCGCTGGATCGTTTATTGTCTTTAGGCCTTCGCACAGTGAAATCCATTCCTCCTAAATGTCGTCTTGGGTTTGCTAGGGCTATGAAAGGGGCCTTGGATGCGGTGTTTGATGCCCCTAGTGATCTCTCCCGCTGGGTTCGTTTTCTAGTTCTACCGCTTTGTTTGCTTCGGACTTTCGCTCCTCGGAGTAATCATGAGTGTCGGTCTGCTATTCGGCGTCAGCATCAAGAGGAGAGTATTGCCAGGGCTATCCATGCTTGGGGGCGCCTGGGGGGGTTTGCAGTTGTTACAGGAGTGTTTTGATGAGGGTCCTTCTTCTTTTTTTGTGGATGAGGATCTGGATCTGAGTGAGCTTAACCTCCGCCAATGTCGGCGGAAGATTTGTGATTGCCACTATACTGCTGCTGTCCGGGTGCTTTCTTCCTCTGGGGTTGCCCCCTACTCCGATGCCACTCTTGTGGCCCTGCGTGAGAAGCATCATGTCGCCCCGCCTCCTACATTGCCTCCTTTGTCTGGGGAACATCGTCCTCTAGTTGCCTCTTCGACGGTGGTCTTGGATATGATTCGGAGTTTCCCACGTGGTACTTCTTGTGGGAGGGATGGTTTTCGTGCCCAGCACCTTATGGACTGTTTGAGTGGCGTTGTTGTGGCTATCTCTGACGATTTGATCATTTCTATTACTAGGGTTGTTAATTTTTTTCTTGAGGGCCGGTGTCCTCTTCCTCTGGGTGAGTACATTGCCAGTGCCCCTCTCACGCCACTCGTTAAACCGGGTGGTGGGGTTTGTCCTATTGCTGTTGGTACGGTTTGGAGACGGCTTGTCTCTAAGGTTGGTGCTTCTATGGTTGGTCCGTCATTATGTTCTTATTTTAATGGGCTTCAGTTCGGGGTGGGTGTGTCCGGTGGAGGAGAGGCTATCTTGCATGCCTGGAACTGGCTCATTGAGGATCGGGGGGCTCAGGTGGGGCTTTCTATGTTGCTGGTTGATTTCCAGAATGCGTTCAACCTTGTTAATCGTTCGACCATGCTTCAGGAGGTCCGCCGTCGTTGTCCGGCTCTCTCCCGTTGGGTGGAGTTTTGTTATTCCAGCCCGGCCCGCCTTTTTTATGGGGAGCACTGCTTGTGGTCTTGTCAGGGTGTTCAGCAGGGTGATCCGCTGGGCCCTTTGCTTTTCGCTTTGGTTTTGCATCCATTAGTTTGCAAGATCCGGGACACTTTTGACCTCACTTTGCAGGCATGGTACTTAGATGATGGCACCATCGTGGGTGATACTTTGGAGGTGAGGAAGGTCTTGGATTTGATTATGGTGGATGGCCCACGTTTTAGATTGCATCGTAATCTCTCCAAGACGTAGGTCTTTTGGCCTGTTGAGGATCCTCGGAGTCTGCTTCCTGGGATTTTCCCCTTCTATTTCTCGGCCATTGCGTGGTGTTACGGTTTTGGGTGGACCTGTCAGTGCTTGTTCCGATTTTAGCAGTGGGATTGTGGCGAAGAGAGTAACCAAGAACATTGAGCTAATGGATTTGGTTGCGAGGATTGAGGACCCGCAATGTGAGTTGCTTCTTCTTCGAGCTTGTACTGGTATTTCCAAGCTCTACTTGTCACTTCGTACTTGCTCCCCTAGTGTTTTTGCGTCTGTCCATCTTCCTTTTGATGCCGCTCTTCGTTCTAGCTTGGAACGTATTGTCACAGCGTCAGGGCCAGGTTTTGGGGATTGGCAGTGGCACCTTGCTACATTCCCTTTTCATCTTGGTGGTCTTGGTGTCTATGCGGCGGGAGATGTTTTATTTTATGCTTTTATTGCGTCCCGTTTGTAGTCTGCTGGTTTGCACGCTAAGCACCTCGGCCCTTCTGGTATTATAGCTGCCGACCCTGCTTTTGATGATGCCGCGCAGGTGTTTACTGCGACTACAGGATCTGGTATTTTAGGTAACCCTGGTGAAATTGCTGCCCCCAAACTAATGAAGAAATTGGCAGACATTTATTTCGCGACGGTTGCTGCTGCCTCAGAGTCTGTTTCCTCAATGACACCACGCCAGCTTGCTTTATGGCAGTCCCATCAGGGTTCTCACTCCTCGGATTGGTTACGTGCGGTTCCTATCTCGGGGTTGGGTCAGACTATGAACGGGAGGACTTACCGTAGTGAGCTGGGGTATCGTCTTGGTGTTTCGTTATTCACGGTCTCTAGGCCCTGTCCCGCTTGCTCTTGGGTTTTTGCTGAGGATGTTTTTGGGGACCACGCTGTTTCTTGTACTGGTACTGTGGGCGTTAAACATCGGCATAACGTTTGTCCGGGACACTCTTTTCGACATCTACTATAGATCTGGTATTACTGCAGGAAAGGAGGTTGATATCGGTTTGGTTGATGGACATGGTGGCTCTCTTCGTCCTGTGGATTTATTGCTTTATTCTTGGGACAGGGGGCGTGATGTGTGCGTTGACTTGACAAGTTCTTCTCCTTTGACTCAGACTGGGATGACGGATTTTGTGCCTGGCCGGGTTGTCGGCGATCTTTGCGCAAGTTTAAAGTTTGCTAAGTATAGGGATTTGTACGCGGTAGCGGGTTATGGTTTCCTTCCTTTCTCTTTCTCTTCACTTGGGGAGCTGGGTCGGATGTTGTTGCCTTGCTCAAGCGGATCCAGAAATTATCGGTATCTCAGGATGCGGGGGCTCGGGTGACCGCTTACATTTTTACTAGACTTAGCTTTGCTATTGCTAAGGGTGTGGGAGCCCAGATTGTCTCTCGGCTCGCCACCAATTTCATGTAAAATTTTATTTTTATTTTAATAAAAGTTGCGCGCATCCTACTATAATAATAATAATAATAATAATAATAATAATAATAATAATAATAATAATAAATAATAATAATAATAATAATAATAATAATAATAATAATAATAATAATAATAATAATAATAATAATAATAATAATAATAATAATAATAATAATAATAATAATAATAATAATAATAATAATAATATTAATAATATTAATAATAATAATAATAATAATAATAATAATAATAATAATAATAATGATAATAATAATAATAATAATAATAATAATAATAATAATAATAATAATAATAATAATAATAATAATAATAATAATAATAATAATAATAATAATAATAATAATAATAATAATAATAATAATAATAATAATAATAATAATAATAATAATAATAATAATAATAATAATAATAATAATAATAATAATAATAATAATAATAATAATAATAATAATAATAATAATAATAATAATAATAATAATAATAATAATAATAATAATAATAATAATAATAATAATAATAATAATAATAATAATAATAATAATAATAATAATAATAATAATAATAATAATAATAATAATAATAATAATAATAATAATAATAATAATAATAATAATAATAATAATAATAATAATAATAATAATAATAATAATAATAATAATAATAATAATAATAATAATAACAATATGATGGCACCATTGTTGGGGACGCTTTGGAGGTGGGGAGGGTTTTGGATTTTATTATGGCGGATGGCCCTCGTTTTGGACTCCATCTTAATGTCACTAAGACAGAGGTCTTTTGGCCTATCGAGGATCCTCAGAGTCGGCTTTCCAGTGTTTTCCCACCTTCTATTGCTCGGCCCTTGCGTGGTGTCTCTGTTTTGGGTGGACCTGTCAGTACTTGTCTTATTTTTTGCCGTGAGCTTGTGGCGAAGAGAGTGACTAATACCATTGAGCTTATGGACTTAGTGGCGAGGATTGAGGACCCGCAGTGTGAGTTGCTTCTGCTTAGAGGTTGTACTGGTATTTCTAAGCTCTATTTCTCTCTTCGTATTTGCTCCCCCCGTGTGTTTGCTTCGGTCCATCTTCCTTTCGATGCCACCCTTCTTTCTTGCTTGGAACGTATTGTCACCGCGTCTGGACCTGGTTTTGGGGATTGACAGTGGCGCCTTGCTACATTCCCTTTTCATCTTGGTGGGCTTGGTGTTTATGCGGCGGGAGATGTTTTACACTACGCTTTTCTAGCGTCCCATATGCAGTCTGCAGATTTGCAGGCTAAGCTCCTACGGCCTTCTGGTATTGTAGATGCTGGTCCTACTTTTGACGATGCCTTGCGGGTGTTTTCTGAGACTACAGGTTCTGATTTCTTACGTGATCCTAGTGAAATCGCTGCCCCTAAACTTATGAAGAAATTGGCAGATATATATGTCACGACGGTTGTTGCTTCTTCGAATCTGTTTTCTCTTTGACACCGCGTCAGCTGGCGTTGTGGAAGTCTCACCAGGGTGCCCACTCCTCTGATTAGTTGCGTGCGGTTCCTATCTCTGGGTTGGGTCAGACTATGAACGGGAAGAATTACCGTAGTGTGCTTGGATATCGACTGGGTGTTCCGTTATTCACGGTATCTAGGCCTTGTCCTCCTTGCTCTCGGGTTTTTGCTGATGATGTTTATGGGGACCACGCTATTTCTTGTACTGGTACTGTGGGTGTTAAGCATCGGCATAACCTCGTTCGTGACACCTTATTTGACATCTGTTATAGGTCTCGAATTTCTGCGGGTAAGAAGGTTGATATCGGTTTGGTTGACGGATATGGTGGCTCTCTTCGTCCTGCAGATTTGCTGCTTTATTCCTGGGACAGACGGCGTGATATGTATGTCGATTTTCCAAGGTCTTCCTCCTTGACTCGGACTGGGATGGCCGAATTTTTGCCCGGGCGGGTTGTCGCTGATGCTGCTCAGCGTAAGTGTGCTATGTATGGGGATTTATGCGTGGCAACTGGTTATGGTTTCATTCCCTTCTCTTTCTCTTCGCTTGGAGAGCTGGGTTCGGATGTTGTTGCCATGCTCATGCGGATCCAGAAATTCTCGGTATCTCAAGATGCGGAGGCTCGAGTGGCCGCTTATATTTTTACTAGACTTAGCTTTGCTGTTGCTAAGTGGGTGGGGGCCCAGATTGTCTCTCGGGTCCCCACCAATTTCATGTAAACTTTTATTTTTCTATCTATGATAGTTGTTGCTAAGGGTGTGGGAGCCCAGCTTGTTTCTCGGCTCCCCACCAATTTCATGTAAACTTTTGTTTTTCAATTAATGATAGCTGCGCGCATCTTTTTATAAAAAAAAATAAGAAAAATAAAAATAAAATTGGGGTTTACTTTTGGGTGTAAATTTATTGCATGCACTAATCCGTTGATGGTTATGTTAGATGTTAGCTACTGAGGTAGAATATGGATTGTGAATTAGATAAGTTGGGGTAGAGGATGTTATTTATTTTGCATATCTTGATACAGCTAGAAAATTGGAAAGCTGATATGGTTCTTATTTGCTTTTGTCGGGTAAACTACATGATATCACAGTTTTTCTATTTATTTTGTTACACTATAGTGTATTTTTAACATATTAAAAATCAACATATTTATAAAATATGTCACATACAAAATTTAACTAGTAATTTCTGATTACTTGTACCAAAATGGTTTATTGAATTATAAATTACAACGACTTGTATTTATAATAAATCATTCAACCTGTTTCAATCGTTTCGTAAACAATAATATAATCTAAGTAATAAACCAATTTGATTACTTAGACCGTATCTAATTTAATCGAATTATAATGAGACACGTTAATTTTACTCACAAACCATCCGTCAATTTTAAGCAATTTAATTAACTCGTATCGACATTCGATTAATTAAATAATCAATTAAGAGTATTACCCTATAGGTATGACCTCAGGATATCAACTAATCACCACCGTCGCACGACAGTAATGTCAAACTCTAGTCAGCCAATCATTACCGATATGTGTGGACCAGTTGACTGTAAAATATTACTTTCCCACTTGTATTTTTAAATATGAGATTTAAATATGTGATAATCATGATCTACAATTGTGATCGCATTATTGTCGGGGACACAAACTCCAACAATCTCCCACTTGTCCTCGACAAGTGTGCGTCACCAATTCTCTTGTCCTATTACTATCTCCCACTCAATGCAAGGTGTCTTTCAGGTCGTACTTGCAAGTGATCACATCGAAAGTGGTTTCCTCGATCTGGAGAATAACTGATTGATCGGAGTTATCTACCATAGTTACCTTCCGAGCGTAGCCACGCATTTCCAGTTTATTACTCCTCGAGTGGCCCTGAGATATTGTTTTAACCCTGACAAAGGGGTGGACAATTCCTATCGCACTATTCCCTTCGACTAGCCACAACCCATCATAACCCAAAAATAAGCCCTTTAACCCCATTTACGAAGGTCGTAGGAACATAAATCAAAGTTACTCTGAAATTGTGCCACCTTAGGCGAATAGTCTTTAGTCAAAAGAATCGACTCATTAGAATACTATAGTAGATCTTGCCACGACCAGGCTATATAAATTTTCCAGAACTCTATAAGCGGTCCTAAGGCCCGACAAAGTGTTCCCAATAGTCTGCCTATGTGATCGACTAGTCATCTCATATGACTCTATGGCACTTGAACTTGCCATCAATCGCATTACTCTCTAGTCACTTTGAGACGTCACCTCATACAAGTGACTATGGGCGAATACCATGTCAATCCGGGTCACTTTAACGGGGTTCAATATTGTCTCTACAACCCGTTTGGATGTAACAAAGTACAAGATGAGTTAATAATAACTCAAACGATAAATGTAGAAATTTCCCTTGAGTAGTCAATACGATATTACTACTATATGTCTTACAAGTGTGTTAACACTTGTTAATACAATAAAATTTAACACATCATGTGTCCATGTGCTCAATCTTTCGAATTGCGATTTCCCTTATTTTCATGTCATCTCTCATAGCATGAACTCTACCAAGCATATGTTTAGTCTTCAAACTAGACCTTGGGTCTTTAAACTTGTAAGAAACCCTTGTGTTGTTATCACATAACCAACGATTTGTATTATGGTGGATGATACAACTTGTATTAGTCAAGTGCTCCACCAACTCATAATGCACTAGGTATATGTTTTATAGGATCCTGCAACAATTGTCAAGATGATAGGTCTAGGACTTCTCACAAATCCTAGCCTTTTAGAAAATACTAGTTGTGTGTAACTTCTTACAACAACTAAGTATCCTTCCAAATACTTATTTCTCTCTTATTGTAATTGGCTTAGGATTCTTCATAAATCCTCATGTGTTTGGAAACTCTAGTATGTGTAACTTCTTATCACACAACTGAGTGTTCTTCCAAACTTTAGAATGACCCATCAGTTCTCCTAGAGAATTCATGATGATTCTTATATGGCTTACCAATGACTCATCATGCTCTAAGCATATGATTTATATAGGACATGTGGATGATTATTCTAATGGCGGAAACATTAGAGATCTCAATCATGTAGTCAACAGTTCTCAGGTTCAATGAATAACCATGACCTTCTCATGGTAATTCCATCTTCATCGATATGAATAACCTACATGTCTTGTTGATTTGATGTGTTCATCTTAGTGGCAATCCAACATCTCATGTATTAATCGAATTCATCTTTGTCCATATTCATCCAGAATTTAAAACTTAAGTCCTATCTTTATCAAAGATAGTATATGCTCGTCATTCTCAATGAGTAATAAGTTGTAAAATTCATGGAGGATGATTACTCCCACTAAATCTCATGTCTGCATATGAAATTCTGAAACTCCCACTCAATTCCACATGTTTCGCGTTTGACCACTCAATCGAAACATTTCATGAATTGAAATAATTTTGCTTTGCTAGGTTGTTATGATAAAATCACATAAGTTATCAACATATCCTTTTAAAATACCCATTTGGAAAGAGGTTTCGTTCTCTAACAATGGAAAGAGATTTTAGTCTCTAACTTATTCATTCTTAAAATGAAGCGAAGCAACGTCATTGCTAAAGTGTAAAATTTAATGTGGAATTCATACGTCCCTTTCATAATACTCATTTCGGAAGGAGGTATAACTTGTCCATTTTTATGAAGTTTAGCAATGATTCTAGCATGGTTAACCATGAACTTAGCTATTATCGACATCGATATGTCTTTTTATGCAACTCTTAATTATAAATCTCATTTATATTCAAGGATGTAATTTTTTTTATTTCATTAGGCTCTTAAGTAAACATTGACTTTGAATCTTTATGTTAAATCTTTCCATTAGTCATATCCTTTTAAGTACTTTCTTTTGGTCTCCTCACGTAGTTACCCAAAGAACATCTTCATTTGTTTTCTTCACATGGATCCCATCTATAAATTTTTTTTCTTATATAGATCTCATCTACTCAAGGTATACAAATCATTCTTTGTGTCTTAATATTACTCCCACTCTATCTTTAGAATAAATACACTAAATATTCGAAAGATAGCTTTTGAGACACAAAAGATGTTTTCGTGAAGAAGGAGAGATATGGCATAGATAAAGAGACTTATTAATAAAGATTTAATAGGTGTATGTTGGTTTATTAAGTTTCCCTTAATCGAGTTCATCAACTCAATATCACTTTATAATTGATCATACACAAACTTCAAGTTTATGGACATATAATGAATCTATCATTATAATTGTCTATTGGATCAATTTCAAGTAGATATTCATATGTTTCTATGTCAAGCATATAAAGATGAATTTTAGAACAATTAAAATACGATAAACGTAGTGACTTGGGTTGCAAACAAATTCACTATTAATCCAAAATTACAACCATGGTTTAAAGGATTAAAACAAACTTCCATGTCAAACAAGGAAATTGAAATAGTTCTAGAAATTCAAAAGCAACATGATAATAAATACAACAAATAAAGCCAAGCTTCATGGGTGGCTACTCCTAGCTCCCTCGCGATTTCTCAAGCTTGCTTTTCCTTGCCCTTGTTGTTGCTTGGAGGAGGCCCTAAAAAGGGGATACATTATCACAACTTGTATCAAAACACTAAAGTTGAATTAGAAACATAAAAGAAGGGGTAGTAATATACCTACTAGAGTGATCTTTCCAGACTTGATGTCACCAAGATATTTAGAACAATTCCTCTTCCAATGTCCAATGTCATTATAATAATGGCACTTGTCAAGAGGACTCTTCTAGGTTTTGGAAGTTCTAGCTTCAAAAGTTATAGCCTTGGTTTTCATGGGAGCTTGCCTCTTGCCCCTTTTACTACTCTTCTTGAAGGTTCCCTTGCTCTTATTGCTTCTATTGATCACATCCTTAGAGGAGCTAGCATTTAGCCCCATGTCCCTTTCGGCTTGCACAAGTAACTTGTGCAAATCTTCAAGGGACACATCCTTGTCTTGCATGTTGAAATTCACCCGGAATTGCACATATGCTTTGACCTTGCTTAAGGAATGAAGAATTCTATCAACGATGAGTTCTTTAGGAATTTCAACCTTTTGAATCTTCAAAGTCTCGACATGCTCCAACAATTTGAGCACATGAGGACTAACCTTTTGGCCCTCTTTGAAGTCGAGATCAAAGAATGCCGAGGCCGCCTCATATTGGACTATCCTCGCTGATTGTGAAAACATGGTCACAAGCTTAGAATAGATTTCATCGGTGGTGTCCATTTTAAAGGCTCTCCTTTTGGAGATCCGCCTCCATAGCAAAAATCAACACATTTTTTATTGCGGCGGACTCTTTGTGGTAAACCTCATATGCTTCCCTAGTGGCGGCACTCGACCTAGCATTAGGTTCGGGTGGAGAGGCCTCAATGAGGTAACGAAGCTTGTCGTCACCTTGAGCAGCTAATTTGAGTTGGGCATCCCAATCGGAGAAATTTGACCCATTCTTTTCAAGTTTACATCGATCCATAAAGGATCGGAGCCATGAAACATTAGTGAGAGTGTTTGCGTTGGTGTTTGGTGCGACCATTGGTAATGAGAAATAAAAGCGGTCTACAAAACAAAATAGAAGGAATAAAACATTTATCGTTATAATAATAAAACTTGTAAATTATTCAAACAAGTTTTATAGCATTTATCTAGTAACTTCTACCCAACTAAGATAAATGATCCCGAGATCCAAATTCATATTAACTTGGGCAAGGTGTAGCCGATTCATCCCTTATCAATATAACTCGATGGATTAACTCTTTAATCGATTCTACTTTTAGAACTCTCGGTTGATAAAATTACTCTAATATTTATCTTTAGCCCGGAACACATGCGACTACGGTCACGAATACTTCCGTTGAGCTCAACCCAAATTTCGATGTAATAACATTTTACTACCCCACTTCGCCAACGTAACAAGGTTTGTATTACGGTGAAGCTGGCTCAACTCCTTTATGAAATTGGTACTTCATGGGTTCTACTATTTGGTAAGGCTATTTCTCAATTATTAATTTAGCGAGAGGTCATGTCAATTTATTATCTATCACATTTCAAGTGAACTAAAGCGGTGAAATACGATAATTATAATTGACACGGTCGATGACTCGATTCAATAAAATGCATGTTTAGTTGTGGCGATTTAGCGATGCATGCAAACATATATGCAAAACATAAATATAAAGTCCTAGTATGGCCTTCCTAAAATAGTAAATCTCATAAACTATTACAAATTCGGAAACCAACTCCTTTGGTCCCTTGAACTTCGGTCTTGCCACGCATCTCGAGGTAACACCGTCTTCATGGAAACTCCGGGAAATTACAAAGTAATAAATAAAATTACATAATTTCCTATTATACATTTGTAATAAAAATAAATCTATTAAATTACAAAACGGTGATACGAGATCACAATAATTACAACCGAATCGATATTCCCATGCATTTCGGGTAATATCAATTAAAACTAAGGCCATACAAAGTAAAATTACATAATTCAAAAATTATATAAAATGAAAATATGACAATCATAAATAAAATGCAGCATTATAATATGTATGAACATGCTCAATTTTATGCTAAATCGCCTTTAAGAGCCAATATCGTATATTTTATTGGTTTTTACGGATTTGCGTGATTATAAACTTGTTAAAATCACAATATGTCTCATAAATTCATATTTATGATCAAGTTAATTACCCTAAAAATCTTAGGACTCAAAACTTAGTCTTCACTAACATTTTGACAATGACTCAACTTGATTTCTAAATATTGTTCATTATTGGACCCAAAAATACAATTTTTAAACCCTAAACTCCAAATAAAAATATAAAAATTTCAAATAATTTCAAAATTTGAAATTTAAATTCATGAACATTCTGGAAAAATACCATGACACTCATAATGTTCAAAACTTAGGTTAAAAATTTCGAAAATTTGTCAAGGAAAAACATTGTTGCGGTTTATCGGTTTCATCAATTATGACAATTAAAGTATAAGGAAATTAATTTCAACCAACTTTTCACTTTTAGATCTTAAATATGGGATAAAATACAACATATGATGTTTTCCTTTAATCATGAAATATGTTTTAGCATTATATACTAAATAAAGTCACTATTTATTGAATTTTTACTCAAAAATTCATAAAACATGCTAAATGAGTCCAATACCTCCAAGATTTTTACACACACCGAGTAAAAATGCATGTGACAACATATTAAATTTTTATGACCAGATTCAAAATATAACTCATATTAACCTAATAAACCTTTTAAACTCGATTTGAACATATAAAATCCATATTTTATGCAAAATAACTTATTATTTCATGAAATTTAACATGTGACTAGTCTATTATATATGTGAAAACATATCCAAAAATCACTAAAAAATTCGAAGTTTAGCTATTTTTTGTCCAAAAATGACATGTTTCCAAATGTGGAAGAACAAGATTCAAGTTTAGAATCTCTCCTAAGGAATTATACCCAAGGAATACCCTCAAATGTTTTAATTAATATATGACTAGTATTAATTAAAACAAGCTTAAAAATAACACAAAATGGAGATTTTGTTCTCTTGTAATTCGGTCAAGAGAGGAGGATTTTATTAGTTTTCTTTCTATTAAATATTTCACAAAATGTAGAGAGTTGTTATTTTTCCAACACTAGAAAAACATATAGTAAGATAGGTTGAATAATAAGAGAAAAACCATTGGTCCCTTTTTAGTGCAAAAACAGGTTGGAGAGGGGAGTAAAATGAGGCCAATGCATGCTCTTTGTTCTTCTCAAGATAAGACAAGGTGTGCATGACAATAAGTAGGTTTGTTATCATTGTGTCTCCATTTAAAATAAATAACACAATATAAACTCTAATCCTCCCTCCATTTTTCGGTACACACATAAAATGAAAGGTCCATTTTATTTTGTCATTTGTCAATTTTGTCATGTGTCACATGTTACATGACATATTACACTACAGTGTATTTTTAACAAATTAAAAATAAACATATTAATAAAATATGTCACATACAAAATTTAACTAGTAATTCCAGATTACTTGTACCAAAATGGTTTATCGAATTATAAATTACAACGACTTGTATTTATAATAAATCATTCAACCTGTTTCAATCGTTTGGTAAACAACAATATAATCTAAGTAATAAAACAATTTGATTACTTAGACCGTATCTAATTTAATCGAATTATAATGAGACACGTTAATTTTACTCACAAATCATCCATCAATTTTAAGCAATTTAATTAACTCGTATCGGCATACGATTAATTAAATAATCAATTAAGAGTATTACCCTATAGATATGACCTCAGGGTATCAACTGATCACCACCGTCGCACGACAGTAATGTCAAACTCTAGTCAGCCAATCATTACCGATATGTGTGGACCAGTTGACTGTAAAATATTACTTTCCCTCTTGTATTCTTAAATATGAGATATAAATATGTGATCATCATGATCTACAATTGTGATCGCATTATTGTCGGGGACATAAACTCCAACAGCTGTTTCTTGTACTGGTAATGTGGGTGTTAAGCATCGGCATAACCTCGTTCGTGACACCTTATTCGACATCTGCTATAGGTCTAGTATTTCTACGGGTAAGGAGGTTGATATCGGTTTGGTTGACGGACATGGTGGCTCTCTTCGTCCTGCTGATTTGCTACTTTATTCCTGGGACAGAGGGCGTGATATGTGTAACGATTTGACAGGGTCTTCTCCCTTGACTCGGACTGGGATGACCGATTTTGTGCCCGGGCGGGTTGTCGCTGATGCTGCTCAGCGTAAGTGTGCTATGTATGGGGATTTATGCGTGGCAACTGGTTATGGTTTCCTTCCCTTCTCTTTCTCTTCGCTTGGAGAGCTGGGTTCGGATGTTATTGCCTTGCTCAAGCGGATCCAGAAATTCTCGTTATCTCAGGATGCGGAGGCTCGAGTGGCCGCTTATATTTTTACTAGACTTAGCTTTGCTGTTGCTAAGTGGGTGGGGGCCCAGATTGTCTCTCGGCTTCCCACCAATTTCATGTAAACTTTTATTTTTCTATCTATGATAGCTGTTGCTAAGGGTGTGGGAGCCCAGCTTGTTTCTCGGCTCCCCACCAATTTCATGTAAACTTTTGTTTTTCAATTAATGATAGTTGCGCGCATCTTATTTTTTTTTAAAAAAAAAAATTAAAATAATAATAATAATAATAATAATAACAACAATTATAACAATTATAACAATTATAATTATCATAATATTAATAATATTAATATTAATATTAATATTAATATTAATATTAATATTAATATTAATATTAATATTAATATTAATATTAATATTAATAATATTAATAATATTAATAATATTAATAATAATCCATATCCACACTCTTTAAAAAACCCCAACTCCCTTTACTGTAGCCAGAACACTACATTTAGCCTATTCTTCCCATTTTGCCCCTGTTATTTATTCTTTATTCTCTCTTTGTCCGTTATATCCCATCTTTTACTCTCTTTCTCTTTCTCTTCTTCTTTCTTTGGCGGTGCTATTTGTCTGTTTCCTCCTTCTTTCTTCTTTCTTTTTGTTGCTGCGTCTTCATCCTCCTCTATGGTGAGTTCCAATTTCCCCTCTTTTCTTTATTTATGGTGGATCAGTAGTCGGTTTTTCCAATTTTTATTTAAAACATTTGCATGTCGGGATTTGTATTTGCATGTCGAGGAGCTATTATCACTATTTAAATTTCTGGGTTATGTACTCGACTGATTCCTATGTTTACATGTAGTAGTCAACTGATGACGCTGTAAATTGGGGTTTACTTTTTGGGTGTAAATTTATTGCATGCAATAATCCGTTGATGCTTATGTTAGATGTTAGCTACTGAGGTAGAATATGGATTGTGAATTAGATAAGTTGGGGTAGAGGATGTTATTCATTTTGCATATCTTGATACAGCTAGAAAATTGGAAAGCTGATATGGTTCTTATTTGCTTTTGTCGGGTAAACTACATGATATCACAGTTTTTCTATTTATTTTGTTATTCTCAGATTTGATAAATTGTTGGAATAAAATCTTGCACTTTTGTTTGCCTTTTCAGATTTTGGCTTGTGATAGGGGTAACAAATGATATACCACCATCAACACCACTTAACACAACCATCGCAAGACCGATGTGAGCAATGATGGTGAGTTTTTAGATTTGGTGAAGAATGTGTCAATAATGGCGATTGTTTTTCTTATCCTTCTCACGTTTTGTAGGGTTTGTTGGTCGTGATCCTTCGTGGGGTTTATGTTTTCAGTACTTGTCGTTAGGAGCACCTAGACCGGAACATAATTTATAACTTTACAAACAATTCTACAATTAGTAAAGAGGCAAGTAAAGGTTGGATCCCAAGGGACGGGAATTGAGATGAGATTTCTATTGCAACTAGTAGTGTCTAAGGGTGTCACAATTGGGGTTTGAAGTAGAATATAACTAAACTAAATAGCAATGAAAGTAAACAAGCAAGATGGATTAAAAGGGATATAAACAATTGATAAAAAGCACTAGGGTGTCATGGGGTCATAGCGGATTCATGGGAATTGATCATACAAACATATTCTCAAGTTATAAGCAAGCAATTATTGTTGTGATGGAACGAGTTGGTTTATATCTTATAATCCTAGGAAAGTTTGGGTCCCGGAGCCGAATCGATTAGATTGTACAACACCTACAAGCCGACTTAATCTTCCCTACTCAACAATATGCATGGTCTAATGAGACTCGAGTTGGTTTATGTCTTACAAGTCTCATTGAAAAGATAGGTTATGGTTGTAAATGCAAGGATTCATAGGCTTAGCATTTCATCAAACATAACATGTGCATAAGTTGAGATCACAACAAGCAAGCAAATAAACTATGAAAGCATATTAATTTAAGCATGAATCATTCCCCATGTTGGTTTACCCTAATTACCCATTAACCCTAGCTAAGGAAACTACACACTCATTATCATGTTGAACATGCTAGCAAGGTTTTCAATCATACCAACAAAGTAAAACATGATGAATAAATGAAAGTGATTAACAATAATTAAAAAGGGATTAAGAGAATTATACCTACTAATGATTCCAATAATAAAGCAAAGAATAAAAGAAGTACTTGATGCTTGATTGGAAGGTTGTCAATCTCCCAATAATAACCCAAATAATATTCAATTACCCAAAATAAAGGATGAACAAGAGAGAGATTAAGGAAATAAAACGTGTATTAAAACTTGATTAAATGCTGATTATAAAATTAAAGAGAGATTTGATTGATATTAACTACACTAAAGATTGCTAATAAGAACATGCTCTTCTAATTAGACTAATGGGGTATTTATAGTGGGGATTAGGTACATAAATTAGGGTTTACTAAGGGCTTAAATGACGATTAAGTCCTTGAGGAATCGCCGGTCTCTAGGGAGACTCCGGTCTCTTTTTCGCCGGTCTTAGAAAAAGATGCGCATACTTCCTTGAAGCTTGTAGAAGACGAAATGGAACTGTCTGGGAATCCGGGCGTCTTTAGCACGGGATGGGCGGATTTGGGCGTTCCTGGACGGGCGTCCAGAGGGGAAGACGAGCGTCTTGAGGAGCTTTTGCCCGGGCGTCTTGTGGAGGAAGACGCTCGGATTATGGTGAGGGACGGGCGTCTTCAGGGCAATCCGCACGGATTGTCAAGCAGTTTCATTCCTTCTTCTTTTCTTCCTCTTTCTTCATAAAATCCTTGAGGATTTCCTCGGGGATGCAAGGATCTTTTCTCATCATTGCCCATCTACTATAGTATGTATAAAGGCCTTCTAATCTTGTCTCTCCTTGATGCTTGGTCATTGAATTCAATCAATTTAGCCTCATTTTGCCATGAAAATGCAAGGTATGCACTCCTTTCCTACCAAGGACACAAATCCTCAAAGAATATGCAAAACAAAGAACTAAAGACAATAAATGACCCAAATATGCACTAAAAAGCATGGGAACAAGGCTAATTCGGGGACTAAATATGCTCTAATTATGGTCACATCAAATATCCCCAAACCGAACCTTTGCTCGTCCCGAGTAAAGAGGTGACAAAGACTAGGACCATTATTTAAACTAACCTAATAACATAGCCGATATGAGACAATTAGCGGGTCTCACTTCGCCCCTTCAACTCATAACAAGACAACCATGAGGCAGGATGCCTTCTTGCAAGGCAAGGTGGGTCTTGTCAAAATGGCGACACATCCAAACATTAAGCACACAAAATCTAGTAATGGATGCATCTACAAAAGAATAGCCACTTTCCTCATCTAAGTGGCGGAAATTATCTACAAGGGAAGCAATTTAAGGGTACACACTCCTTCATAGAGGATACCAATAAATCAATAAATCACCTCCAAGTTGTGTCAAGCTAGGGTACCTTTGTCCTCAATCGTTAAATGTTTTTTTCAATAATAGACTCCCTATGGTGTTAGAAACACTGGAGGATCGCGGAATTCCCCCTATTGCCTAAACAAGAAGAAGGGTCGTCCCCTCTCTACCATGCACAAAAATGGATACGATGGATAATGGGATCGATAGAATTTGAGTTTCACTTTGGGAGTTTGCTTTTGTTTTTGTTTTCCCCCCAATTTCTTGTGGCATATAACATTTGAGAACACTTTTGATATGGTCGTCAGGTACCAAAAATAAAATACCTAAATATAACTAACAGAAGCTAGCGATAAGTAGGGTCGATCTCCACAGGGAGGCGGTCACTATTCACTTGTCTACTCGGTCTGTCTGATGTCACTATTGGGGGTATTGATTGTGTTAACTAAACTAGAGAGGCTAAGGCAAGAGAGATAAAAACAGAAGAAATTAACAATAAGAGAAGGGAACTAGGATTTCGGGTCATCAATGAACGTCGGTCAAATGCAGTCAAGGTCACAGATCAGTCGATGTGTCGGTCTAAGGGGCAACGAATATCACCTTTCAGTCTCAATTCGCCCTAAAATGCTATTAGCTTAACTTTCGCCCTCACTAAAGCATTCTATTGCTCATTGCAGATCTCACCCCTTCCAACCTTTCGGTCCAGGTCAAGGTTTACCAAAGTTAAAAAGGCTAATTGCTTCGAATCAACTAGCAGGATACAGTTATAGCAGCGATTTACAACATAGACCTAACTACAACGACAGATCTATAAACCTAATTAGCAATTAACATCTATTCATTAAATCACCTAATCCTAGCAAAGATAATTAGCTAGACATGGATAAAAGAGCAAGAACAAGGAAAGGGAGAAGAACAATAAACATTAATTAAACTAAAGAGGAAGGGAAAGAAAAAGTTACAGAGATAAATCCGGAATTAAAAAAAGGAATAAAGTAGCAGCAGTAAAAGTAATGTATGTGATAAAAACCGAGAGGAAAAGCCCCCTAAACATGACGTCCTAACTTCTTATTTATAAGAAAATAGGATTTATTTGACCTAATAACGAAATAAAACTAAAAAGACCAAGCCCATAAGAGAATCCACTCGATCGAGTGATTTAAAACCACTCGATCGTGTAAGCTAAAGCTTAAACCACTCGATCGAGTAGAAAATCTACTCGATCGAGTAGAAAAAGGACTCGATCGAACATAAATCTACTCGATCGAGTACTTTCCAACACACAATTCCTGCTTCGCGCACTGAATTTCAAACGGCTGCCATTTCTTCGTTACTTGGGCAAACAGGGCAATTCCGGTGGCGTTGGAAAGATAAGAGGACAAGCTTTCATATGCAATTGGAATCAACTGAATATCTGTTGTAGAACTCGAGATATAGCTCTTCAAAGTAGGTACTAACAATTTGAAGTTCTTCCTTTGCTAGCCTTGTTATCTTTCTTTTTTGCGCATCTCAAAATAGATACATTCCCGCTCCAAAGTAACTCTTCCTCCAAATGCATGCTAAACGGACGGTAAAAGGCTTGATTTCACTACTTTATGGTCCATTCCTGCAAATAAGACAAAACAAAACCAAAGTAGCATATTCGGGGCATTTCATAGCATAAACTACGATAAAAGCATGGAAATACGTGCATGAAAAGGGCTAAAAAGACAATATAAAATGCCCGTATCAAATCTCCCCAAACCAAACCTTTACTCGTCCTCGAGTAAACTAAATGCGAACTAATGGAACGGAAAAGATAACTCAGAGCTAGCTACAAATGCCCACTTAAACCAATTTAATGCAAGCAAACTAACACTTATAGCAAACAGTCAAATGCAAACGAGTTGTAAGATGTTTATAATAAAGCTGAACCGTCGACCTTGCAAGACCTTTAATAATGGACTCTCACGGGTCACTCTTCTCTCATGAAGCAAAGGGTGAACATATATATGTAAGAGAGAAAGAAAAATAGTCGCTCACCTAGACTACGACCCACATAAACATGCATGCAACTAATATGATAGACAATTCTAGCTACCGGACACACATTCCAACCAAACAAGGTCCTGTCACAGCCGAGGGCTTACATAAATATGGTAAAGTGAGGCAATGGGTAAGAAAAGGCAAAACATTTATGGGAATGTGGAGGTATAGGTGATCAAGCTAGTACCTAAACAAAACCATATAACAACATCCAATTCCAACTCAATTATAGATTTAAGCACGAGTGCCCTTCATTTGGCACAAACTCACCAAACCGAACTGAAAATACTCCTCCATAAATGTAAATAAAGCATATGAGCGAAACCGTCAACAATACAAACTCTTTTTTTTTTCTTTCTTTTTTTTTTTCTATTTTTTCGGTTTCTTTTCTTCACATTTTTTCTTTTTTTTTTCGAATTCTTTTTCAAATTCTTTTTTTTTTTTTTTTTTTTTTTTCACGTCTTTTTTCATCATCCTCCCTTTCTTCTTAGATTACCAACTCCGAATCAACAGAATACGAGCCAAACTTGGCACAATGAAATATATACCGCAAAACATACACTAAACTAGCTTGACAAGGCAGGCTAAATTTGGGATGTAGCTAAGGGTCAACAGGCAAATTTGGTTAATGTGGAGTTTGGGTAAAAATGAAAGAAAAGGAAATTGTAAGCACCTCCCTGCATGTGACACCAACCACTAACCCGAATGTATGCAGGCAAAAAGCAATTGAATTTCATATACGTGCAAATTAATGAACATGCTATGCAAGGAGTATACTACTCACAATCCTACATGAAACTGGTCATGAATGACACCAGTTTATAAGGCTCTAATCCTTAGAAATTATAAGTAGGTTGCCAAAATTTTCAGGTCAAGTCTATTCGTTCAGCTAAATTTTTAAACATTAATTCGTAGACATGCAAAAGACAAAGCTAGAAAGATATCAGTTTAATGCAAGGCTTAAGCAAAAAGACAGTTATAGTGCAATTTCATCATTGAAATCTACCGTTTCGACTCAACCTATATGCTAAATAAACGTGAAATTTTTTTTAACTTTCTATTTTTTTTATGAGATTTTTGAATTTTAATTAAAAAAAACAACAATGCATACAGAAATTAAACGTGACAACAGAAGTGAAATAAAAACAACATGCAGACACAGGTATGGATGCATAACCTCCCCAAACCAATCCGTACAATGCCCTCATTGTACCAAAACATGGAAGGAAATGCAAACTAAAAGAGAAAGAGAGTAAATGCGGAAAACTGACAAGATTGCGCAAATAAGGGACCTCCCCAAACCAGCCAGCAACGTCGGAGGACACTAATAGCTCCGAAACATCGTCACAAGAAGCTAATCCAAGCAATGGGCGTCCAAAACAGCTCGATCAAGAGGAATAGTGGTCGATCGAGTACCTATTATTATTATTATTATTAATTTTTTTTTTGGAGGTACTCGATCGAGTGATATAAGTACTCGATCAAGTGATTTCAGCAGCAAAAAGTTCTCGATCGAGTACAAAAAGTACTCGATCGAGTGATCCTTAGTATATTCCTGCAAAAGACGCAATAAAAACAACTCGCAAACTAACAGAACAAACATAACTGAATAGTTTATGGTACGAAGACCATTTATTACAACTAAGACTGAAATAAAATGCAAAACAAGATCTTCGGATTGCCTTCCGGGTAGCGCTAGCTTCAGACAGGTCCCAGCTCGACCTTCTTTTCCAACAGCTGCTCCATAATTAGTCACAATCAAAACAGCTCAAAGCATTAATCACAATGCAAAACAGCTCGTACATCTGCGCATGTGCTACACAAAAATGTAAGTAGCACTATAGTGGAATAAAGAAATAAGAAATAAAAGTATATAAACATTTAAGTCTAACAAATTTCCTATGAGAGCTCCTAAATTTGTCCACAAAATAGAGGCGCTCGGGAGCAATTGACAATAAAGTGGGGTCCCGTTTCAAATTAACGAAATTGAAATGATAAGGACGGTGAAAAATCGTTAAATTAATTGACCAACTGGGAGAGGGTATATTATTGAAATACGAAGCATGAGTAATATTAGGCATTGTACTATTCAAACAAACAATAATAGAATTATCGTTTACTACCTCGGGTTGGTCGCTCTCAACGATGGAATCATAGATAAAGAAATTTATTACCTCTTCCGTGCTAGGAGCAATTACCGACTCAGTTGCTTCCTCGTCACCCTCCTCAGTGGATTTCATCCCGTAAATCACAGCCTCAAATGCATCCAACTCGGCTTTGAATAGGGGAGATTCACCGTATCCAATATCATCATCAAAATCGTCATCCAAAACAAATCCACATGACAAACCAATGCTCTCGCTGGCCAATTCAGTCGATCGAGTAGAATTGTTACTCGATCGACCACTTCATTCCTGATTTTCACTCGATCGAGTGCTTTTAACTGCTCGATCGAAGGCTTTTCTGGAAATTCACTCGATCGACTAATCTAAGTCACTCGATTGAGTGATTCTTCCTCTACAACGCTGAAATCCTCGTGTAAAGCATTGAAATATCATAGAAATTCGTCATCCGAGTCATAAAAATCAGCCTCAGCATTGGGCAACTTGGTTTCTTCATGGGAAAAACCGCTCTCGGTACAGTATACCTCTTCTGGTTGCCAACTATCCGACTCAGCAGCTAGCTGAGCTATTTCAGACTCGAGCTTATCAAATAGCGAACAAGTGTCTCTATCACCTTCTTGCACTTGGAGTGCAAACGCCTTCATCAAAGATTTCAGCTCCGCAATCTCTTCTTTCTGTATATCAGGAGGAACTTGTTGTTGCGGTGGCCATTGATAGGGTGGATGTGGGGGCACAAATACAAGGGAATGGCTAACACGTCCCCAAAGCTTGAACTCGTAGACCGCGTCATTTTCTGCCATACAAAGAGCTGCATTGTGCTCGCGACACCACATCTCCCCATGATAAATCACCTTTGCGCCATATAATGGGACATAGGTGATGGGTCAAAAGTACTCAAGCCTTCCCTTTGACGATCTTTCACCTAGAACTGACTAGGTAGTACCTGTAAGGCCTATCAAAACAGCACTAAAGAAAAAGATTAGAACGACCTCAAGGGAAAAATCCCCTGAGGTTAAAAACAGACAGAATTAAACAAATAAATAAATAGTTGCCTCCCCGGCAACGGCGCCAAAATTTGATACGGTCGTCAGGTACCAAAAATAAAATACCAAAATATAACTAACAGAAGCTAGCGATAAGTAGGGTCGATCTCCACAGGGAGGCGGTCACTATTCACTTGTCTACTCGGTCTGTCTGATGTCACTATTGGGATTTTGATTGTGTTAACTAAACTAGAGAGGCTAAGGCAAGAGAGATAAAAACAGAAGAAATTAACAATAAGGGAAGGGAACTAGGATTTCGGGTGATCAATGAACGTCGGTCTAAGGGGCAACGAATGTCTCCTTTCGGTCTCAATTCGCCCTAAAATGCTATTAGCTTAACTTTCGCCCTCACTAAAGCATTCTATTGCTCACTGTATGTCTCACCCCTTCCAACCTTTCGGTTCAGGTCAAGGTTTACCAAAGTTAAAAAGGCTAATTGCTTCGAATCAACTAGCAAAATACAGTTATAGCAGCGATTTACAACATAGACCTAACTACAACGACAGATCTATAAACCTAATTAGCAATTAACATCTATTCATTAAATCACCTAATCCTAGCAAAGATAATTAGCTAGACATGGATAAAAGAGAAAGAACAAGGAAAGGGAGAAGAACAATAAACATTAATTAAACTAAAGAGGAAGGGAAAGAAAGAGTTACAGAGATAAATCCGGAATTAAAGAAAGGAATAAAGTAGCAGCAGTACAAGTAATGTATATGATAAAAACCGAGAGGAGAAGCCCCCTAAACATGACGTCCTAACTTCCTATTTATAAGAAAAAAGGATTTATTTGACCTAATGACGGAATAAAACTAAAAAGACCAAACACATAAGAGAATCCACTCGATCGAGTGATTTAAAACCACTCGATCGAGTAAACTAAAGCTTAAACCACTCGATCGAGTAGAAAATCTACTCGATCAAGTAGAAAAAGGACTCGATCGAACATAAATCTACTCGATCGAGTACTTTCCAACACACAATTCCTGCTTCGCGCACTGAACTTCAAACGGCTGCCATTTCTTCGTTCCTTGGGTAAACAGGGCTATTCCGGTGGCGTTGGAAAGATAAGAGGACAAGCTTTTATATCCAATTGGAATCACCTGAATATACATTGTATAACTCGAGATATAGGTCTTCAAAGTAGGCACTAGCAATTTGAAGTTCTTCCTTTGCTCGCCTAGCTATCTTTCTTCTTTGCGCATCTCAAAATAGCTACATTCCCGCTCCAAATTCACTCTTCCTCCAAATGCATGCTAAACGGACGGTAAAAGGCTTGATTTCACTACTTTCTGGTCCATTCCTGCAAATAAGACAAAACAAACCAAAGTAGCATATTCGGGGCATTTCGTAGCATAAACTACGATAAAAGCATGGAAATACGTGCATGAAAAGGCCTAAAAAGACTATATAAAATGCACGTATCAACTTTCTTGCCATTTCTTTTGATTTTTGGCTTTTCAACACTTGACAACTTTCAACTTTTCTTTGCATTTCTTTTGAACATTTTCAAAGTCACCCCATATGTAGTGAGGGTGGCTTATATTTGAAGCATAGGAGTTCTATTTTTGCTCCTCTTTTCATTTAATGCATTTTTGCAAACTTTCTTTCACTTTTCATTTCATTGAACTCAAATTGATTTCTTTTTGTGCCCATTCCCTTTGATGACAAAAATGTGGTAGAACATGGATGATGGATGGATGCATGGTTTCAAGGGTCACCTTGGAATAAACGGTAGCCAAGGAGTTATCACACCACAAGGTACTCTTGACTAGGCCTTAATCCATGGGTCAAAGGATACTAGCATGATACATCCTAGGGTGTTTTACAAGCATTCTAACAAGCAAAGTTTTAAGAAGAAAAAGCATCTACTAGGGCCTATATATACTTGTCAAGCTTCCCAAGTAGACGGTTTCACAAAATTTTTCTAACATGCAACTACATGCCATGATGCAACTAGCATATAAACATCCTAATGCAAATGATTCTACCAACTAATATGACATATAAACTAAATGCAAGTCCTAAGTTCACATTGTTATACCGCATCAATCAAAATAAAGCCACATAGTCATTAACATAAAGAGGAAAAAGGAGATTGGAAAGATCATACGATGCGGTCTTCATGATCCTTATGTCTTGGATGTGGCGTAGTCAATCAATGTGAACAAGGATGAACGCAATATATACATGACTACACTACAAAGGAAATGAACTGGTTTTTGGTTTTTCAATTTTTCAAATTTATATGATTTTTCGAAATTTTTTTGATTTTTTTGGATTTTTGAATAAAAGTTAAGTTAGAATTCCCCATCCCCACACTAATATGGGCATTGTCCTCAATGGCCAAAATGATGGGAAATCATGCAAACATGATGCATGAATTCTACACTAAATGCAAGCTATACTATACTACACTACATGATACATGGGTTTTTGTTTATGACGGAGAGTGTAATTTAGATTACGTCCCGTTGCGTATGCGTGCACTTCCCCAAACCGAGATGGACATTATTTCTAATGTCCTAAAGTTGGGGGTAGTTCATGCACACAAGATGCAATGCATGAAACTAAATTTGTCATTTTGGATTTTCAAAAGTGGGAACAATAAAATAAGAACACCTCAATGGGGCCCAGGTGTTAGTCATCTATGTTGCTAGGACTCTCCAACCATGACAAAGTCAAATAATGTACAAATTAACAAAACATAAACTTCTTTCATGAAACTTGAAAATTAAAGAGAGGAGATGAGGAAACGTCACTTAAGCTTGAGATGGGTGCCTCACGCCCGCTCCATCTAGCTATGAAGAGATCCTCTAGAGATCGCCGTCATCTCCCTCTAGATCACTATCCCATATTTCCTTGGATGCATCACTTGTATTCGGGTCCATGAACTCGTCCTCTTCACTTCCAAGCTCCACCGTGTCCCCTCCGCAAGAATTGTTGCTCCCTTCCTCTTGTCGCCCGTTTGCCCCTTCATTTGCCCTCTCCGAATTGGGGAAGAGTAAATCCATTTGTGCCCAAGAGGGAAATGCTTCCTCCTCACTAATCTTTCCCCTTTGAATCATATCGTGGTATTGAGGATAGAGTGCATAATAATTGTCCACGGTAGTTTCATATTGTCGGAAGTGCAAATCTTGTAGAATTCCCATTACAAAGTCATCACGGGGAAGGATAAAGGGGTTGGGATGGTTGTACGGTTGATAAGGAAATGGGTAGGGAGGCACTTTGATTTTCTCATCTTGAGGTTGTTGCTCTTGTTGTTGTTGTTGGGGATTTGGAGGTGGTGGTGCTTGCCTTGCTTGGGTTGGGTTTGGAGGGATGAGGTAGGATGGGATTGGTGATAAAAGTCCCCTTCTTGGTGAGATTCTTGGTAGGCCGGTCATTGGTAGGTAGATTGGATCACTTCCTTTCGTTATCCACTTGATCCTTTTATCAACCCCCTCAAGGGTTATCCAATGATGATGAATAAGAAGAAGGTCTTCATTTATCCTTGTACTTCCGGAAAGAGGAGCATACTCATTATTCTCATTGAATTTTGGATTGAAATGCTTTGCAATCTTCGTAATGAGCCCTCCATTAACAATGTGTTTCATCCCATCATCATCACCATTCCTAAACTTTGCCCATTTTTCGAGTAGCACAAGAGGTGCATTGAAGCGGTACCCACCCATTCCTTGGATATTGAGATAAGACTCTATGAACACAAGGTCAAGTTCGTTCACTATTGCCGGATCTCGGCGAGCAAGTAGAGTGCCGGAAAGGAACCGGTAAGTGAGTCTCAAAATAGGATTTTGAATGTGGAAAGCTAGACACTCCTTGATGTACATGAAATCTCGGCCGGTCATGGCCCTCCATAGGGGTGCAACACTATATCTCTTCGGTTTTGATGTCCGGGTAGGCGAGACATCGAGACCAAGCACATTAGCAAATTCCACTAGAGTCATCATTCTTGAAACACTTTCCAACCTAAATTCTATGAATATTGTTCTATTCAAGGTTGTAATCATCAAGAAGCTCAAAAATTCAAGCACAAGGGATCGGTAAGTTTGCTCATGCATGTGGAAAAGGATAGAGAGACCAAACACTTCAAAAAGAGCTTCCATTTGATGATAAATCCCAAGTTTCCTTAAAGTATCATGACATAAAAACTTAGTAGGGAGAATGTTCTTACGAAGAAGCGGGTGGAAAACGAGTTTTTGCACATCATTGACGAATTCAAAATTTGAGAAATCATCAAGCCTTGTAAGATCCACAATTTCTTCATGCTCCCTTTTTAATGTGTTGATATGGGAGATAGAAGAGCTTCCTCTTACCCTTGGTCTTCTCCTATCCCTAAAGGAAGATCCCTTTGGTCGCATTCTTTGATTGTTGAGCTGGAATTTTTGATTTGTTAAAGTATAAAGATGCTCCTTGTGGATTGAATGTTGCCTTTGGAACCCTAGAAAATTGGGGCTTTTTGATTTTGTGGGGTAAGAGAGTGATTGGGATATGCTTTGGAGTCATAAGGAGGTGGGTTTTTATAATACAAGTGGAAGGAAGGGTGATGTGTCACAAATTGTGTGGTGGGGTGTAATAAAATTAGGAAAAATCGTGGTTGATTTACCGTAGGAAGACGAGCGGATTCGAGCATAAAACGCTCGGATTCCAGCATTTCGGGACGAGCTGATTTGAGGGAAGACGCCCGGATTCTGTCACAGTTGATTCTCCAAAAAAATGACGCCGCCAAGACGGGCGTCTCGAGCCCAAGACGCTCGGATTTTCTGAAAGGAGACGGGCGTCTTTTCCCATAGACGGGCGGATTCTGAGAGAGGAACCTTTCTTGAAATGCGCTGGCAAAAAGACGGGCGTCTTTCTGCAAAGACGAGCGTCTTCTCTGCTGGGACGCTCGGATTCTTCGACAGTCCCAAAATTTCAATTTCACAGCCTAAATGGACGGACGGATTCTGCTAAAGATGCCCGGATTCCCGCAGGACGGGCGGATTCCAAGGAAGACGCTCGGGTTCCTTACTTGGGGATTTTCCTTTGATTTCCTTCCCTTTCATAAATGCTTCCCCACACTTGAAGATTGGTTCCTTCCTTCATTCAAAATTCGTTAGTGACCCTCCCTCACTTACTCTCATGGAAAGAGTTTATGTTTATAATTAAAGGAATGCAATAAAATTATAAATACAAGTTAGAGGGTTAGTATATTTACAAGTGGTGGTTTAGGGAGGACTCCACCAAACTCTCCCTTTTGATGATTCTTTCAAGGATGAGAAGACCCGAGGTAGGTGACCTCGACCTCTCCAATAAACGCTCCCTCATAGTATGGCTTCAATCTTTGACCATTGACCTTGAACTTGCTTCCATCTTCCGCCTTGATTTCAAATTCCCCATATTTTCCAACTTCGGTTATCACATAGGGACCCATCCATCTAGAGTTCAATTTTCTCGGAAAGAGTCGGTAGCGGGAATTGAATAGAAGGACTTTATCCCCTTTGTGCAAGGCTTTTTACTTAATCCTCTTATCATGGAGCAATCTTGTCCTTTCCTTGTAGATTTTGGCATTCTCATAGGATTGTAGTCGGAATTCCTCCAACTCTTGAATTTGAATCATCCTCTTTTGACCACTTAATTTGAGATCAAGGTTAAGTGCTCGGATTGCCCAAAAAGCTTTGTACTCCAATTCGATTGGCAAGTGGCATGCTTTTCCATAAACAAGCTTGTAAGGGGAGGCTCCGATGGGAGTCTTATAGGCCATCCTATAAGCCCAAAGAGAGTCATCAAGCTTTGTGCTCCAATCTTTTCGGGTCTTATTCACAACTTTCTCAAGGATTTGCTTGATCTCTCTATTCGAAACTTCAACTTGACCGCTCGTTTGAGGATGATATCCCAAGCCGGTTCTATGTTGAACACCATATTTGGTGATGCGATCCCGCTAAGTGTTCACAAATTAAGATGTGGTCGTTGGTCACGGTCGAATCAAAACACAATTTATAGCTTAACAAGCAACTCTACAATTAGTAAAGAGGCAAGTAAAGGTCGGATCCCAAGGGACGGGAGTTGAAATGAGATTTCTATTGTAACTAGTGGTGTCTAAGGGGTGTCACAAATTGGGTTGATGTAGAAGGTTACTAAACTAAAATAACAATGAAAATAAACAAGCAAGATGAATTAAAAGGGGTGTAAACAATTGATTAAAGGCACTAGGGTGTCATGGGGTCATAGGGGAATCATGGGATATGATCATACAAACATGTTCTCAAATTATAAGCAAGCAATTATTGTTATGATGGATTGAGTTGGGTTATATCTTACAATCCTAGGAAAGTTTGGGTCCCGGAGCCGAATCGATTAGATTGTACAACACCTACAAGTCGACTTAATCTTCCCTACTCAACAACATGCATGGTCTAATGAGACTCGAGTTGGGTTATGTCTTACAAGTCTCATTGAAAAGATAGGAGATGATAGTAAATGCAAGGATTCATAGGCTTAGCATTTCATCAAATATAACATGTGCATGAGTTGAGATCAAAACAAGCAAGCAAATAAAACATGAAAGCATATTAATTTAAGCATGAATCATTCCCCATGTTGGTTTCCCCTAATCACCCATTAACCCTAGCTAAGAGACTACTCACTCATTATCATGTTGATCATGCTAGCAAGGTTGTCAATCATACTAACAATATGAAACATGATGAATAAATGAAAGTAATTAACAATAATTAAAAAGGGATTAAGAGATTATACCTACTAATGATTCCAATAATAAAGCAAGAATAATAGAAGTACTTGAATGCTAGATTGAGAGGTTGTCAATCTCCCAATAATAACCCAAATAATCTTCAATTACCCAAAATAAAGGATGAACAAAAGAGAGATTAAAGAACTAAAACTTGGATTAAAACTTGATTAATACTTGATTACAATATTAAAGAGAGATTTGATTGATATTAACTACACTAATTATTGATAAGAAGAACATGCTCCTCTAATTAGCCTAATGGGGTATTTATAGTGAAAATTAGGGAGGATGCATTAGGGTTAACTAAGGGCTAAACTAGTAATTACACTTTTTAAGTTGAGCAAGGAGGACCCGGTATTTTCTGAGAGAAGGGCTTCTCTTTTCGTAGCTTGAAGAAGACAACCCGTGCTGTGAAGAAATCCGGGCGGAATAAGGTCGGGACGGCCGGATTTGGGCGGTGGAATCCGAGCAGATTCTGGGGAATCCGGACGGATTGTTTAGGGGGAATCCGAGCGGATTCAGGCACGGGACGCTCGGATTGTGCAGAGGCTGGACGGGCGGATTGCTGGCAATCCGCTCGGATTGTCAGTCAGCATAGTAACTTCTTCTTTTCTTCCCTTTTCTTCATAAATTCCTTGTGGATTTCCTTGGGGACTCAAGGATCTTTCCTCGACATTGCTCTTCTACTATGATATGTACAAAGGCCTTCTAATCTTGTCTCTCCTTGATGCTTGGTCATTGAATTTGATCAATTTAGTCTCGTTTTGCCATGAAAATGCAAGATTCTTACTCCTTTCCTACCAAGGGATCAAAATCTCAAAGAATATGCAAAACAAAGAACTAAAGATAAGAAATGACCCAAATAAGCACTAAAAAGCATGGAAACAAGGCTAATTTGGGGGTTAAATATGCGCCAATTATGGTCACATCAAATATCCCCAAACCGAACCTTTGCTCGTATCGAGTAAAGAGGTGACAAAGACTAGGACCAATACTAACCTATCCTAATAATATAGCCGATATGAGACAATTAGCGGGTCTCACTCCGCCCCTTCAACTCACAACAAGACAACCATGAGGTAGGATGCCTTCTTGCAAGGCAAGGTGGGTCTTGCCAAAATGGCGACACATCCAAACATTAAGCACACAAAAACACATAATGGATGCATCTACAAAAGAATAGCCACTCCCTCATCAAGTGGCGGAAATTATCTACAAGGGAAGCAATTCAAGGGTACACAATCCTTCATAGATGCAATTTGTTCAAACTACTAAGCCTAGAAGGATACCAATAAATCACCTCCAAGTTGTGTCAAGCTAGGGTACCTTTGTCCTCAATCGTTAAATGCTTTTGTCAAGAGTAGACTCCCTATGGTGTTAGAAACACTGGAGGATCGCGGAATTCCCTCTCTTGCCAAGACAAGAAGATGGGTCGTCCCCTCTCTACCATGCACAAAAATGGATATGATGGATAAAGGGATCAATAGATATTTGAGTTTCACTTTTGGGAGTTCGCTTTTGTTTTTCCCCCCAATTTCTTGTGGCATTTGACATTTGAGAACACTTTCTTTGCCATTTCTTTTTGATTTTTGGCATTTCGATACTTGACAACCTTTTTGCATTTCTTTTTGAACATTTTCAAAGTCACCCCAATTAGTAACGAGGGTGCCTTGTATTTGAAGCTTAGGAGTTCTATTTTTGCTCCTCTTTTCATTTGATGCATTTTAGCAAACTTTCTTTCACTTTTCATTTCATTGAACTCAAATTGATTTCTTTTTGTGCCCATTCCCTTTTGTTGACAAAAATGTGGTAGAACATGGATGATGGATGTATGGGTTCATGGTTTCAATGGTCACCTTGGAATAAACGGTAGCCAAGGAGTTATCACACCACAAGGTACTCTTGACTAGGCCTTAATCCATGGGTCAAAGGATACTAGCATGACACATCCTAGGGTGTTTTACAAGTATTCTAACAAGCAAAGTCTTAAGAAGAAAAGGCATCTACTACGGCCTATATACACTTGTCAAACTTCCCAAATAGACGGTTTCGCAAAATTTTTCTATCATGCAACTACATGCCATGATGCAACTAGCATATAAACATCCTAATGCATATGATTCTACCAACTAATATGCCATATAAACTAAATGCAAGTCCTAAATTCACATTGTTATACCGCATCAATCAAAATAAAGCCACATAGTCATTAACATAAAGAGGAAAAAGGAGATTGGAAAGATCATACCATGCGGTCTTCAATATCCTCATGTCTCGGATGTGGCGTAGTCAATCAATGTGAACAAGGATAAAACAAACACAATATATACAAGACAATATATACAAAGGAAATGAACTTGTTTTTGGGTTTTCAATTTTTTCAATTTTTATGATTTTTGAAATTTTTCAATTTTTATGGGTTTTTGAGTAAGAGTTAAATGTTAGAATTCCCATCCCCACACTAATATGGGCATTGTCCTCAATGGCCAAAATGATGGAAATTATGCAAAGATGATGCATGATTTCTATACTAAATGCAATTCTATACTAAGCTACACTACATGATGCATGGTTTTTGTTATGACGGAGAGGATAATTTAGATTACCTCCCGTTGCGTATGCATTAACTTCCCCAAACCGAGTGAGACACTATTGCTAATGTCCAAGGATGGGTATAGTTCATGCATACACTATGCTATGCATGAAACTAGTTTGTCATTTTGGATTTTACAAATGGGAACAATAAAATAAGAACACCTCAATGGTACCGAGGTGTAAGTCCTTTGATGTTGCTAGGACTAAGCCAACAATGATCAAAATGAAATAAAATACAAAGAGATATAGACAAAAACTTCTTTTCATGAAAAAGAAAGATAAAGAGGAGAGATGAGAGAACTTCACTTGAACTTAGGTGGCCGCTCATGCTTGCTCCACCTAGTGATGAAGTAGTCTCCTAGGCATCCGCATCATCTCCCTCTATATCGCTATCCCAAATATCCTTTGAAGCATCACTTAAACTTGGATCCATGAATTCATCTTCACTCTCAAGCTTCACCGTATCACCTCCACAAGAATCGCCACTCTCCTCCCCTTTGCGACCGTTCGCCCCTTCATTGGCCTTCTCCGAGTTGGGAAAGAGTAATTCCATTTGAGCCCATGAGGGGAAAGCTCCTTCCTCACTAATCCGTCCTTTTTGAGCCATCTCAAGGTATTGGGGGTAAAGAGCATAATAAGTGTCCACGGAGGTCTCATATTGACGGTAGTGTAAGTGTTGCAAAATTCCCGTGACAAAGTCGTCACGGGGGAGGATGAAGGGATTTGGATGGTTATATGGTTGGTAGGGAAAGGGGTAAGGAGGCACTTTTATCTTCTCATTTTGAGTTTGTTGTTCTTGTTGTTGTGGTGGTGGATTTTGTGGTGGTGGAGTTTGCCTTGTTTGACTTGGGATGAGGTAGGAGGGCATTGGGGACAAGCTTCCTCTTCTTGGGGAGATCCGTGGTAGATCGGTTATTGGGAGATAGATAGGATCGCTACCTTTTGTCAACCACTTTATCCTCTTATCGACCCCCTCAAGGGTTATCCAATGGTGTTGGACGACAAGGAGGTCTTCATTAATTCTCGTGCTCCCCGTAAGTGGAGTGTATTCATTGTTCTCATTGAACCTTGGGTTAAAGTGCTTTGCAAGTCTAGTTATGAGTCCACCATTCACTATGTGCTTCATTCCATCATCATCCCCATTTCTAAACCTTGCCCACTTCTCTAGCAAAACTAGAGGTGCATTGAAGTGATACCTATCTCTCCCTTGAATGTTAAGGTATGATTTCATAAATACAAGGTCAAATTGGTTGACGATGGCCGGATCTCGGCGGGCGAAGAGAGTACCCGAAAGAAATCGATATGTAAGCCTCAAGATCGGGTTTTGGATGTGAAAAGCAAGGCATTCCTTGGTAAGAATGAAATCCCGGCCCGTCATGGCCCTCCACAATGGTGCAACATTATACTTTTTGGGCTTTGATGTTCGGGTAGGCGAAACATCAAGTCCGAACACATTGGCAAACTCGACAAGGGTCATCATCCTAGAAACATTTTCCAACCTAAACTCTATGCATATCACTTTGTTTACGGTTGTAATCTTCAAAAAGCTTAAGAATTCTAGCACAAGGGACCGATAGGTTGGTTCATACATGCGAAAGAGAGTTGAAAGACCAAAAACCTCAAAGAGTGCTTCTACTTGATGAAAAATCCCAAGCTTTCTTAAGGTAGCATGACAAAGAAGTTTGGTGGGAAGAATATTCTTACTTAAGAGTCGGTGGAAGACCAATCGCTGCACATCATCAAGGAATTCTACATTCGAGAAATCATCGAGCCTTGTGAGATCTACAATCTCCACATGTTCCCTTCTAATGGTGTTGAGATGTGAGGTAGAGGAACTTCCCACCATCCTTGGTCTTCTTGCACTTCTAAAGGAGGATCTCCTTGGTGCCATTCTTGCTTCATTTGTTGGGTTCTTCTGATTTGAAGATTGTTAAGGATGTTCCTTGTTGATTGAGAATTGGAAACCCTAGGAAATTGGGGATTTTTAATTTTGAGGGTAAAGAGAGTGATTTGGATATGTATGGGAGTCATAAGGAGGTGGGTTTTATAGGGTAAGTGGAAGGAATAGTGATGTGTCAAAGTATGTGTGGTGGGGGGGTATTTTAATTAGGAAGAAGTCGGGTCAAGACGCAGTGAGAAGACGAGCGGATTCAAGGTGAAGACGCTCGGATTCTTGCTTCACGGGACGGGCGGATTCTTCACAATCCGCTCGGATTTTGCCACAGAGGAAAATCCCAAAATTTTGATGCCACAAGACGGGCGTCCCGAGCATAAGACGCTCGGATTCTTTCAAGGTCGGACGGGCGTCTTTTTGAGAAGACGGGCGGATTCTAGTACAGAGATTTTCCTTGAAATGTATAGGTGAAAAGACGGGCGTCTTTCTTCAGATCCGGCCGGATTCCTCAAGACGTACGGATTCTTCACAGGACGCTCGGATTCGACCTCAGTCCAGAAATCTTCAATTTCTCAGCGTAGCTGGACGTACGGTTTCTCCCCTATACGCCCGGATTCTGACAAGACGGCCGGATTCTCTGGAATCCGCACGGATTCTGGCTGCGAGTTTTGACTTCTTCTCCTGTTTTAGATGCATCCCCACACTTGGGCATTTGTCCCTTCCTTCATTCAAAAACTCATTAGTGACCCTCCCTCACTTACGCTCATGAAAAGAGTCTATGCTACTTATTAAAACAAATGCAATAAATAAATACAAGTTAGAGGGTTAGTATATTTACAAATGGTGGTTTAGGGAGGACTCCACCAAACTCTCCCTTAGATGGTCCTTTCAAGGGGAAGGAGGCCCGAGGTAGGTAGCCTCGACTTCTCCAACAAACGCTCCTTCATAGTAGGGCTTCAACCTTTGACCATTTACCTTGAATTTGCTTCCATCTTCCGCCTTGAGTTCGAAATCTCCATATTTTCCAACTTCGGTTATCACATAGGGACCCATCCATCTAGAGTTCAACTTTCCCAGAAAGAGTCGGTAGCGGGAATTGAATAGAAGGACTTTGTCTCCCTTGTGCACGGCCTTTTGTCGAATTCTTTTGTCATGAAGCAATTTTGTTCTTTCTTTGTAAATCTTCGCATTCTCATAGGATTGTAGTCGGAATTCTTCCAACTCTTGGATTTGAATCATCCTCCTTTGACCGCTCAATTTGAGATCAAGATTGAGTGCTCGGATTGCCCAATAAGCTTTGTACTCCAATTCAATTGGCAAATGACATGCTTTTCCATATACAAGCTTGTAGGGGGAGGCTCCTATGGGAGTCTTGTAGGCCGTCCTATAAGCCCAAAGAGCATCATCAAGCTTTGTGCTCCAATCTTTCCGAGTCTTGTTCACAACTTTTTCAAGGATTTGCTTGATCTCTCTATTTGAAATTTCCACTTGACCGCTTGTTTGAGGATGGTATCCCAAGCCGGTTCGATGTTGAACACCATATTTGGTCAAAAGGGATGCAAGCTTTTTCTCATGGAAATGTGTTCCTCCATCACTAATGATTGCTCTAGGAACTCCAAATCTTGGGAAAATTATCTTCTTGAAAAGCTTGGTGACCGTTTTCGCATCATCATTTGGGGTGGCAATTGCCTCCACCCACTTTGAGACATAATCGACGGCCACAAGGATGTACTTATTCCCATTGGATGTCACAAAGGGTCCTTGGTATTCAATTCCCCAAACATCGAAGATCTCTACCTCTAGAATGCCCCTTTGTGGCATTTCGTTCCTCCAAGATATATTCCCCGTTCTTTGACAAGCATCGCAATGAATGATGAATTCTCTTGTATCTTGAAACATTGTAGGCCAATAGAAGCCCGATTGGAGAATTTTTGCAACGGTTCTCCTTGCTCCATGGTGCCCACCGTAGGGTGATGAATGACATCCTTCCAAGATTCCTTGGATTTCCCATTGAGGGATGCATCTCCGGTAGAACCCATCACTACACTCCTTGTAGAGGTTTGGGTCATCCCAAAAGTACCTCTTCACTTCGAATAGGAATCTCTTCCTTTGGTTGTGGTTCAAGTTTGGAGGGAGCACTTTTCCAACAATATAATTGGCATAATCGGCAAACCATGGGGTGATGTGCCTTTCAAGTTGTGTTTGAATAGCCATCAAAATATCATCGGGAAATGAGTCATTGATCGGGGTTTCTCCATTCTCATCATGAAACCGGATCCTTGACAAGTGATCCGCCACTACATTCTCGGCTCCTTTCTTGTCTCTTATTTCCAAGTCAAATTCTTGAAGAAGCAAAATCCATCTCAACAATCTTGGTTTTGCCTCCTTCTTTATCAAGAGATGTCAAAGAGCACGGTGATCCGAAAATACAATCACCTTGGATCCAAGCAAGTATGAACGGAATTTATCCAAAGCATATACAATGGCAAGAAGCTCCTTTTCGGTTGTATCATAATTCACTTGAGAAGGGTCGAGGGTTTTGCTTATGTAATAGATGGCATGAAGAGCTCTCCCTACCCGTTGGCCAAGAACCGCTCCAACGGCGTAGTTGCTAGCATCACACATAATCTCGAAGGGTAACTCCCAATTCGGGGGTTGAATGAGTGGTGCCGAGATTAATGCTTCTTTGATTCTATTAAAAGCTTCAACACACTCGTCAGTAAATTGGAATTGGGCATCTTTAAGCAAAAGTTGAGTGAGGGGTTTTGCTATTTTCGAAAAATCTTTTATAAAACGACGATAAAAACCCGTGTGACCGAGAAAACTTCTCACCCCTCTAACATTCACGGGAGGTGGGAGTTTTTCTATCACCTCAACTTTAGCTTTATCGACCTCGATGCCCTTTTCCGAAATCAAGTGACCCAAAACAATTCCTTCATTGACCATGAAATGACACTTTTCCCAATTTAAAACAAGGCTAACATCTTCACATTTTTGCAATACAAGAGAAAGATTATGCAAGCATGAGTCAAAGTCCTTTCCATAAACACTAAAATCATCCATAAAAACTTCCATTATGGTCTCTAAGTAATCGGAGAAGACACTCATCATGCATCTTTGGAAAGTGGCGGGGGCATTACATAATTCAAAAGGCATCCTCCTATATGCAAAAGTGCCATAAGGGCATGTGAAGGTGGTCTTATGTTGGTCATCCGGGTGTATAGGGATTTGGAAGAATCCCGAATACCCGTCAAGGTAGCAAAAGAATTTGTTAGAGGCTAACCTCTCAAGCATTTGGTCAATGAATGGTAAGGGGAAGTGATCTTTCCTTGTTGCGGAGTTTAATTTCCGGTAGTCAATGCACATACGCCACCCGGTGATCATTCTTGTGGGTATTAATTCATTCTTTTCATTTGTCACTACCGTGGTACCTCCTTTCTTAGGTACCACTTGAACGGGGCTAACCCACAAAGAATCCGATATGGGATATATGATTCCCGCATCAAGTAATTTCATGACCTCTCCTTTGACAACTTCTTGCATGTGGGGGTTCAATCTTCTTTGGGGTTGAATGGTAGGTCTATGGTCGTCCTCTAGATGAATTCTATGCATGCAAAAGTCGGGACTTATCCCCTTAAGGTCATCTAGACTATAACCTATAGCCTTCTCATGTTGTTCCAACACATCAAGCAATTTTCCCAATTGGTCATCATCAAGTCTTTCATTAACAATCACGGGTTTGGTCTTTGATTCATCAAGGTAAGCATATTTCAAATTTGGAGGAAGGGGTTTAAAAGTAGGAGTTTGTACCTTACTTTCTTCTTTTGGAGTTTCATTGAGGATTTGCTCCATCTCCATTAGACATTCCATTCTCATAGCATACTCAACTTCACTTTCATCAACCTCATCATATTCAAATCCCATGATGGGTTCTTCTTACTCTTGAGTTTGTAAAATATCCTCTAGGATGGATTGCTCATCCTCTATGGGTTGACATGCTTCTACTAGAATATTATGCACCAACTCGAATTGTGCATGAGTAAGTTCCTTGTTAGCTAGAGCGGCCTCAAAGAGATCCACCTCCAACTCCCAATACATGCTCTTAGCCTTACTTGCTTCTAAGGCTTCTAGTGCTTGCATGGAATCCTTGAAGTAAGGGATACTCAAGTGGTCCTCTACAGAACAGTCTATCAAATCCATCTCGCAAAATATCAAACAACTCGAAAAAATGATTAGAACAAACCTTGAGGATTTTTACTTCCTCAAGGCGAAGAAAGACACAACTAATAACAAAAAGGAAATCTAAGTCAAACAAACACCGTCCCCGGCAACGGCGCTATTTTTGATGCGATCCCGCTAAGTGTTCACAAATTAAGATGTGGTCGTTGGTCACGGTCGAATCAAAACACAATTTATAGCTTAACAAGCAACTCTACAATTAGTAAAGAGGCAAGTAAAGGTCGGATCCCAAGGGACGGGAGTTGAAATGAGATTTCTATTGTAACTAGTGGTGTCTAAGGGGTGTCACAAATTGGGTTGATGTAGAAGGTTACTAAACTAAAATAACAATGAAAATAAACAAGCAAGATGAATTAAAAGGGGTGTAAACAATTGATTAAAGGCACTAGGGTGTCATGGGGTCATAGGGGAATCATGGGATATGATCATACAAACATGTTCTCAAATTATAAGCAAGCAATTATTGTTATGATGGATTGAGTTGGGTTATATCTTACAATCCTAGGAAAGTTTGGGTCCCTGAGCCGAATCGATTAGATTGTACAACACCTACAAGTCGACTTAATCTTCCCTACTCAACAACATCCATGGTCTAATGAGACTCGAGTTGGGTTATCTCTTACAAGTCTCATTGAAAAGATAGGAGATGATAGTAAATGCAAGGATTCATAGGCTTAGCATTTCATCAAATATAACATGTGCATGAGTTGAGATCAAAACAAGCAAGCAAATAAAACATGAAAGCATATTAATTTAAGCATGAATCATTCCCCATGTTGGTTTCCCCTAATCACCCATTAACCCTAGCTAAGAGACTACTCACTCATTATCATGTTGATCATGCTAGCAAGGTTGTCAATCATACTAACAATATGAAACATGATGAATAAATGAAAGTAATTAACAATAATTAAAAAGGGATTAAGAGATTATACCTACTAATGATTCAAATAATAAAGCAAGAATAATAGAAGTACTTGAATGCTAGATTGAGAGGTTGTCAATCTCCCAATAATAACCCAAATAATCTTCAATTACCCAAAATAAAGGATGAACAAAAGAGAGATTAAAGAACTAAAACTTGGATTAAAACTTGATTAATACTTAATTACAATATTAAAGAGAGATTTGATTGATATTGACTACACTAATTATTGATAAGAAGAACATGCTCCTCTAATTAGCCTAATGGGGTATTTATAGTGAAAATTAGGGAGGATGCATTAGGGTTAACTAAAAATTTGAACTAGTAATTACACTTTTTAAGTTGAGCAAGGAGGACCCGGTATTTTCTGAGAGAAGGGCTTCTCTTTTCGTAGCTTGAAGAAGACAACCCGTGCTGAGAAGAAATCCGGGCGGAATAAGGTCGGGACGGCCGGATTTGGGCGGTGGAATCCGAGCGGATTCTGGGGAATCCGGACGGATTGTTGAGGGGGAATCCGAGCGGATTCAGGCACGGGACGCTCGGATTGTGCAGAGGCTGGACGGGCGGATTGCTGGCAATCCGCTCGGATTGTCAGTCAGCATAGTAACTTCTTCTTTTCTTCCCTTTTCTTCATAAATTCCTTGGGGATTTCCTTGGGGACTCAAGGATCTTTCGTCGACATTGCTCTTCTACTATGATATGTACAAAGGCCTTCTAATCTTGTCTCTCCTTGATGCTTAGTCTTTGAATTTGATCAATTTAGTCTCGTTTTGCCATGAAAATGCAAGATTCTTACTCCTTTCCTACCAAGGGATCAAAATCTCAAAGAATATGCAAAACAAAGAACTAAAGATAAGAAATGACCCAAATAAGCACTAAAAAGCATGGAAACAAGGCTAATTCGGGGGTTAAATATGCGCCAATTATGGTCACATCATTTGGTCAAAAGAGATGCGAGCTTCTTTTCATGAAAATGCGTTCCTACATCACTTATGATTGCTCTAGGAACTCCAAATCGTGGGAAGATTATTTTCTTGAAGAGCTTGGTGACCGTTTTTGCATCATCGTTTGGAGTGGCAATTGCCTCCACCCACTTTGAGATGTAGTCTATGGCCACAAGGATATACTTATTCCCATTGGATGTCACAAACGGTCCTTGGTAGTCGATCCCCCAAACATCGAAGATCTCCACCTCTAGAATGCCCCTTTGTGGCATTTCGTTCCTCCACAAGATATTCCCCGTTATTTGACAAGCATCACAATGAATGATGAATTCCCTTGTGTCTTGAAACATTGTAGGCCAATAGAAGCCCGATTTAAGAATTTTTGCAATGGTCCTCCTCGCTCCATGGTGCCCACCGTAGGTTGATGAGTGACACCCTTCCAAGATTCCTTGGACTTCCCATTGAGGGATGCATCTCCGGTAGATCCCATCACTACACTCCTTGTAGAGGTTTGGGTCATCCCAAAAGTACCTCTTTACTTCGAATAGGAACCTCTTTCTTTGGTTGTGGTTCAAATTTGAGGGAGTACTCTTCCAACAATATAGTTGGCATAATCGGAAAACCATGGGGTGATGTGCCTTTCAAGTTGTGTTTGAATGGCCATCAAAATATCGTCGGTAAATGTGTCATTGATCGGTGTTTCTCCTTGGTTTTGCCTCCTTCTTTATCAAGAGATGTTGGAGAGCACGGTGATCCGAAAAGACAACCACCTTGGATCCAAGTAAGTAGGAACGGAATTTTTCCAAAGCATAGACAATGGCAAGAAGCTCTTTCTCGGTGGTATCATAGTTCACTTGGGAGGGATCAAGAGTCTTGATTATATAATAGATAGCATGAAGAGCCCTTCCTACCCGTTGGCCAAGAACCGCTCCAACGGCGTAGTTACTAGCATCACACATAATCTCGAATAGTAGTTCCCAATTTGGAGGTTGAATGATTGGTGCCGAGATTAGTGCTTCCTTGATTCTATTAAAGGCTTCAACACACTCGTCAGTGAAATGGAATTGGGCATCTTTAAGCAAGAGTTGAGTGAGGGGTTTCGCTATTTTTGAAAAATCTTTTATAAAACGGCGATAAAAACCCGCGTGACCGAGAAAACTTCTCACCCCTCTAACATTCACGGGAGGTGGGAGTTTCTCTATCACCTCAACCTTAGCTTCATCGACCTCGATGCCCTTTTCCAAAATTAAATGACCCAAAACAATTCCTTCATTGACCATGAAGTGACACTTTTCCCAATTTAAAACAAGACTAACATCTTCACATTTTTGCAATACAAGAGAAAGATTATGCAAACATGAGTCGGAGAAGACACTCATCATGCATCTTTGGAAAGTGGCGGGGGCATTACATAAACCAAAAGGCATCCTCCTATATGCAAAAGTACCATAAGGGCATGTGAAGGTGGTCTTATGTTGGTCATCCGGGTGTATAGGGATTTGGAAGAATCCAGAATACCCGTCAAGGTAACAAAAGAATTTGTTGGCGGCTAACCTCTCAAGCATTTGGTCAATGAATGGTAGGGGGAAATGATCCTTTCTTGTTGCAGAATTCAATTTTCGATAGTCAATACACATACGCCAACCGATGATCTTCCTTGTGGGTATTAGCTCATTCTTTTCGTTTGTCACCACCGTGGTACCTCCTTTATTAGGTACCACTTGAACGGGGCTAACCCACAAAGAATCCGATATGGGATATATGATTCCCGCATCAAGTAATTTCATAACCTCTCCTTTGACAACTTCTTGCATGTGGGGGTTTAATCTTCTTTGAGGTTGAATGATAGGTCTATGGTCCTCCTCTAGATGAATTCTATGCATGCAAAAGTTGGGACTTATCCCCTTAAGGTCATCTAGACTATAACCTATAGCCTTTTCATGTTGTTTCAACACATCAAGCAATTTTCCCAATTGGTTCTCATCAAGTCTATCATTAACAATCACGGGTTTGGTCTTTGATTCATCAAGGTAAGCATATTTCAAATTTGGGGGAAGGGGTTTTAGAGTAGGGGTTTGTACCTCACTTTCCTCCTTTGAAGGTTCATTGAGAATTTGCTCCATCTCCATTAGACATTCCATTCTCATGGCATATTCAACTTGTTCTTCATTCTCATCAATCTCATCACCTTCGAATTCCATGACGAATTCCTCTTGCTCTTGAGCTTGTAAGATGTCTTCTAGGATGGATTGCTCATCTTCTATAGGTTGACATGCTTCCACAAGGATGTTATGCACTAATTCGGATTGTGCATGACTAAGTTCTTTGTTAGCTAGAGCGGCCTCAAAAAGATCTACCTCCAATTCCCAATAAATATTTTTAGCCTCACTTGCTTCCAAGGCTTCCAATGCTTGCATGTGATCTTTGAAGAAAGGTACACTTAAGTGGTCCTCTATAAAACAATCTATAAGGTCCATCTTGCAAAATACCAAACAACTCGAAAATAGTTAGAACAAACCTTGAAAAGTTTTACTTCCCCAAGGCAAACAAAGACGCAACTAATAACAATATAAAAAAATCTAAATCAAGTTAACACCATCACCGGCAACGGCGCCATTTTTGGTCGTGATCCCTCGTGGGGTTAATGTTTTCAGTACTTATCGTTAGGAGCACCTAGACCAAAACACAATTTATAACTTTAAAAACAACTCTACAATTAGTAAAGAGGCAAGTAAAGGTCGGATCCCAAGGGACAGGAATTGAGATGAGATTTTTATTGCAACTAGTGGTGTCTAAGGGTGTCATAATTGAGGTTTGAAGTATAAGATCACTAAACTAAATAGCAATGAAAGTAAACAAGCAAGATGGATTAAAAGGGATGTAAACAATTGATAAAAGGCACTAGGGTGTCATGGGGTCATAGGGGATTCATGGGAATTGATCATACAAACATATTCTCAAGTTATAAGCAAGCAATTATTGTTGTGATGGATCGAGTTGGTTTATATCTTACAATCCTAGGAAAGTTTGGGTCCCGGAGCCGAATCGATTAGATTGTACAACACCTACAAGCCGACTTAATCTTCCCTACTCAACAATATGCATGGTCTAATGAGACTCGAGTTGGTTTATGTCTTACAAGTCTCATTGAAAAGATAGGTGATGGTTTTAAATGCAAGGATTCATAAGCTTAGCATTTCATCAAACATAACATGTGCATAAGTTCAGATCACAATAAGCAAGCAAATAAACTATGAAAGCATATTAATTTAAGCATGAATCATTCCCCATGTTGGTTTCCCCTAATTACCCATTAACCCTAGCTAAGGAAACTACTCACTCATTATCAAGTTGAACATGCTAGCAAGGTTTTCAATCATACCAACAAAATAAAACATGATGAATAAATGAAAGTGATTAACAATAATTAAAAAGGGATTAAGAGAATTATACCTACTAATGATTCCAATAATAAAGCAAAGAATAAAATAAGTACTTGATGCTTGATTGGAAGGTTGTCAATCTCCCAATAATAACCCAAATAATCTTCAATTACCCAAAATAAAGGATGAACAAGAGAGAGATTAAGGAAATAAAACTTGTATTAAAACTTGATTAAATGTTGATTACAAAATTAAAGAGAGATTTGATTGATATTAACTACACTAAAGATTGCTAAGAAGAACATGCTCTTCTAATTAGACTAATGGGGTATTTATAGTGGGGATTAGATACATAAATTAGGGTTTACTAAGGGCTTAAATGACGATTTAGTCCTTGAGGAATCACCGGTCTCTAGGGAGACTCCGGTCTCTTTTTCGCCAGTCTTAGAAAAAGATGCGCATCCTTCCTTGAAGCTTGTAGAAGACGAAATGGAACTGTATGGGAATCCGGGCGTCTTTAGCACGGGACGGGCGTATTTGGGCGTTCCTGGACGGGCGTCCAGAGGGGAAGACGGGCGTCTTATGGAGCTTTTGCCCGAACGTCTTGTGGAGGAATACGCTCGGATTGTGGTGAGGGACATGCGTCTTCAGGGCAATCCGCACGGATTGTCAGGCAGTTTCATTCCTTCTTCTTTTCTTCCTTTTTCTTCATAAAATCCTTGAGGATTTCCTCGGGGATGCAAGGATCTTTTCTCATCATTGCCCATCTACTATAGTATGTACAAAGGCCTTCTAATCTTGTCTCTCTTTGATGCTTGGTCATTGAATTCAATCAATTTAGCCTCATTTTGCCATGAAAATGCAAGGTATGCACTCATTTCCTACCAAGGACACAAAACCTCAAAGAATATGCAAAACAAAGAACTAAAGACAATAAATGACCCAAATATGCACTAAAAAGCATGGGAACAAGTCTAATTCGGGGACTAAATATGCTCTAATTATGGTCACATCATTTGTCTCGTTTTGTAGACCAATTACTATGCTAGCTTCTTTCCCCCTGAGCTATTAAAATTTACGGAAACTCCTTGCTTGTTGATTGCATTTGATAAAGAATGCATTTTTATTCGTTTGGTATAGTTTGTTTCCTTTTGATTATGATTCTTTTCTTTCTGCCCTCTTCGAGTGCATTGTGTTCTTTTTTGGGTCGGTTACATCTTTAAAATGACTTATTTTTATCATGTTTTCTTTCTGCTTGCAATATCAATTCACATTTAATCGATTAGTAAAGGAATTCATTCAATAAGCTTAAATGCAGTCAATCATCATCAAAACCCAAATCAAACACTTCAGCAGATCAGCTCTAGCTCAGATCCTGGATTCCTTTGAATGCTTGCTTTAGACAGGTTACGGTGGCAGGTTATTCATGAAATTGGACTGTTTGTTTGGACCTTGAATTGTGTTGTACGAATTGTTTTTGTGTGTTGATAGTCGACGATAACATTTTGGTCTGTGTTGGAGGTCTTGTTTATTGGTTTTACAATTTGAGGGAGTCATTATTTGAAGTAATTGAGGTGTTTTATTCATGAGATCTTCTATTCACTTGAATTGTTCATTTTCATATTAGTTTTTTAGAAAGTGTACAATAATTTTATGGTGTAAATATTAAAAACATAAGACGATATCGACTCTATAGTTTTACTACATAATAAGTAGGTCGACTTCTTACCCCTGATTATCGTCAATCCACTTATAGCAGAGGCTTTAATAGCACAAGTGCATGACATTCCATGAGTCACACACATGTTTATGTATGGATACTTAGACTTGCATGTTATTCAAACCATGTTATCTGTCAGTTTATGTTAAGCATCTTCAACCTCCCCTTTTGTTAGTCGCATCCTGCTCAACGCCCCTTGTTTTCTGTATTTCAGTTGGATCAAAATTCTAGGCCGCAGGATTAGTAATTTGGGAATCTAATGAGCCTCTTCTGGAGGATTGTTGTAGTGTCGTCCTCCTGAAATCACGTCGCTGAGCCTTTGCTTGCTAATGTACTATACTTTTCTATCACTTTTCCTTTAATTTGTCGTAGCTTTCTCTTTTTAAGTGTGTGATTGTAAATGTGTTTGTTCTACAACCAGCCAAGCCCTCGGATTGATTATACACGAAAAGCAGTTAGTGGAAGTTTGACAGCTCTCCCTAGCATCTTTGACATGATTGACGTAAGCAGTTTTTATAGATTGATCCTTTTGTGACATTTGTACATTAATTGGTGATATCTGATATTTAGCTCGGAATGATATTGGAGGACAATGTTCTAGCCATGGTATTAAATATTGCCAATTGGTTTTGGTGGTCTCTAGAACTACATTTAAAGATCGAGATATCACCAATTGCTTCTGAGATTATGTGTCAGACAAAGATTTAATTCTTTGGTCCCAGCTCATGAACTAGATTAGTAGATGTGGTAAGTGGAGTATTTTATTTCTTGGCTTCTATTTAAGTAGTCTAAGAATGCATATTTCTTTAGTTGTGTGGTCACATTGGCGCTTTCACTACTACAGATACAGGCTATAACAACGGTCAAAAACCGTTGTTATATAAAAAAGCGGACGTTGTTAAAGCGTCCGTTGTAGAAGGTTTTAACAACGGTTGGTTTACTTAAGGAAACCGTTGTTAAAACTATTAACCACGGTTTTATGTATAAAAACCCGTGGTGGAAAGTGTGACTCAATTTTGGGGGGAAAGTTATAACAACCGGTTTTAATATACAAAACCGTTGTTATAACTAAAGACAACGGGTTGTTTTAAAATAACCGTTGTTGTTTGTTCTTAAAAAAAAAAAAAAATTAAATTAAATATTACTAGATGCATGCATAATTACGGCCTGTTAGAATTCCGATGCATGCATTATTACCGACATCATCCTTTGTACATATGAACGGATAATATGGAATGAGAAGGGTTAGTAATAGGATTTGAAGCAGCATTATTGAGAGATATGATGATGATTATGGCACAACTTCCTAACATATATATTAATTAAAAAGCAATTAACTCAACCCACACATTGCTTAGTATAAATACATTGCATATCTCAACTAACATTTCCATTATCTCATATATTCATCTCCAAACTCTAACTGCTAAAACAAACTCTACTTAATCTTTCAAATCAAACTCAAAAAACTCCAACAAAATGAATGATTTCATCATTAAGACTCTTACCATGATCGAGAACAACAACAACTTCATCCGCCGGTTCCTCCATATTGAGGAAGGTTTCAGGAGCTACCTTGCGGAAGCTCGATCCGCACTGAAGCACGCCAAAGAAGATGGCTTGACGGAGCAAGCAGCGATTGCGGCTATATGACGATATAGCAAGCTGAACGGAACCTCCAAATAGCCAAGGAGGAGAGGACGGATACGATAGAGCGGAATAAGATCCTCTATGAAAATATAAGAATTGCATTTTTACATATGTAATTTTTTTTTTTTTAATTTATGTATTTATAAATATATATATATATATTAATTATGTTTATCTTACTTCTTCATCTTGCTTCTTCATTGTTTTACTAACTAATTATGCGAACAATACTTAAACAAATAACATAATGGTCGATAAAAACACATACATGCAAAAGAAATAAATAGAAAAAGAAAATAATGACGATGAAACTAAAGGTTGGCGAGATTTACCCGATAAATACGAACGTAATAGACGATGAAATCACGGTGTGGCGAGAAGATAAAGCGACGATGAGAAAGAGAGAAATAGAGAAATAGAGAAAGAGAGAAAGAGAGTGTGTATGTGTTTTGTGTTTGTTTGTCTGCTTTGTTTGTGTTTGTGTTTGTGTATTAAGGGTTGTGTTTTGTGGTCGCAGCAGACTTTCATTTGTGTGGTTTATAGTATGGAAGGTATTGACAACGGTTATTAAACAACAACCGTTGTGAAATAAGTTTTAACAACGGTTGTAAAAAACACCCGTTGTTAAATAAGGTTTAACAACGGGTATCAAAAATAACCGTTGTGATTACTTTTCACTAACTTTGCGCCAATTTTGCGCCAAATTATTAACAACGGTTGTGCATGTGTGACCCGTTGTTAAAACTAATAACAACGGTTTTTATAACCATACCCGTTGTAATTGATTTTAGTAAAATTCGCGCCATACATTCTACAACGTCTATTGTGATTTTCGTGAATAATCGTTGTTAAAGGGGCGTTGTAGTTGCCTGGATTTGTAGTAGTGTTTATATTAATATTTCAGCTGATTGCAGGAAAGCAAAGTCATGAACTTGAGGAGTGATTGATTTGTTCGTGTTGTTACTAATGCTCTATGCCTATATGTGATTTTGCATTTAAATATTACACATCCAACCCCCGATCTTACGGGTTATATCACTGAGGGGCAAATCTATATTGACAGAGAGCTGCACAATCGTCAGGCGAGTATTCTTTTCATAGTCCTTGTATATTTTGGCTGGCGGAAATGATTATCCGTGAAATGATTCAGTTAAACAATTAGATATCATTTTTGTTTAATATATGCTGATTCATGTAAATAATAGTTAAGCTTAAGCATATCTTTATAAAGCATAATGTTGCATTTTGTTGTTCATGTGCAGATATATCATATATCCACCAATCAATGTCCTTCCTTCACTTTCCCGTCTCATGAAGGTAAAATATATTAAGCTTTTGTTTATGTCAACTTGTTTCGGCCTACAATTATTTATGGCATGCTAATTCTTACAAAAATTAATGAGGTATGATTTGGGGTTGTGCAATCAGTTCATCGTTTAAAATTCAGTTTCAGGCAATTTTGGAGTGGAACCTTCGGCTTCAGAATCTATCTAGATGAATTTAAATTAGAATCGCCCTGACTGATATTGAGTCGATTTCATCTTTTCTTGACTTTTTCTTTATTATTCATAGGTTCTTGCAACCAGGGGCGAACTCACCTGAGCAAATGACAGCAGGTGCTAACCTATTCCTCGAAAAAAATTAACAAAGACGTATATTTTTACTACCCCATTCATAGTTTATGGGAGATAATAAATAACTGATGTTGTATTGTTTGTGAACCCGACTATCGTACTATTTTATTCGTAGCCAGTTTGGGAGGGATATGCAATTTTTGGTTCACTTGTTAAATGTAATTCATCTTTTTTCGTGTAAGGGCACAATGAGAAGAAGCTTTGCCTTCAGTAGGCGACCACCAAGTAACAACTTTAATTATATTGTTCTCGGATTTGAGGTGAGGATAAATATAATTGATAATGCGAACAAGAATCTATTTTGTTTTTTTTATCCGTCTAAATTTTTTAAAATGTATTGGGAGAATGACAGAATGTCATACACTATTATGCTTGTTTAGAATGATTGTGTGTGCTGCCCTGTTTAGAATGATTGGTTAAATTTTAGAAGTGTGTATTCTTATTAAAATTTTCATCTTAATGGTAGAGTATGTTGTTCAGTGAAAGCTGCCTCAGAATATCTGTGAAGAATGATGATTTGCTTTCTTGAAACTGACAAAGGACATTTTAAAACATTTTGTACTGACCAAACCAATATAGGCTTGATGTTTCTGTTGCTACAAGAGATTGAATATTTTTCTTGATTAATTATACGCTTCTTTGGTCATGGTATACCAAACTAATATATGCGTCAGATACTCGAAAAGTAGTCTTTGTTATCTCTCAAATCACGACTGATTTGGTGATTACATTATCAACTATTCATCTTCGATGACATCTAAAAAAGATGTATTACCTTTACTTTGATCAGCTTTCCTCTCTCAATCCGCTTTGATGTTATATTGTGAATATACAATGTGTTTCACAACTATCGAAAATATCTCTTCCGAGTTACTTTTTCAAATTTTGCTATCCGGGAAAGTGGTAATTAGACCCCTTTACTTTGATGAATTGTGAAATGTAGCCCCTTAAATTTTAATTGGAGTAATTGACCCCCTTACCTTTTCCAAAATGTGAAATTAAACCCTTTCATATTTTCCGGCCATTATCTCACCGGAATTTCATTTTCTCGTCAATATCTCATTCATATATATGACATTTTTATTCTCCGAAATAAAAATGCGCGTGACATGAATATCCTACGTATTTCACTACTTATACAAAGGAACAAAATAAAATTATTGATGAATTATATTACATCAATTACAATTTCGTCAAATTCCAGTGTTTGGCAGTATGCCAATCTCCAGGTCTACAATTGTCTATTTATCTACTTGTCTCTTACTCCGTATTATGCATCCATTCTTCTAGGTTAATAAACTTTGGGTAAATGATCTATATATGAATCAAAATGAGTTGGCAGATTTTTATGAAATTGGATTCTCCGTACGAGTTTTAATGATTCTCCCCACCAAAGCATGATGCATCATGCATATAACAATAACCAACAAATAATTCAATAATGTTTTTTTGATAAATTAATTTCTTGGTTTTCCCCATTCCTTCTTGCTCAATAGCATAAATACGTATTTGAACCAAATTATTCGAAAGATACAAGGTAAAATTTGATGAGGTGGTAAAGATTGATCAATGAACTGGTTGAGAAACAAATATGGGGAAATTGGCATGTATTAGCAAACATGGAGATGGATAAAAATAAACAAATTAGGAGAAAGAATGTTAAAAGAGTACTAAACAGGAGGACGAGAAAATGATGAAATTCTGGTGAGATAATGGCCGAAAAACGTAAAGGGGTTTAGTTTCACATTTCGGAAAAAGTAAGGGGATTAATTACTCTAATTAAAACTTAAGGGGCTAGATTTCACAATTCATTAAAGTAAAGGGTTTAATTACCACTTTCCCGATTAGCTATTTGTAGTCGTTTTAAAATCTCTTATTTTGCTTCTTGAGTAGCAAGGTACAAAAATATTATGAGCCTAGAGACCCTCACATTGAAGAGCAAGCTCCCTATCAAAAAGTAAATTCGATGTGTCTAGGATGTCTAGACAAAGTAACCATTTCTAAGTATTTAAGTTCAATTGCATTATGCCGGATCAAAGTACGATACATGAGCGATATACTCGCTCCTTCCATTTATATTATATGAGCGATATCTTACTTTATCCAAGGATGGTGGCCGTGAGTACCATGTCTCACAGGTAGCTAACCTATCATGTATTTGTATGCAGTAAATTTTTTGCGAGACGATCTCGTAGGTGAGAATTTAGAGGACACATGGCAGGGTGGCTAGGTGTTGGTTTGCCAGATGATCATATTCTGGACTGGTGTAGGAAGTTATAAATGAGATCCTTATTGAAGAAGCAGATTATAATTGCAGCTATGATGGCATTGATCTATCAGATATGGACTGTGAGGAGCAATTGTCATGTTAAACTGGTTATGCCTCTGCCTCAGGTAGTACACCAATGGGTCAAAGCAGGATGTTTTGGGTATTGCTTGTCACGGATTGAAGACTGTGAAACACAGTGGATAAGGCTTGGTACACGAGCATAGGGTGCTACTGAGTTGTATCTGTGAATGTTTTTTTTATTAGCAGTGTGTTTTTGTTGTAAAAGGCCTTGGTGGTGGTGACGTACTTGTTGGTTTAAGTTGATTAATACAAATTTACATTTCACCAAAAACAATTTGGATTGGTCTTATTTTTAAGATGGTCTCATAAGAGATTTAGTGATTAATTGTAGAGTCAAATTTATGATATGGTGATGTAGCATTTGACAACTTTTGAAAATAGTTTCAGCCTTGACAATTGATTGCTTGTGATGTTATGCTGCTATGTCAGAATCTGAAAAGGTTCTAAATGAGATATGAAGGTTCATGGCGAGACTTTGGTGCTTTGTGTTATTGCACTGCTAAAATTACCCAGAATCCTACTTGAGACCTATAGTATAGTTAGATCAACCATATATCCATATCTTTAATACCATTACTCTTAGTGCAGATTGCTGATGTAGTTGTGGTGCAGGTAACATTACTGTGATTCTTGGTACTTCCTAACATAAAGGGAAGCAAATTGGAGGACAACCAGACATGATGTCGGTAATAAAATCTTTCTTATGCTGTCATTTTTTCCAATCTATTTTTCCATGGCATTCACAGTGTTATTCACTAGGTCTAGCATGCACATGTATGTGCCTGCTGTTCCTTTCTTACAATCATAGACGGTAATTCCATTCTCGGTTTAAAAATAAAGTATTTTTTTTATTTAATTTCTATTTTGAAGGGTTGCTTAACTGGAAATGCTCGTGGACGGATAAAATCATATCCAAAAGATAAGCTTATGTTCCTTTTTGTTTGAGTCTGTTGAATTGTTTGTGAACCCGACTATCACCCAAGGTTGATCAACTTCTAAAAGATGGCTACTTTCTTTTGTTTTGTGTCACCTTTCTTGGAAGACTAATATATTTAATTCTCTATGATGCATTTGTAAGAAAAAGATTAGTAGAGGTAGAGGTAGAGGTATAAGTAAAGTGGGGGAGGAAGAGAGGAAAAGAGAATGGGTGAATATGTGAACAAAAGGCAGAACGAGAAAGAGTGGAGATAGCGAGAAAAAGCGAATGAGATCTTACCTAACCAATAAGCCTTTGGGTATTACCATTTAAGGTTATAGTAAAAATAATTTGAGCACATGCTCTCACATCGCATCTCATAGATTTAGTCATTTTGTAGTTGATTGACCAATCTTTTAGCAGAGACTGAACTGCTCGGCATGTATACGAAAAAGGCGCAGTTGGTTCTGGGACGCCATTCTCAAATTAAAATGTGATGATTTTTATTTTTCTGTTTGATCTGGTAGATGGGGTCTGGGTATCTACTTGTGGTTTATGGAAGTGAACTGACCATTAGTTCCAACACATCTGTTCCTGACTTCCTGGTACGCCATTCTCAAATTATTTCTTCATTTCTTCATTTGTGTATACTAAACTTGGGAGATGGTCTATAGCTTCACATTTAACCTTTTCACGATGATGAATCTTGAATTGAATTTGAAATGTAAAAGGGATCCTGTTGGTGCAAGACTACTTGAGTACGCTTTCAATGATACTAAGCTAGGAGGTTTCACTTTGGCATTGGAAGTTGAAACTATCAAAGGGTTTTCCCCACATCCGCTCATCATGTGAACTATATTAGGGTCTAAAGTCTAAACTAGGCGACAGCCACTAATTATCTCTGCATGAAATAACTTAGCTTATACTAATTGTGATTCACTAATATCGCAGGCAGTCAAGTTACAGGTAGTAGGCTTCACGACATTAAAGATCTCCAACCATAAAGGTCGTGTTATTTTACATAATGTAATCATTTAGACACAAATGCTATGCAAATACTGAACATATTAAACTTCACAGGTTTCTCTATGATAACTACAATGTCAACCATATTTATTCACTCCTCCTTGCCTAGTATCATACATAAATAAAGCTTTATCCAATTGACATACTACAAATTATTGATGTTTTTGATAATACAGGCGCAATCGACACCAAACCAAACTTTCTGAAATGCATGCAAGCATTTCCACTGTAAAACAGTCATTCACGGGCAACCATTCAACAATGATTGCAGCACTCAGCAAGAACAAGGTATTGAACGCAGATATTCACCTAACGAGTTCCAAACATTCATTTACCTGCTGATACACTTTATAAATTATTACGACTGCCTGACATTTTTAAACGTGTCGCAGACAAAACTCACGCAGGTTCATAACACAATCCAGGATGAGAAGTATATCTTGAACATCACAATACCTGAAGCAAACTTTGACAAAGTTAATGCAACATATTTGGGTTGCTCCAAATGCGGAAAACGTTCAGATAATCTGGCAAGAGACATTTATAATTGCAGAAACTGTGCAAAGGACTGTCATTTCATCGCCTAGGTAAAAGAGCACCTTGAACAGCAAAATTCTATCGAGTTGACATCATGTACTCTCCTCAACCCACTCTTGTGACTACTTGCCTAATAAAAATTCCTCAAATACAAGGTGACATTCAATTGTGAGGTTTCAGATGGCATAGGAAATTTGCCAATCACAGCATTAGCTAATGCAGAGAAGATTTTACGCATGCAGGCACCTGACCTTGGGTGAGATGGGCATTTCTGAAGGGAAATAAAAGCAATACACCCTTTCTTTTGATCCACCGTCTGTCTAAATCTTGAACCGTTTCCATTACGGATTTGCGTCATCATGTTCTCATCTGTTCGTCTTCAGATGTTGTGAATATGTACTTTTCTTTCACCTTATTAGCTATGTCATTTCACCATCTACTTACTTGTCCACTATTTATTTCGCAACGCAAATCATATTTCCCAACTATAATATTAACTAAATTCTACTTAGCATTACACCAAATTGAGGCATCGCGCCCGATAGGGCACGATGCAACAACTAGTAATAACAAAAGGTATTGATGGATACTCAAGATGTTTTTTCAAGAAAAGTTGGGATATTTTTAGGGGTGATGTGTGCAAGCAGTTTAGGATTTTTTCCAATCTGGTCAATTGTTGAAGCAGCTAAATTGCACTAAACTGGTTCTAATTCCTAAGAATGATAACTTAGTGACAGTCAAGGACTTCAGGCCCATTGCTTATTGTAATCTTATTTACAAGGTCATTTCAAAGATCCTTTGTGCTAGGCTGGCAAAGTTACTCCCTTATATTTTCAACTATTCTTAATCTACTTTTATTAAAAATAGGAGTATTATGGGAAATATTTTTATTAGTCCAGACGTAGTAAGACTGTATACGAGAAAGAGTGCTTTCCCAAGATGTTTGATGAAACTAGGCTTGAGGAAAGCCTATGACTCTATTGAATGGAAGTTTGTGAGGCAGTTGCGTAATAGTCTTCATTTTCCTCCTCAATTCATTAACTGAATAATGGTTTGTATAACTACTACTTCTTATTCCATTGTGCTTAATGGCCAAACCCATGGATTCTTCAAGGGTAAAAGAGGCTTAAGACATGGTGATCCCCTCTCACCCCTCATTTTTACTCTTTGTATGGAATATTTAAGTAGATTACTAAATGGGGTGCGTACCATGCATGGGTTTATGTTTCATCCTCTATGAAAAGGTCATAAGCTAATCCACCTTATGTTTGCTGATGATCTCCTACTTTTCTCTAGAGGAGATATACCTTTTGCGGTTGCTATTACCGAGGATGTTATCTTAAGACATTCTGGTTTTAAGAAAGGTTCCCTTCCTTTTAAATACTTGGGGTTCAAATTTCTCATAAAAGATTGTCCAAGATTGATTGTAATATTTTAGTGGATAAGATGTTAACTAGAATTAGAGGATGGAATAAAAATAAAATATCTTACTCTGAGAGGCTGATTTTAGTCAAATCTGTCTTGGAAACAATTCATAATTATTGGTCTCAGATCTTTGTTTTGCCCATATGGGTTATGGATAGAATCAAGGCCTTATGTAGGAACTTCTTATGGGAGGGTACAGAGAGCTACACAAATGCTCATTTGCTTGCTTGGTCTGCTCATGCAAAGGAAAGGTGTAGATACCTGGTATCTTTTGAATCCCTAACAAACACCCATTGATTATCGGACTGCAACCTGCTTAGGAATCGCTACATTTGATCGACAGTTTAAATAAACTACACGTCGGAAAACTAAAAAAAGATTTTAAAAACAAAAGATTTTCAAAACATTTCTAAAGTACCTGGAGTGTTTTATGCACAACGACGGGGTCGCAATGACACTAACTATAGTCAAAACCAACACCGGACCAAAAACAAACTCAAAATTCAAATCCCGACTCCAATAACGAAACAAACCGAGTCAAACACAAAAAACAAACATCACAAACCTTCCAAGCTAAGTATACACGGTATATTTGATGGTCAAGTATAACAATCATGTCTTATAAAACCTAGGATAGAACAAACCACAAATCAAAATGCGTGATAGTGACAAGACAACTTGAAGACCCGCGGACATGCTCGCGCCTCTTCAAGCAGCCCAGGTGGCCATGTCGCTCAAAACGCACACAACCACACTATCCTCTATAAATAGCCCTTAAATGCCACCATTTGAAGGCATGTGAGAGTCTACCGCCTCTTTTCTCCCTTAAAATTCTAGACCTCGACTTCCCAAGTCCACAAACTACACGTATTTTTGACCTAACGATTGGAAATACTAGCCATAAACATTTTTCGGTACCCGTCGTCGTGCATTAAATCACTTGACTTACCACTTTGACCAACTACACCATCACTAAAGCAAAGCAACACTCCATACTTCACAAACACGGTTTTAAATCGAGTTTTCCAACTCACAAGTTTTTACACTGTCGATTTCACATAAAGCAACCTAACATGTAAGTATGAGGGTGTAATTAATCCTCTTCTTTCATGTTCTTTTTATATGTTTTTATGACCTTAATCTGCTAAAACATGCATAACATTGTCCAAAATACGGATTGATCGAGCCAAAACTGAGTTTTGACCTGAAGTAGAAGCCCATAGTCACAACTAGGTGGCTCGCGCCTCTTATGGCACACCAGGTCAGAACTTAAATGTGCTTACGTTTATCTTTCCTTCATTTTCCATTCATTATTTGTAATCGGTTTTTACCATTTCAAATATTTCAAACCATTTTTTATAACAAGTCTTTTTTAACCATAAATTATATCCACCTTTGGTTCCTTATACCATGACGGTTTAATCCGTGATTCGGTGATAATATTTGGTTAATTACATTTTAAAGGGTATTTTAAAGCGTTTTACTCATTTGTTTGCATTTGCCAAAACCATATTAGTCATATACAAATAATCATCCTCTGTTCTACATACCATGTCAGTTTAACCCGAGTACGATTATAAACTTTGACTAGTTACAAAGCAATGAACTTCGAATAATTAGTTCATATCAATCAATTTTTACACTTTATTTACAAAGCAATGAACTTAACAAAATTATTTCATAACGAACATTTCTTACATCCTTTTTTAAAAAACTATCCATGTCAAGCTTCCAAAACCGAACCCGACATCGAATATTATCAAGAAAATGATAATTGTTCCGAGTCTTGTTCTTCACATTAGCACAAAAATGGTCTTAACGACCTTTTTAACAAAAACGGGGTATAAACACCCTTTTACAAACAATTTCATAAGTATTTTAAAACAAGGAGACACCCCTTTAGGTCGTCATCTGACTCGCGCCTAAACATGCTCTCTGCTTTCTAGTTTTCAAACCAAGACAGGCTCCTTTGAATCACCCCATGGCTTGCGCCTCAATAGGCTGCCTGATGTTGCTCCTGTTTCCTTTCTAGCACTCGTCTAGGACGATCCCGGCTTCTGTAAACCCGAATACAAGACGGGTCATATTGATGAGTGCAAATTTTACATTCTAAAATACTTTTCTAAGACAAATGGATCATGTCATGCACCATAAACCTAACGCGGTAAATGGATGTTTATTTTACGTCTTGCATGCAAATCAGCATTAAATCCAACTTGACATCAATTACTTGATATTTGGATAAACAACCGACTTAGCAAACTTTTGCATGTTAGGTTTAAACTTGTGGATGCGCATTGATGCATTTAAACCGTTTTATCAACTTTTGCATTTAACCAGCCAAGGTTAATCAGTAGAGACCGCTACCGCGGGCGGGATTGGGTGTCCGATTAAAGGGTTTCCCAATATGTACCCTCACCTCTTACTCAGAAATTTTGGATAGTGGACGGCCTTATCCAGGGCGAACGAGAGTCATTCTAGCGATCAGACCCTAAAGAAGGACGATTCCTTATCTTTAGCACCTATGTCGAGCACCGCATTTTGCCTTGATTGACCTAGGTATAAAGTGGACTCGAGCGGTTTTCAGGCATCCCATAATTGCTCGGTGGTGACTCCGAACACCTATGCATCATTTCGAGGCCCTCACCAAGACGAAACCGACCGATTTATAGCGATCCGGTCGAAAGCATTTCTTACGCCGCCGAGCGTGGCTTTCCGACTGCCGCATGTCCACAGAATGGCTTGGCGTGCGGGTGGCCTCTGTCCACAGATTGGCGACTCCACTGCGGATGCTAGGACACTTGTGTCTTTGCAATCCCTAGATGGTGAAACTCAAACGAGGTCTTGGTTGAAGTGCATTATTTAATATTACGGTCATAAGTCGGGTTCCTTATCCGGGCCCACAACCTAACCCATATTGACCAATTGGCTCGTCTCGTCGGTGTGAGTTTTCTCATCCCCGCGTCACGAATCCCGATTGCCTCAAGCATACCATTGGCGTTACATCATTTTGTTTCGTCAAAGAGCATTCACTTCCCACGTGCATGAGTCTTGGGCACCAACCTTACATAATTTGTTTGAAATGGCATCCCTCTCGAAAATCGGGGATTGATCGCTTGGTGTGTAAGCACCCTTATTAAGCCAAAACCCGTGTCAGCATTATGCATAATATAATGAATTGTGAGTGCTTACGTGCTATGTAATCATAAGTGATGCGTGTATTTTATATAAGGTTTTTATCCCATATTTACACGCATTTCTTTATTATTTATGTCGCATCTAGCTACAAATGCCCCCGAATAGTCTACTTTGGTTTGTCTTGTATTAATTGCAGGTATGAACCAGAAAGGAGAGAAATTGAGCCTGAATCTGTCCTAATCTCATGCATTTTGGAAAAGGAGGGATCAGAGCTTGGAATTTATCACTTGGAGATGCGTGAATGGCTTCGGAAGGTGTTCAAGAAGTCCACCCGTGCTGATATAGCTCGATCGACCCATTTGGCTACTTAAAATGGTCGATCGAATGCTTTATTCTCTTGGAATTCCTCGCTCGAGTTCTGCCTTTACTCGATCGAGATGGCCATCTTTTGAAGTCTTCGATCGAGCATCCTAAATACTCGATCGAACGATTTGCCGAGTTTCATCCTCGATCGAGTGGTTTCATTTCACTCGATCGAGAGCTTTGTTCTTTTATGCAGATTCTGAGTTATTTTCGAGATTTCCTTTTTGGTAATTAGTAATAAATAAGAAGGACGGCAGTCATTAGGGCTCTCTTCTTCTTCTTCTTCTTCTTCTTCTTCTTCTTCTTCTTCTTCTTCTTCTTCTTCTTCTTCTTCTTCTTCTTCTTCTTCTTCTCTTCTTCGACTTCTCTCTCCCCTACTCTCTCTTAGAACTTTACAGTTGGAAACCTAATTCTCTATTGCTCTTCCCTTGTAATCGGTATTCTCTACTCTTAATTAATTACTTTTGTTTTATTGTTCTCATTCCTTTAAATTCCCTGCTTTTCTTATTCTCCTCTTAGTTTATTAATTATGTTTAATTCTTACAGTTTATGTATTGTTGTTGTTTGTTCAATAATTATGCATAGCTAAACTCCTTTGCTAGGACATAGGGGAGCCATGATTTTAAGGGATCATGAATAGTTGATTAGGGTTTAGTGCGAATTAGATCTGTGTTGTTAATCACTGCATTTAACTCTTCTAGTCTGCTTCAGTCGACGCAATTAGATGATTAATTTCAGTACATCTTGACCTAGATCGGAAGATTGGAAGGGGTAAGACCTGCAGTGAACATTAGAGCATTCTAATGAGGGTGGCAGCTAAGTTAGTAATGTTTTAGGGCGAATAGCGGACCGGAAGGACCTTTTCACTACCATGCAGACCGAATTTGCATTGACCTAAGACCCTAGATTTGACTCCTTGAGGATCATGGTGAACCGATTGTCCTAACTGTTTCTCTCTAGTCTCTACTGTATTTCCCTTTATTTTATTTCTTTATTAATCTCCGTAGATTAGAACACACCTTTAAAACACCCAAGAAATAGTTACTCGGACGCACTTAGTATAGCGTACATTTTCCCATCTCCCTGTGGAGATCGACCCTACTTCCACTTGCTTTTGTTAGTTATTTTAGGTATTTATTTTTGGTACAAAACGACGGTATAAAATTTTGGCGTTGTTGCCGGGGAGGTGGCGTAATTTTGTTGCTTTACTTTAAGTTTGTCTCTCGTTTAATTCCTTGAGACTGATCTCATATTTTTCTAGTGCTTTAATAGTTTTGCAAGAAATCCGTCCTAGAAGAGGACATTGTCATACCTGCTGTTCTTTCAACTCTGCTAGCTAAGATGCCGAACATCGCCAGTCACTCAGAACCTACGGTGGATTCTTTGCCTAAAGGTTTCTTGCTTCCTACTACAGATGCAGGCACCTTTGGGATTCATCCATCCTATATACAGTTAGTTAAGAGAAATATCTTCAAGGGGGTTCCTAACGAGGATCCATGTAAGCATATAAAGTTGTTTACGGAGTACTGTTCTACTATTCCTTTATCTGCTGGGGTGACACAGGATAGAGTCAAGGCGGTTCTTTTCCCTTTTTCTTTGACTGATGACGCCCGGGAATGGTTGAGAGACTTGGATAGGGAACCTGCTGGTGTTACAGGCTGGAATTCCCTAGCTTTAGCCTTTTACAGACGGTATTTCCCACCACAGCGCACCAATACGCTGAGAGGCCAAATCACTACTTTCACACAATTGGCCACTGAAGATTTGAATGAAGCTGGGACTAGGTTCAAGAAGTTGGTTCGCTCTGTGCCTCATCATGGTTTCCAACGATGGTTCTTATGCACCCAATTTTGTAATGGGTTGTATGATGATCAAAGATCTGTGTTGGATAATGCAGCCAAAGGGAGATTTCAGAAAAATGTAGAAGATGACAAGGGATGGCGTCTTATTGAAGAAATGGCCATTCATGTAGCTGAATACGGGAATCCTAGAGGAGGTATGCGGGTAAATGATTCTTTAGTGGCTGAAGTGGAAAGTCCTCGTGGAAGTTTTGACAATACGGAGATTTTACAAGCTTTGGGTGCACATGAGCAAGTCCATGCTATGATTGAGCAAGAGGTAATTTGTGGTAGATGCGGTACAGAAGGACACGATCCTATTACTTGCATGGCGGAAGTAGGGCAAGTCTGTGGTTATCAACAATTCAAGCAAGGAGTACCGTTCTCTAAACTTTATGAAGACTTGACCATGTCAAGTAACTCTAATCCTCCTAATCCAATTCCACAAGAAGTCGATTCACCTTCTACAATTGTAGAAATCTCGGAGTTGAAGTCCTTTGTGCTGTCTTTAGTGCTTCAACTTGAAAGAAAGTCGGACACAGTTAACAACTATATAGAAAATTTGCAAGACCAAGTCGCGCAACTTACATCTGAGCAAAGTTAAGTGAATCACCCACCTCAATGTGATCCGATCAATGCAATAAATCTCTGAAGTGGTCTCACCTATGATGGACCGAAAATGCCGGAAAATGATGATATAACTGTTGACGAAATTCCAGAAATTATTTAGGAGGAATTAATCCAAGATTCCCCTACTGAACATCATCACATCACTCGATCGAGTGATAATTCTACTCGATTGAATGCTCTGCTCTCTGAAAATACTCAATCGAACATTCCAATCATTCGATCGACAGTTGCCCATTCTGATATTCTCGATCGAGGAGATTGTGGTGCTCGATCGAGTAACTTGACCACAGAAAACCTTAGATCGAGTAACCCTGACCTTCGATCAAACTGTGCTAAATCTGATGTCCTCGATCGAGAGGTAAGCATTCCTCGATCGAGTAATTTGCCTGAGGAAAATGCTCGATCGAATAAAAAAAGTGCTCGATCTAGTACTTGTACCAGCGGAGATTCTATTTCAAAGCTTATTCCCGATGTTGTGTCGTCTTCCCCTGTTGCGGAGATGCCACGTTCTGACAAAGGTAAAGAGAGAGTCACAGACCCACTTATTGTTACCAAAGTTCCTTATTCGGGACGTCTGAAAGATGCTAAGGTTGAGCGACAGTACGGTAATTCGTGGATGTGGTCAAGAACCTTCTGGTAACCCTCCCTTTTACTGAACTAATTACCCAGGTACCTACTTACACAAAATTTATGAAAGATATTTTGACGCGTAAGAGAGAGCTTAGTGAATTCGAGATTGTTGCATTTATGGAAGAGTCTAGTAATTTACTTCTCAATAAAGCTCCACTTAAAATGAAAGACCCGGGTATTTTCTCTATTACCTGTACCATAGGAAACGAAGTGATAGATAAGGCTCTCTGTGATTTAGGAGCCAGTGTCAGTGTCATGCCTTACTCTGTCTGCAAGAAGCTTAATATTGGTCACCTTAAATTGACTAATATCACCTTACAGATGACTGATAGATCTGTTAGACGACCTCAAGGCATTCTAGAGGACGTGCCTGTTAAAGTAGGCAAGTTCTTTATACCATTGGACTTCATTGTCTTAAACATAGTTGAGGATACCCAGGCCCCAATTATACTAGGAAGACCATTCTTATGTACAGTTGGGGCCATTATTGATGTCAAACAAGGGCGGCTTACTCTTGCTGTGAGGTATGGTGCAATCACTTTCAGTTTACCTGGTACACTTGCTCGCCCAATGATAGAGGATACTTACTATTCAATTGATATTGTTGACGAGTCTGTTTAAGAGTTCTGGTCGGATTCCTTGATAAAGGATCCACTAGAAGCTTTGATGTTGTTAGATGAGTGTGCAGATAACCCAGAAAACAATGACGCTGTGTTGGATTTGCTTGAAGCTGCAATAGATGAGCGTGAACTCACCGATGCTGAAGGAGAGAGAGTGGAACATATGATAAATACTCTCTGCGCTATTGAGGTAAAGGTACCCGAGCGTAAGCCTCTTCCTTCTCATCTTAAATATGCATTTTTAGATGATATAGAGCAATATCCAGTCATTGTTAGTGCTAAATTGGATAATGATCAGCTGACCGCTTTGTTAGATATTCTTAAGAAAAACAGGCAGGCAAAGGTTTATTCATTGGATTACATTAAAGGCATCAGTCCTGATATTTGTATGCACAGAATTGAGCTAGAGGAAGATCACAAACCTTGCAGACATGGTTAGCGTAGGTTGAATCAGAAAATGCAGGATGTTGTGATGGCTGAGGTAATGAAGTTGCTCGATGCAAGTATTATCTATTCTGTTGGTCCTTCTAAATAGGTGAGTCCAGTTCAGGTAGTTCCTAAGAAAGGAGGGACTACTGTGGTGAAGAATGATAAAAACGAATTAATACCCACTAGAGTAGTAACTGGTTAGCGGATGTGCATAGACTACAGACAGCTAAATGCCGCCACAAAGAAAGATCACTTTCCCCTCCCTTTCATTGATCAGATGGTAGAAAGGTTAGCTTCTCATAAGTTTTTCTGTTATTTAGATAGATATTCAGGGTTCTTTCAGATCCTTATTCATCCAGACGATCAGGAAAAGACTAGTTTTACCTGTCCTCAGGGTGTCTTTGCTTATCGCAGGATGCCTTGTGGTTTATGTAATGCCCCTGCCACCTTTCAAAGGTGCATGATGGGGATATTTTCTGAGTATATAGAGTCTATTATGGAAGTCTTTATGGACGATTTTTGTGTCTATGGAAGCGATTTTGCTAATTGTCTGTCTAACCTTGATAAAGTGTTGCACTGCTGCATTGAGGTTAATCTTGTGCTTAATTGGGAGACGTGCCACTTTATGGTCAACGAAGGAGTTATCTTAAGGCACTTGGTTTCTGACAGGGGCATTGATGTTGATAAAGCAAAGATGCAAGTGATTCAGCAATTGCCTCCTCCTGTTAATGTTAAAGGAGTGAGGATTTTCCTTGGTCACGCCGGCTTTTATCGCCAGTTCATCAAGGATTTTTCAAAAATTACTAAACCACTTACACAGCTGTTGCTTAAGGATGCCCCCTTTGTATTTACCGATGAGTGTCTTTCTGCTTTTAACCGGTTAAAGTAGGCCTTGATTTCAGCACCGATTATTCAGCCTCCTAACTGGGATTTGCCGTTTGAAATTATGTGCGATGCGAGTGACTATGCACTAGGAGTGGTGTTAGGCCAGTGGAAAGACAAAGCTTTGAGTGCAATCTATTATGTGAGCCGAACTCTGGATGAGGCTCAAGTGAAGTACACCACCACTGAAAAGGAGTTGTTAGCTGTGGTTTATGCGCTGGATAAATTTCGTTCTTATTTGATAGGGTTAGAAGTCACTGTTTTTACTGACCATGCTGCGTTGAGACACCTTCTTGCTAAGAAGGAAGCTAAACCAGGATTGCTGAGATCGATACTTCTTCTCCAGGAATTTGATCAGCAGATCAAACATAAGAAGGGTGCAGAGAATGTAGTAGATGATCATCTGTCGCGATTATCGCAGCAGGAGGGAGAGGATTCCTTACCTATTGATGATTCTTTTCCCGATGATTCCTTATTTCTATTTTGTCTAACACTAACCATGATCCATAGTATGCAGATTTGGCTAACTATGTTGTCAGTGGCGAGCGACCACCCGACCTTTCTTATCAACAGAAGAAGAGATTTCTTTATAATGTTAAGCAGTACTTCTGGGATGATCCTTATTTATTTAAGGAGTGTGCAGACGGTCTCTACAGACGGTGTATTCTGCAGTGGGAGACCAAAGCAATTTTAGAAGGCTGTCATTCATCCTCTTATGGTGGTCAGCACGGTCCATCGCGTACCGTGGCTAAGTTACTTCAGTCTGGTTTTTACTGGCCTACTTTATTTGTCGATGCTAAAGTGTTTATTTCAGCTTGTGATGCTTGCCAACGCTCTGGGAATATATCTAGGAGACACGAGATGCCACAAAATGGCATTATAGAGGTCGAGGTTTTTGATGTCAGGGGCATTGATTTTCAAGGACCATTTCCATCTAGTAAAGGTAACAGGTATATATTGGTAGCAGTAGATTGTGTGTCTAAGTAGGTGGAAGTGATTGATTCACCTAATTGTGATACCAAGACTGTGATTAAGATGTTAAAAAATATTATTTTTCCCCGATTTGGTGTCCCTAGGGTCATCATTAGTGATGAGGGAATACACTTTAAGGAAAAGAAACTCACTTCTATATTGTCTAAATTCGGTGTTCAACATCGTCGTGGTTTGGGGTACCATCCCCAAACTAGTGGGCAGGTTGAGGTCTCTAATAGGGAACTAAAAGAGATTTTGGCTAAGGTAGTTTCTAAATCACGGAAGGATTGGAGTCTTAAATTGGATGACACATTATAGACTTGATGAGAGTGTCGTTGGGGCTCTCAATTAATTACATTTATATTTCTTAACAAACAACTAGTTAGTGGTTAAGTCGAGGTCGATCCACGGGACGGGGGTACTCAAATTGTTTAATCTAATTATGGTTGTGCTTGGGGTTGTCACAATTTTAATGGGTTGATAATTCTAATCTAATAGAAGCAATGGAAAGTAAACAAGCAACAAAAGGAGGGATGTAAACAAATGACTAAAAATGCTAGGATATCATGGGTTCATAGGGGATTCATGGGAGTTGATCATCCAAACATGTTCTTAATTATATAGAAAGCACTTATTGTTGTGATGAGATCGGGTTGGTGTATAACCTTACAATCCCTAAGAAGGTTTGGTTCCCGGAGCCGTATCGATTAGATTTTACAACACCTACAAGTCGACTTAGTCCTTCCTATTAAACTATATGCATGGTCTAATGAGACTCGAGTCAGTGTATAAGCTTACAAGTCTCATTGAAAAGATAGGTGATGGATCAAAAAATGCAAGGATTCATAGGCTCGCATTTCATCAAACATAACATGTGCATAAGTTGAAATCACAACAACCAAGCAATTTAATTATGAAAACATATTAGATTAAGCATGAATCATTCCCCATGTTTGTTTTCCCTAATTCCCCATTAATCCTAGCTAAATGACTGCTCACTCATGATTAAGTTTAACATGTTAATAAGGTTGTCAATCATACTAACAAAGCAAAACATGATGAATAAATGATGTGATTAACAATAATTAAACAAGAGTAAAAGAGATTTTACTTACTTGAGATGATCCAAATAATAAAGCAAAGAATAAAAGAACAGAACTTGATTGATTGATGAAGAGTTGTCAATTTTCCAATAATAACCCAATAATCTTCAATTACCCAATAATAATAAACTTGAACAATGATTAAGGAAAATTTAATATGTAATTTTGTGGAATAATTGAGATTAATCTATTCTAATCTACTCCTAATGAAAGCTTAATCTAATCCAAGAGAACTTGATTTAATCTAAGAGAACTTCCTACTATGGGAACTTAATCCCTTGATTTTTAAAAATGGAATATATATAGTAGTACATCATTAGGTTAAACAAGGGTAGATTAGTAAATAACATTGCTAAGTGTTGAGTAGGGAATTGCAAGTCCCGAAGGAAATGCGCATATCGCGTTGCTAGTCCTTCCACGATCCGCTCGGATCAGCTTGGAGCACGGCCATTCTGTGAAGGAATCCGCCCGGATTGGCAGCGAGACGCCCGGATCATAGCGTTCTGAGACGCCCGTCTTGGGAGCAAGACGCTCGGATCATGGCATTCCGAGACACCCGTCTTGGGAGCAAGAGGCTCAGATCACTGGGCAGAGTGCTTCTCTTTTTTAATGTCTAACAATCCGCTCGTCTTGCAGTGGAGACGCTCATCTTAAGTCTGGGGACGCTCGTCTTGAGTCTCAGGACGCGCGGATTGGCAGACAGCTTGTCTATTTGAGCTCGGATTGTAAAACGAACGTCATTTCCACATCTGGACTCCTATTGGAGTGATTCAAAAGCCTAGACCACTTGATTTTTCGATGCCGTTTCATTTCGCATATTTCAGAGCCAACCAAGCAACTTTTGGTTTGGTTACGAGTAATTTCCTCTTGTAATGGCTTCCTTCTCCTTGCTTCTAAGTCTATGATCCTTCTATATACTCTTTATTCCTACATCCTAGGTCATCATTCTTGCCTCCTCTTCATACTAGTCCATCTAAGATCATCAACAAGCTTCCAAATATGAACGGGAGATGAGAATTCCGCCTCATTATCTCCTTTCCTATAAGACATATAAAATGCATAAGGAAAGCAAAATAGGAAGGAATTGACGGATAAAATGGTCATGAAATGCTATATTAGTATGCAACATAGGTACAATTAGGGGACTAAATGTGCGCAATTAAGAGTCACATCAAACATCCCAAACCGAACCTTTACTCGTCCCGAGTAAAGAGGTGACTAGAACTAGACCTTTATTTAAACTATCCTAATAATATAACCGATGTGAGACAGTTAGTGGGTCTCACTCCGCCCCTTCAACTCACAACAAGACATTTATGAGGTAAGATGCCTTCTTGCAAGGCGGGGTGGGGCTTGCCAAAATGGCGATACATCCAAGCATTTAAGCACACAAAAAAGTAATGGATGCATCTACAAAAGAATAGCCACTTTCCTCATCTAAGTGGCGGAAATCATCTACAAGGGGAGCAATTTAAGGGTACACACTCCATCATAGATATTGTTTCTTCAATCTACTAAGCCTAAAAGGATACCATTAAATCACCTCCAAGTTGTGTCAAGCTAGGGTACCTCTTTCCTCAATCGTTAAATGCTTTTATCAAGAGTAGACTCCTTATGGCGTTAGAAACACTGGAGGATCGCGGAATTCCCCTTCTTGCCTAGACATGAAGAAGGGTTGTCCCCTTTCTACCATCCAAAAAAATGGATTTGATGGATAAAGGGATCATTTGTATTTTGAGTTTCATGTGGGAGTTTGCTGTTGTTGTTGTTTTTTTTCCCCAATTTCTTGTGGCATTTGACATTTTTGAGAACAATTTCTTTTTGCCATTTCTTTTAATGTTTGCCATTTCAATACTTGACAATTTTTAAATTTTTGCATTTTCTTTTGAACATTTTCAAAGTCACCCCAATTAGTAACGAGGGTGCCTTATATTTGAACCTTAGGAGTTCTTATTTTTGGACTCCTCTTTTTTTTTATGCAAATTGCAAACTTTTTCATTTCTTTTCATTGCTTGAACTCAAATTTTGATAATTTTTGTGCCCATTCCCTTTTTGGTGACAAAATGTGGTAGAATATGGAAGATGGTTGCATGGTTTCAAGGGTCACCTTGGAATAAACGGTAGCCAAGGAGTTATCACACCACAAGATACTCTTGACTAGGTCTTAATCCATGGGTCAAAGGATACTAGCATGACCCATCCTAGGGTGTTTTACAAGGATTCTAGTGAGCAAAGTCTCAAGAAGAAAAAGTGTCTACAAGGGCCTTATATACACTTGTCAAGCTTCCCAAATAGATGCTTTCACAAAATTTTTCCTATAATGCAACTATATGCCATGATGCAACTATCATTTATACAACCTAATGCAAATGCTTCTACCAACTAGTATGCCAAATAATCTAAATGCAACTCCTATAATCACATTGTTTCATACCGCATCAATAAAAATAAAGCCAAATAGTCATTAACATACAGAGGAAAAAGGAGATTGGAAACATCATACCATGCGGTCTTCATGATCCTCATGTTTCGGATGTGGCGTATTCGATCAATGTGAAAAAGGATAGACAAACAAACAAGCAAGTATATACAATATATACAATACTACACTATAAAGGAAATGAACATGTTGTTGGTTTTTTTCAATTTTTCAAATTTTTATGGTTTTTGAATTTATGAAATAAAAATACATGTTTTTGTATTTTTCAAAAATTTTAATTTTTTTGTATTTTTGGAATATAAATTCCCATCCCCCACTTTATTTTGGACATTGTCCTCAATGCACATGTAGGAGTAGGAATGAAAAAGAAAGTACATGTTTTTTGGATTTTTAAAGTTTTATGGAAATTTAAGTACAAATGCAATGATATTGATGCCTGTCGTTGTATGCACCAAAAATAATATTTATAGTCCAAACTACTACTATAGCTAGTGGCAGTCAGGGTCGAACCACAGAGTGGCGGATGCAATTAATAGTTGTCTTAATTTTAGTCTAAGTAACAGTTGTGGGGGTTTGTTTTGAGTTGGTCTATACTAATGGCAATGAAATTAAAGGAAAACTAAAGAAATGTATGGAATCAAATATTAAAAGGGTGCTAAGATGGTCGGTTCACTATAGTTTCGGCGGCAGTGTCCTAGGTAAGTCCGAAATAAACACATGAGACGGGAAATAAGAAGTCCTCTTCGTCCTTTCTTGACAGATAGCATCTTTCGATCTCGCTACAGGTCCCTAATATCACTAATGCTAACTTTCGTCCTGAAAAGTGATTTAAAAGGCTAAATTAACTCATCTTTCGATCTCATTAATCTAGTCGTCTTAACTAGGTAAGCTATCTCCCTTCCCTATCTTTCGATCTTAACGGTCGGTCAATTCCTAAACATTCAACTAGTCGCGTCACTCGATTCGTCAAATACAGCAACTAAATTAATTAAAACGAAGGTAAATCTCACGAGGCTAGTCGATCGACCAGGGGAACCAGTCGATCGACCATGGCGCGATTTCAGGTCATACTATTCTAATGCCGCCTACATCTACATATTCCCTACATCCTAGCACAGGGTATTTAGCTACTCATGTTTACGATAAAAACAACAACAAGATTAACAAGTAAAGCTAACGAATGCATGCTTAAATTAACTGAACAAAAGACTAGCATAAAACGATAATTTAGCTTCCGGGAAACTATTCTAGCAATTCTATACTATGAACGAATAAAAGCTATAAAACTGATTAATGGAACAACTGACATACCGTATGAAAACAGGAGAGAAGAATTGCAGAACAAAGATTCAGAAACCGAATGCAAAAGTAAATTGTATTGAAAACGAAACAATCTTGAGAACCCTAATTACTGATGATAATCTCAAAAACTGAATCCAAAACTTGATAATGTCAGGTTACGTTATATAGGAATATCACGTAACACTTATTCCTAAACTTAATATACAATGGGCTTTGAAATTCTCGTTCTATATCTTTAATTTGCGCGTCAGCTCGTATGATGGTCGATCGACCATGCAAGGCAGTCGATCGACCGGTCTGCACTGAACAGCAGCTTCTGTAAGTCGTGCTCTAGTCGATCGACCATAGCGGCAGTCGATCGACCACTGTAGCTGGTAGTTCGCTTCTAATTCTTCATAAAATTATCTTTCAGGCCTCGAAATGCGCACCAAGCGCATTTCTTGCGTAAATACATCATGTCAAATGCAGTACAAGGTACTCGGGGATGGATTCGGCTCGATTTCCGCTCATTTCCGCATAAATCTGCAATATTACATAAAAATACGAAAGTAGACGAAATGGGGCAAATAGTAGCATAAACTACATAAATGAGCTCTGAAATGCGTGTAAAATAGGGTGTAAAACATCATAAAAATGACACGCATCAAACTTCCCCAAACCAAACCCTTGCTTGTCCCCAAGCAAGAACTAGACTCGATCCTAAAACCTTGTAGTACGAGTTCAATCTGAGAGCGAAATGCAAAACGAATAGCCTAAACTAATTTAATGCAACATCTAACAATCAATTAGCAATATGAATCATGCAAACGAGTTATGAAGTCGTTAAAAACCTGCTGAACCGTCAACCTTGCAAGACCTTTAAAATTGGACTCTCACGGGTCGCTCATATCACTCAATGAGTACGGGTGAGTATATTTAAAAGATAGAAAGAAGTAATATTATAATGACTCTCACCTAACTACGACCTATAAGAACATGCCTGCAGTCTAATATGAAAATAATCTCTACAACCGTACATATGCATTCCAACCAATCAAATGACCATGACACATGCCGAAGTAAATATGGATATGTGAGGTAATGGGTAAGAAGGGGCTAAGACAAATTTGGATAAAAACGGAGTTAAAAGCCAAGCTAGTAACTAAGGGAACCAAATTATAACAACATCCAACTTCTTGCTCAAAATTAACAGTAAAACGGGTGCTCATAGCAAGCACAAAACTCACAATCTCCGATATAATTGATCAACTCCCCATAAGATACAAATACAGCGTGGGAGCAAAAATCGCCATTTACTAAAGACTTTGAATTATGCAATTTGATTTTCTTTCTCTTCTCGGGCATCAGTCGATCGACCAAGATGGGCAGTTGATCGACCGCCCTCTACAGTACAACACTCATTTTTCGAATCATTCTTCTTCTCTCTCTTTTGTTTCTTTTTTTTTCAATTCTATTTTTTTCTTCTTCCTTTCCTTCCTTCTTCATCTTCCCAACAATATCTCAAAATGAGCATTAGCTACCAAAAACAAAGTAACAATCACAAGAACATAAACTACTAGCTTGACAAGGGCAGGCTAAGTGTAGGATGTAGTAACGGGACAAAAAGGCTATTTTTGGCAGTGTGGGGCTTATGGGCAAAAAAAACAAAGGGGTGACCTCTTCCACATGTATCAACTAACCACGAACCGAATGCATACAGGTATTAAGCAGATCAATTTCATATTTATGCATATTTATGTAACATGTCTCATAAGGAGTAACTACTCACAATCCTAGATAAACCGGTCACAGATGACACCAGTTATAGGCTCTAATAACTCAGAAAATGATGTAATTTGCCAAAAATCTAAGTCAAGTCTCAAGTTCAGCAAGAAATTTAACGAAAACTCGTAGACTATGCAAATGATTCTACTAATAACATGTCAGTTAGCAAGGCTTAGGCATAAACAAATGCAAATGCAATGTCATCACTGAAATACTACCGCTCCGACTCGACCTATATGCTAAAATAAACATGAAAATTTTGAATTTTTTTCAATTTTTTTTTTTTTTGAATTTTTTGTATATATAAGAGAAAATCAACAACAATGCAAGACAAAAATGTAAACGTGAATGCAAGCAAATGAAATGCAACGCAAAACCCTTCCCCAAACCAAATCACACAATGTCCCCATTGTGCAAAATCATGTAATGAAATAAAAGGAAAACGGGAATTTGCGAAAATTAACTACATAAGACATGAAGTAAGGACTCGGAAACTCACAAGACTTTAAGCGCAGCAAAAGGAAACCTCCCCAAACCACTGTGAGCTAGGAGATTTCAGTAGCCAGCAGTGCTACCAATAATTACCTGAAAAGAAGCAAAAGTACCACGCGTAAATCCGAGAAAACAATTTATTAACCGCAACATTATGTGTAAAATAAAGAAACGGAAGAAAATAGAAATGAGTCGGAGAATAAAGTGGAGAAAAGACTCCCTCAACTCCGAAAATCGACCAAACATAGCAGGGGAGTGATCGAAAACAGGTACAGCAGCGAACATGGTCGATCTACCACATCACCCAGTCGATCGACCAGAGTGAACAGGAACAGAAGCTCCTGGAAGTCGCAGCTCAGTCGATCGACCGCGATCGATCGTTGGAAAACCCTTTGTAAGTTCTGATTTTCTTCGAATTAGCTCAATGACTTGAGCTAATATGGTCTATAAACCTGCAAATACACACAATAACGCGCCCAAAATTGCGCAAAACTCAAAGTAACTGTCTAAAGTATTTAAAATCCTAAGCAAACTTATTAAAATGCGAAGTCTCGCGCACACAAAAGCAATAAAAAGAGAGTATAACGATAGCAAATAAAATGTTTTATAAAACATTTGATCAACTAATAGTTGATCAAGAACGGCCATGGAATGGCCCACTTGCTCGGCTTCTGGCTACAAGAAGTAGCCTCTACAGTGCTCATCTTCTCAGCTTCACTCTCCTCAACTTCCACATCTGCCGAACTCAATGGATCAACAGCTTCAGCATCTCCCCAATCAATAACTTCATCTGGCTCATCAGAATCCAAATCGGACTCCGTCACTTTGACTGGCTCCTCATCAGGCTCCTCATCAGTGCCATAGCTAAGACATCCTAAACCGCCTCTTTGAACGATTGGCTCCTTCACAGCTGGAGTAACATGCGGCTCTTCCTTCCCCAAACCAGCTCCTACAATATCCAAAACAGAAGAATCTTCCTCCAATTTGCTCCCAATCTGGGGCGGAGGTGTTATAATAGAAACAGGCATAGAGACAGGCATATCAGGAAGCATAAAATAGGATTTCTTTTCAGAAACCGTATTACAAGTGACTGGCCACTTGGGATCTTTCTTCTTAGCTGTCTGGGCAAAGACAATGGAATGTTTCCCTACTTTGAAGGTCAGACTTCCTGAACCAACATCTATAACTGCACCAGCAGTGTGCAGAAATGGTCTACCCAATATGATAGGAATGTGGGCATCCTCGGGCATCCTCGGGCATATCTAGTACAACGAAGTCAACAGGGAAAAAGAACATCCCTATTTGCACGGGAATGTCTTCTAAGACTCCTATAGGCTGGACCGCAGAACGATTAGCCATCTGTACTGTCATGTTGGTAACTGCAAACCTAGTCAATTTCAACTTCCTAGCAAGACTCAAGGGCATTACACTAATACTGGCTCCTAGGTCACATAAAGCCTTCTCAATAGAAAAGGTGCCAATACTACATCGGACTGAAAAACTACCTGGGTCTTCTAGCGAGGTGAAGAATGGGTCAAATAAGAACATGACTCCTCAGTTAGTGCGACAGATTGCACAGTTTCAAGTGACTTCTTTTTAGACAAAAGTTGCTTCATAAATTTCATGTAAGCAGGCACTTGATTAACTAACTCAAGAAAGGGAACTTGTACGTTTAAGCTACGAATAACATTTTCAAATTTGTTAAACGATACCTGTTCCTTCGTCGGCACCAATCTCTCTGGAAAAGGGGCTGTAAGAAGCAACTTAGCCCTCTCCTCTAGGTCTCTCACACCGGCGTCGGTGGATTTAGGGTGAAAATCCACTACCTTCTCCTTGTTGAAGCTTGACCCTTCTTCAGACCATCTCAAAAATGAACCATTAATCGTCAGCAGGTCATACTTTGGAACCGGGACTGACCCATCAGCATTTGGGTCTTGCCTCAATAATTCCGGAGTAGTCGTACCCCGAAACAAGTGGTCCCTCAAGTTATTAGGCATTGGAGGACGAAAAGACTCACCATCAGCAGCGTAATCAGTCGATCGACCATGCATGTTAGTCGATCGACTGACTTTTACAGGAATAGTAGCTGTGTCACTTCGCGGACTGGTCGATTGACTAGGTATGTCAGTCGATCGACTGACATACCTGCTGATCGTCTTTTTCTTGCTATTATTCGTTACAGCGTTCTTCTTACTTGGTTCTGCCTCATCTTTTTCAGTGACATCCTCGACCATAGCGGGCCCCTCAAGGGTGGACCCACTCCTCAAAGTATTAGCATTAAGGGTCTCCTTTTGATCCGTCTGTGACGGTAAATGTCCCGGAGCTCGAGTTGCGCTTTTGCTAGCTAATTGAGCGATTTGGCTCTCCAACATTTTCATCCCGGCCTCTCTAGCTTAAGACTCTTTCAGCAACAAATTTTTTAATTCGGCAAATTCGGAACCTTGGGACTGCTGCTGCTGCTGAGGGACATACGGAGGCTTTTGATATGGCTGATGCTGCTTATGAGGGGGCACATAATTCTGCTGCTGCTGTGGAGGTGGAGTCGGATTTAGGACATTTGGGCTACTCCACCTCAAATTCGGATGGACATTCGGCTCAAAATAAGTGTTTGTCTGCCTATATTGTTGAAAAGCAGCACAAGACTCATAGAGAATGCTGCAGTTGTCTGAAACATGTCTTCTCCTCAACATCTCTTGCAGACGAAAGGACCGTCTGAAACAGCATTAACATGATAGATCCCTCCTTTTGAAGCTCCTCCCAACTCGTACTTTTCAAATCTCACCGTAAGAGCCTATAATGCAGCTACAGAAGGGGATTCAGCACTTCTCCTTTTATTTCCCCTGGAGTTTCCATACTCAGCTTTATGGGTGGCCAAATCATCAATAATTTTCCACCCCTTAGTTTCTCCAACATTCTTCTGGAATCTACCATTAGCTGCCGTATCCAGGATAGCCCTCTGATTGTCATAAAGCCCATTATAGAATTGATTGCATAGGCTACATTTCTCAAACCCATGGTGCGGAATAGTTCGCACCAGCTTCTTGAAACGGACCCATGCCTCATGAAAATTCTCATCAGGACCCTATTTAAAGCTCGTGATCTGAGCTCTAATGGCATTGGTCTTCGAGGCAGAGAAATATTTCTTGTAGAATGCTAAGGCCAGCGAATTCCAATCCGTGATCCCATTAGCAGCTCGATCCAGGTCTCGGTACCACTCCCTTGCAGCATCACGAAGAGAGAATATGAACATAGTTTCTTTCACCTGGTCCTGGGTCACACCGGTTGGTGGGGGTATGGAACAGCAATAATCAATGAATGTCTTCATATGTTTGGCTGCATCTTCATTTGCAGCTCCCCCGAAATGGTTTCTCTCAACCAAGTTGATATAGGACAGTTTCGGCTAAAATTTTCTATCCGTCCCTGGTAATGCGAATCCCTTATAGAGATTCTCAACTGTCGGCTCAGAGTGACTGGCTATACTCGCTTCTTCAGCCATGTCTGGAGATGTGACGGTCTCAGCTGAGGAAGTAGAAATAGGTGACGAAGGTGGATCCTCCTCGAATAGCTCGTTCTCGTAGTAACTAGACAAAGTACTCGACTCTTCCTCTGTCGGCAATACTTTAGATGATCGTCTCAACTCACGCAAAGTCTTCTCAATCTCAGGATTGAACGGTAGTAATTCACCACCCTGTGACATGCGCATAAGAAGAAACTACAAGTAGAATATGAGAATAGTTTAAGGAACAGATGTTCCTTAAACTAAGAGAAAGACTAAAAATAGAAACAACTAAAAATTTTAAACAATTGCCTCCCCGGCAACGGCGCCAAAATTTGATGCCTGTCATTTTATGTACCAAAAATAATATTTATAGTCCAAACTACTACTATCGCTAGTGGCAGTCAGGGTCGAACCACAGAGAGGCGGATGCAATTTATAGCTGTCTTAATTTTAGTCTAAGTAACAATTGTGGGGTTTGTTTTGAGTTGGTCTATACTAATGGCAATGAAATTAAAGGAAAACTAAAGAAATGTATGGAATCAAATATTAAAAGGGTGCTAAGATGGTCGGTTCACTATAGTTTCGGCGGCACTGTCCTAGGTAAGTCTGAAATAAACACATGAGACGAGAAAATAAGAAGTCCTCTCGGTCCTTTCTTAATAGATAGCATCTTTCGATCTCTCTACATGTCCCTAATATCACTAATGCTAACTTTTGTCCTGAAAAGTTATTTAAAAGGCTAAATTAACTCATCTTTCGATCTCATTAATCTAGTCGTCTTAACTAGGTAGGCTATCTCCCTTCCCTGTCTTTCGATCTTAACGGGTCGGTCAATTCCTAATCATTCAAATAGTCGCGTGCACTCGATTCGTCAAATACAGCAATTAAATTAATTAAAACGAAGGTAAATCTCACGAGGCCAGTCGATCGACCAGTGGAACCAGTCGATCGACCATGGCGCGATTTCAGGTCATACTATTCTCATGCCGCCTACTTCTACAGATTCCCTACATCCTAGCACAGGGTATTTAGCTACTCATGTTTACGATAAAAACAACAAGATTAACAAGTAAAGCTAACGAATTCATGCTTAAATTAACTGAACAAAAGACTAGCATAAAACGATAATTTGGCTTCCGGGAAACTATTCTAGCAATTCTATACTATGAACGAAATAAAAGCTATAAAACTGATTAATGGAACAGCGGAAATACCGTATGAAAACAGGATAGAAGAATTGCAGAACAAAGATCCAGAAACCGAATGCAAAAGTAAATTGTATTGAAAACGAAACAATCTTGAGAACCCTAATTACTGATGATAATCTCAAAAACTGAATCCAAAACTTGATAATGTCAGGTTACGTTATATAGGAATATCACGTAACACGTATTCCTAAACCTAATATACAATGAGCTTTGAAATTCTCGTTCTATTTCTTTAATTTGCGCGTCAGCTCGTATGATGGTCGATCGACCATGCAAGGCAGTCGATCGACCGGTCTGCACTGAACAACAGCTTCTGTAAGTCGTGCTCTGGTCGATCGACCATAGGCGGCAGTCGATCGACCACTGTAGCTAGTAGTGCGCTTCTAATTCTTCATAAAATTATCTTTCAGGCCTCGAAATACGCACCAAGATCATTTCTTGCGTAAATACTTCATGTCAAATGCAGTGCAAGGTACTCGGAGATGGATTCGGCTCGATTTCCGCTCATTTCCGCATAAATCTGCAATATTACATAAAAATACGAAAGTAGACAAAATGGGGTAAATAGTAGCATAAACTACATAAATGAGCTCTGAAATGCGTGTAAAATAGGGTGTAAAACATCATATAAATGACACGCATCAGATATGATATGAATGAATGCATGCTCTAACTAAATACATTTCTATATGTCATATATAACAAATGAATACAATCTACACTATACTAGATAATGCATTCTATATGTAGATGCTTGGGTCACCTATGATCAAACCTTCCCAAACCGATTTAAGCACTATTTCTAGTGTAGAAAGGAATAGGTTTGGTCATTAGTGGCTATGCATGAATGTAACTAACTATATGCATCATGTGAGATATATTACAATGCACACTATACTATATGAACTAACTAATGTGAATGCAATATGAAATATTTCACAAATGCAAGTCTATTCTATATGATTAATTATAATGTGTGTTACATCATGTTTTAACCTCCCCAAACCGATTTTAAACACTATTGCTAATGTAGGAAGAAATGGGTTTAACCATGAGAGTACTACACAAATGCAGGCTAAATGTAAAGGTATATAACTAAATGCAAATGTAAATGCAATGCAAAGTGAAAGGATAAGATATCTTACAAATGGTGGTTTGAGGGAGGACTCCACCAAACTCATTCCTTGTTGCCATGTTCATTAGAATTATCCATGTTGCTTAATGCCCTTAGCAACCTATCAAAAGCTTTTGAATGGGCTTCAAATAAGCACAAATAGGAGATCGACGATGTCAAAACGTAATTTAGCCATCTTGGCTTGGAATAGAACTTGCCAAACACGCTCCCATTTGTTTTGCCCTTGGCACTTGGCTTCCTACAATGCTTCAAACCAACAAGCACATGATTCTTGTCAACACAATGTATGAAGTATTGCCCATATTCATCCGGAGGCTTCCACTCTCCACCATCTCATTCAAATTCTATGATGATAGAGCATTGATTCATCAATCCTTCAATAGTAGAAGGAGAGTTCACATTTCTTTGATGAGGGGATAGTTGAAGGATAAGATGTGGAGCAGTCAACTTCTCACCATTGAAGTCATTCATGCTTTCATTTTATTCACTTTCTTCTTGACCCTCCTTAGAACTTGAATCATATTCAAAGAAAAGAGCTTCAATTTCTTCCAAACTATGATCAAAGATGCCAACATCATAGTTTTCCTCCTGGCCTCTCAATTCTCCAAAGATAGAAAGTTCAAATTCATTAACCTCCTCTTTCCAAGTTTTACCTTTACTCCCACAAGTGTCAAGGGAACACACTTCCTCTACATGGGTCATAAAAGGAAATTGTTGTGGGAGGTCTTCCTCATCATCATCATAGGTATCCCAAATTGGAGAAGCAAGTCTAGTGTGTGAGCTAGATACATTAGACAATTTAGACAAAGTGCTTGTCTCATAATTGGCTTTCAACTCACATTCATCATTGCTCTCAACCCCAACTTCATCATGCTTCAATTCATAATCCACTCTTGGTCCATAATCAATCAAGTACTCCCCTTCCTCAAAAGTTGCATCTTCATATTCACATCCATCATGAATGTTTGTAAAGTAGGGTACAAGTTGTAGTATGGGATGTTCAATGCTTATGAATTTAAGAGGTGGTAGGGGATTCACAAGAGTAGCTTCATAATGTCATCCAAATTCTTTTTCACCCTCATTATCATCCCCTTCTTCTTCATTGAGCATTTGGGTGGCTTCCATTTGAGCAATTTGATTTGCCAACTTCTCACCATTAGTAACAATGTTTTTGAGAACATTGTCCCTAGCTTGGCTTTTTTCTAGCATTTGCATGAAGAGATTTTGTTGGTCACTTAGCATTTTGAGAACCACACTTTTCATATCAAAGGTATGCTCATTCTCTTGTTGTGGGTACATAGGAGATTGGTTGTATAGGTGTTGATTGTAGGATGACATTTGGCATTGATTGTGAAGTGGGTTTTGGGAGGGTGGTTCTTGTGGATTTTGGATGTGGGGGCTTTGGTATGGAAAGTTTCTGGGGTAATTTGAGTTTTCATTGTAGAAGCTATAGGATATGGGTGTGTTTTATTGCTCAACAAACCTTCTCCATTCATATATGTCATACTCATTTACTCCAACTCGCCCATATACTTCTTCTTGTTGAAAGTCATGTGCCATCATCATTGCTAGAATAAAGAGGCAACTACAAACATGGAAACTACAATAAAATGGTAAGAACGAACCTTGAGGAACAAGTTCCTCAAGGTTAAGGCACAAGAAACGAAATTCCCAAGTAACCAAAGCTCCTCAGGAAGAAACACAACTAAAACTAGACAAAAGAATAATTCAAATACACAACACCATCCACGGCAATGGCGCCATTTTGATGAGAGTGTCATTGGGGCTCTCAATCAAACACATTTATATTTCTCAACAAACAACTAGTTAGGGGTTAAGTCGAGGTCGATCCACGGGACAGGGGTACTCAAATTGTTCAATCTAATTATGGTTATGCTTGGGTTTGTCACAATTGTAATGGGTTGATGATTCTAATCTAATAGAAGCATTGGAAAGTAAACAAGCAACAAAAGGAGGGATGTAAACAAATGACAAAAAATGCTAGGATATCATGGGTTCATAAGGGATTTATGGGAGTTGATCATACAACCATGTTCTTAATTATATAGCAAGCACTTATTGTTGTGATGGGATCGAGTTGGTGTATAAGCTTACAATCCCTAAGAAGGTTTGGGTCCCGGAGCCGAATCGATTAGAATGTACAACACCTACAAGTCGACTTAGTCCTTCCTATTCAACTATATGCATGGTCTAATGAGACTCGAGTTGGTGTATAAGCTTACAAGTCTCATTTAAAAGATAGGTGATGGATCAAAAAATACAAGGATTCATAGGCTCGCATTTCATCAAACATAACATGTGCATAAGTTGAAATCACAACAAGCAAGCAATTTAATTATGAAAACATATTAGATTAAGCATGAATCATTCCCCATGCTTGTTTTCCCTAATTCCCCATTAATCCTAGCTAAATGACTACTCACTCATGATCAAGTTTAACATGTTAATAAGGTTGTCAATCATACTAACAAAGCAAAACATGATGAATAAATGATGTGATTAACAATAATTAAACAAGAGTAAAAGAGATTATACTTACTTGAGATGATCCAAATAATAAAGCAATGGATAAAAGAAGAGAACTTGATTAATTGATGAAGAGTTGTCAATTCTCCAATAATAACCCAATAATCTTCAATTACGCAATAATAATAAACTTGAACAATGATTAAGGAAAGATTAATATGTAATTTTGTGGATTAATTGAGATTAATCTATTCTAATCTACTCCTAATGAAAGCTTAATCTAATCTAAGAGAACTTGAATTAATCTAAGGGAACTTCCTACTATGGGAACTTAATCCCTTGATTATTAAAAATGGAGTATATATAGTAGTACATCATTAGGTTAAGCAAGGGTAGATTAGTAAATAACATTGCTAAGTGTTGAGTAGTGAATTGCAAGTCCCGAAGGAAATGCGCATATTGCGTTGCTAGTCCTTCCACGATCCGCTCGGATCAGCTTGGAGCACGGCCATTCTGTGAAGGAATCCGCCCGGATTGGCAGCGAGACGCCCGAATCATACACTACAAGAAAAACGCGGGTTAGCGACGGCCCGACCGACGGAAAAAAGAGGCCGTCAGAAAACACGGGTTACTGACGGATTTGTGACGGAAATTCCGTCAGTAACGTTTCCTGACGGATATCCCGTCAGTATCTATTGGCGCGTTGACCAAGTTAATGGCGCCAAAAACGATGTGACGGAAATTCGCCGGTAATCTCTTATCCGACGGAATATCCGTCGATGAGCTTCACACGTTAAATTGGTGTACAGCTGGAAACAACTATTGGACCACTGACGGAATATCCGTCAGTCTTTTCAAAATACTGACGGACGTTCCGTCAGTGGGCCAAGATATTTGAATGCTGTGTTGATGACAGGCTATCACAACTATTGGATCACTGACGGAATTTCCGTCAGTATTTTGAAAAAACTGACGGATATTCCGTCAGTGATCCAATAGTTGTGACGTGTACTGTCACTTGAATTATTGGTGTTTAAAGTAGGCATCTGACGGATTTTCCGTCAGTAAAATGGTAATACTGACGGAATTTCCGTCGGGATTCCTATTTTTTCTTGACGGAAAATCCGTCGATGCCCTTATAAACTCAAACACGGAACACTTTCCCCTCACTTTACCAAATTTCCCCCAAATCAATTAAAAATCGTCAACCCTCCTAACCTCCTTAAAACCCGACACCACCACCACCCTCCTCCACTTCCGGCGCCACCACCACCACCACCACCACCACGCCGTCGCCATCACAATAAGGTAATTAACTTTATCTTTTTTTCTATTTCCTTTATCTTTTTCCTTCTCCTTCATCCTTTTCCTTCTCCTTTTCTTATTTATCTTTTTTTTTGTTAATAGTAGGCCGCCGCCTCCGCCGCCGCCCCCTGCCGCCACTTCCCTCTTTCTCATCCTTCTTTTTCATTTTTTTCTTTGTTGAACTAATTAGGTATTTTCTCTTTTAATTTTTTTTTGTTTAATTATCTTAATTGAATTAGAATATTAGTTATTGTTTTAATTACTGTTGAATTATTGTTGATGTTGATGCATGTTGACTTAGGATAGAAGCCAATTTTGTTTAAATGTATGTTGTGACGGTTTTATTGTATGCATCTAATTTTTTTGTTAATTAGATTATTGTTAAATTTTGTTAAATGCTAATGTTTTTAAAATGATAATTAGACTAGATATGTAAATTGAAAAATTATTGATGTTAGTTTTTAAAATGATAATTAGACTAGATATGTGAAATGAAAAGTAAATCATGTTAGTTTATGTTAATTGAAAAAGTAGTCATTGTTGTATGTTTTGTTTTTAATATTGTTAAAATTATTATTCATATTGACCTAGTACCCGTTCAAAAATTACTCACTAGGAGTAATTTTTGAATAGTCCCCGTTTTGGGACTGTCTTTGTACGTTTTAAGTCACTTAGGTAGTAAACATGTGCTTGTGATTTGTTAATGAGAAAAGAGTTTGGTGACAATTCCTTTAATGTTCTCTAAATGCATATGTAGAGTAATTATTTATTCTATATTGTGTATTTGGAGAACGGATGGGAATTCTTTTTTTTTTCTCATTAATAAATCACAAGTACATGTTTGCTAGTGACTTAAAACGTACATTGATGGGTTTAGGTTGGAGTGATAAGGACCCAATTCAAAGAAATACAATATTTATATTGGTTAAAATGTTAAATTATTGTTTATTATGCTTGATTTTGATTGTTGTTAGGTTATTATCTTTTTTAATGACATATATAAATGTGTAGATATATAATAACATGAAAAGATTAGAACAAGAAAGTGGATGTATGAAAGATTAGACGAAAAAAGAAACCCAAGAAAGCATATGCAGAGGGGGTGAAAGAGTTTATTAAATTCGCGGAAGGAAGTAGTGAGTACAAGAATTTAGGTGAAATGAGGTGTCGGTGTAAGAAATGCAAAAACCTAGGTTTTAAAAGGAAAGCAGATGTTCAAATTCATCTTTGGTCGTATGGTTTCGCCGATAATTATTATGTATGGACGTATCACGGTGAGAAACTACCTAGTACAAATGCTAGTGAGAATCCTTACCGTGAGTTCGTGGAAAATGCATTGCGTGATACTGTTGACCAAATTTTGGAAGATCGACTTAATGCTGATGACCTTGACGATGAAGAAGTGCGTTATGAAACCCCGAACCTCCAATTTTCTTCGTTCTTTAAAATGTTAGAGCAAGCTGAACAACCGGTGTTTGAGGGAAGTGATATGAGTTTGTTGCAAGCAGCTGCTAGGTTGTTATCACTCAAATGTGAGAACAATATATCTCTTAGATGCGCTAATGGTTTTGTGTCGTTCGTTGGTGACATAATTCCAAAGGTAAATCAAATGGCGCGCAATTTTAATGAGATTAAAAAAGTTCTGAAGGGACTCCAACTTCCCCATGAAAAGATTGATGCATGTATCAATGGATGCATGCTTTTCTGGGAGGAAAATTCTAATCTTGAAGAATATACAAAGTGTCGTGCATCTCGGTATAAAGGTAAAAAGAATTCAAGTGGGAGGCGAATTCCATGTAAACCAATAACTTATTTCCCGCTTGCGCCAAGGTTACAACGACTATATGCAACCAAGCACATAGCAGGTGAGATGAGTTGGCACTACAAAAACTCTCGATTAAGAGAAAGGTGGACAATGGCACATCCAAATGATGGAGAAGCGTGGAAGCATTTTGATAGAGAGCATCCAGATTTTGCAAGTGAACCCCGGAATGTTAGGCTAGGTTTGTGTACGGATGGATTTCAACCTTTTGGGCAGTTTGGGACGAAATACTCTTGTTGGCCCGTGATTGTGACTCCGTACAACTTACCTCCTTGGTTATACATGAAGAGACAATTTATGTTCTTATCTGTACTAGTTCCCGGTCCTAAGAACCCGAAGTCAAATTTAGATGTTTTCCTCCAACCGTTGATCAAAGAGTTGAAATAACTTTGGGAAACCGGCGTGGACGCCTATGATGTCTCTAAGAAACAAAATTTTCAATTAAAGGCTGCATTAATGTGGACGATCAACGATTTCCGGCATATGGCATGCTTTTCGGTTGGTCCACAAGTGGATATCGTGCTGTCCTTATTGTCCGAAAATGATCATAGATCTTTTTGGCTTAAAAATAGCAAAAAGGTTTGTTGGTTTGATTGTCACCGTGAGTTCTTAAGACCTGATCATCCTTTTCGCGACAATTGTAAGCATTTTCTTAAAAACAGAAAAACTGAGAATCGCATAGCCGCATCGAAACTAACGGGTGATGAAGTGTGGGAATCCGTAAAAGACTTGCCTAATATAGTTGATGCTTCTGATAAAGAATTGAAAATATTGAAAGATCAGAATGAAGGTTGGTGGAAACAAAGCATATTCTGGGAACTTCCCTATTGGAAAACGTTGCTGATTCGACACAACTTGGATGTTATGCACATTGAGAAAAAAATTTTTGAACAACTTATCAACACCATCATGGATGTACCAGGTAAAACTAAATTTGACACTAAGGGTAAAGAAGACTTTAATGAACTTTGCTATAAACGGACCACATCATCTAGGTTTGTTTTATCAAACGCGGAGAAAAAGGCTCTATGTGACTGGGTTGCTAACTTAAAATTCCCGGATGGTTATGCTTCAGATTTGAGTCGGTGTGTTGACTATAAAAAGATGGTGTTACATTCCATGAAAAGTCATGATTGTCATGTCTTTATGGAACGACTACTCCTTGTTGCCTTGAAAGAGTTGCTCCCGACAGGTCCTTGGAATGCAATAACTGAGATAAGCCAATTTTTTAGAGACCTGTGTACTTCTACGATTAGAGTTGATTCTATGGAACGTCTAGAGTCAAACATTGCGGAGATAATATGCAAGTTAGAGAAGATATTTCCCCCGTCTTTTTTCAATTCCATGGAGCATTTGCCTCTTCACCTACCTTATGGAGCGAAAGTTGGAGGACCTGTTCAATATCGATGGATGTATCCATTTGAGAGATTTCTTAATCATATAAAAAAAAGATTGGCAACAAAGCTCGGGTGGAGGGTTCAATATGCAACGCTTTTTTGTTAGAGGAAATTTCAAATTTCTGTTCTTTTTATTTCGAAGATCACATTGACACAAAAGCAAAAGACTTAGATGTTGGTGTAAATTCCGATGACCAGTTAAAATCTAAGTTACCTGAGTTATTCAATGATGACATGGGAACTACAACCGGAAAATGTATACAGAGGTACTTAACTGAGAAAGAGTATGAAGAAGCTCATTTTTATGTGCTAAGGAACTGTGGAGATTTTTTAGATACTTATGAAAAGTAAGTTAATAATTCATCATTACTCAATTGTTTTTTAATTATCAAATTAAATCGAATTTATAGGTAATTAATACATAACTAAAACATGATTTCCCTACTTATAGGGAATTTGAGGCACATATCAAAATCAATTTTCCTGATGTCACATCCTCTGATGATGTTTGGGCATCACATGAGAAAAGTTTTCCGAAATGGTTCCGTAATCAAGTAAGTGATGATACATTTTCTTTGAAATTGAACTATACATTTAGATTTCTTATTAGATATTGAAAAAAATATAACAACTTAATTAACATTTTTTTATTCATAGGTTCATAGATTGAAGGATCGTCTAATAATAGCTTTAGGATTGGGTCCTAGTAACATGGTGAAGTCTTGGAGACGGTATTCCATCAACGGCTATAAGTTTCGAGCTTATAAGGAGGGAGTTGATGTTTCGAAGTCTACGTTAAGCAATGGGGTTTTCGTGAATTCAATCGAAGGGTTGGACTACTATGGAACCCTAAATGAAGTAATTGAGCTTTCTTATTATGCCGGGCAAAGGGTTTATAGGGTTATATTGTTTAAATGTGATTGGCTTGATAATTCCCCACAAGGACTTAGTATCCATAAGGTTTATGGACTTGTAGATGTAAACGAGAAAAAGAAACTTCGTGGACATAACCCATTTGTGGCAGCTTTTCAAGTCGATCAAGTTTGTTATGCTCCTTATCCAACCATTAAGAAAGGTAATCAAGGTATTCAGTGGTCCGCGGTTTTTAAAACCAAGGCAAGATCACAAGTTGATGCTCCTATTGAAGAAAGTGTCTTTCAAGAAGATGTGGTTGTGAATGATCACTCAATTTCACCGATTTTATTGGAAGATACAGATGATGAAGATGTATACGAAGTGACAGTGGAAAGAGGTCAAGGGGAATATGACAGAGACGTCGAAGAAGAAGGGGATGAAGATGAAGTTGAAGAACTTATTAGATACGAAAATGAGGAATTAGAGGAAGAAGTGGGAGTGCTTTTTTCAGAAGATGAACCTGTTTTGATTTGTAGTGATAGTGATAGTGAGGAGGACTAGTTGTAATTGTACAATTATTAAACATTCAATAAAATATGCCCTCCGTTTTTTATTACTTGTCGTTCTAAGCTATTTGGTTTTTTGTTTTATACATGTCGTTTTAAGAAACCTCTCAATTCACCCAATAACATGCATTAAAGAAGAGGCAAGTGGTAATTAGTTCACAGTTTTCCATAGTGTTTTTTTCAATTGTTTATATATACCCTGCAGAAATGGTTGTTTTGAACTAACGATTTTTTTTTTAAACTAACAATTTGAATTGTTTACAAGCAGTGATTATGCGGAACATTTTTTGCCGTATGATTGGGAGCAATAGTAAGGCAAATGCATCTCAACGGAATCGGGAGGACGACGAGGTTGAGAATGAGGAAAATCCTGATCCTCCAACAGATAGACAGGAGAACATGCAGGTGATTCTATCAGAGGCCCGTGCTCGGCCAGATCATTTTTGGTAAGTTTATGTTAATTTTTAATTTTTAAAAAACTTAACATTTACAGTTTTAATTTCAAATATTTATGTGTTTTTCAGGTGGGATGACGAACCAATCAAGAAATATGTTACTTGGTCGTTCACCTGTAACACAGGAGATGAGTACTTCACTAGGTGGGGTGAAGCGAGTAACGCACAGCGTCGGAAGATGTGGAATTACTTTGCGGTAATTATGTTTTTCAATAATAATTTTCTTTAGTTTATAATAATTTTCTTAAGTTTATAAGAATTTTCCAAAGTTTTATATAACTAATTTCACACTTGTTTTTGAAACAGACTCATGTAAGATCCATCGATCCTGGGTATGATCCTATTCCTGAGTGGCAGGCGAGGGTAACGAGGCGGATTACCACTCTTATTAATGGACTAAAATATAACAAGAAACCGCCAAAGTGGGTGCCTGCTTCTTGGTTGGAGAACCTAAGGAATAGGCCAAATGATGCTACTTTTGCCAAACATTCGAAAATCAACACGGCAAATAGGAAGTCGGGTGGGAAAGATGGGAAAGCATTGGCCACCCACACTCTTGGTCGGAAGAGTTGCTCCGATGCTTTCAAGGAATTGGTAAGTATTGTTTATATTGCTTTTAAAAAGTGGTTAATATATATGATTGACAAATATATACTTGATTTTACTTGTTTCCATAATAATTTCGTGGTCAAGAGGCCACCCCCACAAGATGTTCATGAAGACGAAGAAAAATAAGAAGGGCGAGTGGGTTAACCCTCGAGCGGCTGATATTGAGGTAAATTCTTGAATTTAATTTAATATTTGTTTTTATTACAAAGAACGATAATCTCTTTCTTATAAAGATAGATATATATATATCATTTCTGACGATTTTCTATTTTTTCAGCGTGATTTCCAAGAGGAGATGAGCCAGCCATTGCCACCTGGACAGTCTCCCGACGAGATTCAGGCCTACTACAAGGCTGTAGGAGGCTTTGACGAGAAGAACCGGATGTTTGGGACAGGAGATACAGGGGCCCAAATATGGTATGATCTTCCTCCTAACAAAGCTGGCCGACGGTCTTTATCTTATGCTCCTAGCATGATTTCACAGCTTTCCACCCAAATGAATGATGAGCGATCCGCTCGAGTTGCTCTTGAAAGACAGGTTCGTGAACAGGCTGAAGAAATGGCGGCAATGAGAAAGGCTTGGGCTGATATGCAAGCATCTCAACCCCCAAACACGTGTTCACAATTTACTCCACATAGACGGGATGACTTTGGGGGTGGTGATGACGGGTTTGGAGGTATTGGTGGTAGTTTTATTGAGCCTATAAACACTTAGAGCCTTTAAGTTAGAGCCTTTAGGTTAGAGCCTTTAGGTTAGAACTTTAGTTTAGTTAGTATTGTCGTCTAGTAAGTTAGAAAGACATGGTAAGACAATTCTCTTTCGTGTTTAATTTGTAAGACAATGTACAAATTTGACTATGTTTTTATGTAAAACAATTTGCGTCCCCTTCTCTTTTGTTGTCTATTGATTCCCGCATTAGCGGTCGACGTGAAAATGGATTCCCGCTTGGCGGTCGACGATTGGATGTGTTTTGCAGGTTTTGTTTATATTAGAAACGATGCAAATAGGCATCGCGGCTGGGCAGCAGGCTGTATTTGAAACGATGCAAAAAACGCATCATGGCTGGGCAGCAGGCTGCTGTTTCCATTCCAGTTTTTTAATAGATCTGACGGAAATTCCGTCATTAATTTAGAAAAACTGACGGAATTTCCGTCGGTGTTTTTCTTCATCATTTTCCTCAGAATTAACACTGACCTGCCACGTGTCTTGATAACTGACGGAAATTCCGTCAGTAAAGAGAAACTACTGACGGAAATTCCGTCACTGCCCTTTTCTTATTGTGAATTCAGTAAACTACGTGGAATGACACGTGGAATGACACGTGTCAGATAACACTGACGGAATTTCCGTCAGTAAGGCAGAAAACTGACGGATTTTCCGTCACTTTTTACCTAGAAATAAAGACAGATTTTCCGTCAAAGATCTGTCAGTTTTTTGGAAGACTGACGGAAATTCCGTCAGTACAGGTATTTTACTGACGAAATAAGCTGACCCTGATTCCTGACGGAATTTCCGACAGGAAATTGAAATACTGACGGAAATGCCGTCAGTATGGGCTTAATTTTTCCGTCAGTTTCCCGCGTTTTTTTTTTGTAGTGATAGCGTTCTGAGACGCCCGTCTTGGGAGCAAGACGCTCGGATCATGGCGTCCTGAGACGCCCGTCTTGGGAGCAAGAGGCTCGGATCACTGGGCAGAGTGCTTCTCCTTTTTAATGTCTAACAATCCACTCGTCTTGCAGTGGAAATGCTCGTCTTGGGTCTGGGGACGCTGGTCTTGAGTCTCAGGTCGCGCGGATTAGCGGACAACTTGTCTATTTGAGCTCGGATTGTAAAACGGACGTCATTTCCTCATCCGGACTCCTATTGGAGTGATTCAAATGCCTAGACCACTTGATTTTTTGACGCTGTTTCATTTAGCATACTTTCATAGCCAACAAGCAACCCATGGTTTGGTTACGAGCAATTTCCACTTGTAATTGCTTCCGTCTCCTTGCTTCTAAGCCTATGATCCTTCTATATACTCTTTATTTCTACATCCTTGGTCATCATTCTTGCCTCCTCCTCATACTAGTCCATCTAAAATCATCAACAAGCTTCCAAATATGCACGGGAGACGAGAATTCCGCCTTATTATCTCCTTTCCTATAAGACATATAAAATGCACTAGGAAAGCAAAATAGGAAGGTATTGACGGATAAAATGGCCATGAAATGCTATATTAGTATGCAATTAGGGGACAAAATGTGCGCTAGAAGAGTTTAGGCTAAATGCCTATGATAGCTCGCGCATTTATAAAGAGAAAACGAAGAGATGGCACGACAAACGGATCATACCTCGAGAATTCCATGTTGGGCAGAAGGTGTTGCTGTTTAATGCCCGACTGCGCTTGTTTCCTGGTAAGCTGAAGTCTAGCTGGAGCGGCCCTTATATGGTGACTGGTGTTACCAAATTTGGGTCCGTTGAACTAGAAAGTTCTGAGGGCAACAAGTTTAAAGTCAATGGGCAATATGTGAAGCATTACCATGAGGCAAATGACGTGGATGGCAGAGTTGAAGTTCCCTAATTCAACAATCCTGATGACCCAGATAATTGATGTCGAAAGGTCGTGCGGGACCTCTTAAACCCGCGCTATCTGGGAGGCAACCTGGCCTATTTTTGTTGTAACTTTTTTTAAACTTGTGTGCTGTAGATGCTAGTTATACAAACACTAGGCTGAACATTTAGGCCCTCTTGTTTGTTCCGTAGAATTTTTGTTACGTTTTGCAGGATTCTTAAGTGAATTGTTCGATCGAGAGCTCTTTTTACTCGATCGAACGTTTTTGCTGATCATTATCCTCGATCGAACACCTGCTCTTCTCGATCGAGTGCCTGCAAAATTAGCCTTTTCGATCGAGAGCCTCTCCTCTTCGATCGAAAACTTATGACACCTATTCTACTCGATCGAGCTCCTCTGCCTTTTCGATCGAGTCCTGTTGATATATCTTACATGCTGCGACGTCTAGGACTGTGAGGGCATTGCATGGTTTGGTCAATTTAGGGAGGTCCCTCCTTCACGTCATCTTGTAAGCTTTCCGATTCACATTCTCCTTTTCTCTTCAGTTTGCATTCCATTCCCTATTTTTGGTACAGTGAGGGCATTGTATGGTTTGGTTTGGGGAGGTATGCATCCATATCTGTGTCTGCATGTTATTTTATTGCATTTTTGTTCGCACGTTTACATTTTATTCGCATGCATTGTTGTTTTTTATTCAAAAATCGTATAAAATTCAAAAAATACACGTTTAATTTTGCCTTTAGGTTGAGTCGGAACGTTGAACTTTTACGCTACATTGAGTCTTTTACCCTTGCCTTGCTTATTCTTAACATTTTGTTGGCATGGTAATGTGCATAATCTATGAGTTTTTAGTTTAAACTTATCTGAACGAATAGACTTGACTCTTATATTGGCAAGCTACATATACATTCTAAGATTTAGTGCCTTATAAACTGGTGACATTCATGACCAGTTTTATATTGGATGTCAGTAGTACTCTCTATTAGACATGTAACAACATTTTGCATGTGCATGACGCCCTTTTCTTGGTACCTGTATGCATTCGATTTGTGGTGATGACACACGTGGAGAGGTAACTTACAATCCCTTCTTTCATTACTACCCAAAAACTTCACAATAACCAAATTTGCCTTTTGACCCCTTAACTACATCCAAACTTAGCCTGCCCTGTCAAGCTAGTTCCAGTGGTTTTCGCGGGTATGCTGTTACCCTTGTCTATTTGGCTCGCTTTTAAAGAATTGAAGTTGGTGGTATGAACTGAAGAAATGAATTGAAAGAAAAAAAAAATTGAAAAAGAAGTATGAAAATAAGAGAAGAAAAATGATGAAAGAAAGAACGAAAAAGAAAAATACATATGCAAATGAGATCGTTGAATAGTACTCCCATGCTTATCATTAATTCTTATGGGGAGTCTTTCGTTGATGTGAGTGATGTTCTGCCACAATAGCACAGTTCTACATTTTATTTTGAGTAGTGAAGCGGGATGACTCTCTTATTTGCTTATGGTTGTACTGGCTTGACTTTATCTCCATTTATCCAAATTCATTTTTCCCCTTTTTACCCAATAACCTCACCTCACATCATATGTAAGTGCTCGGTGTATGTCTCGGTCCTGATTGGTTGGAATGCATATGTACGGTCGATAGAAATTGGTTTCATGTTAACTGCATGCATGTTCTTATTGGTCGAGTTAGGTGAGTGTCTCTACTTCTTTTTATCTCTTACTAACATACTCACCTTGTGCTTAATCTATGTGATGAGTGACCCGTGAGAGTCCGATATTTTTGAGTCTTGCAAGGTCAAAGGTTCGATAGTTTAAAGCATTGATTTAATTCGTTTTCACTTGCTTATTGTCACTTTGTTAGATGTTGCATTAAATTGGTTTAGGTGAACAATTTGTAGCTGATGAGTTGGTCCCGATCCATTAGTTGTATTTATTTGCATTCATAGTTTGCTTGGGGACAAGCGAACGTTTGGTTTGGGTAGATTTGATGCGTGTATTTTATATAAGGTTTTTACCCAATATTTCCACGCATTTCGTTGTTATTTATGTGGCATCCAGCTACAAATGCCCCCGAATAGTCTACTTTGGTTTGTCTTGTATTAATTGCAGGTATGAACCAGAAAGGAGCGAAATCGAGCCTGAATCTGTCCCAATCTCAAGCGTTTTAGAAAAGGAGGGATCGGAGGTTGGAATTTGTCACTTGGAGATGCGTGAATGGCTTCGGAAGGTGTTCAAGAAGTCTACCCGTGCTGATATAGCTCGATCGACCCATTTGTCTACTTAAAATGGTCGATCGAATGCTTTATTCTCTTGGAATTCCTCGATCGAGTTCTGCCTTTACTCGATCGAGATGGCCATCTTTTGAAGTCTTCGATCGAGCATCCTAAATACTCGATCGAACGGTTTGTCGAGTTTCATCCTCGATCGAGTGGTTTCATTTCACTCGATAGAGAGTTTTGGTCTTTTATGCGGATTCTGAGTTATTTTCGAGATTTCCTTTTTGGTAATTAGGAATAAATAAGAAGGATGGCAGTAATTAGGCCTTTCTTCTTCTTCTTCTTCTTCTTCTTCTTCTTCTTCTTCTTCTTCTTCTTCTTCTTCTTTTGCTTCTTCTTCTTCTTCTTCTCTTCTTGGACTTCTCTCTCCCCTACTCTCTCTTAGAACTTTACATTTGGAAACTTAATTCTCTATTGCTCTTCCCTTGTAATCGGTATTCTCTACTCTTAATTAATTAATTTTGTTTTATTGTTCTCATTCCTTTAAATTCCCTGCTTTTCTTATTCTCCTCTTAGTTTATTAATTATGTTTAATTCTTACAGTTTATGTATTGTTGTTGTTTGTTCAATAATTATGCAGAGCTAAACTCCTTTGCTAGGACATAGGGGAGCCATGATTTTAAGGGATCATGAATAGTTGATTAGGGTTTAGTGCGAATTAGATCTGTGTTGTTAATCACTGCATTTAACTGTTCTTGTCTGCTTGAGTCGACGCAATTAGATGATTAATTTCGGTACACCTTGACCTAGATCGGAAGATTGGAAGGGGTAAGACCTGTAGTGAACATTAGAGCATTCTAATGAAGGCGGAAGCTAAGTTAGTAATGTTTTAGGGCGAATAGCGGACCGGAAGGACCTTTTCACTACCCTGCAGACCGAATTTGCATTGACATAAGATCCTAGATTTGACTCTTTGAGGATCATGGTGAACCGATTGCCCTAGTTGTTTCTCTCTACTGTATTCCCTTTACTTTATTTCTCTATTAATCACCGTAGATTAGAACACACCTTTAAAACCCCCAAGAAATAGTAACTCAGACGAACTTAGTATAGCGTACATTTTCCCATCTCCCTGTGGAGATCGACCCTACTTCCACTAGCTTCTGTAAGTTATTTTAGGTATTTATTTTTGGTACTAAACGACGGTATCAATAAGCCTTCCACGTCATTTTCAAACTTTCAAAACACCTTTTTTTTTTGCCGTCATATTGGCCATTTCAAACCTCGGTCTTTCGCCGACCGTTGCAAACACCTTTCTCATGCCGTCGTTATGGCGATTTTCAAAACCCGGTTTTTACAACCGTTTCAACGAAAACACCTTTTTTATGCCGTCATAATGACGATTTTCAAACCGGTTTTTACAACCGTTTCAACAAAAACACCTTTTTCATGTCGTCGTAATGGCGATTTTCAAAACCTGGTTTTTACAACCGTTTCAACAAAAGTACCTTTTCATGCCGTCATAATGGCAATTTTGAAACTCGGATAATAAACCGTTTTGCGCCGACATAATGACCCTTTCAAAACCCAAGAATGACTTACCATTTTCAAGGACTTTTCAAACCCTGAGGACAATATACCGTTTTCGAGACCACAACAATTTCAAACCTTGCAAATCTCGATTTTCAAAACACATGATTTTGAATTTCAAAAATACGTCCTCGAAAATAACACATCGTTTTCAAAGCCGCCGCAACTTTAACTCAAACCGTCTTTTGAAAAAAAACCTAAGACAACCCTTTTCAATTGGCCGACTCTTTGAAGATCCCTACTCTTCTAAATTCGTCCATAAAGCAGTAAATGTATCTTTTTGAAAATTTCTATTTTTAAAAATTTCAGTCCCCTACTCCAATTTTGCCTTGTGTCTACCGAGTCAAAGCAAACGTACTTATGGGTCTTTACTTATGAGTCATCTCACCTCGAGACTCGTTCAATGGCGTCACGCCATCACGTTGAATGCGAGTCAAAGTCTTGTCAACACCGTCGCACCATCAATCTAGTTACTACCAAGGCACCACACACGGTTTCCCTCGTCTCGTTAAGTCCAAAGTGTCTTCCCGTCCTTTGTGTTAATTGTGTTTAGTCGTCAAACCATGTCGGATTGAGATGGAACGTCAGCCGTTTTCTGCCTCAGAACCATGGCCCTATCTTCAGCTTCGTCCAACAACAACAACGATGATAATAGAGATCTGACGACTTATGCGCCTAAGTTCAAGGGAGTGGGGGATCCACTCAATCACATCCGGGCCTTCAAGGATTACATGTCCATCAAAGGGGTCAAACAAGAGCTCTTTACGCGAATCTTTCCATCGTCCTTGGAACCAATTCCCCGTCGATGGTACTATTCCCTCGACCAAAAGTGCATTACCACTTAGGACGAAGTCGCCGTTGAATTCACTAAGCAATACGCCGACAATGTCGAAATTCAAGCCAACACCCGCACCCTTGAGGTCCTAACCCAAAATGACAACAAGGGGTTCACCGAATTCCTAACCCGTTGGAGAAGGGTGAGCACCTACTTGGTCAGCAAACCAAGCGAGTCAACCTTGGTGGAGAAATTTTTAAACAACCTTTATCCGATTTATGCCAACCTGCTAAGATATCAGAACATCAAAACCTTCTAGGATCTGCAGATCCTTGGGACCCGTATCAAAGATGATCTACGCAAGGGCGTTCTAGCCAAGACTACGGGTAAAGGCTGTAAGGGGTCTACATCAACTGGATCTCTTCCCTACGGTCAAGCAAACAAGATTGACAAGGTCAACCTCCTCAAGCCAACTGCAAAGAAAGGCGAGCGTCCCCAAAGGACATTCACCAACTTCGGATCGACCTATGCTAACGCCCTAAAAAGGCTCATGGACCAAGGGAAACTGCAACCAATCAGGCCCACTTCAGACCCGCATGAAGCAAGGAGAACCCACTTTTGGAACCCTAACGCTTATTGCCAAGATCACCAAGGTAAAGGCCATGACACGGAAACTTGCTTCAAGCTAAAGAACGATATCCAGGATATGATCAAGAAGGGAGAACTACCTCTACCTCCACCAACAAAACTAAACAACAAAACAAACCCGCTGGGAATTCACGCCATTTCGGATGATGACCCAACTCCGGATTGCTCGCACCTCATCTTGCCTGTTGAGGACGAGATCAATACTTTGGAAAAGGACACCCCAGACAAGATGTTCGTGTTCAGCGCCACGTCCATGCTCACTATGTTTCAACAAGTCGAGGAAGCTATAGCTTGTCTCTCGAAGAGGATCACCCAGCTCGAGGATGCTTACCGCCGACTAATATTCAGCCCACCAACACCTGCACCCTGTGCAAGGGAAGGTCCCTCAAAGACCCAAAACTCCTAATTCCAAAAGGGACTACTTCCGCGACCATTCTGGAATACCCGTCACAACATAAACCACAATATCAACCCCATAATAATAAACCTCACAATAATCAGCTTCACAAAAACTACCCACACAAAAACTTCCCTAACAAAAACTATCCTCCGAGGAATGCCCCTTTAAGGTACCCTCGTGACCCTGAAATCAACGGCATCTGGAGAGACGACGTAGATGACGTCTAAATTGTCTTAGGAATGGGCAAGCAAACTAAAGAGATTGATCACCTTACTCGATCAGGACACCCTTACCAGAACCCAAACAACATAACAAACAACCCTCTAACAACCAATGACCAAATCATCCTGGACGTTGACGTTCAACCCACGATTCCCGAGAATTAAATTCTCAAACAACTCCAAAAGGCCAAGGCCTAAATATCCATTTGGCAACTAATCGCCACATCCTTCGAGCACCGGCAAGCTTTACTCCAAGCCTTGGGGAAGTTGACAGTGCCTTCCACCTCTTCATCCGAAAAAAAGTGGTAGCCCATATGACCAGGGATGTCCCTGACTTGAAAAATCGAATCATCTTCTCCGACGAAGATATCCCTCCTTCTGGAGCCAACCACAACTTTGCCCTATACATCACCGTGCAATGCGTGAAAAAGACCATATGCATGGTCTTGGTGGATGACAAATCTGGAGTCAACATCATTCCTCTCAAAACAGCTCATAGACTAGGGATCAAGGAAGCTGACCTAGTCCCGACCAATCAAGGAGTTCGCGCCAACGACAACACTCGCCGAAAGGTCGCTGGTCTTATCACCCTAACCATCGCAACATGACCCTTGGAGAGGTAAGCCAATTTCTAAGTAGTCGATATTGATGCATCATTTAACATGCTTCTAGGGCACCCCTGGATCCATGCTGCCAAAGCCGTCACATCAACCAGTCACCAGAAAATCAGGGTCCCGTGGAATGGGAAAACAATCACATTTCCTGCATCCCTAATTATTGTTGTCATAAAAAAGTGGATAGCCTCTCAAGTCACTGAGGAGGTCGACAACGAATAGTGGGGATTCCAAGCCGTGAATGCCCTAACCGACGAACCAACATTTTTTAATTATGATCTGTTCTCAAGCCTCACGATCAACCGCATCTTGAGGCGCCAGGGGGATTTCCTGGGCATGCATCTTAACCCACTAAAAAGCACCTTGCCTCACCTGAAACGGGAAAAGGTCCCCAACATCCCTTTCGGACTAGGCTACGAGCCGACTGATGAAGACATCTGGAAAATGGGTCTCCTCGGACTCAACCTCCGCCCATATCACTTGACCCTCAATGGCTATTTCGTCCTCGAGGGAGAGTCTGAACTTTACAACGGCTTTCCTGATCCAATCTACGACTCCATGACAAGGGTCAAGCATCCAGGTATAGAAGTCTTTCAAGACTCCTATTTCATCCCTGTCAACAACACCAATGCTGCATCGATCAATTTTGAATCAACCCCTTACCTTGAAGGGCGAGCTGTGAACCTTCTTTTTGGAGAAGACAACATCAAGCACCTCAACTACAAGGACATCATAAATATTGCTCTCAAAGATAACCAGTGATGCGGTCAGCTGGAAGAGTTCCAAACAGAGTGTTGTAGCAGATTCTACCACTGAATCCGAGTACTATGCCACTTCGGAAGAAGCTAAGGAAGCGATATGGATGCGTCAATTCTTACAAGGACTTACTATAGTTCCTAGTTCGAATGACCCGATCACCATCTATTGTGACAATAGAGGTGCCATCTTCCAGGCTAAGGAGCCTAAGTCTAGCAACAAATCTAGACATGTACATCGGAAAGCTCACCTGATCCGTGATTACGTGGAGCAAGAAGAGATAGTGATTGACAAGATAGCTTCGGATGATAACATTGCGCACCCTCTCACTAAACCGTTGAATTTTGATAAGCATGAAGGGCACGTTATTTCCATGGGAATTAAACGTGTTCCTGAGTTGTAGTAGTTGATTATGGATTTGATACATTATCTTTTTCATATACTATTTATAACTTCATCGTTTTAATATAATATTTTGTTTTTCATGTGGATTGTACTGACAATATTGAACACCACAAAGTGAACTGAATTACATTATATTTGTTTTGGTCCGTAATCGCCTACAAGAGCTGATAACTCTGGCTATTATATTGTGCAGTCGATTGATGGTGGGTTCAACGAGCCATAAGTCAAACGGTTGACTGATCGATCACAAATGCGAGATTATAACGATACCTCGTAGGACAAATTTTTGTGACAACGTAATGGAGTCCTAAATGTTTAAAAACATTTGATGCCAGCTCGTGGATAGGACATCCATTGTGTTCCTAGAGTCGATTCTTTTGACTATCGACTGTCTCTTGAGATTAAGGCAGTTTTTGGGTGACTTTGGTTTCTTTCTCACGGTCTGTCAGAATCGGAGGCTAAGTAGATTTTTTTCGGGTCATTTCATAATGTGCTTATATCTCGCAAGATTCGAGTTGAGGAAAATATCCAACCTTTATCAGGTATAGCTATTTCTCAGGGCCACTCGAGGAGTTGTAACTGAAATGCATGGCCATGCTGGAATGATGATTCGTTTATCAGTTAAGTTACTCTCTAGTCGGGGAAACCACTCTTGATACAGATGGCTTGTAAAATACGACCTTTGTGAATACAGATTTCGCAAATTGTTTTACATTAAGTGGGAGAAATTTTAGGATATGAGAATCGGTTTTTGCACATACACTTGTGAGGACAAGTGGGAGTTTGTTGGAGCTTGTGTCCTCCACAAATTAGTGTGATAACATTTATAAATCTCTTATAGGTTCACAAGGGTATACTTCGTATTTTATCAGTTGATTAACGATTACCTAATAACGGTTGGCTTGCTAGAAAGTTTGACGTTATTATCATACAGATGGCGGTGATCAACTGGTCCCTAAAAGTCACACCTAAAAGATGTGTTTGAGAAATGTGATTGTATGAAAATATAATCACATTGATGCCTTATATGACTAAACAGTTAGTCAATGTGTTGATGAGACAATTATTTAATGCCGATTAAATAATATTAGTTGAGACGAATTAATTGTCAATTCGTAAATTGAATATAACAAGTTATATTTAATTAATGTATATAATGTTAGCTTGGACGAATTAATATGTTAATTCGTAATTAAATGTAATCGGTTATATTTAATCAGCTAATGATAAATTATACGATATTGTCATAATAAATTATTATTGACCCGTATTAATTAATGCGGTATAATATAAATGACAATTTATAAATAATGCATTATATACATGGTCGATCGACCGGGTGTGTCAGTCGATCGACTGATATGCCTGTCTCGGTAAATGGGGCGAAAATTAGAAGAAATAAAATCTACCCAAATTACTCCTTATACTCGGTTTAAAGGAAGATGAGGGTGATCACTTCTTAACCTAATTTTCTAACTCATTCTTGCCTCTCATCAGAAAAACACAAAATAATCTAAAAGTTTTACAAAAAATTTGAGGGATAGATTCTAGCAAGAATCAAGGGCATATCTCATATCGTCTTGGGTGCAACTGATAGGAGAATATCATTGCGATATTGTTCATAGGCCAAATTAGCTAGGACCGAATGCCTACTATGCCCAATATCCACCAGTCTTTCACCTTGATAGGCAAGGACTTATTGACCCTAAGAGTCCTTTGCCGAATTAGGTTGATAGAAAGATACTCTTTCCTCAAGCCTCCCAAGATGAAGAAAAGGAAGTCCGGGTTGCTAGGAGTGAGGAGAATGTTGATGATGAAGATGGGGAAAGTTGTGAAGCAAGTAATTGTAATACTACGGTTTTCTATGTCTATGGGTACTCTATCGAGTGGGACTTACTCTGTCGAGTAAGTATGTTTTTATTAATCCTAATCAATATCATCAAAATGGAATACATATATTCAATATAAATTTACAAGTGACATTTTGATCATCTCTAGGGGATTAAACGAAACAGTCGGATACCTGATGGGTACTCGATCGAGTATGGTGGGCACTCGATCGAGTATGGGTCATTCGATCGAGTAAGTGAGTCTTACGGGTTCTTTTAGCCGGGTTTTATTAATAACGCGTGATTAGTATAAAAGGATTCCGTCGTTCGTTTAATCACTTCTTCACCTTTCTAAAACCTTTCAAAAGAAAAAGAAGTTACGTAGTTCTCTTTCGTCGCGTTATTAGCAAATCCCAAGGGCTAGGGTCGTCGGATTGCCTTGTTCTTTACGCCGTTGAGTTCGTCGTGTCAAGGGTAAGCTTCTTGTATAATTTCTATAATGTTTCATTGAGTTTGTTTAAAACCCTAATTGGGTATATCTGGGGGTTTTGGGTGTATTATGTTGATTAGGTGATAATTATATGAATATGTATTATAGGAGGAGGATTCGTAGAGGAACAGAAGTAAAACTACTAAGACTCGAAATTTTGACCAAGGACTCGAAACTGAACAGTGTAACGAGCTGTCTGATTCTGAAACAAGGACTGAAATTTTGGACGGACAGTGGTGAATTAATTGGAAGAGAGGACTGTTTAATTCAGAGAACCTTAAAAGAAAAACAATTTACTTGAGTCCGGTTTTGCATTCAACAAATACCTTTGATGGACGTAAATTGAACAAGATATGTTTTAACTCGAATACACAGCAATAGGTTAAAACTAAGACTAATCCCAACACTAAGTAAAGGACTCGTCCAAACCTCAAGCACTAAGAAAAGAGGGCTATTAAAGCACTAAGCAATGAATATGGTTAGATGAAAATTTGGTTTCAATCTTGGATTTTTTTATCATTCAAAATCTGAATCTTTCATGTCCAAACCTTCGCTTTTATACTACAAGCCATACAATCTTGACCCTTGATTACAAACTAAGATCTAAGGCTCAAAAATGAGCTGAAAAGACAACAAGACAAACGGCCCTCTAGGCCTTACATGACTTACACAATCTTACACAAGAAAATGACATAAAGTAAAAGCATAAAAATACAACCTTCCTTGGCTTGTTCTATTGACTTATTTATGATTACAATGGACCTCTTAGAAGCTCTCAAAAAAAGGCACATGATCTTGGGAGCTTTCCAAAGGTGTTTTAGAACTTGCTTGATCAAAAGAGGAAAGGTTGAAAGTGACCCTTGCTAAGCCTTACAAACCATGTAGATGTCACTATCACTCGGTTTTGTTGCATTTTATTTTATTATTGGTGGCTCTAACAGTGAAGTATCCCTAGGAAAAAATACTACAAGCTCTTCCTAGAGTTGAGTAGTAACATTTTTCGACATGAGTTCTTAGACAGATTTTTTGTTTGACCGCGTTTTGCGTGACGGGGTCAACACCGTGGCTTTCCGGGTGATCTTGGCTTGTTTCTCTTCAATCTCCTCTTCTTGAAAAGGATTTTCCCTCAAATCCTTGCCATTGTCATCATAGAGCTCTTCATCACAAGGACTTAAATCCCCAACATTGAAAGTGGCATGCGTTCCCAATAGATCGACCTTGTACTTGTTGTACCGAACTTGACCAATGACCTTGAATGGACCCTCTTCTCTTGTCATGAGCTTATCCCCTTTCCCGAGGACTTCTAGCTTGCATAAATGGACCCAAACTTGGTCCCCAATTCTGAATTTCGTCCCTTGTTTAGAGCTTAAGGACCCTCCCTTGCAATTGAGTTGAGTACGAAATGGAAACCCTTGTTCATTCAGTTTCTTGACCCCATTTCCTTGATTGCTCGAGTAGGCACTTGACTTAGCTTGATTACCCATTTGGGATTTGTTATTAGCCTTGCAATTTTCCTTAAATGAGCAAGTAGTAGAGAGTATGGGACAATTACTTGGCACATTATCAATGGTACCCTCGGTTCTATTTTCTCAAGGAGCTTCTCTTAAACTCGTTCCTTGGTACCATCCCACTTGAACACCCCTTGTGCAATTGAACACTACCCTAGTTTGTCCTTTGACTTGGTAATACCATGGTTGATCATTGCTTGAACCGTATTAGTGAACGGTTCACCTTGTCCCTTGGACACAGACTCCGCAAGGAGAAAATGAGCGTATCCCAATTCTCCCTCCCCTTGGACCTCCTCGGTTTTTTGGACCAACATTGCCCCCTTAGAAGGCTCAAAAACGGTTGATGGTGGAAGTGTTGCTAGAACAATCTTCTTTTTGTCAAAGTTGAAGGCATATGTGTTATCCTTCCCATGATGTACCGAGTTCTTATCAAACTCCCATGGTCTCCCAAGTAACAAATGACATGCATCCATATGTAAGATGTCACAAAGGACCTCATCAACATAGTTCTTCCCAATTGAGAAGGAGACCAAACATTGCTTGTCCACTCTAACCTCGGCCCCTTTGTTGAGCCATTTTAGTTTATATGGGCAAGGATGATTTATGGTAGGCAATGAGAGTTTCTTAACCAATGTACTTGATGCCACATTAGTACAACTCCCTCCATCAATGATTAGATTGCACACCCTTCCATCAATTGTACACCTAGACCTAAAGAGTTGTTGTCTTTGATCCATTTCCTATGGTTGGGGTTGTGTATGTAATACCCTCCTAATGACTAAGCTGAGACCCGAATCCGGTGCTACCAATTCGGTTTTCTCACTTTCTTCTTCGGTCCCACCCTCAATACACACAAGAATCTCATCCTCTCCCCAATGAACCACTTCAAAGCTACTAAGGGCTCTTTGAGTTGGACAATATTTGGCAAAGTGTCCATAACCTTGGCATTGGAAACATTTTTTAAGGCCGATGGTTTTTCTTTGTGTGGTTTCAGGTGCTTTTCCTTTGTCAAAGTAGGGTGTTTTGGGTAGTGTGGTTGGGTTGTCATTGGTTTTGGTCTCAGGTGTGGGTGGTTTGGGGTAGTGGCTTATCTTGGCCGTAGGTTTGGCCGTGGGGGTCTTAATCTTCCTCGTCCTTTCCACCCTCATGGCTAAGTTGATGGCCTCATCAAATGACCACACATGTTGTAAACGGACCTTTTGAGCAATTTTATCATCTAGACCTTCAACAAATCTAGCAATTTTTTGTTTCGGTTTCTCATTGATATCACATTGTAAAGTGAGTTATTCAAAATCCCTAATGTAAGACTCAAGTGGTTGTTAATCTTGTTTTAGTTGAGTAAGTTTAATGAACATATCTTGAGTATACTCTTTGGGAATAAACTTATCACTAATGTTCTTTTTCAACTTTGACCAGGACTTTATGGGTTCTTTACCATCCCTCTTCCTTTGGTTTTTCATGTTTTCATACCAAAGAGATGCATAACTTTTGAATTTTAAAATGGCAACCTTGAAAGACTTAACATCTGAGTATGATTTATATTCAAAGACTCTTTCAATTGACCTAAACCAATCTAGTAAGTCATCGGGATTTAAACTACCATGGAAGTCCGGAATGTCTACCTTTAGATCTTTAGAATGCTCTTCATGCTCAGCTTCTATAAAAAAACCCTTTTCATCCGAGTGCAAGTCTTCCTCTTCATGGTCGGCCTCTTCGTCCCTTGCTCCAAGCCCTCGGCCACGTCCTCTACCACGGTGAGGTGGTGGTCTTCCCCGGTTCCTTGGTGGTGTTGGAACATTTATCATAATGGTAGTTATGGATTCCAATATTAAATCCATATTTGTTGTTAATCGGTCTACTTTTGTCTCAAGACCAAGTATTCTCTCCTCACTAGTTTCACTTATGGTTGTTTTGTGATTTTGTGATGTGGTTAGGATATTTATAGGACTCAGAAGGCTTTACTCAAGACTAACACAATAATGGAATTGTGTTAAACTAACCAAAGCTCTGATAACCAATTGAAGTAAAACTACTAGGACTCGAAAGTTTGAAAAAAGGACTCGAAACTGAACAGTGCAACAAACTGTCTGATTCTGAAATAAGGACTGAAATTTTGGACAGACAAGGGGAATTAAATGTTCGAGAGGACTGTTTAGTTCAGAGAACCTTAAAAGAAAAACAATTACTTGAGTCCGGTTTTGCATTCAACAAATACCTTTGATGGACGTAAATTGAACAAGATATGTTTTAACCTGAACACACAGCAATAGGTTAAAACTAAGACTAATCCCAACATTAAGTAATGGACTCGTCCAAACCTCAAGCACTAAGCAAAGAGGACTATTCAAGCACTAAACAATGAATATGGTTAGATGAAACCTTGGTTTCAATCTTGTGTTTTTTTATCATTCAAAATCTGAATCTTTCATGTCCAAACCTTGGCTTTTATACTACAAGCCATACAATCTTGATCCTTGATTACAAACTAAGATCTAAGGCTCACAAATGAGCTGAAAAGACAACAAGAAAAATGGCCCTCTGGGCCTTACCTGATTTATACAATCTTACACAAGAAAATGACATAAAGTAAAAGCATAAAAATACAACCTTCCTTGGCTTGTTCTATTGACTTATTTCTGATTACAATGGACCTCTTAGAAGCTCTCAAAAATCGGCACATGATATTGGTAGCTTTCCAAAGGTGTTTTAGAACTTGCTTGATCAAAAGAGGAAAGGTTGAAAGTGACCCTTGCTAAGCCTTACAAAACATGTAGATGTCACTATCACTCGGTTTTGTTGCATTTTATTTTATTATTGGTGGCTCTAACAGTGAAGTATCCCTAGGAAAAAATACTACAAGCTCTTCCTAGAGTTGAGTAGTAACGTTTTTCGACATGAGTTCTTAGACAGATTTTTTGTTTGACCGCGTTTTGCGTGACGGGGTCAACACCGTGGCTTCTCCGGTGATCTTGGCTTGTTTCTCTTAAATCTCCCCTTCTCGAAAAGGATTTTCCCTCAAATCCTTGCCATTGTCATCATAGAGCTCTTCATCACAAGGACTTAAATCCCCAACATTGAAAGTGGCATGCGTTCCCAATAGATCGACCTTGTACTTGTTGTACCGAACTTGACCAATGACCTTGAATGGACCCTCTTCTCTTGTCATGAGCTTATCCCCTTTCCCGAGGACTCCTAGATTGCATAAATGGACCCAAACTTGGTCCCCAATTCTGAGTTTCGTCCCTTGTTTAGAGCTTAAGGACCCTCCCTTGCAATTGAGTTGAGTACGAAATGGAAACCCTTGTTCATTCCGTTTCTTGACCCCATTTCCTTGATTGCTCGAGTAGGCACTTGACTTAGCTTGATTACCCATTTGGGATTTGTTATTAGCCTTGCAATTTTCCTTAAATGAGCAAGTAGTAGAGAGTATGGGACAATTACTTGGCACATTATCAATGGTACCCTCGGTTCCATTTTCTCAAGGAGCTTCTCTTAAACTCGTTCCTTGGTACCATCCCACTTGAACACCCCTTGTGCAATTGAACACTACCCTAGTTTGTCCTTTGACTTGGTAATACCATGGTTGATCATTGCTTGAACCGTATTAGTGAACGGTTCACCTTGTTCCTTGGACACACACTCCGCATGGAGAACATGAGCGTATCCCAATTCTCCCTCCCCTTGGACCTCCTCGGTTTTTTGGACCAACATTGCCCCCTTAGAAGGCTCAAAAACGGTTGATGGTGGAAGTGTTGCTAGAACAATCTTCTTTTTGTCAAAGTTGAAGGCATATGTGTTATCCTTCCCATGATGTACCGAGTTCTTATCAAACTCCCATGGTCTCCCTGAAGGAAATGTAGATTCATATACATATTTAACATACTCATATATGTCTAATTAATTTGTCATAAAATTAAAACGGATTTTATGCATGCAAACATTAATAAAAGAGAAGAGAAATAATGTCCTTACATTGTATATTTCGGCTATTAGGGCACAAGAGAGATCTCCTTTCTCTTCTTGTTCTTGAGCTTTTCCAATGGAAGAACAAAGATCTAAGTGTAAGATCTCTCCCTAAGTATAATACCCAAGGCTTCCTCTTAATCAAATTAATATTACAAGTACTAGTGTGATATTAATTTTGTAGAAAAATTGTACCAAAAATATTTGGTTTTGAGCTCTCAAAACCGGTTGAGAGAATAGGAGAGGAAGAGTGATTATTTTGTCACACTAAAAAAATTTTTGATAAGAATGAATGAATGAATATTTTCACACACTAATCCATATAGTGCATAATAGAAAAATAAGAAAAGAACCCTTGTTCTTTTCTATGTGAAACCGGGTAGGGTGAGGAGAGATGGCCAATGCATGGTCTTTGTGGTCTTACACAAAAACACTAGGTGTGCATGCCTAAATTAGAGAAGCAATGATGAATTCCACTAATCCAAATTAACACAATATGTTAATTAAGCCTCATTATTTCGGTCCATAATGTAATATGGATTTCATATTATTTTTGTCAAATGTCAATATGTCACATGTCATATGTAACATAAATTGTTTATGTATTTTTAATATATTAAAAATCAACGTATTAATTAAAATACGTCATATACAAAATTGACCTAGTAATTCATAATTACTTGTACCAAAATATTTTGCCCTTTTATAAATCGCATTTATAATAATTCATTCAAGTCCAATCGTTTCTTTAAACAATAATTTCATCCGAGTAATGATACAATTCAATTACTCGGACCGTATCTCATTTAATCACATTTCAATTTGATACGTAAATTTTACTTCCAAAATTGTCCGTCAATTTTTCAAATAATTTAATTAACTCGTAACATTATACGATTAATTAAATGATCAATTAAGAGAATTGCCCTATAGGTATGACCTAGGGGGTCAACTGATCACCACCGTCACACGACAGTAATGTCAAACTCTAGTCAGCCAATCATTACCGATATATGTTGACCGGTTGATGATAACAATATTACTTCCCAATTGTATTCTTAAAATGAGATTTAGTAATGATATTTAAATCATGTGATCGCACTATTGTTGAGGACACATTTCCCAACAATCTCCCACTTGTCCTCGACAAGTGTGCGTCACCAATTCTCTTGTCCTATTACTATCTCCCACTCAATGCAAGGTGTCTTTCAGGTCGTACTTGCAAGTGATCATATCGAGAGTGGTTTCCTCGATCTGGAGAATAACTGATTGACCGGATTTATCCACTCTGGATACCTTCCGAGCGTGGCCACGCATTTCCAATTCATTACTCCTCGAGTGGCCCCGAGATATTGTTATAACCCCGACTAGGGGTGGACAATTCCTATCGCACTCATTCCCTTCGACTAGCCACAGCCATCATGACCCAAAATATGCCCATTTGACTCCATTTACGAAGGTCGTAGTAACACAAATCAAAGTTAATCTGAAATCGTGCCATCTTAGGTGAATAGTCTTTAGTCAAAAGAATCGACTCATTAGAATACTATAGCAGCTCTCGCCACGACCAGGCTATATAAATTTGCAAGAACTCTATAAGCGGTCATTAGGCCCGACAAAATGTTCCTAACGATGCCTATGTGATCGACTAGTCATCTCACATGATTGTATGGCACTTGAACTTGCCATCAATCGCCTCACACTCTAGTCACTTCGAGACGTCACCTCATATAAGTAACTATGGGCAAAACAATGTTAATCCATGTTCACTTTAACGGGGTTCAATTGTCTCTACAACCCGTTTGGATGTAACAAAGTATAAATTAAGGATAAAAGACAAATGCGATTATGAACATGAACAAAAACAACACTTTTATTTCATTTCAAAATCTAACAAAAATTTGGTACACGTTTAAGTCCCATGGACGCAACATGCCCATCATGCTTAGCTTGCGATAAAGGCTTGGTGAGCGGATCGGCTATGTTGTCATCCGTCCCAACCTTACAAATCGCAATTTCCTTTCTTTCAATGAAATCTCTTATTACATGATACTTTCTAAGTACATGTCTAGATCTATTACTAGACTTTGGCTCCTTAGCTTGGAAGATCGTCCCACTATTATCACAATAGAGAGTGATGGGATCATCGGCGGTAGGTACTACTTTTAGACCTTCCGTGAATTGCTTGATCCACATAGCTTCCTTGGCGCTTCGATCTTTGCTATGTACTCAGCCTCCGTTGTTGAATCCATGATTTGACTTCCTTCCTTGAAGCTTCTCCACTTACGGCACCACCGTTGAGCATAAACACGAAACCACTTGTGATTTCATGTCATCTCTATCTGTTTGAAAACTTGAGTCCGTGTATCCCTTAACACGCAACTCGGTGTCTCCTCCAAACACAAGGATAGAGTCCTTAGTTCTTCTCAAGTACTTAAGGATGTTCTTGACAACAATCCAGTGACTCTCACCTGGATTTCCTTGATATCTACTCGTCATACTCAAGGCATACGAGACATCAGGACGTGTGCATATCATGGCATACATGATTGATCCAACAGCGGAAGCGTAAGGGATCAACTTCATGCGTTCAACATCATGGGGTTCGGAGGGACATTGAGTCCTGCTCAATATCGTTCCGGTTACCATAGGTACCAAACCCCTTTTGGATTTGTCCATGCTGAATCGTCGAAGAATCTTATCAACATAAGATTCTTGACTTAGTGCCAATATCCTCTTGGGTCTATCTCTATAGATCCGGATACCTAATATGCGTTGTGCCTCTCCTAAATCCTTCATTTGGAAGTGGTTACCTAACCACTTCTTAACGGAAGACAACATTGGAATATCATTTCCAATGAGTAGTATGTCATCGACATACAAGATTAGGAACACAACATTGCTCCCATAGAATTTCATGTATAAACATGGTTCCTCAACATTTCGAGTGAAACCATTTTCTTTTATAACATGATTGAATCGATGATTCCAACTTCTAGATGCTTGCTTAAGACCATAAATGGATCTCTTAAGCTTGCACACTTTGTTAGGATTTTTAGAATCAACAAAACCTTCGGGTTGTAGCATGTACACCTCCTCTTCTAAATGCCCATTTAGAAAAGCGGTTTTGACATCCATTTGCCAAATTTCATAATCATGAAATGCGGCGATCGCTAACAAAATCCGTATGGATCTTAGCATGGCTACGGGGGCGAAGGTCTCATCATAATGGAGACCTTGGACTTGGGTAAATCCTTTTGCTACTAGCCTAGCTTTGTAGACATCGTCATGTCCTTCTATGCCATTTTTGACCTTGAATATCCATTTGCATTGGAGGGGTCTTGCCCCTTTAGGCAAATCTACCAAGTCCCAAACTTGGTTTTCAAGCATAGAATCCATTTCGGACTTCATGGCTTCAAGCCATAAGGTGGAATTAGGACTAAAGATTGCGGCCTTGTAGGTGGCGGGCTCGTCACTTTCCATAAGCAACACATCGAGCGTTCCATCTTCTTCGATAAGTCCCACATATCGATCGGGATGGCGAATAACTCGGCCCGTCCTTCTTAGTGGAGGAGGTACAACCGCGTTAGACGACGAAGGAACATCTTCTTGCGTCTCTACCTTGGTTTGTGGCTCTTGAACTTCGTCAAGTTCAAAATTTCTCCCACTCTGTCTCTTAGAAATAAATTGACTTTCTAAGAAGACAGCCTCACAAGACACAAACACTTTGTTTTCTTGAGGTTTGTAGAAGTAGTAACCTCGAGAGGTCAAGGGATAACCTACAAAGATGCATTTTTCGGATCTTGGGGCAAGCTTATTGTCGGGTTTAGCCTTGACGTAAGCATCACATCCCCAAATTTTCATATAGGATAGATTAGGAACTCTTCCTTTCCATGTCTCAAATGGAGTCTTTTCGGTGGCCTTAGTAGGACTATTATTTAAAGATAGAATTGCAGTTTGGATTGCAAATCCCCAAAACGAGTTCGGTAACTCGGTTTGACTCATCATGGATCGAACCATATCAAGTAGGGTTCGATTCCTCCTTTCGGCAACACCATTTAGTTGTGGTGTTCCGGGTGGAGAAAGTTGTGATATAATGCCACAACCTTTCAAGTGTGAATCAAATTCAAGACTAAGGTATTCACCACCACGATCGGATCGTAGTGCCTTAATCCTTTTGTTCAATTGGTTCTCTACTTCATTTTGGAATTCCTTGAATTTCTCAAATGCTTCACTCTTGTGTTTCATTAAATAGATATACCCATATCTACTTAAGTCATCGGTGAAGGTTATAAAGTAGTCATAATTACCACGAGCGGTGATACTCATTGGTCCGCATACATCGGTGTGTATGAGTCCTAATAGCTCACTAGCTCGTGTCCCTTTACCGCTAAAAGGATTACGAGTCATTTTGCCAAGTAGGCAATATTCGCATGTACCAAATGATTGATAATCAAATGGTGTAATCACATTAGTAGAAATTAATCTTTTGATGCGATTCTCGTTTATGTGACCTAATCGACAATGCCAAATGAACGCTTCACTTGGGTCACTTGTTTTGAGTTTCTTTGATTGTATGTTATAAATATCATTTGTTGGATTTGAGGTCTCTAAAATGTAAATGCCATTAATGGAAGTAGCTTGGCCAATAACCAAATCATTCCTAGAAATAGAGCAACGATTGTTCTTAATGACAAAACAAAAACCGTCCATGTCTAGCATGGCGATTGAAATAATGTTTTTAGAGAGCGTAGGAACATAAAAACAATTATGCAAATACAACTCAAAACCGTTTGGCAAAGCTAGAACATAAGTTCCTTTGGATTCGGCCGCTACCCGAGCTCCATTTCCAAGTCGAAGATCCACATCTCCCTTGTTAAGCTTCTCCACATCTCTTAAACCCTGTAAATGATTACAAAGGTGAGAACCACAACCGGTATCTAGTACCCATGTCGTAGTGGAAGTATAATTTATATCAATAACATAAATTTCTTTAGGAATTGTACCTTTTGGAGTAATGAGTCCTTCCCTTATATTTCGCAAATACATAGGGCAATTCCTAAGCCAATGTCCCATGCCATAGCAATAAAAAATATTTGGTTTTGAGCTCTCAAAACCGGTTGAGAGAATAGGAGAGGAAGAGTGATTATTTTGTCACACTAGTACTTGTAATATTAATTTGATTAAGAGGAAGCCTTGGGTATAATACATAGGGAGAGATCTTACACTTAGATCTTTGTTCTTCCATTGAAAAGCTCAAGAACAAGAAGAGAAAGGAGATCTCTCTTGTGCCCTAATAGCCGAAATATACAATGTAAGGACATTATTTCTCTTCTCTTTTATTAATGTTTGCATGCATAAAATCCGTTTTAATTTTATGACAAATTAATTAGACATATATGAGTATGTTAAATATGTATATGAATCTACATTTCCTTCAATTGGTTTTTGATTTTCTTTCCTTTCTTCTTGAACCTCTTGCCCTTTGAAGCAAGAACTTGATTGCTAGAGCTCCCACTAGCTTTGGCATCCTTATCTTCCAGAGATAAAGACCCTATAGATCGTATGAGGTAGTCTTCCTGAGACGGACTCACACGAGGTCTAGTAGTAGTGGGTGGTTTAGAAGTGGTGATGAAATTAAGGTTTCCATCCGAACCTATCCCGAAATGAAGTTCTCTAGTTGTATCGAAATTATTGTTGGAGCATACGTCGTCAAGAACATGGTGATATGACTCAATGGTTATCGGTGCGGTAGCATTTGAGGGATTCATTGTAATGCACTACAAATATGGAGGAAAGGAAATATTAACATTTGTCTTTTTAAATCATACTTGCAATTATAACAAGATATGAACATTTATATAGTGACCTCTACCCAACTATAATAAATGATTCCAAGACCCAAATTCATATCAACTTAGGCACGGGGTAGCCGATGAAACCCTCATCAATATAACTCGGTGGATTAACTTTTAATCGATTCTACTTTTAGAACTCTTGGTCGATAAAATTACTCTAATATTTATCTATAGCCCAAAACACATCAACAAGGGCACGGGGTAGCCGATGAAACCCTTATCAATTACTTTTGTTGAGTTCAATCCAAATTTCGAATAAATGTGTCCATTATCCAAACCCATATCAATTTAGGCACGGGGTAGCCGATGAAACCCTCATCAATATGAATTCGGTGGATTAGACATTTATCACCCACTTCCCCTACGTAACAAGGTTTGTACCCGGGGTAGCCGAGTGCACTCCCTCGCGAAATAGGTTTTCATGGTTTCTACTATTTGGTAAGGCTATGTCTCAATTAGTTGTTTTAGCGAGAGGTCATGTCAATTTATTATCTATCACGTTTTAAGTGAACTAAAGCGGTGAACTACGATAATTCTAATTGACACGGTCGATAAACTCGATAAAATAACAATGCATGTTTAGTTATGGCGATTTAGCGATGCATGTGACATAAAATAAAATGCAAGCATAAAAGTAAATGAATCCTAGTATGGCCTTTCCTAAAATAGAAAAACTATTAATCTATTACATATTCGGAAACCAACTCCATTGGTCCCTTGAACTTCGGTTGTGGCACACATCTCGAGGTAACACCGTCTTTATGTATCGCCATTCTTGAAGAAATCCGTCTTTTGGAACTCCGGAATGAATAAAATTACATAATAAATTACATAATTTCCTATTATACATTTGTAACTAAAATAAAATAAATCTATTAAATTACAAAACGGTGATACGAGATCACAATAAAAATTACAACCGAATTGATATTCCCATACATTTCGGGAAATACCAATTAAAAATCTAAGGCCATACTAAGTAAATTACATAATTCAAAATTACATAAATTAAAATTATGACAATCATAAAGAAAAATGCAGCATTATAATATGTATGAACATGCTCAATTTTTATGCTAAATCGCCTTTAATTAGCCAATATCGTATATTACTCGGTTTTTACGGATTTGCGTGATTTCAACATTTTATAATCACAAAAATACATAAACTCATATTTATGCATGAGTTAATTACCCTAACCTCTTAGGGCTCAAAATATAGTCTTCACTAATTATTTTGACCATAATTAACTTTTATCTACAAAATTGTTCATAAATGGACCAAAATTACAAAAATAAGCTATTAAACTTCAAATAAATCCAAAAATTTCAAATAAATTCAAAATTTGAAATTTAAATTCATGAACATTCTGGAAAAATTCCATGACACTCATAATGTTCAAAATCTTGGGTTAAAAATTTCGAAAATTTTCCGGAAAAACAATGTTGCGGTTTATCGATATTTAATAAAATAATCATAAAAACATGGAAAAATTATTTTCATTAACTTTTCAATTTTAGATCTGAAAAATACAATAAAATGCAACATTAGACGTTTTTCCTAAGTCATAGAATATATTTTATTAATTTTCACTAATAATGTCACTATTTATGTCATTTTTCTTCAAAAATTCATAAATCATGCTAAAAGACTTCTTTATAGCCAATTATTTTACACACATCTTGTAAAATTGCATGTGACAACATATAAATTTTCTATGACCAGATTCGAAATTTAACTCATATTAACCTATTTTTCTCTTAAATCCATATTTAATAATGAAAAATTCATTTTTCGAGCATAACAAGTGCAAAAATTATGAAAAATTACAGGTTATCTCAAAATAATATGTGTGACAACATATCCAAAAACCAACTTAAAATTCGAAGTATAGCTAATTTTCGACCAAAAATGACATTTTTACTCATAAAATCACATTTAAATGCCATTATAGTAAATTATGAACAATAAAAATCCGAAAAATTAACCAAAATACCCTAAAACACTTTAGGACCAGAAATATTAACATGCATGTAATTATTTCGTGATATATCATAATAACACAAATTTTACAAGTTTTATTTTGTTATTCATATAACTCGGAAAAACTTTTAACCAATTTGCATGCAAACAACCGTGGCTCTTGATACCGATTGAAGGAAATGTAGATTCATATACATATTTAACATACTCATATATGTCTAATTAATTTGTCATAAAATTAAAACGGATTTTATGCATGCAAACATTAATAAAAGAGAAGAGAAATAATGTCCTTACATTGTATATTTCGGCTATTAGGGCACAAGAGAGATCTCCTTTCTCTTCTTGTTCTTGAGCTTTTCCAATGGAAGAACAAAGATCTAAGTGTAAGATCTCTCCCTAAGTATTATACCCAAGGCTTCCTCTTAATCAAATTAATATTACAAGTACTAGTGTGATATTAATTTTGTAGAAAAATTGTACCAAAAATATTTGGTTTTGAGCTCTCAAAACCGGTTGAGAGAATAGGAGAGGAAGAGTGATTATTTTGTCACACTAAAAAAATTTTTGATAAGAATGAATGAATGAATATTTTCACACACTAATCCATATAGTGCATAATAGAAAAATAAGAAAAGAACCCTTGTTCTTTTCTATGTGAAACCGGGTAGGGTGAGGAGAGATGGCCAATGCATGGTCTTTGTGGTCTTACACAAAAACACTAGGTGTGCATGCCTAAATTAGAGAAGCAATGATGAATTCCACTAATCCAAATTAACACAATATGTTAATTAAGCCTCATTATTTCGGTCCATAATGTAATATGGATTTCATATTATTTTTGTCAAATGTCAATATGTCACATGTCATATGTAACATAAATTGTTTATGTATTTTTAATATATTAAAAATCAACGTATTAATTAAAATACGTCATATACAAAATTGACCTAGTAATTCATAATTACTTGTACCAAAATATTTTGCCCTTTTATAAATCGCATTTATAATAATTCATTCAAGTCCAATCGTTTCTTTAAACAATAATTTCATCCGAGTAATGATACAATTCAATTACTCAGACCGTATCTCATTTAATCACATTTCAATTTGATACGTAAATTTTACTTCCAAAATTGTCCGTCAATTTTTCAAATAATTTAATTAACTCGTAACATTATACGATTAATTAAATGATCAATTAAGAGAATTGCCCTATAGGTATGACCTAGGGGGTCAACTGATCACCACCGTCACACGACAGTAATGTCAAACTCTAGTCAGCCAATCATTACCGATATATGTTGACCAGTTGACAGTAACAATATTACTTCCCAATTGTATTCTTAAAATGAGATTTAGTAATGATATTTAAATCATGTGATCGCACTATTGTTGAGGACACATTTCCCAACACTCCCAAGTAACAAATGACATGCATCCATATGTAAGATGTCACAAAGGACCTCATCAACATAGTTCTTCCCAATTGAGAAGGAGACCAAACATTGCTTGTCCACTCTAACCTCGGCCCCTTTGTTGAGCCATTTTAGTTTATATGGGCAAGGATGATTTATGGTAGGCAATGAGAGTTTCTCAACCAATGTACTTGATGCCACATTAGTACAACTCCCTCCATCAATGATTAGATTGCACACCCTTCCATCAATTGTACACCTAGACCTAAAGAGTTGTTGTCTTTGATCCATTTCCTATGGTTGGGGTTGTGTATGTAATACCCTCCTAATGACTAAGCTGAGACCCGAATCCGGTGCTACCAATTCGGTTTTCTAACTTTCTTCTTCGGTCCCACCCTCAATACACACAAGAATCTCATCCTCTCCCCAATGAACCACTTCAAAGCTATTAAGGGCTCTTTGAGTTGGACAATATTTGGCAAAGTGACCATAACCTTGGCATTGGAAACATTTTTTAAGGCCGATGGTTTTTCTTTGTGTGGTTTCAGGTGCTTTTCCTTTGTCAAAGTAGGGTGTTTTTGGTAGTGTGGTTGGGTTGTCATTGGTTTTGGTCTCGGGTGTGGGTGGTTTGGGGTAGTGGCTTGTCTTGGCCGTAGGTTTGGCCGTGGGGGTCTTAATCTTCCTCGTCCTTTCCACCCTCATGTCTAAGTTGATGGCCTCATTAAATGACCACACATGTTGTAAACGGACCTTTTGAGCAATTTTATCATCTAGACCTTCAACAAATCTAGCAATTTTTTGTTCCGGTTTATCATTGATATCACATTGTAAAGTGAGTTATTCAAAATCCCTAATGTAAGACTCAAGTGGTTGTTAATCTTGTTTTAGTTGAGTAAGTTTAATGAACATATCTTGAGTATACTCTTTGGGAATAAACTTATCACTAAGCTTCTTTTTCAACTTTGACCAGGACTTTATGGGTTCTTTACCATCCCTCTTCCTTTGGTTTTTCATGTTTTCATACCAAAGAGATGCATAACTTTTGAATTTTAAAATGGCAACCTTGAAAGACTTAACATCCGAGTATGATTTAAATTCAAAGACTCTTTCAATTGACCTAAACCAATCTAGTAAGTCATCGGGATTTAAACTACCATGGAAGTCCGGAATGTCTACCTTTAGATCTTTATGATGCTCTTCATGCTCAGCTTCTATAAAGGAACCCTCTTCATCCGAGTGCAAGTCTTCCTCTTCTTGGTCGGCCTCTTCGTCCCTTGCTCCAAGCCCTCGGCCACGTCCTCTACCACGGTGAGGTGGCGGTCTTCCCCGGTTCCTTGGTGGTGTTGGAACATTTGTCATCATGGTGGTTATGGATTCCAATATTAAATCCACTTTTGTTGTTAATCGGTCTACTTTTGTCTCAAGACCAAGTATTCTCTCCTCACTAGTTTCACTAATGGTTGTTTTGTGATTTTGTGATGTGGTTAGGATATTTATAGGACTCATAAGGCTTGACTCAAGACTAATACAATAATGGAATTGTGTTAAACTAACCAAAGCTCTGATAAGCAATTGAAGTAAAACTACTTGGACTCGAAAGTTTGAAAAAAGGACTCGAAACTGAACACTGCAACGAACTGTCTGATTCTGAAATAAGGACTGAAATTTTGGACAGACAAGGGGAATTAAATGTTCGAGAGGACTGTTTAGTTCAGAGAACCTTAAAAGAAAAACAATTTACTTGAGTCCGGTTTTGCATTCAACAAATACCTTTGATGGACGTAAATTGAACAAGATATGTTTTAACCTGAACACACAGCAATATGTTAAAACTAAGACTAATCCCAACATTAAGTAATGGACTCGTCCAAACCTCAAGCACTAAGCAAAGAGGGCTATTCAAGCACTAAACAATGAATATGGTTAGATGAAACCTTGGTTTCAATCTTGGGTTTTTTTATCATTCAAAATCTGAATCTTTCATGTCCAAACCTTGGCTTTTATACTACAAGCCATACAATCTTGACCCTTGATTACAAACTAAGATCTAAGGCTCATAAATAAGCTGAAAAGACAACAAGAAAAATGGCCCTCTGGGCCTTACATGACTTATACAATCTTACACAAGAAAATGACATAAAGTAAAAGCATAAAAATACAACCTTCCTTGGCTTCTTCTATTGACTTATTTATGATTACAATGGACCTCTTAGAAGCTTTCAAAAACTGGCACATGATCTTGGTAGCCTTCCAAAGGTGTTTTAGAACTTGCTTGATCAAAAGAGGAAAGGTTGAAAGTGACCCTTGCTAAGCCTTACAAACCGTGTAGATGTCACTATCACTCGGTTTTGTTGCATTTTGTTTCATTATTGGTGGTTGTACCAGGCAAGTATCCCTAGGCAAAAGTACTCCAAACTCTTCCTAGAGTTGAGTAGTAACGTTTTTCGACATGAGTTCTTAGACGGATTTTTTGTTTGACCTCGTTTTGCGCGACGGGGTCAAAACCGTGACTTCCCGGGTGATCTTGGCTTGTTTCTCTTCAATCCCCCTTCTTGAAACGGATTTGCCCTCAAATTGAAACGTGCATTTTATATAGCCTCTTTAGTCTTATATTGCACGTATTTCTATGCATTTATGTACTGTTATGTATTGCAAAATTCCCCGAATTGGTTACTTTGGTTTGTTTTGTCCGATTTGCATAAATGAACCTGAAAGTGGTGGAACCGTACTTTATTCGTCCTATTTAGCATGCATAAGGAGGAGTCGGGAATGTTAGAGCAAGTGATATGCCTTAGAGTGCGTGAAGAATGGTCAAGGAAGCAGTCAAAGACAAATTAAGAGGCTGATCTGAAGAAAAGCACTAGATCGAAGGGTTCTAGTGTTCAATCGAGTGGTTTGGAGGACACGAGAGGTCGATCGAGTACTTTCGTTTACTCGATCGAAATGCTGAATACTGGAGTTCCTCGATCGAGAGCTTTATTTGCTCGATCGAGAGGAAAAGCTGGAGAAGACCTCGATCGAGTGGTTTGAATCTACTCGATCGAGAGGTTTTAGTCTTAGGCGAGCTTAAGTGACCCGTGTTGGTATTATTTCGTTAAACATTTATTTTTCCTATTTAAGCATTTGCTAATTAGGTTATTAGGACGTCTCTTGGATCTCTAAACACTCTAATCTCTCTTTCATACTTTCTACTGTAAAACTCTTCCTCCTTTCCTTTAATCTCTTGCTTGGGTATTGGATTGATCTTTACGCCGGATTTATTTTGATTGTAATCATTCTTCTCTTAATCTTAGTTTATTATTTTTTGTTTGCTTTAATCCTTGTTCCTTCTTAATTAATTATGCCCTAATTTAGTTTATGCGTAATTATTGTTATTTCATCATGCCTTCGATTAGTACACTTTATATTATTATTGTTGACATCATTAGTAGTATGAGTATCTAATCCTCTTAATGTCGGGATTAGGGAATCCATGGTAGGATTGTGACGATGTAGCAAATAGACTAGATAATTTATTTGTGAGAATCTGTCCCCATAGCAATTTAACTGTAATATCAACTTAGTTGAGTGCACGCTTCTAAGTTACCTTTAATCTGGTTAATTTTACTCCTGGATCGGAATATTGGATTAAATAGACCTGCTATGAACAGTAGACTACCCTAATGAGGACGTAAGTTAAGTTAGTGGGATTCTAGGATAGGAAGTGGACCGGAAGGACCTTTCTTGTATCTTTCTCACAATTGATTGTCTAGGCTATTTGCAGCTGAGTCGATAGACTACCATGGTGAACCGAAATCCTGGCATACTTTCTCTATTTGATCATCTTTATCACATTTCTCTATTTTTATTACTCTTGTTTAATTTCTCTTTCCCATAATCTCTTATTAGTTTAGAAACCAAAATCAAACCCCCATTTTGTGACCCAATAGACGGACCTTTAACAGATATCTTGTCTCCCTGTGGATACGATCTCCACTTCCCTAGCTATATTAGTTAGAGACCAGTTGGTTATTTATGGTAGGTATACGATCAACCTGTCAAATTTTGGCGCCGTTTATTTTAGCCCTATCTGTTTTTGTTTCGTTTATTTTTATCCGTCTCAGGGAATTTTTATTCCTTGAGACAGTTCTCACTTATTTCTTTCAGTGTTGTGTATGCCCAGGTCAAACAGGTCGGAATTAGTCCCAGCTGATCCTGAGCCACAGATATCTTTTCGACATAGACTCCGTCTATAAATAAAGATTCGAAAGGAAGACTTGAGTACTTTCGAACCCGAGCTACAACACTTTTTATGTGCATAAGATCTGTCTTGTGAAGAAGATAATTCTATTTCTATTATTCAGCCAGTGAATATGCCTAACATTGCCAGTCACTCAGAACCCACGGCTGCCTCGATTCATAAAGGTTTCAAACTCGCGAATGAGGATGGAACCACATTTGATCTTCGACCGTCTTACATCAATTTGGTCGAAAGGAACTTATACCGAGACGTGGTGGGTGAAGATCCATGCAAACACATGGAGGTCTTTACTGACTATTGCTTTACCATTCCCGCTACTAAGGGAGTGACCCAAGATAAGAAAAAGGAAGTCATGTTTTCTTTTTCGTTGACTGACGGAGCCAGAGAGTGGCTCACTGATCTTGATAGGGAAGCAGCTGGCATCACCAACTGGGAAACTCTAGCTCTCGCCTTTTAAAAAAGGTATTTTCCTCCACAACGTACTAATCAGCTGAGAGGAAAAATTACGAGTTTCAAGTAGGCACTCGATGAGAATTTATATGAAGCTTGGTGTCGATTTAAGAAGTTGGTGAGGTCTCTTCCTCATCATGGATTTGAGCAGTGGTTTTTATGCAACCAGTTCTACAATGGGTTATATGATGACCATCGTGCTATATTAGATGCCTTATCTAATGGTCGTTTTCAGAAGAATAGCAATGATGATAAAGGATGGGGAATTATTGAGGAGATGGCCACCCATTGTGCCGAATATGGGAACCCGAGAGATGGTATTCGCACAGTCCATTCAGTTGATAGTGCACTTGTGACTCAGTTGGAAGCCATGAATGCTCGTTTTGATAGGTTGGAGTTGCAGCAAGCTGGTGAACAACAGACACTTCACCTGTTAACTAGACAAGAAGTCGTCACTTGTGAGAGATGTGGGAGCAATGACGGTCACATTGCTGTTGACTGTCTAACAGAAAAGGAACAAGTCCTTTCCTTTCAGCAATACAGGCAACGAGGGGGTTCCTATTACAATAACTAAGGGGCAGTCCATCCCAATTTGAGGTGGACCAGTCAAAACGTTCTTAATCCTACTCCTTCACCGCAGCTGCAACAACCTTATGTCCCTCCTCACAAGGCTCAACAAGGCTTTCAAAAGCCTCCATCCTTTCCACCACCTAACCAAGGAGCTTCCTCTAGTGCAGTTAGTGAATTGGCTGAGTTGAAAACGATGCTCCAGTCATTGACTATGCACATTCAGCTGAGTGACCAACAAAAAGAAGCATCAATTAAGTCACTCGAAACTCAAGTTGCCCAAATCGCCACTAATCAGTCCACGAGAAAGCCGGGTCATTTACCGTCTCAATCCGAGAAGAATCCACATGAGACGATTAACTTTATTAATTTGCGTATTGGTCGTTCCTACGAAGGACCAAAGTTGTCAGCTGATAAGGACATTTCAGACCCGAGGAATGCTATTATGGAGGATGAACAGTCGCCTGTTGTTGGAAGTATGCCTAGCACGAAGAATATACTCGATCGACTAATTTCTGGTGGTCGATCAAGTAGAAAATCTGCTGAAATTACTCGATCGAATGGGATTAGTGCTCGATCGAGTAAACTGAATTTTCAAGGGAACGATCGAGAGGTTGAAACCACTCGATCGAGTGGAAGTACTGAAGAAACCATTCGCTCGAGTGGAATTTTACCTCAATCGAACACTATTGAAATAGAGGAACTCGATCGAGAGACTGCAAATGCTCGATCGAGTGAAATATCACATAAAAAGACTCAATCGAGAGGTAAAAAGACTCGATCGAGTGAAAAAGAGCTTGAACCTGCTGAGACGTTGGAACAGAAGAACAAAGGGCTCGAGATTCCTATTACCGTGCCCTTTCCAAGGTGATTACAGAGCACCAAAGCTAATCAACAGTTCGGGAAATTGGCCGAGCTCCTGAAAAGTTTACATGTTACTGTTCCGTTCGCCGAGTTGCTAACTCGGGTACCCTCTTACTTAAAGTTTATGAAAGAAATTTTGTCGCGTAAGAGGCATATAAACAATCATGAGACGGTAGCTTTAACCGAGGTAGGGACTGCCTTAGTTCAAAATAAGTTGCCACCTAAACAGTCAGACCCGGGTAGTTTCTCGATCCCGTGTCATATAGGAACCCATTTGATTGATAATGCGCTATGCGATCTAGGTGTTAGCGTGAGCGTCTTACCTCTGTCTCTTGCTAAGAGACTTGGTCTGACCAAATTTAATTGCACTAACATGACCGTACAGATGGCCGACCATAGTATATCACGGCCGTTAGGAGTTATAGAGGACATACCTGTCAAGATCGGGAGATTCTTTATTCCCGTAGACTTCGTAGTGCTTGACATCCCTGAGGACACTCACACCCCTATTATTTTAGGGAGACCATTTTTATTCACTGCTCGCGCAGTGATCGATGTCGGGGGCAAGACACTTATGTTTCAGGTAGGAGATGAAGAATTGATTTTTCATCAATCTAAATCTCGTAGGGCTCCCATGCAAGCTCAACCTTGCAATGCCCTATCCTCTACTGACATAGATATAGACACTCTAGCTGAGAATGTTGAATTTTATGCTGCTATCGTAACACCTCCGCCTCAGATTGAGAGCGAAAAGGAGTAACATTGTTCTGTTTTCCTTGCTGCAGGTACAGATGAAAAAGATGCTGGAGTTGTCAACGGTCAAAGTGTGGTTGAAGTCAATCAAAGTGGTTGTGATGTGAAAGCTGACGGGAGAGACAAGAGGACGAAGAAAGTTCGTGCATATGTAGATATCAACTACTCTCCCTCTACTGGTTCAAATTCAAGCTCATGGAGAATGAAGAGGACGGTCCGAGATGCTGAGGGGACCTCCTACAGTCAGAAGCCCTCCTTTGGGCTACTGAAATGTTTTGGGAAATAAGCAGGGAATGCCCCGTTGTAACAAATTGTAAAGCTTTAAATTTCCGTCGAATTTCTTTATTGCATTTTTAGAACTGCTAGACTTTAGACTATTTAGCTTAGCTAGAAAAGACTATACACTGCGTATTGTGTGATTTGGTATTGTCGGGATATGTTTGTGCGTGTTTTTATGCAGGTTTGGGGAGATAATGTGGCATTGGGATGCGCTATACGAGAAAAGAACTCGATCGAGTACATTTTGTACTCGATCGAGAGGAATGCCCAAGAGAACAGCTCGATTGAGTAGTTTCAGTTACTCGATTGAAAAGGCAAAAATGAAGAGTACTCGATCGAGAGGAATTTCATTCGATCGAGCAGAATGGAAGCCAATGTTATCGATCGAGTAACAATTTAAAATCACTCGATCGAGTGGAATTTCTTTTTACACGCAGGAAGTTACCTCTTTAAACTTCTATTTTTCTTCATTCTAATTTATTCTTTATTTGTCTTCCTTATTTGCGATAATCACCCCAATTCCTCCCTAATTCTTTCCTTAATACCAAATCCATCACCCACATTATTTACATTGCTAATAAATCGACCAAAGCCCTCTACTTTCCCCTTCAAATTTGTTCTTCTTTGCGGTTAATTGAGGAAATTAGGGTTTGCGGGTTTTCGATCAAAATTCCGCCTATTTGCATCATTTTCTTGTCGATTTTATTGCTTCTTTTGTGGGATTATTCATCAAGTAAGTATTTATTTTTCTCTCTTGTCGATTATTTGTTAATTTCGTGTTGTTAGAGCATTTGGGGTTTAGGGTTTGCCATTCAATTCGAAAAACCCGACTGAAATTGGGGATTTTTTTGGTTTATTTGTTTAATTGATTGTTGTTTCCCCTTGCTTACTTGATTAGGATGGAAAGTAGTTCATTGCCCTCGACTAGTTCGGCCTTTGTTCCATCCTTAACTGAGACGGTCGTTCCGACTGTTAGTACCACTGTTGCTTCCCCTGTTTTAGCTGTTGTTGTCACTTGTACTACCACTATTGATGCTGTTAGTTCCGCCTCTGTTGCGGCTAGATCTGTTTCCGCCTCTGTGTCTGCCTCCGTCTCAGCTAGCACTGCTGCTACCTCTACCTCTGCTGCTTCTACTAGTGACGCCACTGCTAGTACTTCTGGTACGGTGACCACCCCTGCTGCGTGGTCACTAGCTGTCACAACTGCTTACCGAGCGGCCTTAGTACCTCGTTCCGTTAGAGGACGGGCTTCTTCTTCAGGTACTAGAGGTCGGGGTCGCGGACGAGCCACGCCTGCTGCTGGCCCCGTCACTATCCGAGTTGACGACTCACTTGACCCGCACCCCGACTACCCTGAGGTAATTTTCATTAATGCTTTGCATCGTTAACATTTCTTTGCCTTAGAGAGCTGTGATTTTCTGTCTACTAAATTTTTGTGTCGTAAGTCACTTGATAGGTTAGGCATTTATGAGCCCGTACTTGAAATTTTGAGAGGGGCGGGGATGACGGGACTGATTACCAAGAGTGCCTTGACCTACAAGGAGCTGACCCTCGAGTTTTTCTGCTCCTTTACCTTCTCTTCTGGCGCCTACGCCACTGACCCGACCTGTGCTTCTGTTTCTTATCGGTTATTTAACCGGACATTTTCTTGGACCCTAGAGGAGTTTGGTACTAGGTTAGGTCTTTCTTTTACGGGTGACACTCCCTCTCCTAGGAAGGTCATCAGCCAGTTGTGGAGGACCTTAGCACAGACTAGTTACGAGGAGTGCAAGCTCGCGCATGTCCACCTTCCCCCGGCCCGTTACATCTTGCGTCTCATTGGTGGGACCATCTTTGGCCGTAAAGAACCTAACAATGTGAACAACATTGAGCTGTCTATTCTCGGTGGGTACCTTAACATTGACAGTGAGAGACCCTTTGTGCTTAACATTGCTTACTTGACTGCTCAGTACTTTTACACGATGGGGCAGAAGACTACGGGCACCATTGTTTGTGGTGGCATAGCCACTTTTCTTGCTCGTTCTATCTTCCCCGCCTTTCCTCGTGACCTACAGGAGCAAAACACTGATAGGTACCTTGACCTGGCAGCTATGTTGTCTATGACTTGGCTTAATTCTGACCATTAGACATGGAAGATTTGCGGTTCCTTGTCTGTACCCTTACCTTGCACCACTCTACCTTAACTTGTCCCCCTGCCAACTGTTAAGGGCAGGTTACCTCCACCACTACCCATGTATCACCTCCCGCTTGCTCCAGCTCCTACCATGTCCGCTTCTAAGAAGCGGAAGAGACCTGAGACCGGAGAGGAATCCACACCTTCTACGGGTGGCCAGACTTCCACGGCCACTCCTACCCCGATCCCTACTCCTACTCCTACTCCTGCACCCGACCAGACACAGTCGGTTTACCCGACTTATTTTGTTCCTCCTCCACCTTTTGAGGCGTCCGCGGTCCTTGACCAAGGGCGCCGTGACAGTTTGTTGTTTGAGCTTCTTAGCAGGCAGGCTCGTATGGAGCGGGACATAGCTCTTGCTTTGTTCCCTCTATACGAGTATCACATGATGAGGCAGCGTCTCGTTCCTGAGGGTTGGCCACACCCGTCATTTTACCGGTACCCATCTGAGGGTTACCCATAGCCAGCCAGTGACGAGTACACAGCTGAGGAGGCGGCGAGGACTCAGGCTGAGTAGGCGGAGAGGAGGGAGCAGCAGGTGGACCCAGACTTCACGGTGGAGGACGTGGAGGACGAGGCTGACGAGTAGCTACTGGTCTACTCACTTCCTAGTTTTCAGGCTGGTTTGGGGAAGTTCGTGTTTTGTATGTATACTCTTGCCCTTTTACTTATTTCAGTCTCCTTTTTATTTATTTTTTTTCATGCATTTATCGGTTGTATTTTTCCGTTCCCCTATATATATCTGCTGGTGTTTGCTGGAGGACAACGAGGGCGTTGTCCGTTTTGGTTTGGGGAGGGTAATGCATCCTTTGAATCTGCATTTGCATTTGTTTTTGCATTCACGTTTCCATTTTCTGCTTGCATTGTATTCTTTTATTTCAAAAAATCATAAAATTCAAAAAAAATAAGAAAATTTCAAAAAAGAATAAAATATTCACGTTTCATTTTGCATATAGGTTGAGTCGGAACGGTTGATTTCCGTGATGATATTGCACTGTAACTTATCATTTTTACTTGAGCCTTGCACTTTATTGACAGTTATTAGCTGAGTCTTACGCATATCTACGAGTTTTTGTTCAAATTTAGCTGACTGTGTAGACTTGACCTGATAAATTGGCAACCTACTTACAATTTCTGAGTTCTAAAGCCTTATAACTGGTGACATTCATGACCGGTTTACATAGGAATTCAGAGTAGTACTCCTTGCATAACATGTTTATCATTTTTGCACATTTATGACATTCGATTTCTTGTCAATTGCATACATTCGGGTTCGTTGTCGGTGTCACATGCAGGGAGGTGCTTGCAAATTTCTCTTTCTTTTATTTTTCACCCATTTAGCTCTACTTAAGCCAAATTTAGCCTTTTTGACCCATTAGCTAACACCAAAAACTAAGCCTGCCCAGTCAAGCTAGTTTAGTGTGTCTTTTGTGTTATGTTAATCCATTGCGAGTTTGGTTCGTTTTTGTTGTTTGGAGTTGGTAGAGAAATGAGGAAGGATGAGAAAATGAAAAAAAGACATGAAAAAGAAAAACAAAATGTGTGAATGAAATGAAAAAAAAAATGAGAAAAAAAATTGGAAAAAATGTGTTGAATTCACACGAGCAGAAGAAGGAAGAAAAGAAAAAATTGAAAAAGTTGATTGGAATTGCAAATAGGACCGTATTAAAAAAAAGGGAAGTTTGTGACGGTCTACTCCTTTGTTCTTATTCATATATTTTTGAGGAGATAGTGTATTTGGTTAGTGAGATTTGTATCAATGAAGGGCACTTGTGCTTTATTTTCAGTCAGTTGAGATTCGGATGGTCTTATATGGTCTTGTTTAGGAGCTAGCTTGACGCCTTACCTTCACATTCCCATAATTTCTTTTGCCTTTTCTCACCTGAACCTCACTATCCCATACTATTTGTAAGCCCTCGGCTGTGACGGACATTGTTGGTTGGAGTGTATGCATAGTACTTGAATCGTCTATCATTTTTGTTGCATGCATGTTATATAGGTCGCAGTTTAGGTGAGTGACTGTTTCTCTTTCTCTCTTATACATATATAATTCACCCTTTGCTTCATGAGAGAAGAGTGACCACGTGAGAGTTCGAATTTGTTGGTCTTGCAAGGTCGATGGGTCAGCTTTATTTATGGACATCATATAACTTGTTTGCGTATTGACCGTTGTAGATATGATTGTTGATGTTTGTTTGCATTAAATTGGTTCAAGTAGACAAGTTATAGCTAGCTCTGAGTTTTCATTTCCGTTCCATTAGTTTGAGTTTAGTTTACTCGAGGACGAGTAAAGGTTCGTTTTGGGGAGATTTAATACGTGCATTTTATATAGCCTCTTTAGTCTTATATTGCACGTATTTCAATGCATTTATGTACTGTTATGTATTGCAAAATGCCCCGAATTGGCTACATTGGTTTGTTTTGTCCGATTTGCAGAAATGAACCTGAAAGTGGTGGAACCGTACTTTATTCATCCTATTTAGCATGCATAATGAGGAGATGGGAATGTTAGAGCAAGTGATATGCCTTGGAGTGCATGAAGAATGGTCAAGGAAGTGGTCAAAGACAACTTAAGAGGCTGATCTGAAGAAAAGCACTCGATCGAAGGGTTCTAGTGTTCGATCGAATGGTTTGGAGGACACGAGAGGTCGATCGAGTACTTTCATTTACTCGATCGAAATGCTGAATACTGGAGTTCCTTGTCATTGTCATCATCAAGCTCTTCATTACAAGGACTTAAATCCCCAACATTGAAAGTGGCATGTGTTCCCAATAGATCGACCTTGTACTTGTTGTACCCAACTTAACCAATGACCTTGAATGGACCCTCTTCTCTTGTCATTAGCTTATCCCCTTTCGTGAGGACTCCTAGCTTGTATAAACGGACCCAAACTTGGTCCCCAATTCTGAATTTCGTCCCTTGTTTAGGGCTTAAGGACCCTCCTTTGCAATTGAGTTGAGTACGAAATGGAAACCCTTGTTCATTCCGTTTCTTGACCCCATTTCCTTGATTGCTCGAGTAGGCACTTGACTTAGCTTGATTACCCATGTGGGATTTGTTATTAGCCTTGCAATTTTCCTCAAATGAGCAAGTAGTAGAGAGTATGGGACAATTACTTGGCACATTATCAATGGTACCCTCGGTTCCTTTTTCGTTAAGGAGCTTCTCTTGAACTCGTTCCTTGGTACCATCCCACTTAAACACCCCTTGTGCAATTAAACACTCCCCTAGTTTATCCTTGGACTTGTGAATACCATGGTTGATCATTGCTTGAACCGTATTAGTGAACAATTCACCTTGTTCCTTGGACACACACTCCGCAGGGAGAACATGAGCATCTCCCAATTCGCCCTCCCCTTGGACCTCCTCGGTTTCTTCGACCAACATTGCCCCCTTAGAAGGCTCAAACACAGTTGATGGTGGAAGTGGTGCAAGAACAATCTTCTTTTTGTCAATGTTGAAGGCATATGTTGAAGGCATATGTGTTATCCATCCCATGATGTACCTAGTTCTTATCAAACTCCCATGGTCTCCCAAGTAACAAATGACATGCATCCATAAGTAATATGTCACAAAAAGGACCTTATCAACATAGTTCTTCCCAATTGAGAAGAAGACCAAACATTGCTTGTCCACTCTAACCTCGGCCCCTTTGTTGAGCCATTTTAGTTTATATGGGAAAGGATGGTTTATGGTAGGCAATGAGAGTTTCTCAACCAATGTACTTGATGCCACATTAGTACAACTCCCTCCATAAATGATTAGATTGCACACCCTTTGTAACACCCCCATACTCCAAGTGCCTTACCAGGACCACTCAGCTATAAGGATGCTACCATCTCGGTTACCCGAGGCATGATAATCATAAGACAATGAAGAAACATACTTTATTCAACAAGTTAAGTGATTACATAACAAAACCAACTGTAAGCAAAATACAACTGCTCTCAAACTATAAACCAACTGAAAGGAACGCCTAACAAACACGGAAGACTAAAGACTCGATATGTGATGACTCCATCCCCTGACTAGATCCCACGCGTATCCAAGATATACCTGCCAAGCACTGCTCACCACCCCCGAATGAATCACCACAGTTTTTAAAACATTTAAATGGGGTCAGTACTAATCACACAATTCACCATATATATATACAATAAGATAAACAGACAGCTTAACCGTCACACATACACAACCAACCAACTCCAATCATCTCAATCACCGACGTCCCCTTTGGACCCGCCAGGTGGGGACCGCAGCCGTACCCACCAAATCCCCGCTCCACATAGTGAGCGATAACCCTGTCAATTAATGTGCACATCCCCTTCCGTGGCGGGTTCCACGAAGGGCGAAACTAGAGCGTGAAGTCACTCCCGCAAGTGACACCACTCAGCCGAGAACGCATCTCGAGAACCATACGCAACCAATCACAATCACAATATCAACAACCGTCTGAAACTATCAACAGTGTACAATCACAATCACAACCGTCACAATACTATTACTATATCAAACAATCAATCTCAACACATCAACAATCATCCCATTATGGGACTAATACTGAGTAGGAAATCCTACCTGGAAAGCAACACAATCATCAGACGATCTAGCAGCTGTCTCAAAACCTCTCCTTTACAAATCCTTCTCCTATCACATAATCACATAATCACAATCTAACCTTAACAAATCATAAAAACCCCCAATCCCAAAATTAGGGTTTAACGAAACTTGACGAAATACAATAAAATTGGTATGCATATCTTACCCTCGACGCAAGGATCACAAAGGTATAAAGAACGGTGGAATCCGACCTCTCAAGCTCCGGGATTTGTCAACAATGCGATTAGGATTAAGAACGTACTTGCCTTCTCTCTTAAACAGTAAATTAGGTTTTGCAAAAGTGATTTAGAAACAATGACGGAAGGTTATATATCTTAATCGCATAATTAACAAAACCCGAGAAAAACTCCCCGTAAACCGGCTACTCGATCGAGTACCCAAGGCTACTCGATCGAGTACCCCCTTACTCGACAGAGTAAGGCCTACTCGATAGAGTACCCCAAGACTCATAAATACGGAGTATTACAGTCTTCCCTTCTTAAAAATAACTTCGTCCCCGAAGTTCAACCCATACATAAAAACAAACATACTAACTCGATCAAGACACAACAACGTGACTAAGAACTCAAAACAAAACTCCAACCCAAACATGAACTCGTAACACCAACCCCACTAACTATTCCTACCTCCACAACATGGCTCACGATATCGTATCAACTCCATTATATCTCTCTCAACACTAACTCCATACCCTACCAAAATACTCATAACATCAAACGGAATGTTACATTCTACCACCCTTAAAAGGAACTTCGTCCTCGAAGTTTACTCACACTCATAAACATCCTCATCCAACTGCCAAGACTATCGAACTCATAACCATCATCATCCAACTGTCAACACTATCCAAATATTCTCACACTCCTAAACATCGAACTACTACCAGTACGGTCATGACCTTTAACAAAATTAACCACAACACGAATCAACCTTTTATTCGACATCAAGACTCAAACTTCCAAATATATTACCATATGCACACCCATCAAAATCTCTTTTATCACATCCTACTCCTCTTAAGATAAATGTTACGTCCTCGTAACTCACTAATACTAAATCCTAGATACATCTCATTACCCTCTTTACCACCACATGTGCAAGATAACCGTTTATAAACCAAACACTCACCATTCTTATATTCAAGGCTCCCATACATAAACATTTCTCATTTCTCAACTCATTCGGCATAGCACCTAACCTATACCATAAACTCGTAGCAAAATCACCATACTAACTCTCCATTATTACTGCAAAACAACATACCTCTCTATGTAAAGCACCTACCTCCCAAACGCATAACTCACGATCCCCACTCGTTACGTACACTCACACTAGATCCTCAAGTTCTTTCATTCATTACCGCAAGACTCATACATAACTTAACACGACACTTATTATTCAACACCCTACACTCACTGTCTCAACAAAGGATTATGAACCACCTGCATATATCATATCATTACCACACATGTTCTACGAATCACTTGTCATTATCATGTCCACTAAAGCCTTATTTAGAACAAGATCAAAATTACTGTAACAACCTCTCACAACCGTGTTCCATTAACAGAATATCACTATACCATGACAACAATGAAGACATATACAACTCTATTCCATATCATACTCTACCCTCATTCTCAAACTTAACCTGATAAAGAAAACACCAATGATCAAGACGACTGTCTATCTGTCCAAACTGAAACTCACAGGAAACAACAACAAACGAAACAACAATCTATGTATAATTGGTATGTACTTTCGAAACTCGAATCATAATCATCCCGCCTACTCCATCACAACCGGTGATGGCATCACAACACCGCCACCAACAGCCACACCGCAGTGCGAAAATACCCGCATCACAACCCTAAATATCGTGCCCGGATCACCACCCGAGGCACCACAACCGCATCGATAGACATCACAACATACACAATCCCATAAGTACTGACTCAACATAACTTCTTGAACAAGAAAAACTTACTCAAATCCACTTTGCTAAATCACAAAGCAACATATTATATGAATTAAACAGATAATAACCTCATGAATATCATCCCCTTACCGCATCACGGAATCAACATATATCATGAATACATACAAGTATAACCAGTCATGCCAGATCAATCAAATTATTACCCTTTTGAATATCATTCAATTAAATTACTGTGTTCAACATATATTGCAGAACATTCAGATAACAACATTATAACTATCACACCATACCACTTCTTGTGAGGTCAGAACCTCACACAAACATTTATATATAACATAGACCCATAATCACATCCAACCAATCAATCCTGATCACGTAAGTTACCACTCAACAAAGGTTACCTGTCACCCGAGCTTAACTCGCATGCCCCTCATCACATTCTTCCATTCGCATACCCAACACCTTCTGCCATACATAACCATACAGCTAACACTCATTATGAGAAACAGCCTCCCAAGACTATGTCTTATACTTCCTCACAACCATACTTATCAATGCAGTCTCTACCAAAATCAGCCTCTTTAGAATTACCATCTCTCTAACATACCGTCACCCTTAACCACTAGTCATAAACCATAACACTACCACTATCCGGACATCAAACCTCTTCACTCATCTCTAAACATCACGATTTCTTTCCTATCTTTGGTTAACATCCCAAACAACGAACATCAAACCCATCAACAAAATTACCTCAACATTATTCCCAATACTATCTTATTTGTATTGTCATCCAACTCTCCACCAAATATCTCGTATCGTTCCAATACTCCACCAACTTCTTACTCCCTTAGTTCCTCGAAACTCATTATCAATCATGTTGTCCTGAAACTCCTATATAACCACTAGCTAACATCCTCGTGATACTATTACCCATTTCGATGATTCCTTACTTTTATATCACATAACTCCGGTGAACATTTTCCTCAGCTTACTTTTATCCTTCCTCTCTCTTTACACTCAATAATACCAATTAATAGTTCAACTCCTTATTCCTTCTACCTAACTCTTTAGTAAACCAGTTACCCCTTTTTTTTTGTTGCTCCAAAACTCAATTTCCCTCATTTCATATTAATACCATCTCACTCTTTCTTACCATCAATCTTTTCTTATCCTGCTCTTACTCACACTTAACATAAATCAGTCCAGTCCACCTCATGCTATTACTCACCCTGATCTCTCATGACTTACTTGCTCAAGGAAGTCACACATTAGTTTCGTTTCTTAATGAACCAAATCTCCCAAACTCACTCACTATCTGCAAATCTACGTCGCGACGTGCCTCCATTAAGTTCGCTATATACCACTCTTCTCAATTCCTCTAAAACGACCTTTCATTACATATATTCTTACTCAACTCTATTTCTAACCATCTCCCTCCATAATTCGTTATACATCTCCGGTTGCTACTATCCACATCCTTTCTTTCAATTTTTTTCATTCTCACGTTCCTTAAACTTGCATCACTCTTTGCCCACATTCACTTATTCTTACATTACTCAACACACAATCATATCACTCATCCCGTCTCACAAAACATGCTCTATGCCTCAATTAAGCCATACCAATCTCCCTTTTCTTTTTCCACTATCTATCACAACACCTAGAACTCATGTCCTCCCACCGAACTCCTACTCACCACAGGTGCCACTCACTACACCATAAGATTGGGTAACTTACGCATCAAGATCAATATACATATAAAACGGTGCATAAAGAAGCAAAATATTACCTTTGAATTAAACATAATATGCAACAAATGTCAAAAGATAAGCATATGACCCAAAACAGGGGTCACTAGATCGAGTACAGGCCACTCGATCGAGTAAAGGACTTACTCGATCGAGTAGGTGAAGATCAGAAGCACGTAAAACAAATTACCAGGGACACTCGATCGAGTAAGCGCGTACTCGATCGAGTAGTACCCCCACTCGATCGAGTACCAAAGCTACTCGATCGAGTACCTACGCATTTCTCAGCACTGTCCAGTTTTCGTAAAACAGTCATAACTCACTCATTACTTGGTCGTTTTGGGCGTGTGACCTATCGTTAGAATCGTAAAAGGACAAGCTATCACCTCCAATTGGAATCACATTAAAATCATTTATGCATCTCAAGTTATAACAGTTTAAAGACAACTTTGTTGTAATCAGACGACATAACTATTTGATTTTTACTTCCAAATAGCTTAAACAACAACCAAGCAAACAAAACCAGTCCAAAACTCATAAAACCAGTATTCATAATCATATGTTACTATTTTCAAAAGCCAAGCAACAACATTCATCATGCACATAATTTATCTAACTTGCCAATTATGACTTACCCACATGTTTTTATTCTATCACTTTTCCGTAAACAAAATCACAAATACATGACATCAAGTCCCCTATTCACATGTTACTAGCATAACAACATCATAAAATAACTTTCATTATATAACATGCTTAATCGGAACCATGTTACCATACCACGATGATTCATCTTTTCCCACTAATTCATCCATCATACCACATATTTATCCACCATATTCGTTCAACATATTCACCCAAAGACATGTTCAATTCACACTCCCAACCTTACGTACTTTTACTCAACACGACAACAACAACATGTATACTTACACATCGCTTTATATATATATATATATAGACAAAACACTTTTCCTTACATAATTATAACATGTCAAATTACATGTATCAATAATTATAATTTCATGCTTTACAATCAACCAACATACAATTCACGTCATTACCATCTTTCATCCATCAATTCATACAACATACTACTACATAGATACACACAGCACACAATAAGCACATAACGATCCCGACACATATCCCATGGTGACCGGTTCAAAATTGTAGGGCGAGTTCGCGACTTTAGGACGTCTCCCAAGTCTTTGCATTAGCTCCTACAACCTTTACCCCGGGTTCATTTTAATTGACTCCCTAGATTCATTAGATTCATTGGTTACAGGTTTCAGGATCATCGCTCTGATACCATTTGTAACACCCCCATACTCCAAGTGCCTTACCAGGACCACTCAGGTATAAGGATGCTACCATCTCGGTTACCCGAGGCATGATAATCATAAGACAATGAAGAAACATACTTTATTCAACAAGTTAAGTGATTACATAACAAAACCAAGCGTAAGCAAAATACAATTTGCTCTTAAACTATAAACCAACCGAAAGGAACCGCCCTAACAAACACGGCGGAAGACTAAAGACTACGATATGTGATGACTCCATCCCCTGACTAGATCCCACGCGTATCCAAGATATACACAAGCACCTTTGCTCACCACCCCGAATGGATCACCACAGTTTTTAAAACATTTAAACGGGTCAGTACTAATCACACAATTCACCATATATATATACAATAAGATAAAGACAAACTTAACCGTCACACATACACAACCAACCAACTCCAATCATCTCAATCATCGATCGTCCACTTTGGACCATTACCTGCCCGATGGGGGACCGCAGCCGTACCCACCAAATCCCCACTCCACATAGTGAGCGATAACCCTGTCCATTAATGTGCACATCCCCTTCCGTGGCGGGTTCCACGAAGGGCGAAACTAGGGCGTGAAGTCACTCCCGCAAGTGACTCCACTCAACCGAGAACGCATCTCGAGAACCATAGACAACCAATCACAATCACAATATCAACAACCGTCGAAACTATCAACGTGTACAATCACAATCACGGTAGTCACAATACAATTACTATATCAAATAATCAATCTCAACACATCAACAATCATCCCATTATGGGACTAATACTGAGTAGGAAATCCTACGTGGAAAGCAACACAATCATCGACGATCTAGCAAAATTTGTCTCAAAACCTCTCCTTTACAAATCCTTCTCCTATCACATAATCACATAATCACAATCTAACCTTAACAAATCATAAAAACCCCCAATCCCAAAATTAGGGTTTAACGAAACTTGACGAAATACAATAAAATTGGTATGCATATCTTACCCTCGACGCAAGGATCACAAAGGTATAAAGAACGATGGAATCCGACCTCTCAAGCTCCGGGATTTGTTAACAATGCGATTAGGATTAAGAACGTACTTGCCTTCTCTCTTAAACAGTAAATTAGGTTTTGCAAAAGTGATTTAGAAACAATGACAGAAGGTTATATATCTTAATCGCATAATTAACAAAACCCGAGAAAAACTCCCCGTAAACCGGCTACTCGATCGAGTACCCAAGGCTACTCGATCGAGTACCCCCTTACTCGATCGAGTACCCTAGTTACTCGATCGAGTACCCAACAGGTCAGAAACTATTTTATTTCGCAAAACTCCCTTACTCGACAGAGTAAGGCCTACTCGATAGAGTACCCCAAGACTCATAAATACGGAGTATTACACCCTTCCTTCAATTGTACACCTAGACCTAAAGAGTTGTTGTCTTTGATCCACTTCCAATGGTTGGGGTTGTGTATGCAATACCCTCCTAATGACTAAGCTGAGATCCGAATCCGGTATTACCAATTCGGTTTTCTCACTTTCTTCTTCGGTCCCACTCTCATCACACACAAGAATCTCATCCTCTCCCCAATGAACCACTTCAAAGCTACTAAAGGCTCTTTGAGTTGGACAATCTTTGGCAAAGTGATCATAACCTTGGCATTGGAAACCTTTTATAAGGCTGATGGTTTTTCTTTGTGTGGTTTCAGGTGCTTTTCCTTTGTCAAAGTAAGGTGTTTTTGGTAGTGTGGTTGGGTTGTCATTGGTTTTGGTCTCGGGTGTGAGTGGTTCAGGGTAGTGGCTTGTCATGGCCGTAGGTTTGGCCGTGGGGGTCTTACTCTTACCCGCCCTTTTCACCCTCATGGCTAAGTTGACGGCCTCATCAAATGACCACACATCTAGCAATTTTTTGTTCCGGTTTCTCATTGATTTCACATTGCAAAGTGAGTTGGTTAAAGTCCCTAATGTAAGACTCAAGTTGTTGTTGATCTTGTTTTAGTTGAGTATGTTTAATGAACATATCTTGAGTATACTCTTTGGGAATAAACTTATCACTAAGCTTCTTTTTCAACGTTGACCAAGACTTTATGGGTTCTTGACCATCCATCTTCCTTTTGTTTTTCATGTTTTCATACCAAAGAGATGCATAACCTTTTAATTTTAAAATGGCAACCTTGAATGACTTAGCATCCATGTATGATTTAAATTCAAAGACTCTTTCAATTGACCTAAACCAATCTAGTAAGTCATCGGGATTTAAACTACCATGGAAGTCCGGAATGTCTACCTTTAGATCTTTAGGATGCTCTTCTTGCTCAGCTTCTATAAAGGAACCCCCTTCATCCGAGTGTAAGTTCTCCTCTTCATGGTCGGCCTCTTCGTCCCTTGCTCCAAGCCCTCGGCCAGGTCCTCTACCACGGTGAGGTGGTGGTCTTCCCTGGTTCCTTGGTGGTGTTGGAACATTTATCATCATGGTAGTTATGGATTCCAATATTAAATCCATATTTGTTGTTAATCGGTCTACTTTTGTCTCAAGACCAAGTATTCTCTCCTCACTAGTTTCACTCATGGTTGTTTTGTGATTTTGTGATGTGGTTAGGATATTTATAGGACTCATAAGGCTTGACTCAAGACTAACACAATAATGGAATTGTGTTAAACTAACCAAAGCTCTGATAACCAATTGAAGTAAAACTACTACGACTCGAAATTTTGAAAAAGGACTCGAAACTGAACAGTGCAACGAACTGTCTGATTCTGAAACAAGGACTGAAATTTTTGACATACAAGAGGAATTAAAAGGTGGTTGTGATCCCTCGTAGGGTTTAGTTTTCAGTACTTGTCGTTAGGAGCACCTAGACCAAAACACAATTTATAACTTCACAAACAACTCTACAATTAGTAAAGAGGCAAGTAAAGGTCGGATCGCAAGGGACGGGAATTGAGATTAGATTTCTATTGAAACTAGTGGTGTCTAAGGGTGTCACAATTGGGGTTTGAAGTAGAAGATCACTAAACTAAATAGCAATGAAAGTAAACAAGCAAGATGGATTAAAAGGGATGTAAACAATTGATAAAAAGCACAAGGGTGTCATGGGGTCATAGGGGATTTATGGGAATTGATCATACAAACATATTCTCAAGTTATAAGCAAGCAATTATTGTTGTGATGGATCGAGTTGGTTTATATCTTACAATCCTAGGAAAGTTTGGATCCCAGAGCCGAATCGATTATATTGTACAACACCTACAAGTCGACTTAATCTTCCCTACTCAACTATATGCATGGTCTAATGAGACTCGAGTTGGGTTATGTCTTACAAGTCTCATTGAAAAGATAGGTGATGGGTAAAAAATGCAAGGATTCATAGGCTCGCATTTCATCAAACATAACATGTGCATAAGTTGAGATCACAACAAGCAAGCAAATAAACTATGAAAGAATATTAATTTAAGCATGAATCATTTCCCATGTTGGTTTCCCCTAATTACCCATTAACCCTAGCTAAGGAAACTACTCACTCATTATCATGTTGAACATGCTAGCAAGGTTGTCAATCCTACCAACAAAGTGAAACATGATGAATAAATGAAAGTAATTAACAATAATTAAAAAAAGGATTAAGAGAATTATACCTACTAATGATTCCAATAATAAAGCAAAGAATAAAAGAAGTACTTGATGTTTGATTGGAAGGTTGTCAATCTCCCAATAATAACCCAAATAATCTTCAATTACCCAAAATAAAGGATGAACAAGAGAGAGATTAAGGAAATAAAACTTGTATTAAAACTTGATTAAATGTTGATTACAAGATTAAAGAGATATTTAATTGATATTAACTACACTAAAGATTTCTAAGAAGAACATGCTCTTCTAATTAGACTAATGGGGTATTTATAGTGGGGATTAGGTACATAAATTAGGGTTAACTAAGGGCTTAAATGACGATTAAGTCCTTGAGGAATCGCCGGTCTCTAGGGAGACTCCGGTCTCTTTTTCGCCGGTCTTAGAAAAAGATGTGCATCCTTCCTTGAAGCTTGTAGAAGACGAAATGGAATTGTCTGGGAATTCGGGCGTCTTTAGCACGGGACGGGCGGATTTGGGCGTTCCTGGAAGGGCGTCCTGAGGGGAAGACGGGCGTCTTGTGGAGCTTTTACCCAGGCGTCTTGTGGAGGAAGACGCTCGGATTGTGGTGAGGGACGGGCGTCTTCAGGGCAATCCGCACGGATTGTCTGACAGTTTCCTTCCTTCTTCTTTTCTTCCTTTTTCTTCATAAAATCCTTGAGGATTTCCTCAGGGATGCAAGGATCTTTTCTCATCATTGCCCATCTACTATAGTATGTACAAAGGCTTTCTAATCTTGTCTCTCCTTGATGCTTGGTCATTGCATTCAATCAATTTAGCCTCATTTTGCCATGAAAATGCAAGGTTTGCACTCCTTTCCTACCAAGGACACAAAACCTCAAAGAATATGCAAAACAAAGAACTAAAGACAATAAATGACCCAAATATGCACTAAAAAGCATTGGAACAAGGCTAATTCGGGGACTAAATATGCTCTAATTATGGTCACATCAAATATCCCCAAACCGAACATTTGCTCGTCCTGAGTAAAGAGGTGACAAAGACTAGGACCATTATTTAAACTAATCTAATAACATAGCCGATATGAGACAATTAGCGGGTCTCACTCCGCCCCTTCAACTCACAACAAGACAACCATGAGGTAGGATGCCTTCTTGCAAGGCAAGGTGGGTCTTGACAAAATGGCGACACATCCAAACATTAAGCACACAAAATCAAGTGATGGATGCATCTACAAAAGAATAGCCACTTTCCTCATCTAAGTAGCGGAAATTATCTGCAAGGGAAGCAATTCAAGGGTACACACTCCTTCATAGATGCAATTTCTTCAAACTACTAAGCCTAGAAGGATACCAATAAATCACCTCCAAGTTGTGTCAAGCTAGGGTACCTTTGTCCTCAATCGTTAAATGCTTTTGTCAAGAATAGACTCCCTATGGTGTTATAAACACTGGAGGATCGCGGAATTCCCCCTCTTGCCTAGACAAGAAGAAGGGTCGTCCCCTCTCTACCATTCACAAAAATGGATACGATGGATAAAGGGATCAATAGAATTTGAGTTTCACTTTGGGAGTTTGCTTTGTTTTTGTTTTTCCCCCAATTTCTTGTGGCATATAACATTTGAGAACACTTACTTGCCATTTCTTTTGATTTTTGGCATTTCAATACTTGACAACTTTTCAACTTTTTTTTTTGAACATTTTCAAAGTCACCCTATATGTAGTGAGGGTGGCTTATATTTGAAGCTTTAGGAGTTCTATTTTTGCTCCTCTTTTCATTTGATGCAATTTTTGCAAACTTTCTTTCACTTTTCATTTCTTTGAACTCAAATTGATTTCTTTTTGTGCCCATTCACTTTGATGACATAAATGTGGTAGAACATGGATGATGGATGGATGCATGGTTTCAAGGGTCACCTTGGAATAAACGGTAGCCAAGAAGTTATCACACCACAAGGTACTCTTGACTAGGCCTTAATCCATGGGACAAAGGATACTAGCATGACACATCCTAGGGTGTTTTACAAGCATTCTAACAAGCAAAGTCTTAAGAAGAAAAAGCATCTACTAGGGCCTTATATACACTTGTCAAGCTTCCCAAGTAGACGGTTTGACAAAAATTTTCTATCATGCAAACTACATGCCATGATGCAACTAACATTTATACATCCTAATGCATATGCTTCTACCAACTAGTATGACATATAAACTAAATGCAAATCTTAGATTCACATTGTTATACCGCATCAATCAAAATAAAGCCACATAGTCATTAACATAAAGAGTAAAAGGGAGATTGGAAAGATCATACCATGCGGTCTTCAATATCCTCGTGTCTCGGATGTGGTGTAGTCAATCAATGTGAACAAGGATAAAACAAACACAGTATATACAACAATATAAACATGACTACACTATAAAGGAAATGAACTTGTTTTTGGATTTTCAAATTTTTCAAATTTTTATGGTTTTTTGAAATTTTTTGATTTTTTTGGATTTTTGAATAAAAGTTAAGTTATAATTCCCCATCCCCACACTAATATGGGCATTGTCCTCAATGGCCAAAATGATGGGAAATTATGCAAACATGATGCATGATTTCTACACTACATGCATGCTATACTAATCTACACTTCATGATGCATGGGTTTTTATTTATGACGGAGAGCGTAATTTAGATTACCTCCCGTTGCGTATGCATGTACTTCCCCAAACCGAGATAGACATTATTTCTAATGTCCTAAAGTTGGGGGTAATTCATGCACACAAGATGCAATGCATGAGACTAAATTGTCATTTTGGATTTTCAAAAGTGGGAACAATAAAATAAGAACACCTCAAAGGGGCCGAGGTGTTAGTCCTCTATGTTGCTAGAACTCTCCAACCATAGACAAAGTCAAATAATGTACAAGTTAACAAAACATAAACTTCTTTCATGAAACTCGAAAATAAAGAGAAGAGATGAGGAAACTTCACTTAAGCTTGAGATGGGTGCCTCACTCCCGCTCCATCTAGCTATGAAGAGATCCTTTAGAGATCGCCGTCATCTCCCTCTAGATCACTATCCCATATTTCCTTGGATGCATCACTTGTATTCGGGTCCATGAACTTGTCCTCTTCACTTCCAAGCTCCACCGTGTCCCCTCCGCAAGAATTTTTGCTCCCTTCCTCTTGTCGCCCGTTTGCCCCTTCATTTGCCCTTTCCGAATTGGGGAAGAGTAAATCCATTTGTGCCCAAGAGGGAAATGCTCCCTCTTCGCTAATCTTTCCCTTTTGAATCATATCGTGGTATTGAGGATAGAGTGCATAGTAATTGTCCACGGTAGCTTCATATTGTCGGAAGTGCAAATCTTGTAGAATTCCCGTTACAAAGTCATCACGGGGAAGGATAAAGGGGTTGGGATGGTTGTACGGTTGATAAAGAAATGGGTAGGGAGGCACTTTGATTTTCTCATCTTGAGGTTGTTGCTCTTGCTGTTGTTGTTGTTGGGGATTTGGAGGTGGCGGTGCTTGCCTTGCTTGGGTTGGGTTTGGAGGGATGAGGTAGGATGGGATTGGTGATAAAGGTCCTCTTCTTGGTGAGATTCTTGGTAGGCCGGTCATTGGTAGATAGATTGGATTACTTCCTTTCGTTATCCACTTGATCCTTTTATCAACCTCCTCAAGGGTTATCCAATGATGATGAATAAGAAGAAGGTCTTCATTTATATTTCTATTTCCGGAAAGAGGAGCATACTCATTATTCTCATTGAATTTTGGATTGAAATGCTTTGCAATCTTCATAATGAGCCCTCCATTAACAATGTGTTTCATCCCATCATCATCACCGTTCCTAAACTTTGCCCATTTTTAGAGTAGCACAAGAGGCGCATTGAAGCGGTACCCACCCCTTCCTTGGATATTGAGATAAGACTCCATGAACATAAGGTCAAGTTCGTTCACTATTGCCGGATCTCGGCGAGCAAGTAGAGTGCCGGAAAGGAATCGGTAAGTAAGTCTCAAAATAGGATTTTGAATGTGGAAAGCTAGACACTTCTTGATGTACATGAAATCTCGGCCGGTCATGGCCCTCCATAGGGGTGCAACACTATATCTCTTCGGTTTGATGTCCGGGTAGGCGAGACATCGAGACCAAGTACATTAGCAAATTCCACTAGAGTCATCATTCTTGAAACACTTTCCAACCTAAATTCTATGCATATTGTTCTATCAAGGTTGTAATCTTCAAGAAGCTCAAAAATTCAAGCACAAGGGATCGGTAAGTTTGCTCATGCATGTGGAAAAGGGTAGAGAGACCAAACACTTCAAAAAGGGCTTCCATTTATTGATAAATCCCAAGTTTCCTTAAATTATCATGACATAAAAACTTAGTAGGGAGAATGTTCTTACGAAGAAGCTAGTGGAAAACAAGTCTTTGCACATCGTTGACGAATTCAACATTTGAGAAGTCATCAAGCCTTGTAAGATCCACAATTTCTTCATGCTCCCTTCTTAATGTGTTGATATGGGAGGTAGAAGAGCTTTCTCTTACCCTTGGTCTTCTCCTATCCCTAAAGGAAGATCCCTTTGGTGGCATTCTTTGATTGTTGAGCTGGAATTTTTGATTTGTTAAAGTATAAAGATGCTCTTTGTGGATTGAATGTTGCCTTTGGAACCCTAGAAAATTGGGGCTTTTTGATTTTGTGGGGTAAAAGAGTGATTGGGATATGCTTTGGAGTCATAAGGAGGTGGGTTTTTATAATACAAGTGGAAGGAAGGGTGATGTGTCACAAATTGTGTGGTTGGGTGTAATAAAATTAGGAAAAATCGTGGTTGATTTACCGCAGGAAGACGGGCGGATTCGAGCATAAGACGCTCGGATTCCAGCATTTCGGGACGAGCGGATTTGAGGGAAGACGCCCGGATTCTGTGACAGTTAATTTTCCAAAAAAATATGACGCGGCCAAGACGAGCGTCTCGAGCCCAAGACGCTCGGATTTTCAAGAAAGGAGACGGGCGTCTTTTCCCAAAGACGGGCGGATTCTGAGGCAGGAACCTTTCTTGAAATGCACTGGCAAAAAGACGGGCGTCTTTCTGCAAAGACGAGCGGGTTCTTCAGGACGAGCGTCTTCTCTGCTGGGATGCTCGGATTCTTCGACAGTCCCAAAATTTCAATTTCACAGCCTAAATGGACGGACGGATTCTGCTAAAGACGCCCGGAATCCCGCAAGACGGGCGGATTCCAAGGAAGACGCTCGGGTTCCTTACTTGCGGATTTTCCTTTGATTTTCTTCCCTTTCATAAATGCTTCCCCACACTTGAAGGTTGGTTCCTTCCTTCATTCAAAATTCGTTAGTGACCCTCCCTCACTTACTCTCATGGAAAGAGTTTATGTTTATAATTAAAGGAATGCAATAAAATTATAAATACAAGTTAGAGGGTTAGTATATTTACAAGTGGTGGTTTAGGGAGGACTCCACCAAACTCTCCCTTTTGTTGATTCTTTCAAGGATGAGAAGGTCCGAGGTAGGTGACCTCGACCTCTCCAATAAATGCTCCCTCATAGTATGGCTTCAATCTTTGACCATTGACCTTGAACTTGCTTCCATCTTCCGCCTTGATTTCAAAATCCCCGTATTTTCCAACTTCGGTTATCATATAGGGACCCATCCATCTAGAGTTCAATTTTCCCGGAAAGAGTCGGTAGCGGGAATTGAATAGAAGGACTTTATCCCCTTTGTGCAAGGCTTTTTGTTTAATCCTCTTGTCATGGAGCAATCTTGTCCTTTCCTTGTAGATCTTGGCATTCTCATAGGATTGTAGTCGGAGTTCCTCCAACTATTGAATTTGAATCATCCTCTTTTGACCACTTAATTTGAGATCAAGGTTAAGTGCTCGGATTGCCCAAAAAGCTTTGTACTCCAATTCGATTGGCAAGTGGCATGCTTTTCCATAAACAAGCTTGTAAGGGGAGGCTCCTATGGGAGTCTTATAGGCCGTCCTATAAGCCCAAAGAGCGTCATCAAGCTTTGTGCTCCAATCTTTTCGGGTCTTGTTTACAACCTTCTCAAGGATTTGCTTGATCTCTCTATTCGAAACTTGTGATATCCCAAGCCGGTTCTATGTTGGACACCATATTTGATCAAAAGAGATGCGAGCTTCTTTTCATGAAAATGCGTTCCTCCATCACTTATGATTGCTCTAGGAACTCCAAATCGTGGGAAAATTATTTTCTTGAAGAGCTTGGTGACCGTTTTTGCATCATCGTTTGGAGTGGGAATTGCCTCCACCCACTTTGAGACGTAGTCTACGACCACAAGGATATATTTATTCCCATTGGATGTCACAAACAGACCTTGGTAGTCGATCCCCCAAACATCGAAGATCTCCACCTCTAGTATGCCCCTTTGTGGCATTTCGTTCCTCCACGAGATATTCCCCGTTATTTGACAAGCATCACAATGAATGATGAATTCCCTCGTGTCTTGAAACATTTTAGGCCAATAGAAGCCCGATTGAAGAATTTTTGCAATGGTCCTCCTTGCTCCATGGTGCCCACCGTAGGGTGATGAGTGACACCCTTCCAAGATTCCTTGGACTTTCCATTGAGGGATGCATCTCCGGTAGAGCCCATCACTACACTCCTTGTAGAGGTTTGGGTCATCCCAAAAGTACCTCTTTACTTCGAATAGGAACCTCTTTCTTTGGTTGTAGTTCAAATTTGGAGGGAGTACTCTTCCAACAATATAGTTGGCATAATCGGCAAACCTGTTGGAATATGTGTCCTCCGACAATAATGCGATCACAACTGTTGATCATGATGATCACATGTTTAAGTCTCATTTTAAAGAATACAATTGGGAAGTATTTTTACTGTCAACTGGTCCACACATATCGGTAATGATTGGCTGACTAGAGTTTGACATTAATGTCGTGCGACGGTGGTGATCAGTTGATCCCCTAGGTCCTACCTAAAGGATAATACTCTTAATTGATCATTTAATTAATCGTATAACGTTACGAGTTAATTAAATTACTTGAAAATTGACGGACGATTTTGGAAGTAAAATTTACGTATCTCATTATAATCTGATTAAATAAGATAAGGTCTAAATGATCGAATTGTTTTATTACTTGGATGAAATTATTGTTTAAGGAAACAATTGAAATTGAATGAATAAATTATTATAAATACAAGATGTTGTGATTTATAATTGGTAAATTATTTTGGTACAAGTAATTGTGAATTACTAAGTCAATTTTGTGTATGACGTATTTTTTATTAATGCGTTGATTTTTAATATGTTAAAAATACATAACAATTTTACATGTGACATGTGACAAATTGACAAATTTGACAAAGATAAAATGAAATCCATTTTATCTCTATATGGACCGAAATATTGGGTGGTATTAACAATATATATTATGTTAATTGAGTTAGTGGAAAACATAATTATTTTTCCTAAAGCTAGCCATGCAAACCTAGTGCCTCTTGTGAAGAGCACCAAACTCATGCATTGGCCTTCTTCCCACCCTCCTACCCGGTTTTCCTTGAAAAGAGCCAAGGGTCTTTTGCTCTTTTTAGACTATTATTCAGTACATGCAAAGTGTGTGAAAAATAATTCATTCTAACATCATAAAAATATTTTTAGAGAGATAAAAATATTTCTTCCTTCTTCTTCCTCCTCTTGACCGAAATCCAAAGAGGACAAAATATTTTTGGGTCATTTCATTTAAATTAATGTTATTCTAGTATTAATAATATTAATTTTATTAAGAGTATATCTTGGGTATTATTCCTTGGGAGGGATACTATACTTGTATCCTTTGTTCATCCATTTAAGGAGAGTTCAAGAACAAGAGAGTAGGAGAACTCTCTTGTGCCCTTTGATCCGAAAAATCAATGTAAGAATAAAGATTTATTCCTTATTTTACTAATTGTTTGCATGCATAAGATCACCTTTTAATTTTATGACTAAATTAAAACAAAACATATATGAATATGTTGAGTAAAGAGATATAGATTTCTAACAAGCGGTATCAAGAGCCTTGGTTGTTTGTATGCAAATCGGTTATAGTTTTTCCGAGTTATACGATTAACATATAAAACTTGTAAATTTGTGTTATTATGATATATCACGAAATAAATTTATGCATGTTAAAGTTTCTGGTCCTAAAATGTTTTTAGGATATTTTGGTTAATTTATGGATTTTTATTGTTCATCTTATATTATAATGGCATTAAAAATGTGATTTTATGATTAAAATGTCATTTTCGGACTAAAATTAGCTAAACTTCGAATTTTCCAGTGATTTTTGGATATGTTATCACATGTTTTTTTTAGATGACCTGTAAATTTTCATAATTTTTGGAGTTCTTATGCTCGAAATATGGATTTTTCATGATAAAAATCGAATTTAAATGAAAAATAGGTTAATATGAGATAAATTTCGAATCTGGTCATAGAAATTTAGTATGTTGTCACATGCAATTTTACAAGATGTGTGTAAGATAATAGGCTATATTGAAGTCTTTATGCATGATTTATGGATTTTTGATGAAAAATAGCATAAATAGTGACTTACTTAGTGAATAATTACTAAAACATACTCCATGACTAAGGAAAAACGTCACATGTTGCATTTTATTATCTTTTTCAGATCTAAAATTGAAAAGTTGATGAATATAATTTTTCTCATGTTTTTATGATTATTATTGATAAATCCGATAAACCGCAACATAGTTTTTCCGATAATTTTACGATATTTTAACCTAAGTTTTTGAACATTATGAGTGTCATGGTATTTTTTTCCAGAATGTTCATAAGTTTAAATTTCAAATTTTTGAATTTATTTGAATTTTTGTGATTTATTTGAAGTTTATAGCATTTTGTTGTAAATTTTGGGTCCATTAATGAACAATTTTAAGAAATATGAGTTAATTATAGTCAAATAGTTAGTGAAGACTAATTTTGAGTCCTAAGAGGTTAGGGTAATTAACTTGTGCATAAATATGAATTTATGTAATTTTTGTGATTATAAAACGTTGAGTCACGCAAATCCGTAAAAACCGTGTAATATATGATATTGGCTCCTTAAAGGCGATTTAGCATAAAATTGGGCATGTTCATACATATTATAATGCTGCATTTTATTTATGATTGTCATAATTTTACTTTATGTAATTTTTGAATTATGTAATTTTACTTAGTATGGCCTTAGTTTTTTAATTGATATTACCCGAAATGTATGGGAATATCGATTCGGTTGTAATTTATTGTGATCTCGTATCACCGTTTTCTAATTTAATAGATTTATTTTCATTCAATTACAAATGTATAATAGGAATTATGTAATTTGTTATGTAATTTTATTTATTCCGGAGTTCCTTGAAGACGGTGTCATTCAAGAAGGCGATACATAAAGACGGTGTTACCTCGAGATGCGTGCCATAACCGAAGTTCAAGGGACCAATGGAGTTGGTTTCCGAATATGTAATAGTTAATTAGATTTTCTATTTTAGGAAGGCCATACTAGGATTTATTTTATGCTTTGCATTTTATTTATATGTTGCATGCATCGCTAAATCGCCATAACTAAAACATGCATTATCATTTAATCGAGTTTATCGACCGTGTCAATTACAATTATCGTAGTTCACCGCTTTAGTTCACTTAAAACGTGATAGATAATAAATTGACTTGACCTCTCGCTAAAATAAACAATTGAGACATAGCCTTACCAAAAAGTAGAGACCATGAAAACCTATTTCGCAAGGGAGTGCACTCGGCCATCCCGGGGTACAAACCTTGTTACGTAGGGGAAGTGGGTGATAAATGTCTATCCACCGAATTCGTGTTGATGAGGGTTTCATAGGCCATCCCGTGCCCAAGTTAATGTGAATTTGGATGATGGACACATTTATTCGAAATTTGGATTGACCTCAACGGAAGTATTCGTGACCGTAGTCGCATGTGTTCCGGGCTATAGATAAACATTAGAGTAATTTTATCGACCAAGAGTTCTAAAAGTAGAATCGATTAAATGTTAATCCACCGAGTTATATTAATAAGGGTTTCATCGGCTATCTCGTGCCTAAGTTGATATGAATTTGGGTCTTGGAATCATTTATAATAGTTGGGTAGAGGTCAATATATAAATGTTCATATCTTGTTAATCTATTCACAAGTATGATATAAAAAGACAAATGTTAATATTTCCTTTCCTCCATATTTGTAGTTCATTACAATGAATCCGTCAAACGCTACCGCACCGATAACTATTGAGTCATACCACAATGTTTTTGACGACGTTTGCTCCAACAATGATTTCGACACTACTAGAGAACTTCATTTTGGGATAGGTTCGGATGGAAACCTTAACTTCATCACTTCTACTAGACCACCTACTAGTACTAGATCTCGTGTAAGCCCGTCTCAGGAAGACCGCCTCATACAATCTATAGGATCTTTGTCTCTGGAAGATAAAGATGCCAAAACTAGTGGGAGCTCAAGCAATCAAGTTCTTGCTACAAAGGGCAAAAAGTTCAAGAAGAAGGGAAAGAAAGTCAAAAACTTCAAGCAAGTTGATGATGAGTGCCATTATTGCTATGGCATGGGACATTGGCTTAGGAATTGTCCCGTATATTTACGAAATATAAGGGAAGGAATCATCGTTCCAAAAGGTAAAATTCCTAAAGAAATTTATGTTATTGATATAAATTATACTTCCACTACGACATGGGTACTAGATACCGGTTGTGGTTCTCACCTTTGTAATCATTTACAGGGTTTAAGAGATGTGAAGAAGCTTAGCAAGGGAGATGTGGATCTACGCCTTGGAAATGGAGCTCGAGTAGCAGCCGAATCCAAAGGAACTTATGTTTTAGCTTTGCCTAACGGATTTGAGTTGTATTTACATAATTGTTTTTATGTGCCTACACTCTCTAAAAACATTATCTCAATCGCCATGCTAGACATGGACGGTTTTTGTTTTGTCATTAAGAACAATCGTTGTACTATTTCAAGGAATGATTTGGTTATAGGCCAAGCTTCTTCCATCAATGGCATTTATATTTTAGAGACCTCAAATCCGACTAATGATATCTATAACATTCAATCAAAGAAACTCAAATCAAGTGACCTAAGTGAAGCGTTCATTTGGCATTGTCGATTAGGTCACATAAACGAGAATCGCATCAAAAGATTAATTTCGACTAATGTGATTACACCATTTGATTTTCAATCATATGGAACATGCGAATATTGCCTTCTTGGCAAAATGACTCGTAATCCTTTTAGTGGTAAAGGGACAGGAGCTAGTGAACTATTGGGACTCATACATACCGATGTATGTGGACCAATGAGTATCACCGCTCGTGAAAATTATGACTACTTCATAACCTTCACCAACGACTTGAGTAGACATGGGTATGTCTATTTAATGAAACATAAGAGTGAAGCGTTTGAGAAATTCAATGAATTTCAAAACAAAGTAGAGAACCAATTGGACAAAAAGATAAAAGCACTACGTTCCGATCGTGGTGGAGAATATCTTAGCCTTGAATTCGATTCACACTTGAAAGGTTGTGGTATTATATCACAACTTTCTCCACCTGGAACACCACAACTCAATGGTGTTGCCGAAAGGAGAAATCGAACCCTACTTGATATGGTTCGATCCATGATGAGTCAAACCGAGTTACCAAACTCGTTTTGGGGATTTGCAATCCAAACTGCAATTATATCTTTGAATAATAGTCCCACTAAGGCCAAAGTAAAGACTCCATTTGAGATGTGGAGAGGACGAGTTCCTAATCTATCCTACATGAAAATTTTGGGATGTGATGCTTACGTCAAGACAAAGAATGACAACAAGCTTGCCCCAAGATCTGAAAAATGCACCTTTGTAGGTTACCCCTCGAATTCTCGAGGATACTACTTCTACAAACCTCAAGATAACAAAGTGTTTGTGTCTTGCGAGGCTGTCTTCTTAGAAAGAGACTTTATTTCTAAGAGACAGAGTGGGAGAAATTTTAAACTTGATGAAGTTCAAGAGCCACAAACCGAGGTAGAGACGCAAGAAGATGTTCCTTCGTCGTCTAACGTGGTTGTCCCTCCCCCACTAAGAAGAACAAGTCGAGTTATTCGCCATCCTGATCGATATGTGGGACTTATCGAAGAAGATGGAACACTCGATGTGTTGCTTTTAGAAAGTGACGAGCCCGCTACCTACAAGGCCGCAATCTCTAGTCCTAATTCCTCCTTATGGCTTGAAGCCATGAAGTCCGAAATGGATTCTATGCACGAAAACGAAGTTTGGGACTTGGTAGATTTGCCTAAAGGGGCAAGACCTCTTCAATGCAAATGGATATTCAAAGTCAAAAATGGCATATAAGGACATGATGATGTCTACAAAGCTAGGCTAGTGGCAAAAGGATTTACCCAAGTCCAAGGTCTCCATTATGATGAGACCTTCGCGCCCGTAGCCATGCTAAGATCCATACAGATTTTGTTAGCGATCGCCGCATTTCATGATTATGAAATATGGCAAATGGATGTCAAAACCGCTTTTCTAAATGGGCATTTAGAAGAGGAGATGTACATGATACAACCCGAAGGTTTTGTTGATTCTAAAAATCCTAACAAAGTGTGCAAGCTTAAGAGATCCATTTATGGTCTTAAGCAAGCATCTAGAAGTTGGAATCATCAATTCAATCATGTTATAAAGGAGAATGGTTTCATTCGAAGTGTTGAGGAACCATGTTTATACATGAAATTTAGTGGGAGCAATGTTGTGTTCCTAAACTTGTATGTCGATGACATACTACTCATTGGAAATGATATTCCAATGTTGTCTTCCGTTAAGAAGTGGTTAGGTAACCACTTCCAAATGAAGGATTTAGGAGAAGCACAACGCATATTAGGTATCCGGATCCATAGAGATAGATCCAAGAGGATATTGGCACTAAGTCAAGAGTCTTATGTTTATAAGATTCTTCGACGGTTCAGCATGGACAAATCTAAAAGGGGATTGGTACCTATGGTAACTGGGACTATATTGAGCAAGACTCAATCTCCCTCCGAACCCCATGATGTTGAACGCATGAAGATGATCCCTTATGCTTTCGCTGTTGGATCAATCATGTACGCCATGATATGTACACGTCCTGATGTCTCGTATGCTTTGAGCATGACGAGTAGATATCAAGGAAATCCAGGTGAGAGTCACTGGATTGCCGTCAAGAACATCCTTAAGTACTTGAGAAGGACTAAGGATTCTATCTTAGTGTTTGGAGGAGACACTGAACTACGTGTTAATGGATACACGGACTCAAGTTTTCAAACAGATAGAGATGACATGAAATCACAAGCTGGTTTCATTTTCATGCTCAATGGTAGTGCCGTTAGCTGGAGAAGCTTCAAGGAAGCTGTGACCGCGGATTCAACAATGGAGGCTGAGTACATTGCAAAGATCGAAGTCGCCAAGGAAGTTGTGTGGATCAGGCAATTCACGGAAGGTCTAAGAGTAGTACCTAGCGCCAATGATCCCATCACTCTCTATTGTGATAATAGTGGGACGATCTTCCAAGCTAAGGAGACAAAGTCTAGTAATAGATCTAGACATGTACTTAGAAAATATCATGTAATTAGAGATTTCATTGAAAGAAAGGAAATTGCGATTTGTAAGGTTGGGACGGATGACAACATAGCCGATCCGCTCACCAAGCCTTTATCGCAGGCCAAGCATGATGGACATGTTGCGTCCATGGGACTTAAACGTGTACCAAGTTTTTGTTAGATTTTGAAATGAAATAAAATTGTTGTTTTTGTTCATGTTCACAATCACATTTGTCTTTTATCTTTAATTTATACATTGTTACATCCAAACGGGTTGTAGTGACAATTGAACCCCGTTAAAGTGAACACGGATTAACATAGTATTTGCCCATAGTCACTTGTATGAGGTGACGTCTCGAAGTGACTAGAGTGTGATGCGATTGATGGCAAGTTCAAGTGCCATAGAGTCATGTGAGATGACTAGTCGATCACATAGGCAGACTGTTAGGAACATTTTGTCGGGCCTTATGACCGCTTATAGAGTTCTGGCAAATTTATATAGCCTGGTCGTGGCGAGAGCTACTATAGTATTCTAATGAGTCGATTCTTTTGACTAAAGACTATTCGCCTAAGATGGCACAGTTTCAGATTAACTTTGATTTGTGTTACTACGACCTTCGTAAATGGGGTCAAATGGGCATATTTTGGGTTATGATGGTTGTGGCTAGTCGAAGGGAATGAGTGCGATAGGAATTGTCCACCCCTAGTCAGGGTTATAACAATATCTCAGGGCCACTCGAGGAGTAATGAACTGGAAATGCGTGGCCACGCTCGGAATTAGTTATTCTCCAGATCGAGGAAACCACTCTCGATATGATCACTTGCAAGTACGACCTGAAAGACACCTTGCATTGAGTGGGAGATAGTAATAGGACAAGAGAATTGGTGACGCACACTTGTCGAGGACATGTGGGAGATTGTTGGAATATGTGTCCTCCGACAATAATGCGATCACAACTGTTGATCATGATGATCACATGTTTAAGTCTCATTTTAAAGAATACAATTGGGAAGTATTTTTACTGTCAACTGGTCCACACATATCGGTAATGATTGGCTGACTAGAGTTTGACATTACTGTCGTGCGACGGTGGTGATCAGTTGATCCCCTAGGTCATACCTAAAGGATAATACTCTTAATTGATCATTTAATTAATCGTATAACGTTACGAGTTAATTAAGTTACTTGAAAATTGACGGACGATTTTGGAAGTAAAATTTACGTATCTCATTATAATCTGATTAAATAAGATACGGTCTAAGTGATCGAATTGTTTTATTACTTGGATGAAATTATTGTTTAAGGAAACAATTGAAATTGAATGAATAAATTATTATAAATACAAGATGTTGTGATTTATAATTGGTAAATTATTTTGGAACAAGTAATTGTGAATTACTAAGTCAATTTTGTGTATGACGTATTTTTTATTAATGCGTTGATTTTTAATATGTTAAAAATACATAACAATTTTACATGTGACATGTGACAAATTGACAAATTGACAAAGATAAAATGGAATCCATTTTATCTCTATATGGACCGAAATATTGGGTGGTATTAACAATATATATTATGTTAATTGAGTTAGTGGAAAACATGATTATTTTTCCTAAAGATAGCCATGCAAACCTAGTGCCTCTTGTGAAGAGCACCAAGCTCATGCATTGGCCTTCTTCCCACCCTCCTACCCGGTTTTCCTTGAAAAGAGCCAAGGGTCTTTTGCTCTTTTTAGACTATTATTCACTACATGCAAAGTGTGTGAAAAATAATTCATTCTAACATCATAAAAATATTTTTAGAGAGATAAAAATATTTCTTTCTTATTCTTCCTCCTCTTGACCGAAATCCAAAGAGGACAAAATATTTTTGGGTCATTTTATTTAAATTAATGTTATTCTAGTATTAATAATATTAATTTTATTAAGAGTATATCTTGGGTATTATTCCTTGGGAGGGATACTATACTTGTATCCTTTGTTCATCCATTTAAGGAGAGCTCAAGAACAAGAGAGTAGGAGAACTCTCTTGTGCCCTTTGATCCGAAAAATCAATGTAAGAATAAAGATTTCTTCCTTTTTTTACTAATTGTTTGCATGCATAAGATTACCTTTTAATTTTATGACTAGATTAAAACAAAACATATACGAATATGTTGAGTAAAGAGATATAGATTTCTAACAAAACAACGGGGTGATGTGCCTTTCAAGTTGTGTTTGAATGGCCATCAAAATATCGTCGGGAAATGAGTCATTGATCGGTGTTTCTCCTTGTTCATCATGAAACCGGATCCTTGACAAGTGATCCGCCACTACATTTTCGGCTCCTTTCTTGTCTCTTATTTCCAAGACAAATTCTTGAAGAAGCAAAATCCATCTCAACAACCTTGGTTTTGCCTCCTTCTTTATCAAGAGATGTCGGAGAGCACGGTGATCCGAAAAGACAATCACCTTGGATCCAAGTAAGTAGGAACGGAATTTGTCCAAAGCATAGACAATGGCCAGAAGCTCTTTCTCGGTGGTATCATAGTTCACTTGGGAGGGATCAAGAGTCCTGCTTATATAATAGATGGTATGAAGAGCTCTTCCTACACGTTGGCCAAGAACCGCTTCAACGGCGTAGTTACTAGCATCACACATAATCTCGAATGATAGTTCCCAATTTGGAGGTTGAATGATTGGTGCCGAGATTAGTTCTTCCTTGATTCTATTAAAGGCTTCAACACACTCATCAGTGAAATGGAATTGGGCATCTTTAAGCAAGAGTTGAGTGAGGGGTTTCGCTATTTTTGAAAAATCTTTTATAAAACGGCGATAAAAACCCGCGTGACCGAGAAAACTTCTCACCCCTCTAACATTCACGGGAGGTGGGAGTTTCTCTATCACCTCAACCTTAGCCTTATCAACCTCGATGCCCTTTTCCGAGATTAAATTACCCAAAACAATTCCTTCATTGACCATGAAGTGACACTTTTCCCAATTTAAAACAAGACTAACATCTTCACATTTTTGCAATACAAGAGAAAGATTATGCAAACATGAGTCAAAGTCCTTTCCATAAACGCTAAAATCATCCATAAAAACTTCCATTATGGTCTCTAGGTAGTCGGAGAAGACACTCATCATGCATCTTTGGAAAGTGGCGGGGGCATTACATAAGCCAAAAGGCATCCTCCTATATGCAAAATTACCATAAGGGCATGTGAAGGTGGTCTTATGTTGGTCATCCGGGTGTATAGGTATTTGAAAGAATCCCGAATACCCGTCAAGGTAACAAAAGAATTTGTTGGAGGCTAACCTCTCAAGCATTTGGTCAATGAATGGTAGGGGAAATGATCCTTTCTTGTTGCGGAATTCAATTTTCGATAGTCAATACACGTACGCCAACCGGTGATCTTCCTTGTGGGTATTAGCTCATTCTTTTCGTTTGTCACCACCGTGGTACCTCCTTTCTTAGGTACCACTTGAACGGGGATAACCCACAAAGAATCCGATATGGGATATATGATTCCCGCATCAAGTAATTTCATAACCTCTCCTTTGACAACTTCTTGCATGTGGGGGTTTAATCTTCTATGAGGTTGAATGGTAGGTCTATGGTCCTCCTCTAGATGAATTCTATGCATGCAAAAGTTGGGACTTATCCCCTTAAGGTCATATAGACTATAACCTATAGCCTTTTCATGTTGTTTCAACACATCAAGCAATTTTCCCAATTGGTTCTCATCAAGTCTATCATTAACAATCACGGGTTTAGTCTTTGATTCATCATGGTAAGCATATTTCAAATTTGGGGGAAGGGGTTTTAGAGTAGGGGTTTGTACCTCACTTTCCTCCTTTGAAGGTTCATTGAGAATTTGCTCCATCTCCATTAGACATTCCATTCTCATGGCATATTCAACTTGTTCTTCATTCTCATCAATCTCATCACATTCGAATTCCATGACGAATTCCTCTTGCTCTTGAGCTTGTAAGATGTCTTCTAGGATGGATTGCTCATCTTCTATAGGTTGACATGCTTCCACAAGGATGTTATGCACTAATTCGGATTGTGCATGAGTAAGTTCTTTGTTAGCTAGAGCGGCCTCAAAAAGATCTACCTCCAATTCTCAATACATATTTTTAGCCTCACTTGCTTCCAAGGCTTCCAATGCTTGCATGGGACCTTTTAAGAAAGGTATACTTAAGTGGTCCTCTACAAAACAATCTATAAGGTCCATCTTGTAAAATATCAAACAACTCGAAAATAGTTAGAACAGACCTTGAGGAGTTTTACTTCCCCAAGGCAAAGAAAGACACAACTAATAACAATACAAGAAAATCTAAATCAATTTAACACCGTCCCCGGCAACGGCGCCATTTTTGGTCGTGATCCCTCGTGAGGTTTAGTTTTCAGTACTTGTCGTTAGGAGCACCTAGACCAAAACACAATTTATAACTTCACAAACAACTCTACAATTAGTAAAGAGGCAAGTAAAGGTCGGCTCCCAAGGGACGGGAATTGAGATGAGATTTCTATTGCAACTAGTGGTGTCTAAGGGTGTCACAATTGGGGTTTGAAGTAGAAGATCACTAAACTAAATAGCAATGAAAGTAAACAAGCAAGATGGATTAAAAGGGATGTAAACAATTGATAAAAAGCACTAGGGTGTCATGGGGTCATAGGGGATTCATGGGAATTGATCATACAAACATATTCTCAACTTATAAGCAAGCAATTATTGTTGTGATGGATCGAGTTGGTTTATATCTTACAATCCTAGGAAAGTTTGGGTCCCGGAGCCGAATCGATTAGATTGTACAACACCTACAAGTCAACTTAATCTTCCCTACTCAACTATATGCATGGTCTAATGAGACTCGAGTTGGTTTATGTCTTACAAGTCTCATTGAAAAGATAGGTGATGGGTAAAAAATGCAAGGATTCATAGGCTCGCATTTCATCAAACATAACATGTGCATAAGTTGAGATCACAACAAGCAAGCAAATAAACTATGAAAGCATATTAATTTAAGCATGAATCATTCCCCATGTTGGTTTCCCCTAATTACCCACTAACCCTAGCTAAGGAAATTACTCACTCATTACCATGTTGAACATGCTAGCAAGGTTATCAATCATACCAACAAAGTGAAACATGATGAATAAATGAAAGTAATTAACAATAATTAAAAAGGAATTAAGAGAATTGTACCTACTAATGATTCCAATAATAAAGCAAAAATAAAAGAAGTACTTGATGCTTGATTGGAAGGTTGTCAATCTCCTAATAATAACTCAAATAATCTTCAATTACCCAAAATAAAGGATGAACAAGAGAGAGATTAAGGAAATAAAACTTGTATAAAAACTTGATTAAATGTTGATTACAAGATTAAAGAGAGATTTGATTAATATTAACTACACTAAAGATTGCTAAGAAGAACATGCTCTTCTAATTAGACTAATGG